>NC_077233.1:189591107-190791107 GCF_027887165.1 Monodelphis domestica
GCTGGGTAGAGCCAGGCCTGGAGATGGGAGGTGCTAGGTCCAAATCTGACCTCAAGACCCTTCCCAGCTGTGTGACCCTGGACAAGTCACTTCACCCCCATTGCCTAGCCCTTAGGACTCTTCTGCCTTGGAGCCAATACATGGTATTGATTCTAAGATGGAAGGTAAGGGTTATTTTAAAAAATCTATCTATCTATCCCTTCCTTGAGGATTATGGTTATATTCCTCTTTTGGTACTCCCTAGTAAGATGCCCAGCACACAGTGGGCACTTAATATGTGGCATATTATTAGTACATTTAGAATGTGGCATGAATGAAGTATAAGCAAGGTGTTCTGGGCATTTCTGAAGGATATAAGAGCTTATTACTGATTGGGGTTAAAGAGGCTTTCATGGAGGGATGGTAGAATTCGAGTTGGACTTTAAAAGTAGTTTACCAGTTGGAGGAGCATTCCAGTCATAGGGCATGAGCACAGAGGCACAGGGATGGGAAGGGAAGGGATGCATATGGGCTTCCTAAGAAGATGGCCCAAGAGATGCGCATCCTGCAGTAAGGCTTTGGACTGTATAGTACAGTATAGTATAAGAGGGGAATATTGTTAAGTGGTATGAGAGAATGAAAGCATGACACCCCATCTCCTGTCTTCATGTCCTTGTAGTGTAGGTCTCACACACCTGGAATGCACTCCATCCCCTTCTCCCCCAGAAATTCCTTACTTTAAGATGATGCTCAAGCTCCATCTTCTGCAAGAAGCTGTTCCTGATTTCCCCCAACCACTAGTATCCTCCCTTCCAGACCACTTTGAGGCTTAGACTCCTTTGTATGGATTTAGATTTATTTGCTTTATATTTATGCCTGCTTGCTTCTGTATTGGAAGTTCCTTGGATCTGCCTTTCGACACTTCCTAGCTGTGTGATCCTAGGCAAGTAACTTAATCCCCGTTGCTTAGTCCTTACCACTCTCTTGCCTTGCTATCAATTCTAAGACAAGGAAAAGGTTTAAAAAAAGTTCCTTGAGAGTGGGAATTGTTTTGTTCTTTTTGTACCTGTTATCCTTGGCACCTTGAATAGTACCTAAAAAATAGTAAATAATTACTAAATGCTTGTTGATTGGTTGGTTGATTTTTAGGCTTTGAATTAAAGAGTGAATTTTTTTAAAATCAGGATTTCATTATAAATTATGAACCTTTATATAAATGAAAGGGACAGTATTACATGCTGAGATTACAAATATCCAGGATGAAACAATCTTTGTCTTCAAAGAACTTACATTCTATCAGGAGAGATAATATTCACACAAATAATTTATACACAAGATAAATGCACGGTAAATTTTTTGGAGAGGGTATGAGCAACTGGGGGTATTAGAAAAGGCTTCATACAGAAGATTATGCTGACCCTTTATATCTTCAAAAAAAAAAAGGGGGGGGCGATTCTAGGAGACAGGAATAAGCTTTTAGTGGTCATGGACCATAAATTTTAATTTGAATTGGGCAAGACCATTCAGTCTAGACCTCTTTGTGTTTCTCTACCCATTGATGAAATTTGAAATTTATTCTTTTTTTTTGCTTGCTTGAGTAGAAGTAAGTGAATTTGGAGGGGGGAGAAGTATAAACCGACATTTTTCCTTCTTGGTTGTGTAACTTCTTGGTTCTTTTGCAACGTGTGGGTGATATGGCACTTTTTTGGCCTGTTGTGTCTGCCTTCTCCCTCTTGCTCATTATTTCCCTTTGAGCTCCAGGATGACTACAGTGCATAACACTGCGGGACTTGATAGTTATCTACTGTTGGGTACAGTTAACACTGGAGGACCTGAGAGACTGGAAGAAATCAAGACTTCCTTCTCAAGTTAAAGAAAAAGTGTTATCTCTTGTCTCGTTGACAAACAGGCATTTCTCTTACCTTTATGAGCTTTATGTTTGTTTTGTTTAAACTCTTACCTTTTGTCCTTGTACCTCTAAGACAGAAAGTCAAGAGCAAAGCAAACAGGATTGTCTTACCTAGACATAGGAAGTGCCTGAGGTCTGATTTGAACCCAGGGCCTCCTGACTCCAGGCTTGGTGCTCTATCTACTGTGCCATTTAGAAGCCCCAAACTTTTTCTTTCCCTTCCTTCCTTCCTTCCTTCCTTCCTTCCTTCCTTCCTTCCTTCCTTCCTTCCTTGGCAAAAGAGTGGTAAGGGCTAGGCAATTTGGGTTAAGTGACTTGTCCAGGGTCACACAGCTAGGAAATTTATGAGGCCAGATTTGAACCTAGGTCCTCCCAAATGGCCTATGCCACTTAGCTTCCCCAAGCTTTATGTTTCTTTATGTGAGGAGTGAGGGTTAGTTTTTTGTTAATTAGCCCAAGGAAATAAATACTTGTTGTCAGTATTTTTTTATGTTGTCAATTTTAACCCAGGGATCTAGGAGGAATATAGGAGCAAAAATACCCACTGTCATCTTATCTTAACACTATTTTCTGGGTAAAAACAATAGAAAGTAGGATTAGAGACAAGAAGCCACTTTTGTCTTCTCTTGAAGATGAGAAGCATTTATTTCAGAAGGATGAACTACCCAGCTTTCTTTCCATCAAACTAAGTCACACCAGCAAGACAAAACTATTGGCCCAGATGAAAACCTGAATGTTTTCAGTGAATGATTGAACTATGACTTAGAAAGGGCAGTGATAAATATCAAGGAGGCAGGATAATGAATGGTCTCTCGGTTCTTGCCTGCATTGTGTTGTCTCTATTCATGTGTATTTGTTCAAAAAGTTACATATCTTGTTCTGTTTCTTCTATTAGGCTACAAGGGCAAAAACTTAGTTTTCTTTTGTATCTCAATCTTCTTGCCTCCTCCAGCATCAGCATTTTGCCTACAAATTAATCCCATAATAGATATATAGGACTCTAGGACAAGCTTCTTCACTTAATAGCTTCACCTTTCTGGACATTTTCCCCCTTAAGATGCCCTGTCATTTCCCTTCTCCTTTCCTTTAATTTAAAAGCTATTTTCAAGACAGGAACTTAAATTAGATCTTTATTCTTTAGGACTGGGATTCTGAACCTCTTTTGTGACATGGATGCCTTTGACATTCTGGGGAAGTCTCTGAACCCCGCCTCAGAATACTATTTTTAAGTACATAAAAAAGTAATCATATTGAAATAAGTATCAAAATAGTTTGAGAAGTTTACAGGCTCAAGATTAAGAATCCTTGCTTTAGGGTGAATTCAGTGATCCTTGTCCATTACATTTGCACAGTGGGTAGTGGGTTGGTGACTCCCTCAGCCATATAATCAAACTACTTCTTGGGGATACTTGGCTTGTAAGACAGAAAGAGAATTAAGAAAATCATGGATTTTAGTTTAGCGGTTTAGAGTAGCAAGCTTTCTCAAAATTAACTTCTCTTTAGTTGCCATGTATTGTAATAATGGCTGTTTTTGTTTTCAATCAGAGGAATTCCTGTTAAGATAGGAGCATTTGTCATTAACAAATGTCATTTTGGATTCTCTTTGGACTCAAGAAGTCTTGTAAAAGTTGATGCAGGCTTCCTGGGTGTTGTGGCTAAAGGCAGCTTCAGGAATGCCTGTTGATAATTCATGGCTGTTTTATTTTTAGAGTTGATGAGTCAGTAGATGAGGACTCCTTGGGAGGATCCCCAGTGGGTATGTGTGGGATTGGGGATGGGAGACTAGAGCCTTCCCTACAGATAGGTTTGGTTCTGTTTCTGATGCTCTCCAGCCAAACTTCATTTTTTCTCTCCTTTTGCTCTACTTCTAGCCCTGGGGAAATATACACGGTCTGTTTCACATAGGATTAGCATCTTGGAGTGTAACAAGTCTGATATTGTTCCCGTCTCTGCTTAGCTGCAGGCCTCTGATTGCTTCTTTGTTTTATATTCCCCACTAAAGTTAGAGACTCAATTTGTAGGGATGTATTCATTTGTCCTTGTTTTGAATGTTGCTTTTTCAGTATTTTTAGTTTTTGTACATGTATCTTTTCCCTCTCAATAGATAGCAAACTCCTCAAGGACTGGTGCTATATCTTTTGGCATTTTCCCAAAGGCTTTGTTTATGGGGGATGTTCATTTGATGGTGTGGTCTGAGCCTTTGCAATGGTTCCTCCTCCAATTCACTTTAATTAACATTTTTTTGAGCACCATTTAATTAGGTGAAAGATTCCAGGTAAGTCCGAGTATAGAAAAACACCCAATCTCTGAGAAGAGCTGACAATTGAGAGGAATGACGAGTTACCTTCCGTCCTAATAATAGCCAGCATTTCTATTTTTATAAGGTTTTAGGTTTATAAAACAGTTTTAAGATATCTTATTTTATCTTTATAAGGTGCTATTATTATCTCCATTTTAGACATGAAGAAATTAAGGCAGAGAGTCCTGACACTGTGCCCAATATCACATAGTAAATATTGGAGGCTGGATTTGAACTTAAGTCTTCCTGACTTTTGGCTCTGGTGCTCTATCTACTGTGCTACCCAGCTACTTTGAAATGCACATTTTATCCTAAGAATTGAGCTGCAACTTCATAGAATCATTGCAAAATTCACTCAGTTGGAATGCTCAAGGATAGAGATAATCTGATAAAGTCTGATTACTTGGAAAGACTTTTGTCATTTGTTAAAGTGTTTCTGAAATGCCCTCCTGAAGGCCAGGGGCACCACGATAAGCAAGATTATGTGTAGAATGGTGCTCTGGTTTAATCAAGGACTTAGTATAATATTAATTAACAAGCATTTTTTAAACTCCTACTATATGTGGGAAGCACTTGGAAATACAAATATAAAAGTGAGAAAGTCCTTGTGAGAGACTTAAATTTAACTGGTGCTGGAGGTGATGATTTATGACTTACCTAAAACTTGGATCCATTGAGTGCCTAAGGTGCCTTGAGATCTAAGAAGCAAGTTGAATATTTATGCTTCAAATGGCTGGATTTTTAGAATGAGACACTATTCTGCTGTGCCTTCTCTTCCTTCCTTTGTTCTGTTTACTGTCTTATGGAGATCATATTCACAGTCATAACCTATATATACTATTTTCATACCTTAATGGGTTGAGGACTGAAAGTTAGGTGAATATTTGTTTGCAGAATTAAATTACCAGTGTGCAGTGGGTTGCCATAAGAGGTGGCGAGTTCCCTCTCCTTGGTGGCTAGATGACTACTGATAGGTATGTTATGGTGAGGGATTCTTTTTTTATTTCTGTGAATTAGACTAGCTGTCTGAGGTCTCTTCTAACTCCCCAATTCTATTATTTTGTGATTTGCCTTCTAGAAAAAAAAAAAAGAATGAAATGGGGCAGCTAAGTGTCAGAGAGCCAGGCCTCTAGCTGGGAGATACTGGATTCAAATATAGCCTCATATACTTTCTAGCTGTATGACCCTGGGCAAGTCACTTAAACCAAATTGCCTTGCCTCTACTACTGTTCTGCCTTAGAACCAAAACCTATTATTGATTCAAAAATGGGAAGTAAGGGTTGAAAAAGATGTGAAGAAAAAGAATAAAATGTTTAGCATAGGAAGCTTTGTGATCCTGGGAAAAGAAAACTGGTCCTGGAGTCAGGGAACTTTGGCTCTAATTCTGCCCTTGACAAGAATTGTATGACTTTGCACTAGTTAATTAATCTCTTTGGGCCTATTTTTCTCATGTGTAAAATTAGGGGGAGAGGTTTGGACTCCAAATCCCTTTTGAGTATTAAATCTCTAGTACTTCACTGGAAATTAGGAGAGCTGGGTCCTGGTGTTAGCTCTCTCAGATGACCCTGAACAGGATGCAAAGTACATTTCTGTGTCTTTTTTTTTTTAACCCTTACCTTCTATCTTTTAATCAATACTAAGTATTGGTTCCAAGGCAGAAGAGTGGTAAGGGCTAGGCAATGGGGGTTAAGTGATTTGCTGAGTCACAAAACTAGAAAGTATCTGAGATCATATTTGAACCCAGGACCTCTTGTCTCTAGGTCTGACTCTATCCACTGAACTACCTAGCAACTCCCATCTCTGTGTCTTAATTTTCCTACAAGTAAAATTATCATCATTTAAAAAATATTTATTTTAAAATATTTTTCCATGGTTACATGATTTGTGTACTCTCCCTTTCCTTTTTCCTCCCCCATCCTGGAGCTGACAAGCAATTCCACTGGGTTATACTTGCATTGTCACTCATCCTATTTCTGTAGTTTTCATTTTTGTGATAGAGTGATCTTTTAAAACCAAACCCCCAAATCATGTACTCATATAAACAAATGATAAATTATGTGTTCTTCTTCTGTGGCCCACAGCTTTTTCTCCCAATGTGGATAGTGTTCTTTCTCACAAGTCCTTCAGGATTGTCCTGGATCATTGTATTGCTGCTAGTAGCAAAATCTATTACATTTGATCATCCCACAATGTTACAGTCTCTGTGTACAATGTTCTCCTGGTTCTGCTTATTTCACTACACACCAGTTCATGGAGGTCTTTCCAGTTCATATAGAAAACAAGGAGGCAGCTGGTTATCTTAGTGGATTGAGAGTCAGGCCCAGATATGGGGGGTCCTGGGTTCAAGTCTAGCCTCAGACACTTCCCAGCTGTGTGACCCTGGACAAGTCACTTCACCCCCGTTGCCAAGTCCTTACCACTCTTCTGCCTTGGAACCAATACATGGTATTGATTCTAAGGCAGAAGGTGAGGGTTAAAAAAAAAATCAAGCAGCTCGTCATTGCTTATAGCATAATAGTATCCCATCACCGTCACATACCACAATTTGTTCAGCCATTCCTCAGTTGAGTCCTCATCGACTCCCTTTTTGCCTTATAAACACGGAGTGAATAGCATTGTTTAGATTGTTGAACAAGAAGGGCAAACTTGCTGTCTTATTGGATCAGAAGTCAGAGATTCAGAAAGCCAGCTCATACAGCTAGAACCGGAAACCGCAACCTGCTCTGAACAACACACGGCATCCTCCTTTGCAACTGTTTATAAAGTCGGTAGACTGTGCTGTGTGGCTCATTCTAGGAAATAGACTAACCCTCTCCCTCAACACCCCCCCCCCCAAAACAAGCAGCCATGCATTTACATTTCAAATATGTCCATTCTCCAGAAATAATGCTAAAAAAGAGTTCATAATCTTTTTTTTAAAACTCTTACCTTGCCCAGGATCACACAGCTGGGAAGTGTCTAAGGCTAGATTTGAACCCAGGACCTCCTGTCTCTAAGCCTGGCTCTCAAGCCACTGAGCTACCCAGCTGCCCCTAAAAGAGTTTATAATCTTGAGTTGAATTTGCATCGGGGTGGGAGTCGGAATCCTTGAGGGGAGAGTGCTCAGCTCTGCTCCTTATTAGTTGGGTGACCATGTTATCCTATCACCTTCTCAGGATCTTATTTTTCCTCATCTGTGAAATGGGCCATGATAGGTTTATAGGTTGAGAACTGGAAAAGACCGTAGCTGTCGTCACGTAGTAAAAGCCAGCACTTGAAGCTTGGGTCTGTTAATTAAGGGTCTGTGGCTCTTTCTACAGCACCAAAATGGGGGGTAAACAATTTCTGCCCTTTCTGCTTCAGAGGTTTTTATGGATCAAATGAGGTAATACTTAAGAAAGGGCTTTATGGAAGTGGTCTAAGAACTATTTGTGAGGAATTATTATCATCATCATTTTCTTGATTTCAGTTCAACAAACTCTCAAGAGGCAGCTATTTGGTGGTGAATACAGCTCTGGGGCAGGAGTCAGGAAGACCTGAATCCATATCCTTTCCCCTCTCCCCCCCTCCCCCCCAATCCTTACCCTCCTTCTTATAGTCAATATTGTGCATTGGTTCTGAGTCAGAAGAGCAGTAAGGGCTAGACAACTGGAGTTAAGTGACTTGCTCAGGGTCACACAGGTAGGAAGTGTCTGAGGCTGCATTTGAACCCAGGATTTCCCATCTCAAGGCCTGACTCTCAATCCACTGAGCTACCCAGCTACCCTTTAAATTCTTCTTTAGACCCTTACTAGCAGTGTGACTGGGCAAGTCACTTAACCTTTGCCTGGCTCAGTTTCCTTAACTATAAAATGAGGAAATCATATCTCCCTCCCAAGTTTTTTTTTTAAACCCTTACCTTCTGTTTTAGAATCAATACTGTGTATTGGTTCCAAGGCAGAAGATCCATGTGGGCTAGGCATTGGAGGTTAAGTGACTTGCCCAGGGTCACCCAGCTGGGAAGTGTCTGAGGTCAGATTTGAACCTAGGACCTCCTGTCTCTAGGCCTGACTCTCAATCCACTGAACTACCCAGCTGCCCCCTGAGCTATGCATTTTTAAATGTGTGATTGTTCTGTCTTTCCAGCTGGATTGGAGGATATTTTCATTTAAAGGTATGGGCAAGATGACAGTTAAGGTCTTTTCTGGCTCTAAATTTTCTTTATTTAAAGTATTTTCCATGTTATGGACACAAAGTAGGTACTTAAGTACTTTTTTTTCTTTTTCTTAAAAAAAAACCCTCACTTTCTATCTTAATATCAATTCTTTTTTGTTTTTCTTGAACCCAGGCCTAGCTGTCAGTCCATTGAGCCACCTAACTGTCTTCTAATTATCAGTTATAAGACAGAAGAGCAGCACGGACTAGTTAATTGGGGTGAAGTGACTTGCCCAGAGTCACATATGGCCAGGGAGTGTCTGAGGCCAAATCTGCCCCCCTTCCCATTCCATACACATACACTACAGGCCTGGCACTCTACCTGCCTAGTTGCCCCCATATATACCTTCATCTATTAGTTTCTAGAATGTGAGACTCCCCTAGATTATAGGTTCTTATTCTGGGATCTCATGGATTGATTTCAGGGGGGTGTAGATTTAGGGGGGAAAAAGGTCACACCTTTCGTTTCTTCAACTTCTAACTGCAACTGAGCCTGTCCTTCAGTTACTTCAAAAGCATTCTCAGAAGGGTCAAGAGCTTCCTCAGACAGCCAGAGGTGGGGAGGTCATGAACTCTGATTTTGAGGAAGTCATAGAACATTTGGCTGGCTTGTGCCAGGGAAGCGAGTAAGGGCTGCCTGGCAACAGGAGTTGTTGCTCGGGCCTGTTTGCTCCAGGGAACTCATCCTACCCTGTTAGAGTCAGGTATCTCCCCACCCCCTGCCAGCCAGGGAGTTTGGTGGCAGAAACCTTCTAGCCTTTCAGCTGCTCCTGCTAAAAAAAGAAACCACAGTTATCATTCCCTCCGGGTAAATGAACCTGATGGCCTAGGAGACAGTTAGAAGGAACAAGAATATTTCAGGAGTTCGGCCTGATAGTACTCAGCCCTGCAACTTGACCTGGAGGGAACTCTGGGTTGGAAGTAGCAGAAGGTGAATTGTCCTGACTTATTGAGAAAATGTTGAGGAAGGCAAAAGTGTCCGTTTGGTCTCTGGCCAATGTTTTCGGACCCCTTGCTTCCTTTTCTTTCTTTTTTTAAACCTTACTTTCTGTCCTGTTGACAACTGTAGCACAGAAGGGCAAGGGCTAGGCAAACAAGGTTAACTGTCCAGAGTTACACAGCTAGGAAGTGTCTGAAGCCAGATTTAAATCCTGACTCCAGGCCTGGCGCTCTATCCACTGGGCCACCTGGCCACCGCTGACCTGCATCTTTCTAATGGCAGAGACCTTCAGTTCAGTTCAGTTCAGTGTCTACTGCATATAACTGCCTGCACCAGGGGCATAAAGACAAAATGGAAAAACAGATCCTGCCCTTAAAGAATTTATGTCTTACTAAAGGAATATGAAATGTATTTAGATAAATACATCAAGAAAGTTTGAAAAGAGACACAGGTAGGCTGGAAAAGAACAGTGTCAGTGTCAATGTCAGTGAGTAAGAGGGAATTAAAAGGGGCAGCTGACCGGCTCAATGGATAGAGAGCCAGGCCTACAGATGGGAGGTCAAATTTGTCCTCAGATACTTCTAGCCGTGTGACCCTGGGCAAGTCACCTAACCCCCAGTGCCTAGCCCTTACCCCTCTTCTGCTTTGAAATGGATACTTAGTATTAATTTTAAAACAGAAGGTAAGGATTTAGAAAAAAGAAAGATGAATTTTGAATCAACACAATTTGTCACTGGTTAGATATATGTGGACGGGGAGGCAGACGAAGCAATCAAGGATGAATCCAAAATTGAAAACTGAGAAGAAGGTGACAGAAGTAGGGACATTTGAAGGAAGGGAAACTTTAGGGAGAAAAATGATGAATAATTTAATTTTAGAACCTTCTCCTTGTCCCCTATGAAGGAGAATATTGTACTTGTCAGACCTGTGAGTGGGAAGGTAGAGAGACTCTTCCAGGGCTACAAGATATTGTTAAAGATTAGTGATTATTTGCCTTGGACTCTTTACATGTGGGTGTAGGATGGAGGAGACTGAGTGAAAATTCAGAGCCATGCAGGAAAGAAGAGGGTTTTCTTTAGAACAGATAGAGATTGGTTCAGATATGAGAGTCCCGTTTGGAATACAAGCTCAGGTGGTATTAGACTGCTCCTGTAAGTGGTAGACAGTTTGCCTTACATCCGATTAAACCTGCGTAAGACCCATGTGCCCTCCAAAAGGGATTGCTGGTTGGCAAAGTGGATAAAGTGCTGGACCTGGAAGCAGGAAAACTCTTCTAGATTCAAATCTGGCCTCGGACACTTACTAGCTGTGACCCTGGGCAAGTCACTTAGCTCTGTCTCACTTGTAAAATGAGCTGGAGAAGGAAATGGCTTAAAATTCCAGTATCTTTGCCAATAATATCCTAAATGGGGTCCTAAAGAGTTAGATACAACTGAAAGATGACTCTAAAAACCCTCTCAAAAAAACATTTTTAAAATTCTTTTTCATTGAATTGAACTTTATGGGCCTAGGGCAAGATCCTTAAACTCTCTGTGTTTCTAGGAATTTGCAGAACTATTCAGTTAATCAGAAGTGTTGATCTGCATTAATAAAGGGAGTTTTCTCCTCTGTTAGTTTCCTATTGTATAACATTATGCCTTTTTGGTACCTTCCTCTAAGTTCCCAAAAGTATTCTTTGTCCATTTTGGTGATGATAGGCAGTATATAATGCTTTCTTCTGGATTTTTAAAAACTCTGTATCAGTTATTATGTTCTTTGACCTACATAATTCTATTATTGACACTATACCCTGACAATGTTAGCAAACAAGTGCTAAGTATTTAGACATTTTATAAGAGCATTATATGTAATTGAAAAAAAAAAGGGAAGCAGTCTAGATGAGTAGAAGGTAAAGTTGTTAAACATAAAGAATACTCGTAGGATGGATTGTCCTATGAAATTGTGCTTCACTTGAAGTTAGCACTTGGTTTGTAAATTTTTAAAATTGTAAATTTTTTGCAATATTGAGTCTGCTGTTTAATTACCCATGATTAAGCAAGTCAACCTCTTGGGCCTCAGTTCCTCTGGTAAACTGGGGCAGTCTGACCAGATGGCTTCTGAGATCTCTTCCAGCTCTAAGTCAACAATCCTGTGAAACTGAGTGTTTCTTTTACCCCTATACTTCTGCCTCCCATATTACATGCAGAGAACTTGTAGATATCAGTCAGTAAACATTTATTAAGCACCTACTTTGTGCTAGACACTGTGCTGAGTCTTGAGGATATTAAAAAAGTGAAAAGATGCTTAAGTATTTGCTTTCAAGAAGCCAACCTGTCTGTCTTAGGGAGGGAATTAATGTCAGGTGGTATAGTGGATAGATTACTGGGGGACCTGGAGTCAGGAAGACCTGAGCTAAAATCCGGCCTCTGACAATCACTAGCTGTGTGACCCTGGGCAATTCACTTAACACTACTTCAATTTCCTCCTAGGTGAAGGACATTGGCAAACTATTCCAGTGCCTTTGTCAAAAAACAAACAAACAAACAAACCCAAAAGGGGCCAGGAAGAGTTGGATACATTTGAAAAACTATAGCATCAATGGTTAAATGATTGGTTATTGGCAGCTTATCCGGCAAGACTGGTAGATGCTTTTTTCCATCTTTTGAATAATATTATTGTGTACTTCCTAGTGATGTGACCCTGGACAAGTCATTAACCCCCACCACCTAGCCCTTACAACTCTTCTCCTTTGGAACTGTTAATGAAGATTTTGAGAAGTGACAAATGCATCTGCAAAAAAGAAAAGGATCGTAGAACTTCGTGAAAGGCCAATCAACTGAGATGAGGAGACAGTTCCATGGAACCTTGGGAAAAAGCAGTTAAGCAGCTTGAGCTGGCTGAAAGAGGTTCCTTCTCTGGCTGTTGGACCAGAAGGTGGAAGATAGACTCACTCTCTTTAGCCATTGTCTTATCCATAAGACAGTGAACTGAAAAAGATATTTGGGTTTTTAGCCCAGAAGAAACCTGTTAGTATTTGCTGTCAGTATGTCCCCTTAGGGAAAGATAACTTTGTTTCCTGAATTTGAATATATCTTGAAATCTTCAGTCAACAGAATAACTCAGAAAATTTAGGGATTTTCTTACCCCCTCTCCTTACCCCCTCTACCCGAAAGAATAAAAGACCTCTTAGTTAAAGGATTTGATTATTAGAGGAAATCTTCAAGCTTACCATCTCTGAGAAGAACATTTCTAAGACAGTTGAAAGGGAATAGGAAGTAGTGTAGGGGGAGGGGCTCAAGGTCCAGTCTTTTCCCTGGCTTGATTCCTGGTGTTACCTCTCTAACATTTCCCCATTACCATAATCCCCCTAGTATCAATATCTAATACAATCCTTAATATTGAGTCTAAGGCAGAAAGCAAAGGTTTGGAAAAAAAAAAGAAGAAAAAGAATAATGTTACTGTTCATAGGCATGATGAATATCAGGGAAGAAGCACCGGAGAGTGGAAAGAGAGATGGATTAGGAGTTAAGAGGCTAGAAGGTAAGCTGGATTCCCGTCCCAACTGTGCTGCCACCTTTGTTCAGGCTTCTATGATCCCTCCCCTAGACTCTTACAGCAGCTCTTCTACCTCATCTTAATGCTCCAGTCCATCCTACACACTGCTAGCCACCAAAGGAATTTTTTTCCTCAAGTGCTGATGTGACCATGTGACCCTTGTTGCTTCTAGGATAAAATACAAAAAAGCCCTGCACACCCTGACTCTAACTGACCTTTCAGGCCTCTCTGGACAGTCCTTCTCTTTCTGGATTTTGCACACTAGCCAGCCTGTCCCACTCTGTTTCTCCCCCATGACACACTTGGTCTTGTGTTTCAATGCCTCTGCCCCAGCCCTTCCCTATATCTGAAATACCTTCCCTCCTTCCCTCTGCCTCAGAGCCCTTCTCTTCCTTCAGGCACCATCTTCTAGATAAAGCCTTTCCTGATCTCTCCCAACTGCTAGTGCCTTCCCTTCCCAAACTAACTTGGTCTTAACTAGCTTGTATACATTTACTTCATATGTGTATCCACTTTATGCTGTGAATGGCCTTTTCTCTTTCTTTTCAAACTCTTATCTTCTGTCAATATCAATTTTTAGATGGAAGGGCAAAGGATGGACCATTGGGATCAAGTGACTTGCCCAGGGTCACACAGCTAGGAAGTGTGTGAGACCAGATTTGAACCCGGGACCTCCAATCTGTAGGCCTGGCTCTCAATCCACTGAGCCATTTAGCTGTCCCCTGTCCTGTGCATTTTTAATAATATAAATTTGTCTCTTATTAGATGTAGTAACCTCAATTCGAATAGGGATTATATAGTATGCCCTACTGCCCGGTATAATGCCTGGCATATAGCAGGTGTTTAATAAATGCTTGTTGATTGATTGGTATTAGCCGGGCAACTTTGGACAAGTCACTTCAAAGAAGGATTTGAATTAATTTTCCCACCAAGGTGCTGAGTGTTCAGTGTCATCAAATTGTACTGGTCTTGGTTATCAAGACATCTGGATTCTGGGGGCAGCTGGGTGACTCAGTGGACTGAGAGCCAGGCCTAGAGATGGGAGGTCCTAGGTTCAAATCTGGCCTCAGACACTTCCCAGCTGTGTGACCCTGGGCAAGTCACTTAACCCTTATTGCAGTTCTTATATACTGTCCTTATATATATGCCCTTATATACTGTCCAATACACAGTATTGATTTCAAGACGGAAAGTAAGGATTTAAAAAAAAAAGAAAAGACATCTGGATTCGAACGTTCCCAGTGCCACTAACCCACTGTGTGACTTTGGGTATGTTATTTCATTTACTCGGTTCTAATCAGTTCTTATATAAACTGAGGATGGTGAGGCAGCTGCTAAAGCCTCTTTCCTGGGGACATCGAGGTAGCACAGTGGATAGAGGACCAGGCTTGGAGTCAGGAAGACCTGTGTTCAAATGTGATCCCAGTACTTCCCAGCTGTGTGAGCCTGGGCACGTCACTTCACCCCGATTGCCTAGTCCTGGCTGTTCTTCTGTAAGGTCAGGGTTTAAAAAGAGAAAATACAATGAAACTTCTATCATTCTGGTTCTAGAATTGTGTGAATCTAATGGAACTAGATTGTTGCTGAAGTGTCCTTCTATTTTGCCATTAACTTATAAGTATTCGTGTGCAGAGCACATGAAAGTGTTCTGGGGAATTCAGAAGAGATAAAAAGGGTAGTCTCAGCCTTGGAGCTTAGAGTCTAGTTGGTTAGGTCAAAAATACATAGGTGGCTCATTGGCTTGAGAGCCAGACCAAAGATGGGGCATCCTGGGCTCAACTCTGGCCTCAGACCCTTCCCAGCTGTGTGACCCTGGGCAAGTCACTTAACCCCCACTGCCTAGCCCTTAGCACTCTTCTGCCTTGGAACTGAAGCATAATCTCGATCTTAAGACAGCAGGTAAAGATGAAAAAAGCACATTTAGGAAATAACATGACAGAAATTACCCAGTAGTGATATTGTACAAATTGAAGTCAGGTTCTAGGGAGGTAAAGTCAAGCCAACCAACGTTAAGCGATATGTTACAATATGCCAGAGACTGTACTAAGGACAACATGTAAACTGCCTGGTGCATGAGCATCTATGCAGAGTAGATGGACCACAATCCAAGGGAAGAAAACGGCAGCAACGGGAAGGACAAGGAAAGACCTCCTGCACATAGTGGGACCAGAATCCCTTACCTTCTAGTCTTAGAATCAATAATACTAAGTATTGGTTCTAAGACCGAACAGTAGGAACACCTGGGCAATTGAGGTTAAGTGACTTGCACAGGGTCACACAGACAGGAAATGTGAGAGCCAAATTTGAATCTAGGACATCTGTCTCTATATCTGGCACTCCATCCTGGAACTCAGTTTTGGAGAAGATGAGGAGAGAGCATTCCGGCGGTTAGTGTCAGGAACCGGAGACCACTGAGCTGGGCAATGGAGTGATGTTCTCAAGTATCTCTGAACAGGCCAGTCTAGCTGGGATGGGCGATGTCATCAAGATGGAACTCCTTAGAAAAGCAAAAGAAAAACATGACATCACTTACCCACATGTCACATGTATGTATGGGTATAGGATTTGGGGTTTGGGCTTTAAAAGACGGCTCTATAGCAAAAATGAATAATATGGAAATAGGTGTCAAGTGACAACGTTTGCACAACCCAGTGGAATTGCTTGTCAGCTCTTGGAGGGGGGAGGGAAAGAAAATAAATCATGTAAACAGGGGAAAATAGTTTAAAAATAAATAAATAGGGAGCAGTTAAGTGGCTCAGTGGCTTGAGAGCCAGGTCTAGAGAAAGGACATCTTGGGTTCAAATCTGACCTCAGACATTTCCCAGCTGTGTGACCCTGGGCAAGTCACTTGACCCCCATTGCCTTGCCCTTACCACTCTTCTGCCTTGGAGCCAATACACAGTATTGGTTTAAGATGGAAGATAAGGTTTTAAAATTAATAATATTTATTATATTTATAATTATATTTCTAATCAGAAAATTTCCCCTAAATTTGTCTATGCTACATTGATTTATCAGACTTAAACTAGCAAATTATTAGAATTAAACCCAGAATTTTAGTGTGAGTTAAAAATTTAAAAGTACTCAGTAACATATACTTAAACTATATTCCTCTGTATTCTGTTTTATTATACATTAATTTAATTTTGAACCAAAAGATGCTTTGTGACTTCTCTTGAACCAAGCCTGAATTCCTAAAGTGAATGTCTTTTTGCATGTATTGTGTCTTATGGCATTTTGACTACAAGGTGTACAGTTTTGGTTTCCCAAGTGGAAAATTATTAGAGATGGTTTGCTTAAAAAAAGAAAAAAGAGAAGCTTGTGTACTTTACTTACATTGAATTGATTTCCTATCTTGTTTACATATTTATGCATTTCATGATTTCTTGCTAAATGAGCATTCTGTCCTGTATTTTACTAAACATTACTTGAAGGTTATGCTATCAATTTTGGTTTGTTTTCAAAACGAACCCCTTTAGAGGTTTTAACTCTGCACTTGCTCAAAGGGCAAACTTGTTCTTTACACGTTTGAGAATGGAATGTACAACAGTACCAAATTGTCTGAGGTTTCTAAGAATCTTTGAGTCAATAAAATATATTCCAGAACAACAACAAAAAAAGCAGATTAATAGTATAAAAAAACTTGGGAGAGAGAATATTTTACTTAAGAAAATATTTCTAATTAAAAAAAAAATTAAACCCTTACCTTCCATCTTTGATTCCAAGGCAGAAGAATAGTAAGGGCTAGGCAGTGGGGGTCAAGTGACTTGCCCAGGGTCACATAGTTGGGAAGTGTCTGAGGGCAGATTTGAACCCAGGACCTCCCATCTCTAGGCTTGGTTCTCAATCCACTGAACCACTCAGCTGCCCTATCTAATCTTTTAAAATTGATACCTCAAATTTCAAGTAGTTTGAGAGAGGGAAACCAGGAAGACCTGAATTCAGGTTTCATATCTCTGATACATATTAGCAGTATGACTGAAAAAACTGTAACCTTTCAGTGGCCCCAGGTACTATATTGAGACTGTTCGTTGTAGAAAAGGTTCCTAGTCGTCTGGGTATAGGGAGTTCCTAAACCCAGGAATTCCTTATGCCAGTGAATCTATTGGTCCAGAGTCTATCCTGTTCATGTTCCTCTCGTCCTTTAATGCCATCCCTTGTAACAAAGAAGATAAAAGGGGCAAAAAAAGATGAATCAAACTAGCATGCACATGGAAGAAGTCTGATGCTACATCTGCCGGGCTCTGTACCCAGAGTAGCTCACTTCTGGGAAAGGTTGCCCTTTTTCTCAGATTTGCTTGTTTTGGTGTTTTTCATTTTCTGAGACATGCCATATATTGTTTTCCTGGATCTATTCAATCCAGTCAGAATCTATGAGAATAAATTTCTAAAAGTACTTTCTACCTACTTAAGGACAGCAGTCAGACAGCATTCTGGAGACTCCCACTTGGTTTATTCAGACAAGCATTTGTTGCTTTTGTAAAAAATAAATTTTTATTGTTCTCTCGTTTTACATTATTCTTATTTCTTGTATAATTTCCCTCAACTCTCTGAAAACTGCTCTTTACAATAAAGAAAAAAAAAAGCTCAGCAAAATTAACATCAGTGAACAAGCATTTATTATTAAGTGTTTACTGTTGGTCAGGCAGTGTGCTAAGTACAGGGGAAAACAATTACAACAAAAGAAACTATTCTTCATACTTCCAAGGAGCTTATTCTAGTGAAGGAGACAAGAAGAACCTATCTAAATATATACAGCATAAGCATAAAGCAAATAAACACAAAAATGAGCTGTTAAATCCAAGGTAGGAAGGACACTAATAGTTGGGGGGATCAGAGGAGGCTTCATGCAGAAGATAGCTAAAAGAATGAGAAGGATTAGGGGAGCTAGGTGGCTCAGTGGATAGAGCCAGGCCTGGATGGTGGTACTGAGTTCAAATCTAGTCTCCTAGCTTTGTGACCCTGGGTAAGTTATTTAACCCTCAACTGCCCAGCCCTTATTATTCTTCTGCCTTGGAACCATTACTTAGCATTGATTCTTAGACAAACGGTAAGGATTTTAAAAAAGAAAAAAAAGAGGAAGGTATTTCCCAAGGGAGAGGTAAGGTTGGAATGTATTCCAGGCATGTGGGAATTTAACCAGTCATTTAACAAGTATTTAATAAATGCCTTCTCCGTGCCAGGTCCAGTTTTATGTGCCAGAAATGCTAGGACAAAAATTAGGGTCCCAAGTCATGGATCTGTCAGAAGATAAGGTGTGTGTGCAGATACATATGTGCATATATATGTATATATACACATACACATGTATTTGCTGTTATAGGTATGTAAAAAATAAACACATTAGGTGGGAGAAATCACAAAAGATTTCTCCATAGAAAGGGATTCCCAAGAATTGATCATAGCAATTGATTGGGAAAAATACGAACAACACACCTGCCCTAAGAAGGAGTGATCAAAGACAGCACAAAATTAAAATTTTCAGGAGAGGGATATCACTGAAACCTGAAAGGTGGGGTCTAAAATGCTTCCTGAGGAGATAGACTTGGAACTTTAAGATGGGGAGAATTTGAATAGATGGAGTTGCATGGAGAAGGCATTCAGAGGCAACGACATGAGGGGATTTGGTCATGGCAGTGGGTCTGGTGTTTGTGGGTAGGGAATGTGGGAGGGTGGAAGACATACAGTTAAGATATTAGCTTGACTAAACTGGAGGATGAATTTGCCAGTAATAAAAAGGATAATGATGGTGAGCTGGAAAGTCCTGATTGTTTAGATTCTCCTGATGGGGGAAGGACCGCAATTAAAGGGAGTGGTGACCAAGGAGGCGTTTTGGTCAGGAGAATCACATGATTGATTAATGAATGTGGGACAAAGCACAGAGCCCTTGAAGATTCCTGAGTAGGGCAATGAGGATCTTAGTCTGACATTAAGCAGTGTGTAGAATGGATGGGATGAGAGGAGAAAACTGAATTTGAGAGGGCCAGGCAGAAGGATATTATAGTGATTAATGGTCTCAGGTACTAGGATACCATTGAAACAACAAACCTTTCTGCAATTCGGTCAATATTTAATAACTTATTAACAACCCCACCAGCTCAGTCCATATCACACAACACAACATTTAATTACATGGCATTGTATTGCTGACCTTTGTTTTATGTGTATTCAATTTGCCTCCCAAGCCAATCTGTAATAATTCAGACTTTTCACTAATTAAGATTGGCCTCAGTCCATATTTGGTGAAGTTTTGCTGTATTTTTTCCTTTCCTAGATAAGGAGAACATCTGGTCATTTTTCCCTTAAAGGTCTTTTGATGCCTGAAGATTATTATCTACTTATGACTTGTTCTTTGTACCCAGGACCTTTCTCTTCTTAAATCTTTATAGATTAGAGACTGAAAGTTGTTGGCATTGCTTCCTTGGTCAGTTCTTGTACCATGATGATAATAGGAGCTCCTTTTGGCCACCAGACACTTAGAGGAGATCTTTAACCCATACTCGGAGCTCAGATGTACAGTGACTCCTGGCCAGTTCCTTTTGGCAACAGTAAAAGTTCAAGCCTGGAATTGATGCTTTCCTCCTTTCAGTCTCCGCCCTCCTTCCTTCCTCTGTTCTGACCTCATTTGTCATCATGCTTTCTGTTTAAGACTCTTGGTTTTATTTTGTATTACAAAGTACTCCCAGAAAGTACTTTGTGTAACTGTCACCTTCAAGATATCCATCCATAATGGGTCCTTGGCAATTATTTGAATTGAATTAATTTGAGGTCTAAATTCTACAAGCAGATGATCCCTTACTCTAAGGAAGGCAAGTATTCCCTTCTGGTTGGGTAGTATACCAGGATAACTGGGGAGAAAAACTCTACAGGTATTGGGGATAGCACTCCAGCTAGAGTTTCCTAATCTAGGAAACACATGACTGTAGGTGTGGCTCTGGATACTGTGAGTAATATGAGTGTCATCTTTGTTGGGGGTCATTCAGGGTGAGGGAAATTGTTGTCTGTGCTGCCCAAAGCCCATGTTCTGTTTGGGCTTTAACCATAATAGTACATGCTTCTGGATTTAAAGGTTAGACCAAGTTACATTAATATATTCAGAGACTTCCATCTATCACTCTTCTTTTTGTGAAAATTGAGAATTTTAAAAAAATCAGTCCAAGTTAATGACCCCAGTGGAGGGCCAACTTTTGGCTAAAGAGGATTGTTACTTGAGGGAGTATAAATCAATTCTTCATGGAGCACGATTTGGAATTGCACTCAGACTGGAGTTATAAAGCTGTATATTCCTTTATACCCAGCAAAATCATTGTTGAGTCTGTTCCCAAGGAGATCAGGGAAAAAGGAAAAGAACCTCTATGTTCTAAAATATTTATACCAGCTCTCTTTGTGGTGGCAAAGAACTGGAAATTGAGGGGGAAGCCCATCAGTTGGGAACTGGCTGAACAAATTATGGCATATGATTGTGATGGAATACTACTGTGTTCTAAGAAAATGATGAGAAGGCTAATTTTAATAAAACTTGGAAAGAATTACAGCAAAATGAGTAGAACCAAGAGAATTTCATACACAGCTATAGATTTAGTACTTGAAGAATAATTTATTTTAAACCCTCACCTTCCGTATTAGAGTCAATACTGTGATTGGTTTTGAAGCAGAACAGTAAGGGCTAGGCAATGGGGGTTAAGTGACTTGCCCAGCATCACACAGCTAGGATGTGTCTGAGGTCAAATTTGAACCCAGAACCCCCCTGGCTCTAGGCCTGACTCTCAATCCACAGAATCCCCCAGATGTCCCCTGAAGAGTAAAGTTTGAATATTTTCTCCAGAGAGTGAACTGAAAGATGGAAACATGAAAGACATAATTTGTATGAACATGTCTGATTCCTGGATGATACCTTCTGTGATGTATGTGTGATGGAACAGGAACTGGGACACTTGTAGATAAATTTTATTAATTGTTAATAAATTTTATTAATAATAAATAAAAATGTAAAAAAAAATCAATTCATCAGCAAACATTTATGTCAGTCACTAAACATTCATGGACCAGTCATTGTGCCAAGTTCTGGGGATACAAAGAAGGGCAAAAGATAGTCCAATGCCCTCAAATAGCTCATAGTCAAATGGTGGGAGAGCACACATAAAAAAGAAGATACATGAGAGAGGGAGAAGGGCATGATGAAGTCCTGTAGCAGGTGGAAAATGATGAAATGACTACCCTAGGTACTTTCCTTAAATGGAAGATGCTGGAGTAGTTCCCTGCTGTCCACCCTCTACTCTCTGTGTTTTAGAGAGGTAACGTCCCAGGCCAGGGAATTCTGTGTTTCTGTGTGAGCATTTGTGGTAAGTATTTGGGGGTACAAAGAAATACTGAAAATGAATATAGTACCTGTCCTCAAGGAGTTTACTTATCAACAAAGCTGGCAAAAAAAAAATATATATATATATATATACACACACACAAATATATACATAATGATTCCCAGGAGATTTGGAGATAAAAGGATTAATAGCTGAGGTGCTAATATACCAGCAGGGCTTTGTATGCAAAGAGTTTGAGCTGAGCCAGAAAGAAGACACTGAGCTTCTTTACCTATTATTTCATATAATTTATTTAATATTGGAATTAGTTGAACTTTAAATGTTTGGTAGAGTTCACTTATGAATCCATCTGGTCCTAGTGGTTTTTTTTTTTTATTATTTATGGTTTGTCAATTTCTTTTTCTAGAATAGGTTTATTTAAATATTCTATTTTCTCCTTTGATAGTCTAGGCTAGTGATGGTGAATCTTTTAGAGATAGAGTGCTGGGCCCTGGCCCCATTCCAACCCCTTAGACTGAGTGCCATGCCTTGTGTCCTCTACCCCTAAGACTGAGTGCCTTGCCCTGGCTCCAGCCCCTCCCTTTGTCCACCCCACCTTAGCCCAGACAGGGAGGGAGGAAGCACTCCCATTGGGCTTTTGGGTGGAGGGGAGGGGAGTGGCCCCAGTGCTCTGTTCCCCTCCAGCCATGTGCCATGCTGTTAGTTCTGCTCCCCTCAAACCTAACTCCTCTCCAACCAAACCACAGGAATCACCTTCACCACAGACTCAATAGGGTGCCCTTTTCAAAGTACCCTCATACAGCATGAGCCCTGCCCCCAGCACCTTACCCCAGGCAGGGGAGGAAGTGCCCTCATTGGGTTGCCTAGCAGAGGGGCGGGGGAAGTGCGGAATGTTCTCAGGTTCATGGAGAGGGGGAGAGGAACAGCTCTGTCCCAAGTGCTTCTGGCTTTTTAGTAACAAACTGATGGGCAATTGCAGGCATCCCCAGAGAGAAAAAGAGAGAGAGCTCACATGCTATAGATTCACCATCACTGGTCTAGTAGTTTATATTTTTGTAAATATACTTCCATTTCATTTATATTATTAAATTTATTGGCATGTAATTGAGCAAAATATTTTGTTTTTCTCTTTAAAAAAATAATTTTAACTGTTGGCTAATCTATTTTGTTGATTTTTTTCTGCATAAAACTAACTCCTAAACTTAGCTTTTCTTTTTAAAAAACCTTCACTCTTCACCTTAAAATCAATAGTGTTTTGGTTTCAAGGAAGAAGAGTGGTAAGAGCTAGGCAATAGAAATTAGGTCACATAGGAAGTGTCTGAGGCCAAATTTGAACCCAGGACCTCCTGTCTCTAGGCCTAGCTTTCAATCCACTGAGCCACCTGATTGCCTCAATTCAGTGGTTTTCTTGTGTTCAAATATTTCAATCTCTTCTTTAATTTTCAGGACATTTAATTTGGTTCGTTTAGTTGGAGTTTAGTTTAGTTCTTTTTCTAGTTTTTAAAATTGCATTCCCAATTCATTAATCTGTTCTTTCTCTATTTTATTAATACTATATGCATTTAGAGATATAAATTTTCATCTACTGCTTTTGTTATATCCCACAGGTTTTGATATGTTGTCTCATTGTTATTTTCTTTCATGAAATTATTTAATGTATCTTGCAATTCTTTTGAAAAAAAATTTTTTTATATCCTTTGATAACTTGGCTAAAAACTGTAGGCATTATATGCATGTCAATTCCCTGTATATTTTGGATCTCACACTTTTAATTGTAATATTAGATGTATATTCCCCACTCCCACTCTATATTTTCTTTGCATATTATTTCTGCATTGATTTTATTCATGCAATAGTTTTTAAATTTTATTTAGGCAAAATTAGCTACAGGTATCCCTTCCACATCATGAGGATTTAGGGGCATGGCGTCTCCATGATTTGGAAAAATCTGGATAAATTTTTTTGGCTTTAGTGTTTTTTTCTAAACTTTCACTTTTTATTTTAACTTTAAAAAAAGAAATTGTGTTTATTTATTGTATTAAAGATAAAATATTGGTATTATACAATACTGTACATATATCTTATGCATTTCTGAATTTCTAAACTTTTACCATCTCTTCTTCTGGCCTTCAGATATGGTCTGCAGCTTCTGCAAACCCCTCTAGAATACTCACTTAATTTCTTATGCTGACCTGCAATATATCTAAACTACAATGGGGAAAATTGTGATGTATAAAGGTTACCTATATTTTGACTTTATTAATTTTTTCTCTTTCTTCTCATATTTAGTAAAGAATTCTTTTGGTCATAGCTGTGAAAGATAATTGATATTGGTATCTTCTAATTTTATTTTCAGGTTGTTTATCCATTAAAAGTTTATTGTAGGGGGCAGCTGGGTAGTTCAGTGGATTGAGAGCCAGGCCTCGAGATGGAAGGTCCTAGGTTCAAATCTGGCCTCAGACACTTCTCCAGTGTGTGACCCTGGGCAAGTCACTTAACCCCCATCGCCTAGCAGCTAGGCCCTAGCTCTTACCACTCTTCTTCAATACTATGTATTGATTCCAAGATGGAAGGTAAGAGTTTAAAAAAAAGTTAATTGTAGCATGGGGTATAATATACTAGTCTAAACCCATTTTCTTCCAGACATCTTTTCCAAAAGTTCTTGGCAAAAAAGGAGCCCCATATTTTGAAGCTTCTGTTTCTTGTTATTGTAGTCTTGTTCCACTAAGTGAATTTTGTATTTTTTAAGCTGTACTAAATAGTTTTGATGATTATAAATAATAGAAATTGAGGTCTGGCATTGCCCTTCTCAGTCATACTTTTTCTCATTATTTTTTCTTGATATTCTAGAACTAGTTTTTCTAATTAAGGTATTGAGTTCAGAAGATTCCTATGAAAGGACAAACAAGTTAAAAATCTGAGTGGATTGCATCAAACCATTAAACCATTTTTTACATTAAGAGGAACAAGTTGATCAATTTGGCTGGGAGCTGCAGGGCTTAGAAAATGAGAACAGGCACAAGGAATTATCATTATTATTTTTTCCAGTGGAGAAGGAGAGACAGGTAAGGTCTGAAGCATGAGACACTAGGAAGAGGTCTCAATTCGTTTCATCAAGCCTTTATTGATTGCTGGTTTGGTGCTAGGCCTAAGTAAGGCACTGGGAATACAAAGGTTAAAATCAGTCCCTTTTCTCAAGGAGCTTACTTTCCAATGGGGGAAATGCCTTGTTTAGAAAATTAAGTACAAAAAGGTTACAGAATAATTTATGACAAGCACCTGAGGGGCAAAGGGAGTTAGCCTTAGGGTTTCTGTAGGAACTTTGAAGTAAACTAGGGATTCTGTGAAGTGAATACAGGAAGTAGGAGTACACTCCAGGCCGGGTAGACAGCCTGGGTGAAGACTTAGATATGAGATGAGATATTGAGACTGAACTGGAATGTTCTGTGATGGTTCTGGCTAGAGCTAAAGTGCATGGAGGAGAGTTCTATATAGTAAACTGGGAAAGTGAGGCAGAAGCAAGATTGGGAAAGCCTTTAAAAGCCCATCAGCAGGTTACATTTTGTCCTAGAGTCCAGAGCCCCAATGTGGCCTTGGGAAACTGGGCTATGTCAGTGATAGCCTGAGGGCAGTGTATTGGGGTGTGGTGAATGAGCAAGAGGAGGCAGGAGACTATAGGCACAAATTTGACCCACTTTATAATTTTAGCTTTATAGGAAAGTCTTGTTAGTCAGTCAACAAGCATTTATTAAGATATGTATTTATACCAGGCACTGTCTCTGGAGACACTCAGGGAATACAAAGAAAGGCAAAAGACAGCTCATGTTCCCAAGGACACCCCCAGGCCAATGGGGGAGATAACATTCCACAACTATGTAGCTACACACAGGGTAAATTGGAAATAATCAACGGAAGGAAGGCATTGGAATTAAGCAGGGAATAAGAAAGGCTTCTTATAGAAGGTGAGATTTCATCTGGAACTTGAAGGAAGCCAGAAACCAGAGATAAGGAGGGAGAGAGGCATAAAAATAGTGACAATCCTATTTGGGAGATTGAATGTACAGTTCAAATAACAGCAAAGAAAATCACATTATTGGATTGCAGAGTTCCTTTGTGTGGGACCAGAGAGGAGTATAAAAAAGACTGGAAATATTATTAGGAGTCTGGATTATGAAAGTCTTTGATGAACATCAAACAGAAGATTTTTATATTTGATCCTGGAGATGATAGGGAGCTGCTTGAGCTTATTAAATATGTGTGTGTGTGTGTGTGTGTGTGTGTGTGTGTGTGTGTGTGTGTGTGTGTGTGTGTGTGTGTGAGGGAGAGAGACAGACAGACAGAAACAGAGAGGGAGAGAGACAAGAAAGAGAGGGAGAGAGAGAGACACAGAGAGAAACAGATAGAGACAGAGGGAGAGAGAAAGAAACAGAGAGACAGAGGGAGAGAGAGAAAAACAGAGAGAGGAGAGAGACAGAGAGAGAAACAGACAGAGAGAGAGACAGAGGGGGAGAGAGACAGAAAGAGAGAGGGAGAGAGAAACAGAGTCAGAGAGGAACAGAGACAGAGAAACAAAGAGACAGAGAAAGAGAGAGAGAGCTTGCGCTCTAGGAAAATGATTGGCAGCTGAGTAGAGGATGGATTGCAATGTGCAGAGACTTAAGGCAGGCCGATCCATAGGCTATTTCAATAGTCTAGGTGTGAGATGATGAGGACTTACACTAGTTAGGTGACACTGCAGAGGAGAGAAGACATAAATGAGATTATTAAGGTGAAATGAATAGGACTTGGCAACAAATTGGGTATGTAGTGGGGGAAGAATGAGAACTTGAGCCTGACATTTAAGTTCCCACCCTGAATGACTAGGAAGATGGTGGTTTCTTCCAGCTTTAATAGGGAAGTTCAGAAAGAGAAGAGAATTTTGGGAAAAGATGAGTTCAACTTTGGACATGTTGAGTTTAAGATGTGTGGGCCATCTAATGGTTGGAAATGTGAGTTTGGAGATTAAGAGAGAGGTTACAACTCGATTTGAGAATCATTAGCATAGAGATGATAGTTCAATCCCTGGGAGCTGATGAGACCCACAAGGGAAATAACAGAGGGAGAAGTGACAGAGATGCAGAATACTCCTGGTTAGCTAAGACTACTTTGAGGTTAACTTGAATTCTTTCTTGATGTAAGCTTCTTGTGGACAGGGATGATCTTTTATTTTTTGCCTTTGTATCTCCCTCTTGTCTATGCTATTGGAAAAAAAACAAAACCTTACCTTCTGTTTTAGAATTCATAAAAGGGATATATTGAGGCAGAAAGGCAGTGAGGGCTGGGCAATTGGGGTTAAATGATCTACCCAGGGCCACATAGCTAGGAAGTGTCTTGAGGTCAAATTTGAACCCAGATCCTCCTGATTCCAGAAGAGTCCAGTGCTTTATTAACAGTGGTACTTATCTGTCCCTAGTGCTGGGTTTTGAACATAGTAGGTGCTTAGTAAACAAAAATGCTGTCTTTTGCCTTTCATTCTTTCTAAACACCGTATTATTTGTCTTCTGCCAAATAATTGGACAAAGGACATAGTCAGCTTTTAAGCCTTGGAGGGTGGGTGGGACTGGGGGTGAGATGGTTGGAGGTTTGGGGGGTTGGAAGAGGGGAGTGGGTGAGAAGAGGTGCTAGATAGCAAAGCAGTAGGGTTAGAACTTGGTGTCATGAAAATCTAAGTTCTTAAGTTCAGGTCTGGCCCCCGACACCAGTTGTGTGACCCTGAACAAGTTACTTAATTTCTGTTTTCCTAGTTTTCTTATTTTGTAAAATGGATATACCAGCACTTACCTTGCAGAATTGTTCTGAGAATCAAATGCGATATTATAAAGTATTTACACAGTGTCTCCCACGTAGTTGCCATACTTGTATTGAGTTCCCATTCTTAGTGGGGCTGTGCTTGAATTACTTAATGAGTCATCACATAGTTCATGGTTATAATTCTCAGGATAAGCCACATTCTCTTGTAAAAGTAGCCAAATGTAGTTATTTCAAGGCAGTTGCTTGCACAGTAAGGAGAAGGTCTTGGAGTTGGGAAGACTGTTCATATCTGACCTCAGACACTTATTACTTGTATAAGTCACTTAACCTTTGTTTGACTTAATTTCCTTAATTGTAAAATGGGGGTAATAATAGTACCCAAATTGCAGAATTGTTGTGAAGATCAAATGAGAATTTGTACAACTCTTTTTTCATACTTAAGAGAATTATTAGGAAAGAAACTTGCTTCTAGTCACAATTTAGAAACAACTCTAGTTAAAAGTCCTCAAATGGCACTCCATGACACCTGAAGGGTTTCATAGAAATGGGCATAACTTGTAGCTCACCTTTTGAATAACTTTTTACAGGGTTGTCTTAAAACTTTTAAAGTTTATGGTCATGAAAGTGGAAAATTGACCTTACAGTTATTTTTTTTTAAAACTCTTACCTTCTGTCTTGGAATCAATAAGTCAGAAGAACACTAAGGGCTAGGCAATGTGAGTTAAGTGACTTGCCCAGGGTCACACAGCTGGGAAGTGTCTGAGGCCAGATTTGAACCTAGGACCTCCTGTCTCTAGACCTGGTTTTCAATCCACTGAGTTACCCAGCTGCCCCCTGCCTTTTTTGTGTGTGGTTTAAATCTTCCTAGTCTTTTTGTTTGCTTTAGTTTTTAAAATAGTTATTAGTATAATTCAAGAAAGAATTAATGGTGCCATAAATTGCTACATAAATATATATTCTAAAATATTTATAGTAGCTCTCTTTGAGGTGGAAAAGAACTGGAAATTGAGGGAATGCCCTTCAACTGGGGAATGGCTGAACAAGTTGTAGTATGTGATTGTGATGGAATACAACTATACCATAAGAAATGATGGGCAAAAAACAGCGAGGTGGCTCAGTGGATAGAGAGCCAGGCCTGGAGATTCGAGGTTCTGAACTCAAATCTGGCCTCAGAAACTTCCTGGCTGTGCAACCCTGGACAAATTACTTAACTCCAGTTGCCTAGTTTTTACTGCTCTTCTGCCTTGGAACCAACCATTATCGATTCTAAGACAGAAGGTAAGAGGTTTTTTTTTTTTTATTGGTTTGTTTTTTAATGATGGGCAGGTTACTTAAAAAACAAACAAAAACTATGGGAAAACCTCCATGAAGTTGTGAAGAGTGAAACAAGAAGAACCAAGAGAACATTATATATAGCAACAAAAATATTGTTTGAAGAATTTGTGTATGTCCACCTCCAGAGGAAGAAATGATAAATAGAAATAAGCAAGACATAGTTTTATTTTTATAGATATATTTTTGTCCAATAATGCCTTTTCTAATGGGGGGAAGGTAGAGGAGAAGGGGGAGACTCCTGGGCACTTTAATGTAACAAATTAATTAATTGAATTTTAAATAATATTTTACTTTCTCCCAATTACATGTAAAAACATTTTTTGACATTTTCTCCCTCCTTCCTACCCTCCTTTCACTCCCAGACTCCCTTGCCTTCCCTCCCACCAAGGTGTTAAACTAACAGATGTAGATTTTACATGTGCAGTCATGTAAAACATTTTTCCATATTGTCAGTAGTTATTTTGTGGAAGAGACCTCAAACAAAAAGAAGCAGAAGAATGAAAGTGAAATATACTATATTTCAAATGCACTCAGACTTGTCAGTTTGTTCTCTGGAGGCAGGATAGCATTTTTCATTGAGTCTTTGGGATTGGCTTGAATCACTGTATTGCTGAGAATAACTAGGTCACATAGTGGTTCATCAAAAAATATTGCTATTACTCTGTACAATGTTCTAATTCTGCTTATTTCACTTTGCAAATTCACGTAAGGCTTCCCAAGTTTTTCTGAAATCATCCTGCTTGTCATTTCTTATAGCGCAGTAGTATTCCATTATATATTTCCAATATATAAGTCATAGACCGTCAATTTAGCAAATAAATTTAATTAGAAACATTTAAAAAAAAGATATAAGCTTATGGGTCTGTAAATAAATAGTACTGGAGAAATGACATTTTTCATTCTGATGGTTCCTTGTCTCCCAAGACAAGTTCTGCTTAACACATTTGAAATTATTTTGATCAGATCACAGTTGGGGCCCAGCTTCAATACACTTATCTGCTGTGTGACCTTCAACAAGTCACTTAACCTCTAGGATCCTGTGTAAAATGAGAGGCTTAGAGTAGATGGACTGAAAGGTCTGTCTTTGCAACTCTAAACCTCTAGTAAACATGACAGTACTTACGGATCATTGACCTAGGAGGGAAATCTGCTTCTCTTGTCCCTTCATTATAATCACAGTGTCTAGCTTGATAGTTAAACTAGGCAGTTTTCTCTTTTCCTTTCTAGTTTTAAACCCCTTTTCTTAGATTTGCAAAACTAGCCTGGTAGAGATGGAAATGACAAAAGTATTTCAGTATCTTTGCCAAGAAAACCCCAAATAGGATCACAAAGAGCTGGTCATGACTAAAAAATGACTGAAAGAAAAGAAGAGAGAATTTAGTGGCACAGTGGATAGAAAGTGGGGCCTTGATTCAGGAAGACCTGAGTTCAAATTTAGACTCAGATAGCTTCCTAGCTATGTGATCCTGGATGAATCACTTAACCTCTGTTTACCTCATTTTTCTCATCTGTAAAACAGGAATAATGCTGGATCTACTTTACAGGGTGGTTGTGAGGATGAAATGAAATAATAATGGTAAAGCACTTAGCCCAGTACCTGGCACATAGTAAGTGCTATATAAATGGTAGCTAGCTCCAAATATAATCTTACCTTTCCTTGTGGGATGGGGTTCATCTCTGGCCAGTAGAATTCCTTCCTCTATTTTTAGTGATGAATCTAGAAATCCAAATCCCATTCATAGATATTGTGTTCTGAATCAGCTTTTCACTACCCATATCTGCCTTTAGAAAAATATTTATGGCTATTTTTTAACCTCATTTTATAATTTGCCCCAGTATCCGTCTTCCTCCTAGACAGCTATCCTATATTATTTGTTTTTCTGATATCAAAGCCTTTTCTTTAGATAATATATGCTAAATGTTTGTGACCCCTTAAGGTACTACATAAAAATGATGACTTTTATTTATGTCCCTTCTGATTCTAATGTTCTGTGTTTCTTGAATTCTTCATTAAAAATCAAAATAAAACAAACCACATCATAGAGTTCTTCTAGTATATGTTAACATTTGATAACATTTGCTCAAAATTCCAATTTCACCCCATCCTAGGAATTTTTCTACATTATCTAAAAGCAAGATATAGCTTTGGTCATATTTACATGCCTATTGGTTGGCATTGTCTTCTTGTTCAGTTGTGTCTCATTCTTTGTGGCCCCGTGGAATATAGTACACCAATGCTGTCCCTGGGGTTTTATTGGAAAAGATACCAGAGTGGTTTGTTTGTTTCTTTCTTCAGTGGATTAAAACAAACAGAAGTTCAATGATTTGCCCTGGGTAACACAATCAGTAAGTGTCTGAGGCTGAATTTGAACCCAGGTCTCCCTGCCTCCAGACCCAATCCACCCAACCACCTAGCTACCTCTAGAGGTTGTTTACCTTACTCTTATTTTCCCCTTATGTAAGTAGATGATCTCTTCTCAAAGGCAGAGTTTCTGGCAGAATGGTAACTAGGCTTGTGGCTGAAACTTGGAGAATTCCAGTAGTGCTCGGACTCGTTCAATAGTTGGAAATAACTGCGTTCTTAGAACCTCGTTAGACAGACTGATTTGTTAAAATAGGAAACGACCCCAGGCAGAGTCTTTCCTCAGTAGCCCAGTGCACTCTAGACAGCCCCTCCTGGCTAGAGCCTGCCCTACTCTGGGCTTTGGCTTCCTGTGGGATAGGTCTGGTGCCCAGATGCACGGCGTGGGGCCTGGGTGGGGTCTCTTCACCCCCCCCAGCTTTGTTTCCCCAAGGCTAGGAGGGCTTCTCTAGTACCTTCCCCCTCCCCTGCTCCAAAAAAGTGCTGTCAAGACGGACATTGGCTGCTTTTCCTAGACCTGTCCCAGATAGGAGGCTTGCTCATTATAGCTTTGGTATCTGGGCCGCGTCCTTTGAGGGAGCCACAGACGCTTCGCGCGTGGGTCTCGGGGCGCTGTTTGATTCCGTTGACAGCTCCTGGTTTTGTCTTTCTAGGATTGGAACATCACCTGGTACACGGACAATCCGGACTTCACCAAGTGCTTTCAGAACACGGTCCTAGTATGGGTGCCTTGTGTTTACCTGTGGGCTTGCTTTCCATTCTACTTCCTTTACCTCTGTCGGCACAACAGGGGCTACATCCAAATGATACATCTCAACAAAGCCAAAACTGTAAGTCATTGTGATTTGGTTAAGGGTGTATGGGGGGGCAGAAATGAGGTTGAGGTCAGCAGCATACTCTTTTTTTTTTCCTTAAACCCTTTTGTTTTTAGAATCAATATTAAATATTGATTCCAAGGCAGAAAAGCTGTAAGGGCTAGGCAGTTGGGGTAAATGACTTGCCCAGGGTCATACAGCTGGGCAATATCTGAGGTCAGATCTGAACCCAGGTCCTCCCAACTCTAGGACTAGTGCTCTATACACTGTGCTATCTACTTGTTCCTGTAATTTATTTTTGACATATATTTTAGGCTGCTGTCGAAGAAACTCTGCCCTCTACTGACGTTTGGGGAACAGTGCTCTTCCTTGACTTGAAAGTAGTCCAGCCTTTGCTTATTTGAGTATGGATTGCCTGAGGCCCCCAGTCTACATTTTCCTATGGGCTTGCCTCAGTTCAGCCCTGCTCCACTGCGTTATCTCAGCTCCTTTGGGAAATCTAAACCCCTTCCTAGAACAGGCCCTAGAGTCAGGCCTGCGCTCTGCAATGGCAATGACCTAGTCAGATGGTTATCAGGGAGATATGTATGGGCCAACAAATACACCAGCCAAAGGGTATTCCCTGCCACCCAGCAAAGAGAGGTTGTCAGATTTATCGAGATGTCATCACTTATCTCAATCTCTGTCCTCACCTCTTCAGAGGCTGTTCTCTGAAGGAGAGCAAAGGCCTCACCAAGTTCTCTTGGTCCTGTCTGTTTTCAGTATTTAGGCTCACTCCTTTCCTGCTATTTTGAGAAGGAAAGGTAAATCTGCGCCTTCTATGAAAGGAGGAAGTTGAGCTTCCTAATAACACACTTCTATATCTGCCCTTATTTTCCCCTTTGCCCCCTCCTTTTCTCCTTCTCTTTTCTCTTCTGTGAATGTAGATAATAATCCTTTGGTGGGTGACTGGACCCAGATTATCATCTCTACTCCCAGGCCCAAGGGAATGCCTATGGGAAGCAGTGATAGTATCAAATAATGTGTTTCTATTCCAGGCCTTGGGCTTTTTGCTGTGGATAGTCTGCTGGGCAGACCTATTCTACTCTTTCTGGGAAAGAAGTCAGAGCATATATCGGGCTCCAGTGTTTCTAGTCAGCCCTACACTTTTGGGCATAACAATGGCAAGTATGAACTGTCTTGTGTTGGTCCTTGTTGGGGGGAAAATATGATTTTAGGGGAGAAGAGTAATTTTTTCTGACTTGAATAACAAATGTCCCCTCCTACTTTTCTTCCTCAGTCTTTATCCCATTCATTTTCAGACTTATCTACTCTTAGGTAATTGCTTGCCTATAACTGGCATTCCTCCCACCAGGAGAGAAGCTGGGAGGACTGAGAATTGAGCAAATCTACCAGAATAGGATAATTTCATTCATCCATACATCCTGCTATGTGTGCATTAGAATAGTGGGAAAGTCCTGTTTCTAATCCCGTAACCGTTATGTTTTTCCTGGAACCTGAGAAACTTGATTGAATTTATTCCTCAGGGCAGTTGAGCATGATCACAGCAACTGGTAGGTTTTAGAGAAGATTTAATGGAACAGCAAAAATCTGTTACTATCCCCTGGAAACTCTGCTTAATAACCTGGCATTATGGAAGTTTACTTACCCTGCCCCATAGAAATCGTTCTGTCCTTTTGTGAAATGATCGTCACCACTAAGAGGACAAAATGAAATCATTAAAAAAACCCAAACAAATAACAACATTTTGTATTCCAGAAGTAGAGATGTTTGGTAGCCAAAGTTTTGTTTACTGGTAAAAATGTGCTGTTGATCAATACTTGGGAAACGTTGGTGGCTAAGGGGAATGTGTTTTGGTTCTTTTAATCACCCCAGACTCTTATAAGACTCTGAGAAACATGGAATCTTTCTAGTAGTTTCCTCTATGACTGTGTGATTTGTGTTCATTTCTTTTCCAGTTGCTTGCTACATTTTTAATTCAGTGCGAGAGAAGGAAAGGAGTCCAGTCTTCAGGGGTCTTGCTCACTTTTTGGCTTCTTGCCCTTCTATGTGCTGGCATTGTCTTTCGATCCAAAGTCCTTCATGCCTTAAGAGCGGTAAGTGATCTCTCCTGTCCTTGAATATTGTCCCACCCATGAATGGTGCCCGCCTTTCATGTTCTTGGGTATTGCATGGTCTATGGATCTAAATAGCTTCTATGAGCATAGGGACACCATACCTTGTCCTTTGAGGACATAGATCAGCTTGGGAATAGGACTTCCATAGGATGGATTGTGCTTTGTAGATCAACCAGTTAATTATAGACAATAATACATGCCATCATCCCATGTCCTTTAGCATGGGAGCAAGCACAGAGGCAACCTTCTTCCCTGAGTAGGGAAAAGCCTGTCCCACAGTAACCTCTGTGTGATGCATTCTTGTTCTTTTAAAGCCCAAGGGCTTTAAATAGTCATTTAAAAATGCTTTAAGTAGAAAGGGCTAAATCTTAGCTTGCTTTTTTAAAAAAATTGCCAATGTTTTGCCTTTAAAAAAAACTTTTACTTTCTATCTTAGTAACAACTCTAAGAAAGAAGGTAAGGGCTAGGCAAACAGGAGTAAGTGACTTGCCCAGGGTCACACAACTAGAAAGCATCTAAGGGCAGATTTGAACTCAGGTTCTCCTGGTTCCAGGCCTGGTTCTCTATCTTCTGAGCCACCTTGCTGCCCCTAAATTTTGTCTTAACAAAACAGAGTATAGTTCTCTAAAAGAGCTAAGCAGATCTCCATTTAGCTTTCTTTCTGTGAAGTTTTTGGTGTACTTTTGGGATTTAGGGGAATGGACCTGTGACTCTTTGTTATAGAGAATTCCCATGGTGGAAACACCTTCTGCCAAAACAGATTGTCTTTCTGTAATTCTTAGGACCCTGAGAAATGAAGACTTATCTAAGGTAATATAGCTGGTGGAACTTGAACCAAAGTCTTCCTAGCTAGCTTTCTATACATTATATCACCATGTGTTTCCACAAGCAGTTTTCCTTATTCCTCAAACAGACCCACATTTCAGAGCAGTGTTGCTTTTTACCAAGTTTCCAAACTTTACATTGCTGTTCTTACCTGGTAGGTTCATTTTGTGCTAGTGGTGGGAGTAGACATAATGGATTATCCCAGGTGGAGTAGCTAGATGCCACTGGAATGACTTTTATTTTCCCAAGTTGGACATTGTTTGGCTGAGGGGAGTGGGTGGGAAGGGGGGGCAATAAGGATCAGAGTTGGTATGTTCTAGCTGTCTGTCTTGCTACATCTTTTTTTTTTTAAACCTTTACCTTCTGTCTTAGTATCTACAATTCTAAGACAGAAGAGAGACAAGAACTAGACAATCAGAGTTTTGTGGCTTGCCCAGGGTCACACAGCTAGGGAATTTCTGAGGCTAGATTTGAATTTAGGTCTTCCCAATTCCAGGTCTGGCTCTCTATCCACTGTGCTACTTAGCTGCCTCTGCTTTCTACCTATTTTCCCCTCCCTTAACACCTGTAAGAATCAAAGTTCTTAAAGTTGAGTCTTTCTTGTCTTTTTCTCTCGTGTATTCAGAGTGATAAAATTGATATATTTCGTGATGTCACTTTCTACATTTACTTCCTCCTGGTACTGGCTCAGCTGATATTGTCCTGCTTCTCAGACCACTCACCCCTCTTCTCTGAAACCATCAATGATCCCGTAAGTATAAAGGAAAAAGACCAGTGTGTGTTTGTGTGTAAGTCTGAAGAAAAAGGCCTGGGAGGGGAGGGTGAGGAAGGAGGGGTGGTTTCAGTATTCTCTACCCCTGACTCTCAGCCTGAGGCCATGTCAGTCTGGTCAGAACATCATGATTTCTAAGACAATAGTATGGATTGGGGCAGGAGGGAAGCAGCCCCTTCTCTCCTGGGTGAGTTCCAGGGGAACTGCATTGTTAGTGGCCAGCTGTCTGTGAATAGGAGACTTTGTAGTGGAATGGTTTTCTGGCTGCTGAGATACACTTGGGCTTGGCCTGGCTTGACCTGGACTCAAGCCATTAGTTTTGTGTAGAATTGATCATTCGATATGTGGCCAATTTAAATGGAAGAGAGAGAGAAGTCCTCTGGTGCTGAGATTTTTTAAAAAGGAAAAATTCCATCTGAAGTATCTTGGGGGCAGGAGGGCGTAGGGATTTGGAAGCTCTTACTCTTAGAACTCTTATCTGGAGACCTGGCTCTGCTGAGGAAATGAGCCCTTAGAGAGTTCAGTCAGCTCTGTGTGACTGTGTGTGTGTGTGTAAGAATGAGTCACACATGACTGGATAAGAAAGTCTGTATGGTCCAAATACATGGATAAGACAAAAATATATGTTGTTTACCATAAGTTTGTGATTAATGAAGTAATGATGATGGGTTGAAGGAGGTGGGGAGTGGGAGAGGGAAGAGCAGAGGCTTCTGAAATTTCATCCTCTGTCTGGGTAGCTTCAGGATAAATCATTATCTGCCAACTAATTCAGGAAAACCAAAGAGAGGACGGATTTTCTGAGTGCTGACTCCATCGGGGATTAAGATAATAGAGTTCTCGTTTCTTTCCTGAGATGCAATAACAGGACATAAAGTAGAATTTGTGTGGTATTTTTTTTAGTCCTTTCTCTTCTTCCCTCCCTCCACTCGAATCGCCTGCAGCAGACTGATGCCATTAGCTTTTGTGGTATTCTTTTGAAAGAATGGGGTTCTCAGTGCCCAGCCCTGGCGGGCAGAGACTGGAATGTGCAGGATTGGGGAATGTTCCCACTTCCTCTCTGTTCTAGAGAGGCTTCTGGAAATTCTCAGCTTGACCACAGCAGTTAACCTTAAATCTGGTATGAGAGGCAAGTTGTATAGAAAAATGGATTGAGAAAAGGGCTTAGAAGGGAAAGTGCCATTAATTCTGGGAACAGAAGAAAAAAATACAAATCCAAACAGCCTTCTCAGTAATGACGGCAAGCTCTACTGGTGCTAGAGTCTTGTCTCCACGGAAGATTTTGCTCAAGATAGTGTTGATTTTGATCTGAGACACCATCTGTAGAGCTTGAGAGTTTTCATAGCTCAGGTAGATAATACTGTGCCTTGCTTTAATAGTTGCTTTACTGACCTGCCAAGTTGACAAATATTTGTGTAGGCTGGTAGATTTTTGGTATTTAATTTCACAGCTGGCTAAGCATGTTAAGATGAACAAGATCTGTTCAGTTGGCTAGAACATTTTTCCACTTTAGTTTGCCTCTTAAATGGTAGTTTTGCCTCTCGGATGGTAGCTTTGCCACTGGGACCATTGTAATACGGTTAGAAAATAAAAAGGTCCTGCTATATAGAAAGCAAAATCCACATAGCTGATGTCACCTATTAAAACCATTGCCTTGTATTACTAATCATCCTTTCATATTAATTTGTCCCATTTCCCTCCCTAGGCTATGAACTCTGTGAGGGCAGAGACTGGATACCATGTATCCCCTACATGCCTTCTTTATATATTATTATTATTATTTCCAAGTGCAATAACAATAATAGTTGAATTTTTTATTTTAGAAATATTTTGTTATTGGTTGAAAAATGTTTTGACCTTTTATATAGTGCTTTCAGATTTGAATATGTTCCCTTGAACTTCACAACAATTCTGAGACAAGTACTATAGTTATTGTTATATTCATTTTACAGGCAGGGAAAATGAGGCTTTTTAGAGGTTAAGTGACTTGTGCAAGGGTCAGCAGTAAAATTTGAACCCCAGTTTCCCCTAGCTTTCCCCACGATGTCATCCTGCCTTTCATAGTACAGAGTAGGTATTCACTAAATTCTCATTATTAAAAAAAAAACAAACCCAACAACCTTTCCTTCCATCTTAGAATCAGTACTGTGTATTGGTCCTAAGGTAGAAGAGTGGAAAGGGCTAGGCAATGAAAGTGACTTGCCCAGGGTCACACAGCTGGGAAGTGTCTGAGGCTAGATTGGAACCCAAGACCTCCTGTCTCTAAGCCTGGCTCTTAATGCACTGAACCACATAACTTGCCCCCAATTATTATTGGTTTGTATGTAAAGCTAGTTGCTCATTATGGGTATGTACCTAAGACACATTTGAATCCTTCCATATTCCTGATTCAGCTTCTCTCTTGGAAATTATAGACTTTTGTTTGTCTTGAAACAACAAAGACTCAAGATTTCTCAATATCTTTATAGTTTATAAATATGTCTGTTTGTACTCACATTTCCTAGATGCAGATACTAGAGAGGGAAACAATGGCTAAAGGCTCATTTCTGGGGTCCAGACCTACCTTTCTGTAATGTTTGAGTGAAGAAGGATCCTTCCCATTTATGCCCCAAACTTCCTTTAGGACTACTTGTGCAAAATCAGTATCTTGACTCTAGGGGAGACATGTTGCCTATGAACAAGAACACTCGATTCTAGTCCTATTAGTTGCATGTTAGAGTAAATAAATTAACTCCAGCCAGGCCTTATTTTCTTCCTGAGTAAAATGAAGGGACTAGATGCTTTTTATTAAATTTCTGCCCGTACTCTGTGGAACACTGTGTTAGGCACTACGGAGTTTAATAAGACATTCATTCTGCCCTCCTGGAGCTAAGGGTTAGGATATCTTCTGCTTGGCCCCTCTGATTCAAATCCCTCCCTCTTCTTAGCCATCCTTCGAAGATTCAGCTGCCTAAGTGATATTCTTCTTTTAAAACACAAGTTCAAAGATATTTTCTTTTCTCAATCACATGTCATCATAATTTTCAACATACATTTTCTGAAATTATAAGAACCAAATTGTCTCCCTCCCCCTCCTGAAGATGGGAAGCCATTCAGTCTGGGCTATACATATAGTATCATGCATATTGGTCATTGTTGTATGAGCGTACTCATATAAACCTGTTACCTCCAAATAAAACCATAAACTAATGGGGAAAATAGTCTGCCTTCTGATTCCAGCAGTTTTTTCTCTCTGGAAGTGGAGAGCATTTTGTCACAAGTCCTTCATCATTGTATCGCTGAGGGTAGCTGATCCTTTCACAGTGGGTCATTCTACAGTGCTGCTGCTATTGGGTATGATGTTCTCCTGGTTCTGCTTCTTTTGCTCTACATCAGTTCATGAAGGTCTTAATAGCTTTTTCTGAAATCCTCCTGCTCATCATTTTTTATAGCACAATCGTATCCCATCACCTTCATATACCCCAATTTGTGCAGCCCTCTCACTTTCTAGTTCTTTTCCATCACAAAAAAACAAAAACAAACACAAACTGCTATACAAAGTGATATTCTTAAAGTTCAGATCTGATCACAGCACCTTCCTATTCAACAAACTGCAATGACTCCATGTTTAAAGCTCTTTATAAATGGGTTCTGTTCTTTTTTTTTTTAAACCCTTACCTTCCATCTTGGAATCAATACTGTGTATTGGCTCCAAGGCAGAAGAGTGGTAAGGGCTAGGCAATGGGGGTCAAGTGACTTGCCCAGGGTCACACAGCTGGGAAGTATCTGAGGCCAGATTTGAACCCAGGACCTCCCATCTCTAGGGCTGGTTCTCAATCCACTGAGCTACCCAGCTGCCCCCAAATGGGTGCTGTTCTATGTTTTCAGTCTTCTTATACTTTGTCTCCCCTCTGAAAATTCTGTAATATAGTATTATTGGCCTTTTGCTGTTCCTCAAATGAGACAGTCTGTCTCCTGACACAGCCTTTTTCCTGGATGTCCCCCACATCTAGAATGCTCTCCCTCCTCACTTTTGCCTTCTCGTGGTGTCTTCAGCCTCCTTTATGACAAAACCTTGAACAGCAGGTAGGTAGCTTAACGTTAAGAGGGGCAGGCCTGGAGAGAGGAGGTTCTGTGTTCAAGTCTTGCCTGAGACACTTCCTAGCTGTGTGATCCTAGACAAGTCAGTTAAATCCCCATTGCCTAACCCATACCACTCTTCTGCCTTGGAATCTATATTTAGTATTGATTCTGAAACAGAAGGTAAGGGTTTAAAAAAAAGTATGATAAACATGTTGGAAAATTGCAAACTAAATGTTCTCTGAGAGCTTGAGTGGGAAGGTCATCCCTGATTGAGAATCAAATACTTCATGAAAAGCATATGAATTGTGCTTTTAAGGATGGATAAGATTTGACATACAGAGGAAATTATAGGTATAATGAATGGCATAAAAAAAGACAACAGAATATTATTTCTTGGGGAAGAGAATAGTCCTGTTTAGATGGAATAAAATGTGTGGAGGAATGAAATGAAATCATAGTCTAGTACAAAAAAAGTCCTGTCAATCATGGAAAGCTTTGAATATGAGACAAAGGAGATAAGAACTTTATTCTATAGGCAGTAGGGAGTGACTGGCTTTTTTTTTTTAACTTTACCATCTATCTTAGAGTTGTTACTAAATATTGGTTTCAAGACAGAAGAGTGGTAAGGGTTAGACAGTTGAGGTTAAATGACTTGTTTAGGGTCATATAGCTGGAAAGTACCCGATGCCAGATTTGAACCTAGGACCTTCTGTCTCCAGGCCTTGCTCTTGAGCCACTGAGCCACTTAGCTGCCCCACTCCTGGAGATTTTTGAGCAGTTGAGAAACATTTATGTAAGGGGAAAGATCATTCTGGTTATGATATGAAGGATAAATTGGAGGGGAAGAAAGTAAAGGTAGGAAGCACTTTTCATTGTTATTATATTGTTCTAGATATGTAGTAATGAGTATACTAGGACTGGTGAGTGAGGGAGTCAGAAGGAGGGGATTCATACAAGAGAAGTTGTGGAAATAAAATCAATAGACCTGGGTAACTGATCTTATTTGAGAGGTGAAGGTAAGAGAAGAGTTAAAGTTTCAAATTCAGGAGACTGAATGAATCGTGGTTCATTGACCAAAATAGATAATTCTCTCATCAAAATGTCCTTCCTAACATGAGATCCAGAGAAGGTGATTCTTTCTGTTTCCTTGATACATTTCATACCTTATATCAGCAATGTCGAACCTTTTAGAGATGGAGTGCTGGCCCTCCCCCCTAGACCTTGTGCTTTGCCCCTCCCTCTCCACTTGTTGGCTACGCCCTACACAGGGGAGGGAGGAAGCGCTCCCATTGGGCTACTGGGCAGAGGGGTGGGGGATGTGAAAAAATGTCCTCAGGTACAGTGGCGAAGGAGAGGGGAGCAGCTCCAACTGAGCCTCTCGGTCTTTCTAGTAACAATCTCCTGGGGTATGGGGGAGCGGTGATGGCCGAGTGCCCATAGAGAATACTCTGCTTGTACCCATGCCATAGGCTTGTCATTTTTGCCCTGTATGGCGAGGTCTTTTTTCTAATTTTATTTTCTTCTAGTTTCCCCCGTGGTTAGCCAGGAACTTTACTCTGTCCAATCTTTTTCATTATTTGGGGCCCTCTTGGATTAGGCAAATTCTGAGCACACTGCAAACAGAAAGGGGGAACCCTAGATCCCTGGGAAGCTTTCATTTCTTTTGACAGCTTGTAGGCATCCCAGTTCCTTGAGGTTAAGAGGTTAGTGGAAAGAGGAAGAGATGTTTGTTGAATCTGGTTTATTTAATAGTGCTGGTCTGCTCAAAATGACATGTGAGTTTTTGTAATGAGGTTTGACTCAGATTTTTCTTTTAGCTCAGTTCCCTTTGGGGTAAGAGGTAGGCATGGGAGAGTGTGGCAGCAGAAGGGACTGTTTACGCTATCCTGAGTATCCAGAATTTGTAAAGAGACTTAGGATATTTTTTGTATAAAGACAACCAATCTGTTATATTTGTCTTGCCATGTCTGTTTGACTAGCAGACCGAGTGCTTAGGTAATCTGAGGCCATCTGATCAAGCTTCTCTTGCACTTGCTTGCACTGATGTTGATCTTCACTTGAGAATTGGCTTGGTTTGATCCTTAGAAGGTAGCACAGTGCCTAGCATACAGCAGGTGTTTAATAAATATCTGTGGATTGGTTGATGGATTGGTTCCCAGTAAACAGGTGTATTGTCATAGCCATGTTACTTTTGTTTTTCTAAAATTAAATTTTAAACAGCTCCTTCAGTCCTTATCTAGCAAAGTGATATGTAGCCTAAAGAACCACCAATGGCACTAGGGCTAGAATTGTTCATAGATTCACAGATAGAGTTAAACAGAACTTCACTCATTGAGTAAATGACTTGCCTACAATCACCTCTTTAGCTGGTAAGTATAAGTACGGAGATTTCATTCAAATTTTTTACCTATTGGTTTAGTACTCCTTCCCCAACAACATGCCTGTAGGAGCTTAGGCAAGTAAGTTAACTTTTCTTGGCCTCAGTTTCCTCATCATTAAAGTGAGAATTAGACCAGGAGGTGGGCTCTAAGGTTCCTTCCCTTTACAGTTTTAATATTCTTTGATTCTATATAATGGAACCACTTTTATTCTAATATAGTTGACCACTGAGAGCCAGTTTAAAGTACCAGATTTTGAAGCCAGGAAGACTTGGGTTCATATATTGCATCTGACACACACTGATTGTGTAACCTTTGACAAATCTCTTAACTTTGGTGCTCTTGTCAACTCCTAGAGTTTATAATTTTCAGAAAAGGTCCCAACCTGTATTGACAGAGGGTACTTTCCCCAGGATTTCCTCTAACAATGGAATCACAGATCCAATTCCTTTTTTTTTTTAACCCTTGCCTTCTGCCTTAAAATCAATTCTAAGTATTGGTTCCAAGATGGAAGAGTGGTAAAGGCTAGGCAACTGAGATTAAGTGACTTGTCCAGGGTCACACAGCTACAAAGTAACTGAGGCCAGATTTGAATCTAGGATCTCCCCTCCTGCTTTTTGGCCTGGCTTTCTATCCATTGAGCTACTTACTGCTTCTAGAGGTCCAATTCTTATCCTTGTCCTCTATGGTTGACATAAAATGTTAGAAAGTCCTGCAACACCAGGTCTGATAGAGAAACAGGAAGAGAATATGACCTCTCTTGAATAATCCCTAAGTGATCACTGCAGCAGTGAGTTTAGTCATCATGGATGACTTGACATAAAAGGTAGTACTCCTCTTTTCTCTGTAAATCCTATAAATTGGCCATTTTATTTATTAACTAGGTACCAAAAATGGAGCCCAGGAGGACCCATTCTTTTGAAGGGGAAAAAAAATCTACCAAAGGAAACATGGACTTGGGTGTGGTGGTTTGGTGGCATAGACTACTTGACGCCTGGCTCCTCCCCCTTCCCTTTTAGGAGACCATTCAGGAAAGCCCTCAAGGTGCTGTTGTCTCAGGACTTGGAGGCCACTTTATCTAGAGAGGCTTTCAATGTGTAGTCACAGGCTTAGTGTCTGTCCTTGGGAGTGAGTCCTTCGGAGAGCTCTTGAGTCACAGCTGCCTTAGTCTGGGATGTCCATCATTCTTGTTTGGAACATTTAGATGCTGTCTCCATCGTCTCTCAGTTGGTCCCTGGCTGCAGCCCTGATAATTAACTCAAGGTTTCTTGGGCCAGTGTGACAGCAGACTGAAGACCAGCAGACTTTTCTCTTGATCTCTCTCTCTGTCTTCTCCCCTTCCCTCCCTGATCTCCCTCCCCAGGCCTTACCTTGATGTCAGGGTGTGTTGTATCTGTCAAAGCATTCAACTGTGAGCATAGGTGTGTGGAGTACCTTTATTTGGAGAAAGAGAAGAGGTAGAGGCCAAACAGATTTATTTAGAAAAGTCCAGAAAAATCTTGTTAATCCAGGGTAGGAATTGTGTCCCAGATTGGTGAAGTATCCAAATTCCAGACTGTTCCAGAAACAAAGATGGTTTATTGTTGTAACTGCCATCCATCTAATGAATTAAGGGTTGCAGAGTACTTTCTTTCCATGTATGAGCTTATTTGAACCTCTGAACCACCCTTCAAAGTAAGTTCTGTAGATATTATTCTCATTTTACCAATGAGAAGACTGAGAATAATAATGGTTAAGTCAACCAGCAAGCATTTATTAATTTTCTACTTTGTTTTAGGGGCAGCTAGGTGGCACAATGGATAGAATACCAGCCCTGAAGTCAGGAAGATTCAACTCTCTGAGTTTAAATCCAGCCTCGGACACTTTCTAGCTTTGTAACCTAGGGCAAGTCACTTAACCCTGTTTGCCTTCATTTCTTTGTCTGTCATTTAGACGAGTTAGAGAGAAATGGCAAACCACTCCGGCATCTTTACCAAGAAAACTCCAAATATGGTCATGAAGAGTCAGACATGACTGAAAAACAACTGAATAACAGCCAACTTTGTTTTAGATACGGAGAACATTAAGAAACAAGTGTGCCTTTAAGCATGTACAAAATAAGTGTACTCTAAGGGGGAAGACATTAGTGGCGATGGTGGGTGCACTCAGAAAACATGGCCGGGATTCTAATGAGTGGGAGGCCAGAAGGAAATAGCTTCCAGGCATGGTCCAGTAGTTTGCCCATGGCCCAACAGCTGCATTCAGAGATGGGCTTTGAACCAGCTCTTCCGGACCACATGATAGTAGCTCATATTTAAGGTCTACAAAGTCCTTTCCTCACCACAGCTCTTAAGAAGTAGGTAGTACAAAGTATGATTTGTCCCCATTTTTAGAGGATGGAGCTGAGCCTCAGAGAGGCTGTTTAACAGCTCATGATAGAATAACTTGTGATAGAATTATGAAGGCACAATTGGACTCTAGGTCTCTCCTAACTCCAGGCTCTGTGCTTAAAGGTATGTGATATCATTGAGATAAGTTAATGACAGTCTACAATTCATATATGCATATTGTTTACACAGAATGAATGTACATATACACGCATGCATATAATGTGTGCACATATAGTACTGCTTAGAATTGTACTGTGTTTTATGCATGCATGTACATCGCATGTATCTACATATATGGTAATGCTTTGGCACTGAGACTTTTGGGACAGAAAAGCAAGCGCATACACACGTGTGCTCACACACATACACACCCTATCTTAAGAGATTATTTAGTCCAACTTCCTCATTTTCAGTGAAGGAAACTGAAACCAGATAGATAATATGATGACTTTCTCATGAGGTTCCTTAACTAGTTAGTGGCAAACACAGGATAGCAACCTGCCCTTGACTCCCACTATAGAGCATTTTAATATTATATATGTTTACATATATAGTTTTATTTTGAATATTTTATTTATATACCTATCTTAGTATTATATGTTTATGTATATGATATGTTATTATATTTATTGTGATGTGTAGTTTCTCTTGGCTTCAAGCCAACCCTCTCTCTTTCATTTTTGTCTCTGTGTCCCCAGAACAGAGTATAATGCTTGGCACGTAATAGTACATATAAATAAATGCTTATTGCTTACCTGATTGTAAGCAGGACTAGGAGTTTACTCATACTTCTCACCCTAAAAATGTAACAACTACTTTGGGACCATGAAAGTTAGCCCCTTTTCCATGGGACATTCAAGGATAGAGAGGCCTCCTCCCGCCCCTCCATCCCAAGCTCCCCAGCATGTGAAAAAGTACAGCTGTTGTCACTGGCCAGACCAGACTTGTAGGGGCATAGTTTTATCAAGGCATGAGAAGACTGGCAGAAGCACACTGTTCTTAGGAAGGTCAAAGAATCCTGCTAAGCTGCTAGTATCTTCTTATGAAGAAAGAGGCCCCAGTGGCATCCAGAGAACAAAACAGCCCCTTGTTAAGAATGTCACTCTTTGTAACTCTTTACTTGCTGAAAGGTCCTTCCACCTCCTCCTCCCCCAGGGCTGAGGCTGAATTCTCATGGGTTCTGAATTACTGGAATAGGAGTTAAGGAGGTTCTGTAATAACCTTTTAGGATAAGATCCTTTCAGACACTGAGATGTATCAGCATATCAGAGATGTTTGTCCGTGCAGATGAGGGTGGTCTCAAGACGGAGGTGGAATTGGAAGCTGCAATTAAAAGTACAGGGCAGACATCTTTTATGGGCGATAGGACTGACTTAAAAAAAATTTTGTGCTCAAGTAAAGAGATAGATGGTAGACAAAAATTTAGTTCTGTGGTTTTTATTTGTGTATGGCTCTTTGGCCCTTGGCCATTTTGACATGCCCGTAATCTTGATTTCTTCTTCCATATGCACTTCTACAGTCAACTTCCCTAATCTATATTTAGTCATTTCTCCATTAATCAGAGGAGCCCATTGCATAGATAATACAAAACATGAGATCATTTGGAAATCATTGTCTTTTGGACATAGACATTATATAGTGTGTGTATCTTTATATAGACTCTTCACACGTTTAAACAAGTTAGGTTGTGGGTATAATTTGGAGGGAATCCAGACTTGTAATTTCATTGGTAACTTCCAGTGTAGAAACTCCCTTCATCATTGCAGACCCGCAATCTGTCAGTTCCTTATAATCTTAGAGTGACTCAGGGTTCTGAGTCGGTTTGATGACTCGCACAATAATCATTCACAGCTTGTGTTAATCAGTCAACAGCATTTATTAAGTGTAGCGCCAGGCACTCTACTAGATACTGGGGATACAGTTACAAAAGTGAGCAGGTCCCTATCCTCCAAGAACTTAGGCTCTTCTACAGAGGGATAGAATCAACTCTAGGCTTTTGGGAATCCAGCTATGATTATAATGATCTCCTTTTGGACATGGTATTCTTTCCCTTGCCATGGTTATACTTGTTTGGCTAGGTGCCAGTTTGTCAACTTTCCTTCAGCGGTGGGGCTCAAACCTGAATTCAGTGCAGCAGACTGGGGCCAGGAACAGTGATTAGTTTATCTCATTCTGAAACCTTCACGTCCACTTGCGCATCCTTAATACCATATGAAGGTGGGGCAGAAGCAGGGCTTGTCCAGGGCTAGCCCTCCCTCTGATACACCTTATTGTCTCTGCTATTCTAATAGAAACCACATGGGATATTTGCAGACAAATTGACTTTTCTTCTCACAACTCACAGGGACTTCAGTTGTGCTTACATGGAGCATTGTCTTTCTTGGTTTATAGAATTACCTCTAAGAGTGCAAGTTCCTTTGGCTAGCTCCATTCCTTTTTTTAGTCATGTATATTCTTGATACCTGGAGACTTACAAAGCCAATGGACTAAAATTTAAAAGTGCCCAAGAATTCTATTGATAACTTTCACCCCAGTATGGATATGTATAGAATGTATATGTGTGTTGTTGTTGAGATGTTCAGTCATGTCTGATTTTTTGTGGCCCCATTTAGGGTTTTCTTGGCAAAGATAATGGAATGGTTTGCTCTTTCTTTCTCTAACCCATTTTACAGATGAGGTAACTGAGGCAAAGAGGGTGAAGTTACTTATGCAGGGTCACATAGCTCATAAGCATATGGGGCTATATTTGAACTCAGCTCTCCCCCTCTCCAGACCTGATGTGCTATCCACTGTGATATGCGTGTGCATGTGTGTGTATAGACATATATATGTGTATGTATGTCATAAAAATATACACACATACACATTCATATTTTTTTCCTTGATTCTTGGAGATTGTAGGTATAAAGAGCCACATATACAGAGTCCCAAAGTCTTAGTATAGTTGGAAGCTTTACTTGTTTAAATCTACACTAAGACTTTTGGGACACCTTGTATATGTCTGTCATTCAGTCAATAGGTATTTATTAAGTGCCTTCTCTGTGCCACTCACTGTGCTAGGAGATGGGGATGAAAGTGCAAAGAATGAACCCTGCCTTACCCAAGCTTGTGTTGTAACAGTTAATTTAGTCTCTTTAATTAAAAGTTATTATATTTTAGAGGTTTATTAAAGATTATTAGAAATCAAGGATAAAGAAATACAAAATAAGAAAAGCACGTGCTTAGGGCACATTAGCTCATTAACAACCTACTCACTACATCTTGCCTGCCAGGTAGAGAGACGCATGTGCTTAGAAGCGGAAGAAGAGAGGCTCTTGGGAGGCAGAGAGCCCTTTAAATACTAAATTGTGTTCTCGCACTCGGGTGAGGACTCAGGTGAGATTATAGGGAATTCTGGGAAGTACCAAGGACTTCTGGGGATTGAAGTCTGGGGTTCAAATCTCCATTTTTACAGCATCCTAATGGAGGAGACTGGTACATATATACAGATATATACAATGTAAGTATAAAGTCGATAACTAGGAATGTATCCATAGGAGTTAAACATAAGGTAGTTTGGGAGAAGGATCCTAGCAGTTGGAGGGATCAGGAAAGCTCCCGTAGAAGTGGTGCTTGGACTGCCTATTAAAGGAAGGAAGGTATTGGGCGCAGTGGATTTAAGGCGCAAGCACACCTCAGGCATAAGGAATGGCCAAAGCCAAGACACAGAGGTGGAGATGAGGAGTTTTGTCCTGTGTGAGAAGGCTGGAGGCCAATTTGCTTGGATTTCATGGGGCCAGCAGGAGAGAGATGCCCTGGAGGCTAGAGAGGTTGTTTGGAGCTCCCTCAGGAAGGGCTTTAAATACTAAACAGAGTTTCTGTTTTTGCTAGAGGCAGCAGGAAGCTACCAGGGTTGACTAAGTAGTGGAGGCACATGGTCAGAACTTCGCTTAAAGCAGTGGTCAGGATGGGCCCGAGTGGGGAGAGGCTTGAGCCTGGGAGACCAGTTAAGCTGTTACAGTAGTCTAAGGGAGAGGTGATGAGGGCCCGGAACTCACGTGGCAGCCACGAGAGCAGAGAGGAGGTGGACTTGAGAGATGGATAGCAGCCGTCCTTTCGGCCCTGACTCCTGCCCCATGGCCTGCTAGCAGATTTGCCTTTCTAATTAGGTTTGGTTTGTCCTGATACCTATTTTACATTCACCCTCTCACATCCCCAGCTGTGATTGAATATGGCACCCTTGGAAACAGGAAGGTGGGAAGCCAGCCTGTGGTGAAACATTTCCCACAGAGAACCAAAAAGTGAGCAATTAAGAGTTGGCTGTACTCTCTGTTTAAAATACATAGTCCAAATGACATCTCTTGTATCAGAACATATCTTTATCTTTTTCCTTTCTTAAAGGTCTTTTATGACTATGTACTCAATGTGGAGCTTCTCCTCAACACTTTTCTTTTAAAAACATTATTTCAAAAGCTTAGATTCTAGAATTGAAGACCTGGCATGTCAAGCTGTGGTAGAGGCATGCTTTGTTTGAACCCAGAAAATAATAAAAAACAAAACAACTCTTACCCTTTTGTCTTAGAATGGGTACTAAGGATTGATCCTAAGGTAGAAAAGTGGTGAGAGATAGGCAATTTGGGAGTTAAGTGGTTTACCCAGGGTCACACAGCTAGGAAGTGCCAGAGGTCAGATTTGAACCCATCACCTCCCATTTCCAGCCCTCCTGCTCTATCCACTGAGTCACCTACCTGCCCCCCAGAGAATACTTTCTGATGATATATTCTGGTGCTGTTATGAAGCTGTTGTGTGCTCCTCTGAGAGGTCTTTGAAGGTTAAAGGTGGTGTTCTTTTTTGTAAGAGGTCCTTGTAATTCAGGGGAGAGAATTTTGGGTACCAAATTGGATGTGATTGAATGTCACCAAAGTGGGAAGATAAGGTGTCAGTTGCCTCTTAAATAGCCCCAATGTATTTGATTTAATTATCCTTTTTTTCCCCCCTTCTATCTCTTTTTTCCAATAGAATCCCTGTCCAGAGTCTGGTGCTTCCTTCCTTTCCAGAATCACATTCTGGTGGATTTCTGGGTAAGGACACTGAATCCTTGGTCTTTCTTGTATTTTTGAGCTTATTGACTCCATAGATTGGGCTATCTTCTCTACTTGTGTGGAGGTATAGTGGCCAATAGAAATTGTGTATTCATGAATGGATTGGTACCTCAGTTTGCCCATCCATACAAAGGGAATAGTAATACCTTCTCCACAAACATGCATACATACCTCTCACTAAAATTGAGAGTTATAAAAATTAAAAACCCTTTGAATCATTGACAGATACTGAACCATGTGAGTTTTTTCTCTATATCAGTAGTGCCAAATTCAGATAGAAACGGGGGCCATTAAAGGATCTCTTTGGACCACATATTGATTTAGTTTCAAAATGTAATATTTTCTATGTTTTGTTGCACTTTTATTTATTTTGTTAAATATTTCCCAATTGCACTTAAAAAAAAAACAAACCAACCTTACCTTTTGTCTTAGAATTGATAGAAGAATCAATTTCAAAGCAAAAGAGTGGGTAAGGGCTGGGCATTTGAGGTTAAGTGACTTGCTCAGGGTCACACAGTTAGGAAGTGTCAGAGGCCTTATTTGAATCTGGGACCTTCCATCTCCAGGCTTGGCTCTCTATCCACTGAGCCACTTCATTGCCCCCAATTACACTTTTAAAACTTTTTCATTTTGTTTTTATTTGTGGTTCCTAATTCTCTCCCTCCCCCACCCATTGAGAAGGCAAGACATATCATAATCTATATACATATGAAGTCAGATAAAACATTTCCTCCTTGGCCAGGCCCAAGTACGTTTTATTCTAGTTTGGGCCATAGTTCAGAGTGTTGTAGGCAGTGTGCAGCCTGTGGCGATATGTTTGATACTTCTGCTCTGTGATATTTTCCTGAGATTTATCCTGGTATTTTTTTTATCATTAGAATGATCCAGAATGGGAGCTCCTTCTTCATTAGGAGTCTGTCTCCTGGTACTGACATACAGATCTGTGTAGCCTCTCACAAAGTTCCTCTGTTCTTCAAATGTAGGTTGATGGTCCAGGGATATAAATGTCCTCTGGAGGCTACAGATTTGTGGTCCCTGAACCGAGAAGACACCTCCAACCAGGTGGTGCCTGTTCTGGTGAAAAACTGGAAGAAAGAATGCGCCAAGACAAGAAAGTAAGTGCCAAGTTCCATGGATGGGCTGATGATCTAGGTCTCTGACTAACCAATAGAGAGCAGCCTTCCCAAGAAAGTCTGTGATAATGTAAATTTGGGCATCTTACCGATTGTTAATCGTGGTATTAACAAGGTACAGGTTATTTGTTTAGAGGATCCCTTTACACAGTCTTAAAAAAAATTGTTATCTTCGGTCTTTGAATTAATACTAAGTATTGATTCCAAGGCAGAAGAGTAGGAAGGGCGAGGCAGTAGTGACTTGTGGGTTGTGACTTGCCTAATTGTCACATAATTAAGAAGTGCCTGTGTCAGATTTGAACCTAGGTTCTCCCAACTCCAGGCCTGGCTCTCTATCCATTAAGCCACCTAGCTGCCTCTTCTTTATGTTCTTTTAATTATCGAGGATCCCAAAGAGCTTTTGTTTGTGTCAATGATACATATTGGAATTTATATTAAAAATATATGTATATATATAAATTAAAACTGACAACTTGAAAAAATCAGTTCATTAAAAATAATAATGATAAATCCTATTCATGATAGCATTAAAATTTTAATGAAAAAAATTTCCAAAACAAAAAAAATTTAGTGAGGAGGAATATTGATTTACATATTTTTTGCAAGACTCTCTAATGTCTGACTTAACAGAAAGCATTTTTACATTCTCATATCTGTTTCTGCACTCAATCTCCTGTGATACATTTTTTTGATTAATGTACATGAAGAAAATTTGACCTTCCATACATATGTAGTTGGAAAAGAAAGAAGTATTTTATAGACAAATAATGTCTTGATATTGTTATGAAAATAATTTTGACAGCATGAATCCCCAGAACAGGTCTCGGGGACCCTCAGAAGTTAGAATACCACTCTTTGAGCACTACTGGTGTGGTGTATTAATTAAGCCAAGATCATGAATTCCATCTCCATACAGACCAGGCATATTTTGGGGGGGGAAAGCCCTCCTTCTTAGCTATGAACTGCAACTCGAATCCTTGGCAGGTTAACTCACACTTTATTCATAAGGGATACTAGGCAAAAAGGAATCCGTGATTTTGTGCAGCTCTCACAGATACTACTGGGAAAACACAGAAGTACAAGACCAGCTGTTGCTATGTCAGTAGCTTCCTTTTGTAAGCAGAGGAAATTATATTTGGAAGCCAGATGCTTTTAGGCATTATTGATTATTGGGAGAGTAAACTGTGGGGGTGTTGTGCATTGCTAGTTTGGTATGGTTATATAGGTTAGGGAAAGTTATGTGTTCTTCTGATTGGCTGTGTTTATTCACACCTAATCATGTTCTTGGCTTCAAGTTATAGCTGTTGATACCAGAGTTTGTCTAGTCTTAGGTTGTATCTCCTGAGGAAGAACTTTGATCCCTGACTTATTTGTGCACAGGCCCTGAACCTTTCTTAAATGAGGGATGCAGGGGAAGTAACTTACCCTGGCATATTCTAGCTATTTTTTATATGGTACAAGCATTCCAGTCTCATAGAATGGAAAAGACCACAAAACTATTTTGCCTTTTTATGCTCTCTTTGTAAATTAGGACTAGGAATCACTGAAGTACTTGAAAATGAAGTGTGATCCTTAGAGTAGCTAGATAACATTTATTTCCTCACAGCAAAATTAAGACTGTACATTATAAGCAAGCTCAGATACCTGCCTTCCTCAGTTTAGCAGGGCTTTAGGGAATATAATTCTCTGTGTAAACTATCATCTTTACCTCCTACTTCACTTGTTACCCTATTTTTTGTAAATTTTATTAAGGAAGATCTATTAAGTACAGTGAAATTTTTAAAATGTCTTATTTGTACAACAAATAAAAATTAAAACAAAAATGGATGGGAAGCAAGTCAAATCTAGTCATTATTATATTTAAAAAATAAGTTTATTGATAATTTGTTTTTTATATCATCATACTTTTGCCCAATATTCCTTCCTCTCTCCACCCCACAGAGCCATCCCATAAAACCTATTAGAGAGAGAGAGAGACAGAGAGAGGAGAGAGAGAGACAGAGACAGAGACAGAGAGAGGGAGGGAGAGAGACAGAGAGAGACAGAGACAGAGACAGAGACAGAGAGAGGGAGGGAGAGAGACAGAGAGAGAGACAGAGACAGAGACAGAGACAGAGAGAGGGAGGGAGAGAGGCAGAGAGAGAGAGAGAGACAGAAACAGAGAGAGGGAGGGAGAGAGACAGAGAGAGGAGAGAGAGGGAGAGAGAAACACAGAGAGAGAGACAGAGACAGAGAGAGGGAGGGAGAGAGAGACAGAGAGAGAGACATGAGTCAGAACTGATCAGCACATGAAAATGTCTAAAAACATATGTGTTGTGCAAAACCTTTGGACCTCACACCCCATAGAAGGAATGGATTGAGACTATTTTCTCATACCTTTTATTTGAAACATGCTTGATGTTTATAATTTTGCCACAAATGTATTACTATATTAATTCTCATCATAGTTTCCAAGGCAATCAAATGATATGTTCTGATATTTCCTCACAAATTACCACACTTGCAAGGTCTATGAATCGCTTAGCTCAAAAGAAACATGAGATGCACACATTGAGAGATATTTCCATCCCAAATGTTTTATACAGACTATTTGTGCCTAACCTGTGGTAGAGCCTTTTAGGCTCACATTGGTCTGATCAATCACAGTCGGACACATTGGGACGTCATTTTGGTTCTCTTTGAGCCCTCACTCAATATTCTTTGTTAAATAAACCAGAGAAATCTCTATTTCCATATGTTTTTGTTCAGTTACAGATATTGCCTCCATTTCTCCCCACTTCACCCCAATAGTCTCCTAAGCTTAAATATGCACCAAGGTTACTGGCTATGCAATTTAACAACTGTGTAATGACCAGTAAAAAAATCATAGTAAGAAAAGTCACATAACCAGTTATTTCTAATGATTAACTCTAGAAATACCCATTATTGAACTCTTACTGTTGCCAGTTAAAATCTTTTCTCAAAAATTCTCTTCATAATGTTGTGTCACAAAATGAAGTTTTTTTCATGAAATATTTCTTCCGATTCTTTCTCCTTAACACATAAATCATTCAGCTTCTCAGGAAAGAAGTTCTTTTGGTCCTTTCCGTAGTCATAACAGCTAAAATATACTCCAGAATGATAGTTAAGTTGTAACTTTCCAAGATTCCATTCCCTCTTAGAAGTAAGGGATAGGGGCAGCTGGGTAGTTCAGTGGATTGAGAGCCAAGCCTAGAGATGGGGGGTCCTGGGTTTAAATCTGGCCTCAGACACTTCCCAGCTGTGTGACCCTGGGCAAGTCACTTGACCCCCATTGCCTAGCCCTTACCACTCTTCTGCCTTGGAGCCAATACACAGTATTGACTCCAGGATGGAAGGTGAGGGTTTAAAAAAAAAAGGAGTAAGGGATAGATAGGCTGTTGAAGCCAATGTCACACTGGTTTGTAGGATGTGGGCTCTTGACTTGGCTAGTAATTTTCTTTCTCATGTTCTCTGGATCTACACAGTCTACTCTGTTTTCTGTCCATTCTTCTTTGCTGTGACCTAAAACAGTTACCTGGCTTAGGTATCCTCTAGGGGCCCTAATATCTTCTTTTCTTCCTCTCTATACAAATATTTTATCATCTTTCCTTGATGTGTATTCTAATTTAGCTGGAATCTTCTTCTCTTTGACTTGGGCTTACTAGATTCTTCTCATCACACCTGAATTCCTTTACTCTCTACTATGCTTCTGTCTTTTATTTCCTGGATCTTTTCTCTTTCCTTTGGTATTTAGTCCTTCTACCTTTGTATTCTCCCAAGTTGCATTACTGAAAAATGCCAATAGATGATGTCTCTTGGTAGTAATAACTTTGGGCAATGAGCCATGTACAGCCCTGAAAAAAATGAATTGAGGGATGACCACGCCCTCAAACAGAAGAAAAAATATAGGAAGACTTGATAAATAGAAATAAGTAAGGCGCAGTTTTATATACACATATATCTTTTTGTCAATTAATGGCTTTTCTAATGGGATGAAGGAGAGAGAGGGAGGGAATTAACTGAATATCTTAATATTTTAAATGTTACAAGCAAACATGAATTTTTAAAACCCATGTTTATGATATAAGAGAAAAAACTTATCCAGCTAGATTGGTGTATATGGCATATGTAAATGTATGTGCATGCAAAACATACATATACATGCATGTGCCTTTATATATACATGTGTGTTTTGGCTACGTTTTGGCTAAATATGAAAAAAGTGCAATAACCCTGAAAGACAGTGTATACATTTATTAAAATGAGCAGCACAGAGAAACCTAGGAGGTTAAAGAAGGAAGCGTCTCCGTGGGATAGCGTGATGTGGTCGGCTTCGTGAAGGAGGCGAAATTGCTTGGGGCTTTGAAGGAGAGGTGGAATTTGGCTAGATAGAGAGGATGAGGGAAAGAATTCTGGGAACTTGAGTGAAAGAAGGAAAGTTATGAAGGTTGAGAAAGAACATATGTTTGTGCTCACTTAGCAGTAAGTAAGTCTGGAGAGAGACTACAGTTAGATTGTGTAAAATAGATGTCAAACTTGATTGTATATAAAATAGGTGTCAAATTCACAGCTGAAAAACTCAGCTTAAAATTTAAGGGGCGTGGGGATAGCTGTGTCGTTCAGTGGATTGAGAGCCAGGCCCAGAGATGGGAGGTCCTGGGTTCAAACCTGGCCTCAGACACTTCCCAGCTGTGTGACTCTGGACAAGTCACTTGACTCCCATTGCCTAGCCCCTCCCCCACTCTTCTGCCTTGGAGCCAATACCCAGTATTGACTCCAAGACAGAAGGTACAGGTTAAACAACAACAACAACAAACAAACAAACAAACAAACAAATAAATTAATTAATATACACATATATAAATAAAATTGAGAACTGTTTAACAAAATATGTTAAAATATAGTGGAGTATAGATAATATTATTTGGTGGTTTTCTGAGTCAGCATGCCTCAGGATATCCATTTCTGTTAAGAGTTTGATACCATTCATATAAAACAATGAATATTAGATACAGTATGGGGGATTTTATCTTGTAGGCATATTGGCTTCATTGAAGTTTTTCTGTAAGTAGTGACCTGGAAAAATGAGATGTTTTAAAATGATTAATTTCATGGTAGCCTTCAAGATAAATTGCAAAGAGTTAAAGAACTGGAAGTCAGAAGCTCAAAAGTGATTGCAGGAGGCAGCTGGATGGCCCAGTAGATAGGGGGCCAGGACCAGAGATGGGAGATCCTGGGTTCAAATGTTGTCTCAAATACTTCCTAGCTTTGTGACCCTGGACAAGTCACTTAGCCCTCATGGCCTAGCCCTTATTGCAATTTTGCCTTGGAACCAATACATAATACTGATTCTAAGATGGAAGGTAAGTGTTTTAATTAAAAAACAAACAAACAAACAAAACCCAATGGCAATAGTCCAGTTATGGGAGACTGGCCATGAGGATCTAAAGGCACTTTTCTTTGCTAGGGTACATTGTTGTAACAAGAGAAGGAACTACTCAAGGGGACCCCAGGCACATTACTTAACTCTATTGCTTTCCTTTTATCTTTTAGGCAGCCTGTAAAGATTGTGTATTCTCCCAAGGATCCAGCCAAGGCAGAAGGGGGCTCCAAAGGAGATGTGAACGAGGAGGTTGAAGCCCTCATTTTGAAGCCTACTCAGAGGGAGAGGAAGCCCTCTTTGTTTAAGGTGTTATATAAAACCTTTGGGCCTTACTTCCTCATGAGCTTCCTTTTTAAAGCGCTGCATGACCTGATGATGTTTGCAGGCCCTGAGATCTTAAAGTAAGTCCACTTCTCTTTTTGAGCTTCTTCCTGTTTTCTTTGTCTAGCCCTTCCTCTTGGCTATCATCAATCAGGCTCTTTAAGGGGACCTTAACACATTTAGCTATGTCTTTGACCCAGCAGGTGCTGCCCAAGTCTCCACTTGTGATAAAGCAGTTTGGTCCCAGGCTAAGAGCTCTCCTTGGGGAGTGCCAGGAGACCAGGGTTCTATTTATCCTAGTGCCTGTGCCATTCTCCCTCCTCTTGGGCCTCAGCATCTTCATCTGTGAAAAGGGGATAATAATGTCTGACTTCCCTACTTCATGAGCATCTTGTCCCCAGTCTGACTCCAGGCTTCCCTCTCCAGGCTTTATTTGTGCCTCATTCAAGCCAAATTGGCCTACTTGCCATTACCTAATCCTGGTGTACTCCATTCCCACTGATATTTCTTGGCACAGTATCCTGGGCCTGAAAGGCACATCCCCTTCAGTTCCTTCAAGGCTTAACTCTCAGGCCACCTTCTCCCATTGGGAAGCTCTTCCCAATTCTTTTAATTGTTTGTGCTCACTCCTTCCCTTTCAAAGGACCAGGGGTGCTGGACCTGGAATCAGGAAGGCTTGATTTCAAATCTTGCTTCAGACACACACTAGCTGCGTGACTCTGGACAAGTTGCTTAATTTCTCTGAGTCTCGTCTGTAAAATGGGCATAATAAAATAATTTACCTTATTGGATTGTTGTGGGGATCATATGAGATAATGTATGTAAAGTGTTTTGCAAATTTTAACAGATTTTGTAAATGCTATTAGTAGCAATATGAACAAATGCTATTACATGTATAATAGTCATAGCAGTAGTAGTAGTAATTGTAGTAGCCGCAGCAGCAGCAGCAATGTTATTTATTTACATGTATTGTTCCTCTTGGGACTTAAGCTCTTTAGGGGGCAGAGCTTAGCCTTTGTTTGCCTAGTGCCAAGAGCAATGCCTTGAACATGGTAGGCACTTAATAAATGTATGTAGGATATTGCATTGGATTAGGAAAGGATGGTGATACCGAATAACTCATGTAAATATATTATAATGTAAAGCCATATTTTCTTTTTAAAATGTCAATGAGCTTAGCATGCATTTATCCCAGGACAGCCCTTATTGGCCAAGGATGTGGCATTGTTGAGAAAGAAACCTCCTGTTTATATTAGTGTTAAGAACCCTTAGACAAGCTATACTTTCCATTGCTTTTGTCCTTCCTTGGCCTCAAATTTGCATCTTGGGACACTCATAGAGGCATCAACCAATCAGTCGATCACTAAACACTTATTAAGCACCCACTGTGTGCCAGGCACTGTCTTAAGCACTGGACATGGAGGCAGAATGGCACAAAGAACAACAGATTTTAGAGTTTGAGAACCTGGGTTTAAATTTTGACTCTTCTAATTCCCCAAGGGCCTTGGCTTTGGGCTCTTTGATTCTTTCCCACTCTGGCTCTAAGTCTCATTTTCCTATGGTCTTGGGGACTAGAAACTGGGCCAACTGGATAGGCTATGACACAGAGCTTTCCTGATTTTTTTTTCCCCCCCGAGTTTACACAAAACTTTGACACGTAGGCACTTAGGGTTATATAATTTGTTACTTCCCCAATTTTTTATTTCACCCTTCCCCCAACCCCAGTTTTTTTTTTTAACACTTTAAAGGAGAAGGAAGGTATTTATATGATCTGGTTGTTGGCACTTGTTTTTTTTTTCCCCAAACCTTTACCTTCTGTCTTGGATTCTAAAGGCAGAAGAGTGACAAGGGCTAGGCAATGGGGATTAAGTGACTTGCCCAGGGTCAAACAGCTAGGAAGTGTCTGAGGCCAAATTTGAACCCAAGACCTCCCTACTCTAGGCCTGACTCTCAATCCACTGAGATACCCAGCTGCCACATGTTGGCACTTTCTACATTTTGTATGGAGGACTTGAATTTTGTTACCTCTTTAGATTGAGTTAATGGGCTTTCCTTATTCTTTTCCAGATTGCTCATCAATTTTGTGAATGATAATCAGGCCCCTGATTGGCAGGGCTACTTTTATACAGCACTTCTCTTTGTGAGCGCCTGCCTACAAACTCTGGTCCTACACCAGTACTTTCATATCTGTTTTGTGAGTGGAATGAGAATCAAAACTGCTGTCATTGGAGCCATCTATCGCAAGGTAACTTGAGTTTAAAAACTTCCTGGCACAAATGGGCAGGTTATTTTTTGGATCCTTAGTTTCTCATTTCCTTGACTCTGAGTTGAAGAATCCACAATGCTGCTTCACTGAGCTGCTGGACAAGAACGTTTCTTTTCTCATATTTTTTCAGTTGTACATATTTCTTAAATTAATTTATTTTTTATTTTAAAATATTTTTTCATGTTTTCATGATTCATTTTCTTTCCCTCCCCTTTTCTTTCCCCCCTTCCAGAACCAATAAGCAATCTCACTGGGTTGTACAAATGTTATCACTTGGTACCTATTTTCATATTATTCATTTTTGCTATAGAGCCATTTTTTAAAGCCTAAATTCCAAATCATGTACCCAAATATACATGTGATAAGTGATGTCATATGTTTTGCTTCAGCATTTCTACTCCCATAATTCTTTCTTTCAATGTGATTAGCATTCTTTTACATAAGTCCTTCAGGTGTGTCTTGGCTTGTTGCATTGCTAGTAGTAGCAAAGTCTATTACATTGGATTTTTCCACAATGTTTTACTTTCTGTATATAGTGTTCTTCTGGTTCTGCTTACTTAACTCTTCATTAGTTCATATGGAAAGCCTCCAAATTATCAATCCTTACAGCACAATAGCATTCCATCACCATTTATTCAGCCATTCCCCAATCAAGGGACAACCTTTCATTTTCCAAATTTTTGCCACCACAAAGAGTGTGGCTATGAATATTTTTGTACAAGTATTTTTACTTATGATCTCTGCGGGGTACAAGCCTAGCAATGGTATTACTGGATCAAAGGGTATGCATTCTTTTAAAGCCCTATGTGCATAATTAATTCCAAATTGCCTCCAAAAATGGCTGGATTAATTCACAACTCTACCAGCAATGTATTAGTGTCCCAATTTTGCCACAATCCCTCCAACTCTTATTATTTTTCTTTACTATCATTTTGGCCAATCTGTTAGGTATGAGGTGATGCTTCAGCATTGTTTTGATTTGCATTTCTTAAATTAAATTATGAGAGATTTAGAACACTTTCATGTTTTTATTGATAGTCTTGATTTCTTTATCTGAAACCTTGATCATTTGTCAGTTGGGGAATGGCTTGATATTTTGTAAAATTGACTTAGCTCCTTATAAATTTAAGAAATGAGACTTTTGTTAGAGGTTATAAATATTTTTCCCCATTTGTTGCTTTCCTTCTAGTATTGTTTGCATTGTTTTTGTTTGTATAGAAACTTGGTCTTAAATTCTTTTCTTTACCATAGATCTGACACATATACTAGTCTATGTTCAACTAATTTATTTATGGTTTCCCTCTTCATTTTTAAGCCATTTATCCATTCCAAGTTAATCTTGGTGTAGGGTGTAAGAGGTTGATCTAAATCCATTTTCTCCCATACTGTTTTCCAATTTTCCTAGCAGTTTTTGTCAAATAGTGGGTTCTTGTCCCAAAAGCTGGGATCTTTGGGTTAATCAAACACTATCTTGCTAATGTCATTTATCCTAAGTCTATTCCATTGATCCACCCTTCTATCTCTAAGCTAGTACTATATAGTTTTAATGATCACTGCTTTATAGTATAGTTTGAGATCTGATAAAGCTAGGTCTCTATCCTTCATTTTATTTTTTATTATTTCCCTTGATATTCTTGATCTTTTTTTTGCAATTCTATAAAAAATATTTTGGTAGTTTGATAGGTATAGCACTGAATAAGTTAATTTAGGTAGGATTGTTATTTTTATTATATTAACTCATCCTACCCATGAGTAATTGATGTTTTTCCAGTTGGTTAGATCTAGTTTTATTCGTGTGAAGAGTATTTTGTAATAATGTTCATATAATTCCTGAATTTGTCTTGGCAAGTAGATTCCCAAGTATTTTATCTTGTCTAGAGTAATTTTAAATGGAATTTCTCTTTCTAACTCTGGCTGCTGGGTTTTGTTGGAAACATAGGAATGCTGATGTTTTATGTGGATTTATTTTGTACCCTGCAACTTTGCTAAAGTTATTGATTGTTTCTACTAGTTTTTTAGTTAATTTTCTTTGATTCTCTAGGTATACCATCATGTCATCTGCAAAGAGTGATAGTGCCTACTTTGATTCCTTCAATTTCCTTTTCTTTTCTAATTGCTACTGCTAGCATTTCTAGTACAATATTAAGTAGTAGTGGTGATAATGGGCATCCTTGCTTCACTTCTGAGCTTATTAGGAAGGCATCTAACTTATCCCCATTGCAGATGATACTTGCTGATGGTTTTAAATAAAGACTGTTTATTATTTTGAGGAAAGGCCCTTTTATTCCTTTATTTTCTAGTGTTTTCAATAGGAATAAGTGTTGTCAAAGGATTTTTCTGCATCTATTGTGATAATCATGTGATTTCTATTAGTTTGGTTGTTGATATAGTCAATTATGTGGATAGTTTTCCCAATATTAAACCATCCTTGTATTCCTGGTATAAATGCCACCTGATTATAGTGAGTAATCCTTGTGATAACTTGTTGTAGCCTTTTAACTAGTATTTTATTTAATATTTTTGCATCTATGTTCATTAAAGATATTGGTCTATAGTTTTCCTTCTCTGTTTTTGGTCTTCCTGGCTTGGGAATCAGTACCATATTTGTATCATAAAAAGAATTTGGTAAGACTCCTTCTTTGCCTATTTTGTCAAATAGTTTGTAGAGTATTGGAATTAATTGATCTTTAGTTAGTTAGAATTCACTTGTGAATACATCTGGCCCTGGTGATTTTTTCTTAGGGAGTTCTTTGATGACTTGTTCAATTTCTTTTTCTGATATGGGATTATTTCAGTATTCTATTTCCTCTCCTGTTAATCTAGACAATTTATATTTTTGTAAGTATTCATCTATTTCACTTAGATTGCCATATTTATTACCATATAATTGGGCAAAATAGCTCTTAATAATTCAATAAAAAGTTTTTTGGTAGTTTGATAGGTATGGCACTAAATAAGGAAATTAATTTGGGTAGGATTGTCATTTTTATTATATTAACTCATCCTATCCATGAGCAATTAATGTTTTTCCAATTATTTAGATCTAGTTTTAGTTGTGTGGAGAGTGTTTTGTAGTTGTGTTCATATAGTTCCTGTTTGTCTTAATAAATAGACTCCTAAATATTTTATATTGTCTAGAGTGATTTTAAATGAAATTTCTCTTTCTAACTCTTGCTGCTGAGTTGTGTTGGAAATATATAGAAATGCTGATGATTTATGTGAGTTTATTTTGTATCCTGCTACTTTGCTAAAGTTGTTATTTCCACACACACAGTTCAAATCACCACATCCCAAAGCTTTTTAGTTGATTCTCTAGGATTCTTTAAGTAAACCATTATATCATCTGCAAAGAGTGATAATTTAGTCTCCTAATTGCCTACTTTAATCCCTTCAATTCCTTTTTCTTCTCTAATTGCTACTGCTAGTGTTTCTGGTACAGTGTTAAATAATATATTTATTTTGATAATGGGCATCCCTGCTTCACTCCTGATCTTATTGGGAAGGCTTCTAATTTATCCCCATTGCAGATGATGTTTACTGATGGTTTTAAATATGTGCTGTTTATTATTTTTAGGAAAGGCCCCTCTATTCCTATACTTTCTAGTGTTTTAAATAGGAATGAGTGTTATATTTTGTCAAAGACTTTTTCTGCATCTATTGAGATAATCATGTGATTTCTGTTGGTTTGGTTGTTGATATGGTTAATTATGTGGATACTTTTCCTAATAATAAACCATCCTTGTATTCCTGGTATAAATCCTATCTGACTATAGTGAATAACCCTCGTGATCACTTGCTGGAGTCTTTTTTGCTAGTATTCTATTTAAGATCTTTTGCATCTATGTTCCTTAAGGAGATAGGTCTGTAGTTTTCTTTCTCTATTTTTAGTCTTACTGGCTTGGGAATCAGTACCATATTTGTGTCATAAAAGGAATTAGGTAAAACTCCTTCTTTGCTTATTTTGTCAAATAGTTTGTAAAGTATTGGGATTAATTGTTCTTTAAATGTTTGATAGAATTCACTTGTGAATCCATCTGGCCCTGGTGATTGTTTTCTTAGGGAGTTCTTTGATGGCTTGTTCAATTACTTTTATGATATGTGTAAAAATTAAAATTAATGTCAAATAATAAAAATGTTATATTTTAAGGGATTTATTAATGATCATTAGAAATCAAGGAATAAAGGGATACAAAATAAAGACCATGTGCCCATGGCTGATTAGCCGATTTCAAAATCCCCACTCACCATTGCCATGCTCCCCAACAGGGCCAAAAAGAGGGGCAGGACCCTCCACATCGCTGCCTACAGGTAGTATGTGACTACAGGAAGTCAGTGGGCTCCCAGGAAATGTAGTCCTTTTTTTTTTTCTTTAAACGTTATTTTATTTAGTCATTTCCAAACATTAATCATTGGAAACAAAGATCATTCTCTTTTCCTCCCCCCAACCCCCTACCCACCACCTCTCCCATAGCCAACGCACGACTCTACTGGGTATCTCATGTGTTCTTGGTTCGAACCCATTTCCATGCTGTTGGTATTTGCATTAGAGTGTTCATTTAGAGTCTCTCCTCAGTCATATCCCCATCCCCCCTGTAGTCAAGCAGTTGCTTTTCATTGGTGTTTCTACTCCCATAGTTTATCCTCTGTTTGTGGATAGTGTTTTTTTTTAGATCCCTGCAGATTGTTCAGGGACATTGCATTGACACTGATGGAGAAACCCATTACCTTCGATTGTACCACAGTGTATTAGTCTCTGTGTACAATGTTTTCCTGATTCTGCTCCTTTCGCTCTGCATCACTTCTTGGAGGTTGTTCCAGTCTCCATGGAATTCCTCCACTTTATTATTCCTTTGAGCACAATAGTATTCCATCACCAACATATACCACAATTTGTTCAGTCATTCACCAATTGAGGGGCATCCCCTCATTTTCCAATTTTTGGCCACCAAAAAGAGTGCAGCTATGAATATTCTTGTACAAGTCTTTTTACTTAATGTCTCTTTGGGGTACAAACCCAGCAGTGTTATGGCTGGGTCAAAGGGCAGACAGTCTCTTATCGCCCTTTGGGCACAGTTCCAAATTGCCCTCCAGAATGGTTGGATCAATTCACAACTCCACCAGCAATGAATTAATGTCCCTACTTTGCCACACCCCCTCCAGCATTCATTACTTTCCATAGCTGTCATGTTATCCAATCTGCTAGGTGTGAGGTGATATCTCAGGGTTGTTTTGATTTGCATCTCTCTGATTATAAGAGATTTAGAACACTTTTTCATGTGCTTATTAATATTTTTGATTTCTTTGGCTGAGAACTGCCTGTTCATGTCCCTTGCCCATTTGTCAATTGGAGAATGGCTTGATTTTTTTGTACAATTGATGTAGCTCTTTGTAAATTTGAGTAATTAAATCTTTGTCACAGGTTTTTATGAAAATTGTTTCCCAATTTGTTGCTTCCCTTCTGATTTTAGTTACATTGGTTTTGCTTGTACAAAAGCTTTTTAATTTGATGTATTCCAGATTATTTATTTTGCATTTTGTGACTCTTTCTAATTCTTGCTTGGTTTTAAAGCCTCTCCCTTCCCAAAGATCTGACATGTATACTATTCTGTGTTCGCCTAATTTTCTTATAGTTTCCTTCTTTATGTTCAAGTCATTCACCCATTTTGAATTTATCTTGGTGTAGGGTGTGAGGTGGTGATCTAAACCTAATCTTTCCCACACTGTCCTCCAATTTTCCCAGCAGTTTTTATGAAATAGTGGATTTGTGTCCCAAAAGCTGGGATCTTTGGGTTTGTCATATACTGTCTTGCTGAGGTCACTTATCCCGAGTCTATTCCACTGATCCTCCTTTCTGTCTCTTAGCCAGTACCAAATTGTTTTGATGACCGCTGCTTTATAATATAGTCTGAGATCTGGGACTGCAAGTCCCCCTTCCTTTGTATTTTTTTTTTCATGATTTCCCTGGATATCCTTGATCCTTTGTTCTTCCAAATGAACTTTGTTATGGTTTTTTTCTAGATCAGTAAAAAATTTTGAAGTTCCATGGGTATGGCACTAAATAGATAGATGAGTTTGGGTAGGATGGTCATTTTTATTATATTGCCTCGTCCTACCCATGAGCAGTTAATGTTTTTCCAATTGTTCAAGTCTAGTTTTAGTTGTGTGGAGTGTATTTTGTCGTTGTGTTCATAAAGTTCCTGTGTTTTTCTCTGGAGATAGATTCCTAAGTATTTTATTTTGTCTAAGGTAATTTTGAATGGGATTTCTCTTTCTAGTTCTTGCTGCTGAGCTGTGTTGGAAATATATAGAAGTGCTGATGACTTATGTGGGTTTATTTTGTATCCTGCAACTTCACTAAAGTTGTTGATTATTTCAATTAGCTTTTTGGTTGAATCTCTAGGATTCTTTAAGTAGACCATTATGTCATCCTCAAAGAGTGATAACTTGGTCTCCTCATTGCCAATTTTAATGCCTTCAATTTCCTTTTCTTCTCTAATTGCTACTGCTAGTGTTTCTAGTACAATGTCAAATAACAGAGGTGATAATGGGCATCCTTGTTTCACTCCTGATCTTAATGGGAATGCATCTAGTTTATCCCCATTGCAGATGATATTAGTTGATGGTTTTAGATATATACTGTTTATTATTTTTAGGAATGACCCTTCTATTCCTATGCTTTCTAGTGTTTTTAATAGGAATGGGTGTTGTATTTTATCAAAGGCTTTTTCTGCGTCTATTGAAATAATCATATGATTTTTGTTCTTTTGCTTGTTGATGTGGTCAATTATGTGGATGGTTTTCCTAATATTGAACCAGCCCTGCATCCCTGGTATAAATCCTACTTGATCATGGTGAATGACTCTTCTGATCACTTGCTGGAGTCTTTTTGCTAGTATCCTAGTTAAGATTTTTGCATCTATATTCATTAGGGAGATTGGTCTATAATTTTCTTTCTCTGTTTTTGGCCTGCCTGGCTTTGGAATTAGTACCATGTTTGTGTCATAAAAGGAATTTGGTAGAACTCCCTCTTTGCTTATTATGTCAAATACTTTGTATAGCATTGGAGTTAGTTGTTCTTTGAATGTTTGATAGAATTCACTGGTGAATCCATCAGGCCCTGGGGATTTTTTCTTAGTAAGTTCTTTGCTGGCCTGTTGGATTTCTGTTTCTGATATGGGATTATTTAAGAAATCTATTTCTTCTTCTGTTAGTCTAGGCAATTTATATTTTTGTAGCTATTCATCCATATCACCTAGGTTGGTATATTTATTGCCATATAGTTGGGCAAAGTAGTTTTTAATGATTGCCTTAATTTCCTCTTTGTGGAGGTGAGGTCCCCCTTTTCATCCTTAATGTTATTAATTTGCCTTTCTTCTTTCCTTTTTTAAATTAGATTGACCAGTACTTTGTCTATTTTGTCTGTTTTTTCAAAGTACCAGCTTCTAGTCTTGTTTATTAGCTCAATAGTTCTATCACTTTCGATTTTATTGATTTCTCTCTTAATTTTTAGGATCTCTAGTTTGGTTTTCTTCTGGGGTTTTTTAATTTGTTCGTTCTCAAGTTTTTTTATTTGCATTTCCAATTCATTGATCTCTGCCCTCCCTAATTTGTTAATATATGCACTCATGAATATGAATTTTCCTCTAAGTACTGCTTTGGCTGCATCCCATAAAGTTTGAAAGGATGTCTCACCATTGTCATTTTCCTCAATGAAATTATTAATTGTTTCTATGATTTCTTCTCTAATTAACCGATTTTGGAGTATCATATTATTTAATTTCCAATTAATTTTTGATTTGGCTCTCCGTGTACCCTTTCCGATCTATATTTTTATTGCTTTGTGATCTGAAAAGGTTGCATTTATTATTTCTGCTTTTCTGCATTTGAGTGCCATGTTTCTGTGACCTAGCGTATGATCTGTTTTTGTGAATGTGCCATGTGGTGCTGAGAAGAAGGTGTATTCCTTTTTGTCCCTCTTTATTTTTCTCCATATGTCTATTAACTCTAATTTTTCTAAGATTTCATTCACCTCTTTTACCTCTTTCTTATTTATTTTTTGGTTTGATTTATCTAAATTTGATAGTGGTTGCTTCAAGTCTTCCACTAATATGGTTTTATTGTCTATTTCTTCCTTCAATTCTCCTAGTTTCTCCATTAAAAATTTGGATGCTATACCATTTGGTGCATACATGTTGATTAGTGATATTTCCTCATTGTCTATATTCCCTTTTAACAGAATATATTTACCTTCCCTATCCCTTTTGAGCAGGTCTATTTTTGTTTTGGCTTTGTCTGATATCATGATTGCAACTCCTGCCTTCTTTCTATCAGTTGAGGCCCAAAAGGTCTTACTCCATCCTTTAATTCTAACCTTGTGAGTATCAACCCACCTCATGTGTGTTTCTTGACGACAACAAATGGTAGGGTTTTGGGTTCTAATCCAATCTGCTATTTGTCTACGTTTTATGAGTGAGTTCATCCCATTCACGTTCAAAATTATGATTGTTACTTGTGGATTCCCTGGCATTTTGATAACTTCCCCTAGTTCTGACCTTTCTTCTTTAGCTATATCCTTTTGAACCAGTGATTTACTTTAGGTCAGTCCCCCTAATCCCCTCCCTTGATATGCTTCCCTTTCTGCCCCTCCCTTTATATACTCCCTTCCCCCACCCCCTCCTTGATTTTCCTTTCTTTCTTACCCTGTTGGATAAGATCGAATTCAGGATCCCACTGGATCTAGATGTTTTTCTCTCTCAGATTTGATTTCACTGAGAGTAAGGTTTAAGTAATACCACTTCACACTTTCTTCCTCTCCTTCTCATATGAGAGTTCTTCCCCTCCCCTTCCCATGTGTATCTTTGTAGGGGAAAGATTATTCTATTTAGTCCCCCCACCCATTTCTTGAAGTAAATGTTAGTATTATTGACGATTCCCCACTCCTTTTTTCTTTCTTTGCCCTCCCTTTCACCAAATCTTCTTGATGCCCCAATTTTTCCCTATGTATGATTCTTCTAACTATTATGATGCATACAATTTTTGCAAGTTAAGCAATGCATTTTCCCCACATATATTAATATATATAATTTGATATAAATGTAGTCCTTATAGAAGAGAGTTTTACTTAAAGAAAAAGATAAGATTTATCTCCTTTTCCCTTTCTTTCATATTTACCTTTTCATGTTTCTCTTGCTTTCTGTGATTGGATGTCAAATTTTCCACTAAGTTCTGGTCTTTTCTTAGCAAATGCTTGGAATTCTTCTATTTTGTTGAATGCCCATACTTTCCCCTGGAAGTATATAGTCAGTTTTGCTGGGTAGTTGATTCTTGGTTGGAGACCCAGCTCTCTTGCCTTTCTAAATATCGTGTTCCATGCTTTGCGGTCTCTTAGTGTGTTAGCCGCTAAGTCCTGTGTGATCCTTATGGGAGCCCCCCTCTATCTGAAGCTCCTGTTCTTGGCTTCTTGTAGGATTTTCTCCTTATCTTGGAAGCTCTTGAATTTGGTGATTACATTCCTGGGGGTTGTCTTTTGGGGATTTAGTATAGAGGGTGTTCTATGTACCCTTTCTATTTCTATTTTGCCCCCTTGCTCCAGAATATGTGGGCAATTATCTTCTATAATCTCTTGTAGAATAGCATCGAGGTTTTTGTTTATCTCTGGTTTTTCGGGGAGACCAGTAATTCTGAGGTTGTCTCTTCTTCCACTGTTTTCCAAGTCTGTGACCTTTTCAGTGAAATATTTCATGTTTTCTTCTAATTCATTAATTTTTTGGCTTTGCTTTATTGATACTTGCTGTTTTGTGATCTCGCTGTCTTCCAGCTGCTTAATTCTGGTCGTTAGGGACTGGTTTTGCTTTTCAGCTTTGTCTGCCCTTCTATTAGATGCTTCCAGCTCTTTCTCCAATTTTGAAGTCTTGTCTATCAGACTGCTGATCTCTTTCTCTCATTTTTCTTTCCAAAAGGTTTCCATCTTTTGGGTAAGTTCCAGTTTGAGATCTTCCAGAGCTTGTGGATAGTTTCCATTTTGGGAGGCATGTTCTGATTTTGTTTGGATTTCATCCTCATTCTCTTCTTTTCCTTGGGTACTCCCTCCATAAAAGTTTTCAATAGTCACTGTTTCCCCCCCTTTCTTCTTGGAGGCTTGATTTTGGGACATGTGAGCCATCCCTTTAGTGGTTTTATAACACTTTCTTTTTTTGGTCTGGGGTCTGGGTGATATAGGCGGGTTTTCTGCGAATTTAGGTTGCCTCAGACTAGGTCTTCCCAGCCTCCGAGGTTTCTTAGAGCAGTGGGTTCAGCCTGACTGCCGGGGCAATCAGCACAGCCCGCCCAGGTGTTTAGCTCCACCCAGATACTCAGCACAACCTCCCCGAGTTCAGCTCCACAGCCCCCTGTGCTCAGCGCAGGATTCTCCCTTGAAACCGCCCTGAGAGGTCCTTTCCTTGCAATCTTTAGATCCCAAGGATCCTAGTGTGCCCCCCAAAGACAGAGACGCTCCTCACTCACTCACTGTCCCAGTGAGCGCTCTGATAGCTTACTCTGGTTTGATGGGGGGGGGAAGGGAGGAGGTGCAGCTCAGTTCTTTGTGGGAGCTTTTCTTCCTCCTTATAGTGTGGGAATGTTCAAACCCCATGTACCTTCCTTTCTTTGGGGTACTGCAGAGTCCCTCCTTTCTTCCAAAGGTGATTTTTATGGTCTTTTGAGGTAGTCTATTTCGTTCAGTGCCGGGGAGGGGCAGCAAGTCGCATCTAGATTGCAGCCATGTTTACCCGGATGTCCTGTAGTCCTTTTTTAGGGTAACAGATTTTCAGTTATATATGCCCCCCTGAGATCTGTGGAAGACTAGTCTCTCCAATGTATATTGTAAACATAACCAACTTTAAAATTACAATAAATTACAAAAATGAAAAGGACAAAAACAATGATTACTAGACACATTGACCAAAATCCAGTTAGGGGGCAGTCCCCTTTGGCATAAAGTATACATACAAAACAAATGCATTCAACCCCACACAATTCAAATCACCACATCCCAAAATTTACTCGATCTTCTGGTGCAGCTTGTGGTCTGTGGAAGCATCTTTATGGTGCCTTCTCCAAACAGTTCAGTTTCTGGATTCAGAGAGGCATCATGTTTCTTATCCCAAAATTACTCTGAAAAAGAATTTAAACTTTGCAATTTAGACTAATAATAATAATACATTCCCCCCTGAAGAGGGTGTTGAAAAACACAGGGATCACTTAGGAATGCATGGGTGAGATATGAGGTATATGAATCAATTGGCAAGAGAAATAAAAAAATATCAAAAAATCCAAATAAAAGAGAAAATAATGGGTATGAAATATAGACTATCAAAGTCTTAAGTGTAAAAATTCTAAGTAAAGGAAAAATAAACCTATAACAGGTCCTTAAACCAGAGTCCAATTAAAGTGATTTAAGCAATTATGCATTTAATCAGTCAGCAGTTAGGACTACAGAACATTTTGCCACACAATGAAAGACAGAATAGGGACTAGATTATAGGAGGCAGGTAGGAGCCAAATTTGAGATATTTTGTAGAATGTGGGACAAGGAAGACCTGCCTTTGACATATATCAAAATAGCTGCAACCTTGAACCCCAAACAAGTTCATGTTCTCGTGTCTTGACTCAAAATTTCATCAATCTCATTGGGATTGGTTAATCTCTTTGACCTTGTGCTTGATTGGCACTATGCAGTTTAGCTTTGTGCTTCTTTGGCACTGTGCAATGGCTCTTTTTGTATTTCCTTCTCCTGGAATCAGACAGAATCATTAAGCAAAGTCCCATATTTTTTTTTAAAACAATCATTGGTATCATTTTTATAGTCTAAAGCTTTTGGGGTATGCATTAATATTAGAACAAATGTATTTTAAACTTATGTTACTGCAAAATAAAAAAATTAAAAATCTTTTCAATACTGTTGACATGTGCTTCAAATACAAAAAGGAGATAAAAAATAAAACTCGGATACTATATTGCACATGCAAGAAAAACAATAATTAAAAAAAGAGCTTTAAAAATAAAAAATATGTCCTAGGTTCAAATCTGGCCTCAGACACTTCCCAGCTATGTGACCCTGGGCAAGTCACTTAACCCCCATTGCCTAGCCCTTACCATTCTTCTACCTTGGAACCAATATACAGTATTGATTTCAAGATGGAAGGTAAGGGTTTAAAAAGAAATAAAAAATATATAGTTTACAATCCGTGACACACTGTCAGCCAAGGAGAGGTAGAATACAAAGGTTTCTCTCCAAAAAAATGAGATCTATTTCCTTTTTAACTTGGCCATGAACCATGGTATAGATACATTATGATTTTCCGAATAAAACAGTAATACAGTAGAAAATGCTCATTCAAAAAAGTACCAAAGTCCTCAAAATTCACAATAGCAAACAAACCCACTATCATATTTCATATAAATTGCAGTATGACCAAAAAACCCTATGAACTGATGGATATTTGTCACAATTTTTATGGATGTAGCAGATCTTTCAACTTTGGCAAATGTATTTTTAAACAAAGTAAAACTTATTTGGGTCTAGAACCTCACCAAGAAATCTAGATTGTTCTGGTGAAAGTAAATTAAACTGAAGAGTTTTGCAGGATCTCTATTTGGCTTTCTTTATAGAAATACCTTGGTAGGAACATTTCTTGTTTTTCTACCTTTAATACAACATTATTTATAATATAAATATAAAACAAATTATCCATTCGGAAACCTCTAGTTAATTAAAATTATTTCTGAAGACCCCTTAGAATTACCATTTAAATCCTTAACTCATTAATTTCTCCAAAGGTTGTTAGCCAGGTTGAGTTCATTCATCATCTAAGTGACACTTAACAAATGTGAAATGGAAGAAAAAGCTGTTTGTGGGCTTTACCATATTTTGTTCAGTATAGTTATAGGCGGAAAGGTAACAGAATATATCTAATAGTTAAAACACAGTAGATTAAAATAATTCAGTGTAACAGAATAATATTGAATACATTAATATATGAACTTAAAACCAACTAAATTGAATCTTAAAGCAGGCAATCAGCAAAATACAATAAAACACAGAGACTTTCATAGAACAATGGAGTCTGAGGAGGCTTAAAATTTTTACCTCCAGTCTCTTTAAAGTTTCTTTCTAGATCTATCCTTTCAGATTTGTTTTGTCAGAACTGTGGTATTTCCCATTGTGAGAGAGAACATGGGTTTGAGGAATCTCAAGCTGGGAAGGGCCAAGTGGCAAAAGGTTGTAGGGAGATGAATTTCTAACCCGAATCTCAGGCAAGATAAGTGAAAAGATCAGTGCACTCATGAATAGTGAAGCTATTTGAAATAGGCAATACTTTTCAAAGAGTATGCCATGTTTGTAATTTATTTCCTATTTGGAAGAGTAACTTTCTTCTTCCCTTCCCCCCTGAGGTAAAGCACTAGTTTCCTCAGCCAGGTGGAGAGGGAGTTAGGAGGCTAATTGTTGCTTAAGGAAAATACAACCCAGTTTTTTCCAGTTGCTCGGAGATTGGCTCCAAGATCTCATAGCTTCTCAGCGGCAGCAGTCAGCAGCCCAGCTGGATCAGCAGCAGAGGTTGGGGATTGGGTTGGGGTCAGGGTCAGGGAGGCTGATTCAGGAGCAGGAGTAGGAGTGGGGCGGGAGATCAAGAGGAGGATTGCCAGAGGCAGCAGCGAGGAACTGATGAATATGGGCTCAAGCAGACTCCCTTGGCTAAAAATAGCCTGGAAAGCCATCTGGCAAAAAATAGGGAAACAAAAAGGCAGCAGCTCCAAAGAGAATTCAGAGTTCTCTCGGAGTTTGTGAGGGTGGATGGGTATTTGGGGTGGGAAAAAGCCTTGGTAGGAGAAATGTAGCTTTAAAAATTTATCTAGGCTATCTTTTAAAAAATTGAGTCTTTTTCACATCATGGTGGAGCCAAGAGATAAGGCTCTTCAGGACTACTGTAAGAAGCTGCTAGAGCACAAGGAGATCAATGGACGCCTCAAAGAATTAAGACAACAGCTAAAAGAGCTTACTAAGCAATATGAAAAGTTTGAAAATGATCTGATGGCCTTACAAAGTGTTGGGCAGATTGTGGGTGAAGTATTTAAACAATTAACAGAAGAAAAATTCATTGTTAAAGCAACAAATGGACCAAGATATGTTGTGAGTTGTCGACGTCAGATATTTTCAATCTGAGATGCCTGTGAAAAAGAAGATGTGAAGCTACAACACACAGATTAGGACTGGATATGTAGATTTCACTTTTCTGCAATTATAATTCATTTAATCATAATTATTTTTTCTTCAATTACAACATCCCTTTTGTTTTTATTGGGGTTTAACAAGTTATTATTAGTGCTTAAGCATCTTGTGTTTAGCTATACTTTCTAACCCCTTCTGATTCCTGGAGTTCCTCATTTTGACAAAAGTAAGCTAAAGCCAGGGACAGGAGTTGCTCTGGATATGACTACACTTACTATTATGAGATAATTGCCAAGAGAAGTTGATCCACTGGTTTACAATATGTCTCATGAGGACCCTGGGAATGTTTCTTATCTAAACAAATCAGAGAATTAAGAGAGATAATAGAATTACCTCTTACATACCCTGAGTTATTTCAGCGTCTAGGAATAATACCTCCAAAAGGATGTTTATTATATGGACCATCAGGAACAGGAAAAACACTCTTGGCAAGAGCTGTTGCTAACCAACTGAATTGCAATTTTTTAAAGGTTCTATCCAGTTCAATTGTAGACAAGTACATTGGTTAAAATGCTCATTTGATCAGAGAAATGTTTAATTATGCCAGGGATCACCAACCATGCATCATTTTCATGGATGAAATAGATGCTATCAGTGGCTGTCGTTTTTTTGAGGGTATTTCAGCTGATAGAGAAATTCAGAGGACTCGAGTTACTGAATCAGATGGATGGATTTGATACTTTACAGAGTCAAACAGACCAGACACATTGGATCCTGCTTTGTTGCGTCCAGGAAGATTAGATAGAAAAATACATATTGATTTGCCAAATGAACAAGCAAGATTAGACATTTTGAAGATTCATGCAGGTCCTATCACAAAACATGGTGAAATAGATAATGAAACAATTATGAAGCTCTCAGATGACGTTAATGGAGCAGATCTGAGAAATGTTTGCACTGAAGCCGGTATGTTTGCAATTCATGCTGATCATGATTTTGTAGTACAGGAAGATTTCTTGAAAGGAGTCAGAAAAGTGGCTGATTCTAAGAAGCTGGAATCTAAACTAGATTATAAACCTGTTTAAGTTATACTTCATGAAAGATATTAGCATAATATAAAAATAAAGTTGAGGAAAACAATTTATGTATTGGATATAAGCTCATTAAATTCATATTACATATAAAGTAATAATTCATTAGTTCTATGTACAATACTGCCATAAAAGATTATACATTTGTCAATGTTGCAGTTATTGCAGTAAGTTAAATGAGATGAATTGGATAAAGTTTTTTATTTAAATAGTTAATGTTGAACAATTTATAAAACATTGAAATTCAAGCTTTAGGTCTCAGTTTTAAAAGAACATTTCTTAATGACATTCTATATTATTTCACTTGTTTTCTTCATCCCAAAGAGCTGAATAAAATTTGTTTGATTCAATCCTCCTTTAAAAAATTGAGTTTTTTCTCATCCCTTTGTGGTTGCCATCAATGTAAAAATTAAAATTCATGTCAAATAATAGAAATGTTTTACTTTCAATTTTATTGATTTCTCCTTTGATTTTTAGGATTTCCAATTTGGTTTTTATCCGAGGGTTGTTTGTTTGTTTTTTTTAATTTCGTAGCTTTATTCCATATATATATAACAATATAATAAACTATCTGGTGATACAGAAAATTTCTCCTACAATCACAAAATATTCACTTAAAAGTTCATTTCCAGGAAAAATGGTTCCCTCTACTTATAGATCATCCTTCAGCTTATCTTGACTTTGTTTTTGTTTTGCTTTTTTAACTCAAGATCAATCTGATGAATCAGTCATCTGGGTGTCCAATCTCTGTCCCTCACCTCTTGATAAAAAGAAAGGGATGTCATGATGAAAATGTTTGGTATTTTCCATTCCACCTATAATCTATTATAAAAGTGTTATTCTGCAAGCATTTAGTTAAGAAAAAAGGTAAACAATAAAACACAATTTTTCTTTAAAAAATCCAAGCTTACAATAAGGGCATTTATCAGTCAGTATGCAAGGATTCACAATGGCCACTTGATTTTTCTTCTAATTGACAAATTAGACTTGACAAAATAGACAAAGTAGACAAATTAGACTGACTTTTTAAAGTCAGTAGCACAAGTAAATAGCAAGTGGGTTTTGAAACCCCCTCGTGTTCTTACAGTAAGCATTTTTGATATAACTGAAGACTAAAGTGTTACACCACATGAAATTCCAATCAGTGAATGCAATGCATCTTTATAGGTTATTTTCTGTCCTTGTTATTTGAGAGGAACTGAGATACTATCGTCACTATCCAAATCCTCTAGTGTATTAAAAAGTGGCAGTAGTTACAATCATTCAATTTAAGTTCCTTTCTGGGGCTTTTTACAGTAGATTCTTAAGTATAGTTCTCAATCTTGGAAACATAGCAATGACACAAATACAAAATGCTCAATTTTTTTGTCTGCTTTAAAAATATGTCAACATGCCATTTATTTGTTATAGTACAACAGTAATTTTTGTGCTAAGAATTACAAACCGTTGACTCTAGGTACTTCAGTTCACAAAGAGAATCTGATAACAGTTGAAAAAATGAATACATTTCTTAAAAAAAAAAACTTGTACCAATTTCTTATTAAACTGAAATGACTACAAAAGGAATGACAAATGACGACAAAAAAATGCACTAAAAATTTTGAAAATTTTAGCCAAGAGTAGTCAGAATTTCAGTTTACTAATATTTACACATTTTATGTCATATAGTTGAAGCTATCACATACAAGAAATCAAAAAATAAATCACCTTGAAACTTAACTAAACTGCATATTCTAGGAATACAAGCTCTATAATTAAAAAAAAATGTTGCACACAGTATTAGTTGAGAAAATGTGTTCCTTCACCTCTTGGCTTGTAAAAAACGTTTTCAAGAGTTCACTCTAAATGATTAACAAAATTTTTAACTATTACGTGTAGTTGGTATTTTGTTTTCCCCTTCTATTTCTTCCACTCCTGCTTGGGTCATAAAGTCAGCGATGTTTTTCTCCAGATCATCAATGCGACTGCTCATATCATCAATTCGGCCAATTATCTGGCCTGACATGGTCTGAAATTTGTCTTGCATCTGCTGGAGAAGTGTATGAACCACAGTGGTCAGGTCCTGTACAATTTTGGGGTCTGTCTCTGCCATTGCTCCGGCTCCAGACTTCAGTCAGTTTCCGAGGGTTTTTGATGTGTTCTTTTTTCTAGTTTTTTTAGTTGCATGCCCAATTTGTTAATCTCCTCTTTCTCTTTTTTTGTTAATATGGGTACTCGGGGATATATTTTGATATATTGTTTCCTCATTGTCATTCTCTTTAATGAAATCATTCATTGTTTCTATGATTTGTTCTTTAACAACCAGTTTTGAAGAAAATAATTTTCAATTAATTTTTTATTTGCCTCTCTATGTACCCTTACTAACTATAATCTTTATTGCATTGTGACCTGAAAAGGTTGCATTTATTATTTCTGTTTTTCTACATTTGTTTGTAATGTTTTTATGCCCTAGTACATGATCAGTCTTTGTGAATGTACCATGTGTTGCTGAAAAGGAGGTATATTCCTTTTTATCCCTATTTACTTTTTTCCATATGTCTATTAACTTGAATTTTTCCAAGATTTCATTCACATCTCTTACTTCTTTCTTATTTATTTTTTGGTTTGATTTATCTAGATCTGATAGAGGAAGGTTGAGTCTCTTGCAGTAGTAGAGTTTTACTATCTATTTCCTCTTTAACTTCCAATAGTTTCTCCTTTAAAAATTTGGATGCTCTACCATTTGGTGCATACATGCTGAGTACTGAAATTTCTTCATTGTCTATACTGCCTTTTATCAGAATGTAATTACCTTCCTTATCTCTTTTAATCAGATTTAGTTTTACTTTGGCTTTGTCAGATATCATGATTGCAACTTCTGACTTCTTTTTCTCAGTTGATGCCCAATAAATTCTGATCCAGCCTCTTACCTTTACGCTGTGTGTGTTTCTTATAGACAATGTATGATAATGTTTTATGGGTGAGTTCATCCTATTCACATTCAGTGTTATGATTACCACCTGTGTATTCCCCATCATTTTGATTTTCTCTTTTAGTGCTGCTTTTTATTCTTTTACTATTTCCTTCTATACCAGTATTTTGCTTTTAATCAGTACCACCCCCCCCCCCAATTCACTTTCCTTCCCACCCCCTTCTTCTTATTCCCCTCTTATTTCTCTTTAAGGTCTATTAATTGCCCCCCCCTTTCTCTTTTTTTTTTTATACTTCCTACCCCACTCTCCCCCTTCCTCATTCCCTTTCAACTTCCCTGTAGGATAAGATAAAATTCTATTCCCCAGAAGATCTGGCTGCTCTTCCCTCTCAGAACTGATTCCACTGAGAGTAAGGCTTAAATATTACCTATCACCACTTGCTTCCTCCTCTTCTTATAATTGTATTTTCCTACCTGGCTCCTATAATCTAGTCCCTATTCTGTCTTTCATTGTGTAGCAAAACTCTGTAGTACTGGCTGCTGATTGGGTAAATGCTTAATTGCTTAAATCACTCTAACTGGGCCCTGATTCAAGGATCTGTTATAGGTTTATTTTGACTAAGGCTGGATTAAGTCTTCTTGACTACAGATCCAGTATTCTTTCCACTGTGCCATCTAGCTACCTAATACTTCTTAGTTTTAGGAAAAAATTATTGATAACTTTGTTATATTACCTACATTTCCCCATATGTCCTTTCTCCTTGCAACAAGAGAGCTATCTCTTATAAGAAAAAAGGAAAAAGCCTGTTCAGTCATATTATGTTGATCAGTGCAACAACAAAGTCCGACGTTATATGTCATCCCCAAATTTAGTTTTCTACCTCTGCAAAGAAGGTAAGGAGCTGCATTCAGTCTCTTCTTTAGGGGTAAGGTTGGACATTATTTCATAACCTTCAGTTTCCATTGTTTTGTTCTTCCTCTTTCCATTTATGTATTTGTAGTCATTGTATCAATTGCTTTCTGTGTTTTTCCATGCATTATTACTGGGTTCATTATAATTTTAAATTAATTTCATTTAAAAATTTTTATTTTTTACTATGATTTAAACACTGACAGCATGAACATTTCACTGTGTAAATGAAAAACAGAAAGGTGATTTGTTATGCCCTCCTTATTTTTTTCCTTGCTCTGTACAACTTGGGGTGGATTTTTTTTGAGGGGTATGAAATTTAGAAGCAGCTAGATAGCACAATAGATAGAGAGCCAGGTCTGGAGTTGGGAGGACCTAGATTCAAATCTAGCTTCAGACACTTCCAGCTGGTGACCCTGCATAAGCCATCTAACCCTGCTTGCCTCAGTTTCCTCATCTATTAAATGAGCTGGAAAAGGAAATGGCAAACCACCCCCCACCCCCAACCCATGCACCTTTTTACGTGGCATAATTTATCCTATTTTTCCTTTTCCTTTAGTTTCTCTCAGTACCGTCCTCTTTTTTGGATCCCCCCAATTTTTTTTTACATATCTTAAACAGCTGAATACCACAACCTCTGCTGATGAATATTCTTCTCTCTACTATGATAATGAAAACAATTAAGGAAAAAATCCTTACCCTCCATCTTAGAATCAATACTGTTTTTTAGTTTCAAGGCAGAAGACTGGCAAAGACTAGGCAATGGGGCTTAAGTGACTTGCCTAAGATCACACAGCTAGGAAGTGTCTGAGGTCAAATTTGAACCCAGGACCTCCCATCTCTAGGCATGACTCTAAATCCACTGAGCCACCCAACTGTCCCCATGAAAACAATTTTTAAGAGTTACATGTGTCATTTTTCCATATAGGAATAGAATCAGTTTTACTTTACTGAAGCCTTAAAAATTTTTCCCCTTTTCTTGTTTACCTTTTTATTATTCTCTTGAATTTTGTATTTGGATATCAGATTTTCCATTTAGTTCTGGTCTTTTCTTTAGGAATGCTTAGAGATCTTCTGTTTTATTAAATGCCCATGCTTTTCCCTGAAAGTATATAGTCAGTTTTGATTGCTAGGTTATTCTTGGTTGTAGACTCAATTCTCTTGCCTTCCTGAATATCATATTCTAATCCTTGCAGTCCTTTATTGTGGAGGCTGTCAGATCCTATGTAATCCTAACTGGGACTCCTTGATATCTGAATTGTCCCTTTCTGGCTGCTTGTAATATTTTCTCCTTGGCCTTGAAGCTCTTAAATTTGACTATAACATTCCTGGGGGTTGTCTTTTGGGAATTTAATGTGGGGGGTGATGTGTGGATTCTTTCAATGTCTTTTTTGCCCTCTTGTTCAAGAATATCAGGGCAGTTTTCTTGGGTAAATTCTTGTTATATGATGTCAAGGCTTTTATTTTGTTCCAGGTTTCCAGGTAGACCAATAATTCTCAAATTGTCTCTCTTGGATCTGTTTTCTGGGTCCATTGTCTTTTCAATGAGATATTTCATGTTTCCTTCTATATTTTCATTCTTTTGATTTTGCTTTTTTAAAGTTTGCTGTCTCATGAGATCATTAGCTTCCACTTGCCCAATTCTAGTCTTTAAAGAGTAATTTTCAGCTATGCTCTTTATTTTCCTTTTTGGTTTGGTCTCTCCTGCTTTTCATGGCTTCTTGCAGGTCAATTCTCCAATTTTCTTGTTACTTTATTTGATTTCTGTGCCTCTTTTTCCATATGGGAAATTGTTTTTTAAGCTGTTATTTTCTTTTTGTATTACTTTATTTTTCCTGCTTTTATTCCCATTTTTCTTCTATCTTTCTTATTTGGTTCTTGAACTCCTTTTTAGCTTGTGACCAATTTCCATTTTTTTAGGAAAAGTTTGGATGTGTTTGCTTGTTTGTCATTCTCTGCTGTTGCTTCTCTATTTTTTCTTTTTTGCCATAGAAATTATCCAGGGTCAAGAGTGTTTTGTTTTTGTTTTTGTTTTTTGCTGTTGCTTATTCCTTTTGATTGTGGATTGGAGTTCCTGCATATTGGTGGATTGGAGTTCCTGCATATTGTGGATTGGAGTTCCTGCATATTGGTGGTCATTGCTTTCTTACGTTCTGTTTCTCAGGGCTTTGCCTTCATGGTATCTTCCCTTCCCAGTCAAAAACCTGAGTGAGGGCAGGTAGATCTGTGATGCTTTTTGTGTAGTGAGCTTTAAAGCATTTTGCCCTGAGGCTATATTTCTAGCCTATTCTGCCTTGACTGTGGCCAGCAATGTTTCTGCCTAAGCTCTGTGCTCTGCTGCCCAGGCTCTGCGCTTTTTAGCCTTGAGTCTCAAGTCTCACTGCCAAGGCCTTTCATTGCCCTCAGGGATTAGTCTGTGGTGCTTTCACCCAGCCCTTAAGAACTTAAAGATTGCACCAGCCCTCACTCTGACTTTGACACAGTAGGTGGTATGGGGGAGGGGTGATCAACTTGCACTTTGATTAGTGAAGTTTCACCCCCTTATTGCGAGGGAATCATCAAACACTGCCTTCCTTTAAGGCTGCATCGAATGAGAGAGCCACTTTACTTGTCCAATTTTGATTTCTGTCCTTTTGAGACACTTTGTAATGATCAGTTGGAAGGAGATTCAGAAGGCTCCTGATACTATACTGCCATCTTGGCTCCGCCTCTCTCATATATTTTTAATATATATTTATTAATATTGTTTGTTTTTACATCACATTTTCTCCTTTATCCTTTCCCCAGAGAATCATCCCATATAATAATTCTTTATTTTTTTTTTGTAAAGAAAAAGGAAAAAGGGAAAAAAATTAGAAAAGACAAGCTTCCCTCTACATAGTTGATAGAGCTGTGAATTGTTATAGCCTTTCTGGAAAGCAGTTTGGCATTAGGGAAATAAAGGGACTAAAATATCCATGAAATTATCCTGCAGGGCATATACCCCAAAATAGTCATTGAGGAAAAGAAAGGCATATCAAAATACTTGTAGAAGTTCTTTTTGTGGTAAAAAAGAACTGGAAACACAATATATGCCCATTGATTGAGGGACAGCCAAACTAGTTATGGTATTCTGGTGTAAGAGAATATAGCCATGCTGTAAGAAACAAATGACTGATGAATATAGAGAAACAATATAGACAGTCACTATAACAATGCAAATAGGAAGAAAATTATAAAAAAAAGAGCTGGTTCCCAAAGAAGAGATAGGAGGAAATACCCCTACCCCATTGTAGAGACTGAAGTTTAGAATAGAGTAGATAAAAGGAGACTTTTTTGATGTTATTTCAGAAAATTTAGGGATATATTTTGCATTCATATGGCTTTAATTTCACATATATTCCTCCCCATCTTGTACCTTGAGAGTCATTCTTTGCAGTAAAGAAGAAAAAAGAAAAAAAAGCAATTCAGGAAAAAAACTACCCCAAAAATTAATCAAGCGACCATTTATAGAATTTTGTACCCTCCTGTACTGCCTTACTTCTGCAGGGAAAGGGGAAGGTGTCTCTTCTAATCTCTTCCTTAAGGCTAACCTTAGTCATTGTAATTGCACTGAAGTCTGGGGGTTTTGTTCTTCCATTTACATTAATGTAACTTAATTGTTGGGTTATAATTCTTTTGCCAATTCTGCTTTTCACTTTGTCCTACTTTGTTTAAGTTTCTCATGCTTCTGTGTACTCTTTGTATTTTTCTTTATTATAGTTTAGCAAACATTCTGTTACATTCATAGGCCATACTTCGTCTAACTCATCATCCCAGTTGACTGGCAATGTCTGTTTTGTTTGAGGGATAGATTTTAAGTTCAGTTTCTGGAGCTGTTTAGATGAGGATGAATTAATGTGAAGTTATGGGATTGTGATGAATGGTACCTGGCCATAGTAGGGAGGGCAATTTGCTAGGTTAGCGTCTGGAATATAGGAGCCATTAAGATAAAATCTTTAGGGGTAGCTAGGTGGCTCAGCGGATAGAGTACCAGGCCTAAAGATGGGAGATCATGAGTTCAAATCCGACCTCAGACACTTCCTAGCTGTGTGACCCTGGTCAAAACACTTGATCCCCATTGCCTAGCCCTTACCACTGTTCTGTTTTGGAACCTGTGTATAGTATTGATTGTAAGATGAAGGGAAAGGGTTTTTATTTTTTAAAAAGAGATAAAATCTTTGTTAACCGACACTAGTGTTTCTTGGAAGGAGTAGTAAGCTGCAATTTGTGGAAGGCTAGGATAGTTTATTTTTTATCTTACTGAATTTGGCATTTGTTGCTTAAGGATGGGACATTAAGTATTCTATATATTCTCTGAATTACATAGTAACTGATATGTTGTGGGTGCTCTCTTTATGTGAGGGACAGAATTACTTTCTTTATTCCTTCTTTTCCTACTTCAGTGAAGCCCATATAAAACTATCTGCTTCTGAAAGTACTTGTAGAGAGGCTTCTTACATTCAGAGGTCATTGGGGATGGGACAGACTCTGAGTTCAACACCCCCGGGGTCCTTTTCCCTGTACCGGCTCTATGAGTTGATAAGAAGTTGTCAAAACCTTTCAGAGGAAGAGAGAAAGTTACTTTATAGATTGCGTAAAATGCCCAATAAAATGGATAAATATGGAGAAATGCCCCAAATAGAAGTCTTTGTTCTGACTTTGCTCGAGCTTCTGAAAACTGAGTAAGATGTGGCCTTAGTCTGGTATGTTTGGTCTTCCTACCTTTGCTTTTTTTCCTTAGGCCCTGGTGATTACCAATTCTGCCCGAAAGTCTTCCACGGTTGGGGAGATAGTGAACCTCATGTCTGTAGATGCCCAGAGATTCATGGACTTAGCCACCTACATTAACATGATCTGGTCAGCCCCTCTTCAGGTCATCCTGGCTCTCTACCTCCTGTGGCTGGTATGTACTTATTGCCTTTCCTTTTTTGTTCAGCTGTTATGATTGTGTTCAGTATAGACAGTAACTTGAATTTAGGGGCATTTTAAACGCCAGAACAGTGATATAATATGTACTTCCAACCTTCTTTATTTGGTCAGGTATAATAACTGGCATTTGAATTGCAAAGGTCTTAATGTACATGATCCCCTTTGAACCTACGTGGTGGAGACTGCATGTTGTTTTCATCTCCATTTTATAGAAAAGGAAACAACTGCAGAAAGGTTAAGTGGCTTGCCACACAAAGCTGATGGTTATCAGAGATAGGATTTGAACTCAGGTCTTCTTGACCCCAACTCTAGTGTTCTTGTAGAGCATCATTGATGTTTAAAAAGTCAAATTTCCCCCATTTTTTGGTTGTTGTTGTTGAGTTGCTTTAGTCATGTCCAACTCTTCATGACCCTATTTAGAGTTTTCTTGGCAAAGATACTAGAGCGGCTTACCATTTCCTTCTCCAACTCATTTTCCAGATGAAGAAACGGAGGCAGACAGGATTAAATGATTTGCCCAGGATCACATAGCTAATAAATGTCTAAGGCTGGATTTGAACTCAAGTCTTCTTGACTACAGATCCAGTATTCTTTCCACTGTGCCATCTAGCTACCTAATACTTCTTAATTTTAAGAAAAAAAAATATTGATAACTTTTTTATATTACCTACATTTTCCCATATGTCCTTTCTCCTTGCAACAAGAGAGCTATCTCTTATAAGAAAAAAGGAAAAAGCCTGTTCAGCCATATTATGTTGATCAGTGCAACAACAAAGTCCGACGTTATATGTCATCCCCAAATTTAGTTTTCTACCTCTGCAAAGAAGGTAAGGAGCTGCATTCAGTCTCTTCTTTAGGGGTAAGGTTGGACATTATTTCATAACCTTCAATTTCCATTGTTTTGCTCTTCCTCTTTCCATTTATGTATTTGTAGTCATTGTATCAATTGCTTTCTGTGTTTTTCCATGCATTATTACTGGGTTCATTATAATTTTAAATTAATTTCATTTAAAAATTTTTATTTTTTACTATGATTTAAACACTGACAGCATGAACATTTCACTGTGTAAATGAAAAACAGAAAGGTGATTATATGTGAAATGGTGAACTTTTGTTATGCCCTCCTTATTTTTTTCCTTGCTCTGTACAACTTGGGGTGGATTTTTTTTGAGGGGTATGAAATTTAGAAGCAGCTAGATAGCACAATAGATAGAGAGCCAGGTCTGGAGTTGGGAGGACCTAGATTCAAATCTAGCTTCAGACACTTCCAGCTGGTGACCCTGCATAAGCCATCTAACCCTGCTTGCCTCAGTTTCCTCATCTGTCAAATGAGCTGGAAAAGGAAATGGCAAACTACTCTGGTATCTGTCAAGAAAACCTCAAGTGAAGTCACAAAGAATCAGACATGGCTGAAAAACAAAAATGAATCAAATCTACCTTGGTAATTCTAAAACTTTCCTGCCTTTTTTATGTCCTCTTCTGCTCTTCCTTCTGCTTTTTTTTTCTGTTTAATTTTTTAAATGGTTCATTAACTTTTTTCTCCTTCTTTTTAAGTATCACTATTATTATCTCCTCTGCCCCTTCCCACAAAAAGAAAAGACAAACACTTTACAAATATAATCAGTAGTCAAATAGCTAATCCTTTACTGTTCTCTGAACTTGAATTCTTCCGCCTGTTTGCCAGCTTGTGTTGTTTTTATTCCTTTACTCTGAAGATCTGATTTTTACCCTGTTTGGGGGCATGTTCTCTGGCTAAATTTATCTTTAAGTCCTTGTACAATGTATCTTGTATAAGCATTCTGGCCCTGAATGTATCCACTGAGAGAGGGAAGGATGACAAGAAATGAGGTGTGACCACAAAGGATGGAGATTGAGACCAGATGTTTAGCAAACAAATAAGAATTTAAACATACAAGAGAATGTGGTCAGTCACACTTTGATCTGCTCCAGTGTTGATGCCATTGCCCAAACCAAGCCCATGTGAAGAAAACAGACTTTTTACTATAATAGTCACTCCTAGTATTTTGACTGGCAACTCAGTTATTTGAACTACATTAATAATTTGACTTGATTGCAGCTTTTCCTTTTGCTGTTTGCCAAATTGAAATCTGCCATTGTAAAATCAATACTTGCCATTGAAGGCATTAAAAAAAAACCCTCAGTCTTTAAAGGTAGTGCCTAGAGGAATTAAAAACTAATGAGAGTGAAGCAGCTAGGTGACTCAGTGGATAGACAGCCAGGCCTGGGTTCAAATGTAGTCTCAAACCCTTCCTAGCTGTGTGACCCTGGACAAGTCACGTAATTCTGATTGCCTAGTCTTTCTGCTCTTTTGCCTTGGAATGGATACCTCTATTCTAAGACAAAGGGTCAGAGTTAAAAAACAAACTAACAAACAAACAAAACTGACAGCTTTACCTAAGGTGTGTTTTTTGGTAGCAGATGAGGCACAGGAAGTTTTAATTCTTATATGTTTGTGTTAAGCTGCTTTTAGATGATTGGATTTTGTTGCTCAGTTACCATTTCAATGGGCTTCCCATTGAGGGCAATTATTTCTTCTTAATTCCTTTTTCTTTCTTTTTTTCTCCTCATAGAATTTAGGCCCTTCTGTGTTTGCTGGGGTGGCCGTCATGATTCTCATGGTTCCCCTGAATGCTGTGATGGCCATGAAGACCAAAACTTACCAGGTAAGGTCTCTGCGGATGAGAGTCCCAGGTTAGCCTTGGTAATATTCCCCTGCTCTGCCAAGTTTGCTCTAATAAAAACCCTTTCTGAATTAGAACAAGTGCTTGAAAGAGTACAGAACAGATTCCAGGTTGCTTATGAAATTTAAAATGAGAGAACTTAGCTGCCCTTTTTGGAAATCATAATCTTGGAATCTTGTAGATGATTTCCAGGGCCCAACTTTGATGGAACATAATGGCATGGTCTTTAGAGGCTACCTTCTTATATTAGGAGATGGACCTTGGAACCCTCTGTCTGCTCAACCTGCCTAGCTACTCAGCCTGTGAGCAGATTTCCTTAAATATATCCTTTCCTTAAACAATTCTTGTCTTGATTGCCTGGCTGTGAATTTGCTCAAAAGAAAGGGGAAAAAATCCTTACAGAACCTAAATGGATTATTCCTGGCTTCACTTTCTTAGACTTTGGAGAGACAAATAAGCAGTCTCCCAAAGGAGCAGAAGAATGCCTGTGATAAGTGGGATCTCATTAAGTAGAAAAGTATGGCTTTTTGCTGGGCTGTAATTCTTATGCTTTCTAAGTCTCACAGTTTAGGCTCAAAGCACCTTTCTTATCCATTTCTTAAAATTGTCATCAGAACCTTCTGGCAAAGATAACTAGCTGTCAGTGGGATTAAATCTGCTTTTGAGTATCAGCAAAAGTACAAAATTGTGTGTGAGAGATGAAGTTGAGGGAGGGAATTTTGCATTCTTCTGTCTATAGAGTTTTCCCTCTAATTTGTCAGACTTTTGTAAATAAACCTTAGTTTTAATATGAAGCTCTTAAAAGACTAACAAATCAGCTATCAAGTATAAGTTAAAGGTTATATTTTGGAGACTTCATTTTCTTCTTTCAACAAATAGGTCTTGGAAGGGGAAAAAAAGATAAAATTCCAATTGTGATGATCTCCCCCTCTCCATGTTTAACATTCTTGTTCATGTTGACCCCAGTGGTTATGGAGAAAAAAAAAGTGAATAGGGGGGAGAAATAAATTAAAGAATTGATGGAGAAAAGAAGAAAGGAGGAGTGGTAAAATTAAGAGGTGCAAATGGTAGGTCACTCCATCAGTAGTTTCCCCAGGTGGCTCACAGTTTCCTCTTCTTGGTCAGATGAAACACAGACTTCCTTCTTTTTTTTTTTGTGACAAAAGTCCATTAGGTAAGTTCTTTAGGACATTGCATTTGGAGCAGTAAAGAAGTTAACAAGATGACAAAAATTAGAATCTTAGTTCCCTAGTGACTTAAAAAGTCCTCTGTTGTCCCTTTTCCCTTAGTCTGAATTTAGTAGCTACAATGAAGTTGACTTGTATAACAAATTTAAATGATTTAGGTATTTTAAGAGACCAGATATTGTCTTGGGGGGGAAAAGAAGTAAACATTTGAATTAGTAGTAATTGACGTAATTTTCCATTCTAATCAAGGTCCTTTTTAAACTGTGGCAGTAATAAGTGATGGGAGTATTTGTGCAGTTGGAAGGTCCAGTGTGTTACTGAATGCCCACATTGAAGCCCCACTTAGTTTTTAATTGGCTTTCTCTTGAAGGTGGCTCACATGAAGAGCAAAGACAATCGGATTAAGTTGATGAATGAAATTCTCAATGGGATCAAAGTCCTGAAGCTGTATGCCTGGGAGTTGGCCTTCAAGGAGAAAGTGTTGGAGATCAGACAGGAGGAGTTGAAGGTGCTTAAGAAATCTGCTTACTTGGCTGCTGTAGGGACCTTCACCTGGGTCTGCACACCATTCCTGGTAAGTGAACTCAATAGGAAAATTGTTCCTACTTTCCTTAACCTTTAGTGCTCTCTCTCTCTCTCTCTGGCTCATATCTTCCTGTTGAGATGGAGGCATCAGTCAAAGGAAGCTGGTAGTAAGGCCAGCTCGAAACTGACAAGAAGTCATATCAAAAAGAATATAAAGCATGAGAAACATAAGCAGAACTTGGTAACTATTGATGGTTATTCATCAGAGTACCCTGTTGTACCTAAGTTTCTGCTTTGTTTTGTTTTTGCCTAAAATCCTTTCTTATTTATCAATTTTAAGGCAGAAGAGCAATAAAGGCTAGTTGAGATTAAGTGATTTGCCCAGAGTCAAACAGCTAGGAAGTACCTGAGGCTAGATTTGATTTGAACTCAAGACCTCTCATCTCTAGGCCTGATTTTCTATCCACTGAGCCACCTAGCTACCCTTCATCTCTTTAATAGTAATAACAACAGCTAATATTTATATTTGGCTTTAAAGTTTGCAAAGCACTTTACAAACTATATTATCTCATTTGCTCCTTATTTGGGTTTCTTTGTCTTCTAAATAGTAGAGGGAGTCAGGGGAATATTGATGGTAGAGTAAATGTTCTTGGTTCTTTTCTAACTCTGGAATTGCTCAGAAGACCTCCATCCAAAAGCTAGCTCTTCCAATTCCCATTCTATTAGAGTCCTCAGTGCTAGCATCCTTTTAATTTTCACACCCGCTGTTTATGTCCCACTAACAGTTAGAGAATGTCTGGCATGTAGTAAGTGCATAATAATTGCTCGTTGACTAACTGACTCATCTCATACTGTAGGAAGAGGATTATGCAAGGAAAAATGTGTCTCATCATTTCTTACTTAAGACAGGGAGAGCAAGTTCTCCCAGAAACCCCTGCTTTGCAGTTAGCCTCATTCAGTGAAACTGATGGCTGTAGGCGTGTCAGCTTAGCTTTTAAGTCTTAGTCATCTTTTCTTGCAGTGTTCTCTCATTTGTGAAAACAAGGAAAGAGGCTTCTAATGAGGTTGAAGGGAGGACACCTTCTTGACTTTTAAATTTGTAGCTTAATTATTTTTTTTTTAAGGAATATCGTTAAAAGGGCTAGTTGAATGACTGGAATTGGAAGATACAATCCATTCCAAATAGACTTTTTGCAGAAAACAGCCCAGTATCAGGGAGAGGGCTGAAAAAAGCAGTAAATCTTGACTACTGACATAGAAGCCCCTGAAGCCTCTGACTACTTTAGGATAAAATATGTTCTGTTCTGTTTGAAAGCATCTCAATGTTCTTTTTCACTGGAAGATTCTTTCCCTTCAATGCCAGTAAAATATTTACACAAATGAAGGTGTGATGGAAGACAGGAGACTGGGATGGTAAGGGCTGGCAATGGGAAGATCACCAACCCATTTTTTTATATGCTATTTTTTCCCCTTGAAAGTGGAGCTTGTTATGTTTAAAGTCAGTTGCAACTGCAGTAACATAAATGGAAAGAACAGAAAAGCTCTGCCTGAATGCTTTATAATTATAATGGCCAGGTTTGGCCCCAAAGAAAAGACAAGAGAGTGTATTTCTCTAGTTCAACTTTAAGCTTTTCAAAATGATCCTCCCAAAGTATAGGTTGATCATGTCACCCTCCCTGAATATAATACACACACACACACACACACACACACACACATACATACATAATTAAATAATACTTTCTCTAGTGCAGGGAGGACAGGGAAGGTGGGAGATATCTGGGAATTTTAAGGTAACAAGCAAATTAATTAAAAAAAATGAAACTAAAAAGCCAAAAAATAAAAAGTATTAGATGAATTCTAAAGATTATGGCTTGGTAGGGGTATTGGTTGGTTTGTACTGTTCACTTAGACCATAAAAGATGATGTATTACTCTTAGTGTGTTTTGATCAAGACTTTTTGATGAGGTCTAGAACTTTGGAAATGCAGACTCTTTCTCCCTGCAAAAAATTTTTGGGGAACTAGAATATTATTTTTCTTTAATTTCCTCAGTCCCTAACTAGATAACTTGGTCAGCTTAACATGTTTTATCCTAATTTTTTCATTCTTTTAAAAAATCTTGCATTCATTAAAATAGTGTGGTTTTTTTACATTAAAAAATTTTTAAATTTAAATGCCAGAAAAAAAGATTATTTTTGAAGACATAGAACACAAAAAGAGGACATGAAACTGTGAAAATCTCCATTTCATGTTGTTTGCTTTAAAAAAAAAAAAGATTACATTTTACTTATTACTTTCAAAATCATACTACTTCCTTCTGATCTTCCTTCTTTTGTCTTGTATATATTTAGAAAATGTTTCAAGGACAATTTTGAGGGGACATTACTGTTGTTAGCTCTTTTACCCTAACAAACATCTCCCAATTTAATAACCAAGAGAAAGAAAGAGGGAAAAGCCCTGTAAGAAATAAACATACTTAAGCAAAATCTGCATTGCCAATGTCTAAAAATATATAGTTTTTACCCTTTGAGTTCTTTACTTTTTGCTAGGAGGTGGTTCAGATGTATTATCATAGGTCCTCTGGAGATATGGTTGATCCTTATATGCATTGATCAGTTTTTAAATCTTTTAAAGTTGTTTTTCTTTATACTATTGCTGCCTGTGTATAAATTTTTCTCCAAGTTCTTTTTACTTTATACTGTGTAAGTTCAAACTAGGCAATATTCTAGAAAATTTTCTTATGACACAGTAATATCCCATTACATTTATATCCCACAATTTGGTAAACCATTCTCCAATTGTCTAAGAGGCACACCTATGGATTATAGTTCTTTTCTTTTTCCATACCTTTTAATCCGCACTTCAGAATTAGGATGGTTGTTTTGCTTGTGACTATTTCTTCTGTGGTATAAAAAAGGAAGACCTTTTTATTCACCTCTCCCTCATCTCCATTTGTTTTTCTGTTCAGTTTCATGCATTTCTGCACAAACTCTTTGTGTGTGCAATGTAATGATTTTCAAATATAATGCTCCCCTGACCCACTATCCTTAGTACATACTCTCTTCTGAGTTTTAAAAGAAATTTAATGACTCTTGATTGAATTTAACAGGTACTGATTAAAATATCTATTAAGTTACTATTACTGTGCAGATACTTTGGAGGAATTGAAGTATATAGGACATAGCCATATCATTAAAACATTTACCAACTCCAACTACATAATTGACTCAGCATAGATTCAAGCATCTCTCTCTCTGTGTGTCTCTCTTTCTCTCTCTTGTCTCTCTCTCCCTCTCCTTTCTTCCTCCTCAACTCTCTCAGAATATGGCTAATGTGTAGATATAATTTGTATGATTTCATATGTACAATGGATATTATATTTCTGGCCTCAATAGGTGAAGAAGGTAGTGGAGGGAGGGAGAGAATCTGGGAGCAAAAATAAAATATTTTAATTAAAAAAAAATTTAAATAATTAAAAAAAATCAGAGCCACAGAGTTTGCTATTCAATTTCAGTAGAACTTTGGATATTATTTTTTCTCTTTTTGGAGTTGGTTTGCTAATAAATCCCCAACACTGGTTTACGACAACCAAAGAAAGATTTTTGGCTAAAATTAAGTTTACAAGGAGACATCTGAATGTTTTTTTGGGGTTATATCATCTATTCTCCTTGGCCCTGAAATTCATATTCAAAATTCAGCAGAAATTCATCTGTAATAATTTTCATGTAATTCCAGTTGGCTAAATAGGACATGGGATCAAGGGATTCAAGAGTAGAAGGCAGTTGAATTGATTCAGTATAGACTAGAGACTGAGAAAAGAGGAAAGTGAAAGCAGGTATAATGGTCTGAGAAAGTATTAAAGGATGAAGATATTAGAATTCATGATGAAAACAAAGAATAGAGTTAAGAGGGGTGAGGCAAAGGGCAGTAGGTGACTCAGTGACTAGATCACCAGGCCTGGATATTGGGAGATCCTGGGTTCAAATCTAGCCTCAGATATTTTATAGCTTCATGACCCTGAGCAATTCACCTAACCCAAATTGCCCAGCCCTTGCCACTCTTCTGCCTTGGAATCAATAGTTAGTATTGATTATTTTAAGACAGAAGACAAGAGTTTTAAAAAGGGTGGGGGTGAAGCTTGGGGAGCAATGAGCTATAAAGCATAATGAGGGAAAGAACATGTAAATACTAGACATATACAAGAGAGACTCAGTTTAAATGGAAGATAATCTCAGAAGGAAGGCACTGGGAAGGGGACGTGGTATAGTTGACCCAGAAAGGCTCCCTGAAGAGGTAGGATTTAAACTGAGTCTTCAAGGAAGCCAGGGAACCTAGGAGGTTGGGATGAGGAGGGAAACCATTCCAGGCATGGGAGATAGTCACTGAAAAGGGAGATGAAGTGACCGGTATGGGGAAAAGTAAATAGGGCCTTGTACCTAGATCGTACCCTCTCCCAAGAGAGCATTGATAAAGTATTAGAAGACTGGAGAGGCAGTCAGGTGCCAGATATATGAAGGGCTTTACATACCAAAGAGAAGATTTTTGTGTTTGATGCTAGAGGTAATAGGGGGCACTTGGAGTTTGTTGAGTAGAGAAGTGACCTGATCAGCCCTATTCTTTTTTCTTTCCTAAACCCTTACCTTCTCTCTTAGAATCAATTCTAAGTATGAGTTCCACAGCAGAAGAGCAGTCAGGACTAAGCAATTGAGGTTAGGTGATTTGCCCAGGGTCACAAAACTAGGAAGTATCTGAGGTCAGATTTGAATCCAGAACTTCCCATTTCCAGACCTGGCTCTTTATCCACTGGTCCCACTCTGTCCACTATCTGGCTGCCCTGGCCTTATTCTTTTGAAAACTCAGTTTGTCAGCCAAGGGGAAGATAGATTAAAGTAGACAAAAACTTGAGGCAGGGATATCATCCAGAAGACTATTACAGTAGTCCAGGATGAAAAGTGACAGAGGTGAAGGCTCTATGAGTCAGAGAGAAGGGGACTTAGGTAAGAGAGGAAGGCAGAAATGACAAGAACCAACAACAGATTGGTTATCTGGGCTGACTGTAGTGAGGAGTTGAGGGTAACCCCAAGGTTTTGAGTCTGAGTCATGAATTGGGGAGGCTGGGGGTGCTCTTGAGATTAAGAGGAAAGTTAGAAAGAGGGATGAGCTTTGGGGAAAAGATAATGAGTTCTGTTTTGACATGTTGAGCTTGACATACTTCTGGGACTCACGGACTGACATGTCCACGAGGTAGCTGGTGATACAGGATTGGAGCTCAGGAAAGAGATTAGGGCTGGATATTTATCTCTGTGAATCACTTGCTTAGAGACAATCACTGAATCTATGGGAGCTACTGAGATTACCCATCAAGATAATAAAGAGAGAAAAAGTGAAGGAGACCCAAGACTAAGCCTTGGGAGATGTTCTCTCTCAGTGGGCTTCTGGCATGGGTGAAGCGAAACAAACAAAAGAAAACAAAACAAAAACAAAAAACAACTATGAATGAAGAAGCAGACAGGAAGGAGGAGAATCAGGAGAGAGCAGTGTCATGAAAACTTAGAGAAAAGAGAGTATCAAGGAAGAGAAAAGATTGTGTCAAAGGCTACAGAAAGATCAAAAAGGAAAGATTTGGTCTTTGTCATTTCCTGTCTTTTTGAGCTCTTCTCTCTTTTTTCCTTTTAAACCTTTACCTTTCATTTTAGAATCAATACTGTGTATTCGTTCCAAGGCAGAAGAGTAGTAAAGGCTAGGCAATGGAGGTTAAGTGACTTGCCCAGGGTCACACAGCTAGGAAGTGTCTGAGGCCAAATTTGAACCCATGACCTCCCATCTCCCAGCTTGGTGCTCTATCCACTGAGCAACCCAGCTGCACCTTTAACAAACACTCATTAAGCACCTTCCAGCTTAGAATCAATGCTGTTTATTGATTCCAAGGCAGATGAGTTGTAAGGCCTAGGCAACGGGGGTCAAGTGAATTGTCCAGGGTCACACAGCTAGGAAGTGTCTGAGACCAGATTTGAACCCAGGACCTCCCGGCTCTAAGCCTGGCTCTCAATCCACTGAGCCACCCAGCTGCCCCAGCTCTTCTCTTTTTTGATTAAAAAAAATTTTTTTTTTTGGAGAGAGTACCTTGTCATAGTAGAGTATATTTAACAATAAAAAGATCCAAGTTTATATCCCAGCTTCATCACTGAACGGCCATTTGTCCTAATCACTCAATCTCTCAAAACTTTAGTCTGCTTGTTTGCAAACTCCCCTACTGGGGAGGGGGCTAGTTGGAAGATAAGTGGCTCAGTGGAGAGAGAGAGCCAACCCTGAAGATAGGAGGTCCTGGGTTCAAATGTGGCTAGCTATGTGACCCTGGGCAAATCACTTAACCCCCATTGCCTACTGCTCTTCTGCCTTAGAAGCAATACACAGTATTGGTTTCTAAAATGGAAGGTAAGGATTTTTTTTTTAAGTATACTACCACTTCTTATAATAATTTACTTCATGTGGTTTTTGTAAAGATTGAATGAGATATGTGGTCAGTCCTCTATAAATAAAAGGGAGCTGTCATTTTTTTCCACCTGCCTGTTGGTAGGATCTAGAAGCACCAAATGTGATTGGTGATTGTAAGTTTTAAGGAAGAAAACTGAGATTTTTATCTTTTGTTTTCAGGTGGCACTGTCTACTTTTGCTGTCTATGTGACAGTAGATAAGAACAATGTCCTGGATGCACAGAAAGCTTTTGTTTCCCTGGCCTTATTCAATATCCTCCGGTTTCCTCTGAATATTCTTCCGATGGTCATTAGCAGCATTGTACAGGTATGAGGCCTAAACTGGATATGTAATTTCAAAGATAAAGTATTCTTAGAAAAATGCTTTTAAAAAAATATAGCTAACCCTTCCACATAGTGGGGTTTAGGGGTGCAGCACCTCCACAATCTGGCAAACTTTTTGGCCATCCCTTCATACTAAAGAAGTCTGAATTTTTTCTTTTTCTTTTATGGAGTCTGTACAATAAAAGAAATTGAGTATATTTGTGGTATTGAAAGATAAAACGTTACACAGAGACAGATACACTGTGGCATAATCAAATATAATGGACTCTACTAGCAGTAATGCAATGATCCAGGACAATTCTGAGGGACTTATGAGAAAGAACCTTATCTACATCCAGAGAAAGAACTGTGGGAGTAGAAGCACAAAAGAAAAACAACTGCTTGATGGGGATATGATTGGGGATGTAGACTCTAAATGAACATCCTAGTGCAAATATCAATAATTTGGAAATAGGTCTTGTTCAATGACACATGTAAAACCCAGTGGCATATAATGGATCCAGTCTTTCCAGAACCTGATTTCTGATCATCTAATAGGAAAATGTCTTCTTATGTGAACTTACTTTTACAACTTAACAATAAACTTGTATAATTTCTTTTTATAAAAAAAGATAAAACATGATGATAGATTACAGTATTATACATATATTTTATGCATTTCTAAGTTTCTAAACTTTATCTGTGTCATCTGCTGGCCTTCACATGTTGTTTGCAACTTCCATAAAACTCCTCCGAAATTCTCATTTAATTTCTTATGCTGACCTGCAATGTATCAAAACCGCATTAGGGAAAGCCATAATGTGGAAGGCTGTATTTCCTTATGACCCCAGTTCACTCCTTTTGCTCTGTATGTTACAACTTCCTTGAGCAAGGTATACAGTCCATCCCCCAAAGCCAGTGATTTATATCCATACATTAGGTGTTAGCTGTAGGTGGAAGTTGGAAGTGGCTACAAGTGAGGAAGCCCTGGGACTTCAGCTTTATGTGCTTTGTCTTTCACTTACTCCTTGGCATAGAGCTGACTTTATGAGTTCTCAAAGGCTTTCCCAGCAAAATACAAGGTCTGGCAGGAGGGAAGGGCCTTGAATATAGGCCTGGTGATAGACCATGCATGCATATGCCTTATCAGCTATGTACTATCACTAGGTTCAGAGAGTCTTCTTGCTGGAAGGTTGGCCACCAGATCATGGATTTTCTTACCCATAGAAGTAACTTCAAACTATCTGTCAAGGAGGGCCTCTATAGCATTGAACGGGTAGTCCATATAGATGAGGTCCCATATGCTTAAAGAAGAGATTCACTTTTAGATGAGGCTTCATACTCTCTTATGAATTTATTTGCCTGCAAATGTCAGTTTAAAAAAAAAACACAAACAAAAAACAACTTGGTGACTGTGACCTAAGGCTGTAGCTTTGTGTGTGTATTGGGCTTTTAAGAGCCAAAATGTGGACTCAAAGCTATTAGAAGTAAACATAACAGAAACACTAGCTTATATGGAACCATATTTATATACACAAATCAGAGTAAATTGGCCAAGTTCTGCTATAGCTGGACAGGTTGGATTCTCTATTCTGGCACCAGTTCCAGAGGTCCATCCAGCGGCCTCTCTGAAGACCAAGGTCTGTGCCCAAGGATGACGTCACAGTCAGATAAATGAGATGAGACACACCGTGCATTCAGCCCACGTACATAGGCATCACACACAGGGCTCCGCCATAGTACTGTAGTATGTTTATTATATAGGTTTTTGGTACACACACATAATCAATTCTCTATGTATGTGACATTCTGCAGTTTGATTGGATATTATCAAATCACCAAAACAACACTCTTGTGATGTTACTATAACAAAGAATTCTGTGATCATTTACTAGGTTTCTATAACACTCTGTGATAGATATGATTAATGTGAATAAAACCATTTGTAGGTTAGTACTCTTTGACCTGCTGCTGAGAGGATCATTGTGCTTTTGGTCAGCTTTCATTATCCATCATAATTGCTTGGGAGATGAACAAAAAACCATATTCGTATCTAGGTGTGAGGACTTTAGGCCGACCAATTTTGGGATTTTCCTCAATTTACAAGTTCTGTTTTTCTTGTGTTACTTTGAAATGCCTAGTGATGTTGCTTGGCTTCTGTTCCAACAAATTCATTAGAGTGTGGTAACTGTAGGAAAAGATTCATTATAGTATTTATTGTAGGGCCTTGAAGAGTATCTTGTGCTTGAGAAAGGAGGGGTCATGGGCAGTAATCTTTGGACTTCTATTCTGTAATTGTGATCTTTTTGGGGTAATAACCTAGGGGGCTTAAAGTAGGGTATATATTTATTGATCCTATAATTATTTGCTCTCATGTTATTTCTCTTGTATTGGGGAGAGAATAATAATCATAAGTCCACTAGTGGGGAAAATTTGGGGAAAGAAGTCACAAAGGGGGATCATCAGGGGGCTCTCATTCTGGGGTCTGCTTTGCTGACCTTCCTTCCTTGGATTGTGATCTTGTCAAATGGTTGGGGTATGATGGCCTCTGGCAGCTAAGCACTTATGGAGCTGAGAAGTGGCTCCCAAAATGAAACATGTATTTGAGGGGCTTCATTTAGGGTGTCAAGGGAATTCCTGCTCATTAGACTGAAGTTTGGAGGTGTTGAGAGCCCTTCTTACTTTTTGGTAAGGGAGTGGTTGATAGGTAAGGAAAGCATTATGTTTTGAAGGTTTTTTTTTTAATTTAGTAGCTCATAAATCATATACATTTTTTAAAAAGATGGATCTCCACGAGATCTTTTTTGAAAATTTTATTTTTATTTTTATACAAACCACACTCATGTATTGGCCTTTGTTGCAAAAGCACACTCATATAAAATCAAAACCCCAAAATAAAACCATAACTACTACAGTGATGTGAAAGATAGTATACTTTGATCCACATCTATCCAACTCCAACAGTTCTTTCTCTGTAAGTGGATAGAAAGTCCTAAGTCTTTCAGTATTGTTCCAGATCATTGCATTGCTCGGAGGAGCCAAATTTTCACAGTTGATCATTATACAATATTGCTGTTACTGTGTACAATGTTCTCCTAGTTCTTATTTCACTCTGCATCAGTTCAGGTAGATCATTCCAGTTTTTTCTGAAATCATCTTGCTTATCATTTCTTAGAGCACAAAAGTATTCCATCACCAACAGGTACCACAATTTGTTTAGTCAATTCCCTGATTGATAGATATCCCCTTAATTTCTAATTTTTTGCCACCACAAAAATAGCTGCTATAAATATTTTTGTATAGCCAGTTTTTATTATCATTTTGGGGTACAGACCAGTAGTGGTATTACTGGATCAAAGGGTATTCACAGTTTTATAACCCTTTGGTCATAGTTCTAAATTTCTCTCCAAAATGGTTTGATCAATTCAGAATTTCATTAACAATGCATTAGTGTCCCAATTTAGCCACATCCCCTCCAACATTTATTACTTTCTTTTTCTGTCATACTGGCCAATCCGATAGTGGTGGGGTGGTACCTCTGGGTTATTTTAATTTGCATTTCTCTAATTAAGAGTGTCTTAGAACATTTTTTCATAATTCATATGCTATTTTAAAGAACAACAACAAAATCACCTATAATTGCTATCTGTTTAGGCAAGTGTTTCCCTGAAACGCCTTAGGATATTTCTTTCCCATGAAGAACTGGAGCCAGAGAGCATAGTGAGAAAGCCTATTAAAGATGGTGAGTATTTGTTTTCCCTGACTGTGTCAGGAAGCCTTGTCCTTCACTCCTTCCTCCTCCCCTCCACACCCTTTCTTTTTCTTGGCTTCCTCTGTAATTTAGTTCTACCCTGAAGTTTATTTAGCACCGAGGGGAAGAGGAGGGGCAGAATGGGATGGAGAGTGTTGTTGCTAGTCCCTTGTTGAATTTTCATCCTCTCTTTCATCCCACAGTGATGCCTGTGGTGTGAACATTCCAATAAGACTGGGTTACCCACTTTGTCTTCCTGTAGGGGAGGCAGCTCAGGGCAAATATATCTTCAGGTTTCAGTCCTCTCTGCCTGTTGGTAATTCTATGTCAGTCTAGAGTCAAATCCTATAAATCATAGGAAGGATGCTGTCTCCTCTCATGTCAAGTCTATGAAACTGTGTGATTGAAACTTGAGGATGGGGACAGAGAGCTCAGGGTCTCTCTTGAGTAATTTATTTGTTGTTCAGCCATTTCAGTTTTGTCCAACTCTTAATGAGCCCATCTGGGGTTTTCTTGCCAAAGATACCAGAATGGTTTGCCATCTCCTTCTCCAGGTCATTTTTACAGATGAAGAACTGAGGCAAATAGGCTTCAATGATTTGCCCAAGGTCATACAGCTATTAAGTGTCTGAGATCAGATTTGAACTCAGGAAGATGAGACTTCCTGACTCCAGGTCAGGCACTCTATCTACCCTTCATCTAGCTGCATGAGTGATTTATAGATGTCTTTAATCTATTTTTCTCATGGACTCTGTTGGCAGTCTGGTGAAACTATGGACCTCTTTTCAAAATAATGTTTTTAAATGCCTAAAATAAAATACACAAGATAAATTATTATTGAAATAAAGATGTAAAATATTGAAATAAAGAAGTAATTCTCATTATTATCTACAACTATCATAGCAGTATCCTACCATCTACAACAGTCATAGCAACAATCCACCAGACCATTACAGGGGAAGACTGTCTTAAATTTCTTAAATGTCTCCTTATTTCCAAAAAGTTTTGTAGCAGACATTTAGGTTAAATTATAAATTCTTCAGTTAGTTTTCATTTATCAAGTGAGATATATATATCTTGCATAGAAAATAAAATTTTCATTTAATAGCTACCTGAGTGCCTAAGATATGCATAACACTTTACTAATTCTGTAAGAAATAATGAGTAGAAAGATCATTCCTGACCTCAAACTTTCAGTGATCTAGGTCACAGGATCATAGATATAAAGCTGGGAGGGATCTCAGAAGCCATCAAGTCCAATCTCCTCACTTTACAGATGAGGAAACTAAGGCCCAGAGAGGTTAGTAATTAGTAATGGCAGGACTAGAACCCAGGTCCCTGGACTCCAAATTCATCATTCTATGTGACTAAATTCTGAAATTAGGTTCAAAGGCTATCGTGGCCATAGGAGGTAAAGGACAAATCTGTACAAATCCATCAATGCTGGATTAATTAAGAACGGGTGAACTGGTATTGGACCTCAGAGCCTGAGGATAGTCTGGGCCAGAAGCATAGTGGTAGGAATACCTGATGGGAGGAGGGGTTGTGGGAATTGACTTTGTAGAATGGATAATTCATATACAGTAATAGTAGAAAACAGATGTGGAAATTTGACTGGGACCAGAAAGCCTTGAATGCCAGGTTAAGGAGTTCATATTCATAGGCAAAGGAAAAAATCTTTGAAGGTTTTGAATAGGAAAATATCATGATGAAATCATTACTTTATGAAGATTAGTCTGGTAGCAGGGCTTAGGATAGGCTACATTAGAGGCCGTGCCGTCAGATAATACTATATAAAGACTTGTATGGTGGTAATGGGTGGGGGATGGGGAGAGATGACTTGTGAGAGAGACAATCCAATGGAAGAAGTGCACTGGATTTGGACTTAGAGCATCTTGTCATTTCCTTCACCAGCTCATTTTACAGTTGGGGAAACTGAGGACAAGGTTAAATGCCTTCCACTAGCCCGACTTTAACTCAGGTCTTCCTGACTCCAGGCCTAGTGCTCTTTCCACTAGCTACCCACATGGTTGCTATAGTATAACTATAGTTATAGTTATACTAATATATAAAATAATATGATATGGATGTGATAGAATTAATTGTTCTTTTGCTTCTGCTTATTTCATTCTGTACCAGTTCAAATAAGACTTCCCATGTGTCTTTGAAACACTTTCCCCTAATTCCTTTTTTTCTTCTTTTAAGCCCTTACCTTCCATCCAGAATCAATGCTGGGCATTGGTTCCAAGGCAGAGGAACAGAAAAGGTTACAAAGTGGGGGTTAAGTGACTTGCTCAGGGTTACCTAGCTAGGAATTGTTTAAACTCCAGATTGCCCATCTCCAGGCCTGGCTGTCTATCCATTGAACTACCTAGTTGCTCTCCGTTTCCTTTATTTTTTAGAGCAAATAGTATTTTATTATATCTTGTCTCAATATATGATTTCTCATGGTTAAAGTGAGATGACTTCTATAGCCGCTTCCTCCTCCAGATACTGTCTTACTCTGAGTAAGTGCAATATAAATATGAGCAGCTGTTATTGTTGTTATCATCTGATTAGGGCTAGGGATTGTGTTCTCAGCTTATCTCTGCATATCTAGCAGATCTCTTTTAATCTAGACTGTCCCTTGTCTCTTGCTCAGTGAGTAAATTCCTTTATTATCAACTTATTCTCTCTGTGTAGCTTTCTGCCTCTAGAATACTCCAGAACCCTAGCATAATGCTTCTTTTCCAGCTGCTTTGTAGCTTTATGCTTCTAGAATATCCTATAACCATGCCATGTTTCTTTTCCAGCTGCTTTGTAGCTTTATGCAGCTAGAACACTCTAGAATCCTTTTCCAGCACTCAGACTTAGTGTGGTCTTCTCTGCCAAACTGTCTTCCTTCATACTGATTTCAGTTCTTTGGGTTCCAGCAACCTCTATTTGCTAGTGAAGACAGGAAACCAAGTCCCACCTTGACCAATCTTTTGCTTCTTCTGTGCCCTGCTCCCACATCTGGTCCTTGCTGATTTGTTACTGTTCCTTTCAGGTGGTGGTGACAGCATCATAGTGAAAAATGCCACATTCACCTGGTCGAGAAGTGACCCTCCGACTCTGAATGGGTAAGGCTGGGTGAGCATTTTGAATTAGCCTGCTGACTGCTGCTGAGCTCAGCTTGCTATCTCACAGTTGCCTGTCCTGGGTCACTGCAAGTACCTCTTGCTACCGAGTGGGTGGTGGCAGGGTTCGGTCTCTTGTCCTTTCCCTTCTCTCTCACCCTCAACTAGCAAGACTGACATCAGTGAATTGGAAAGCATATAATGTGCCTGCTCTTAGAAGACATCTAGGCTACTCAGATTGCCTGCAAAGTAGAATGGGCACTTTGAAGAATGTCCCCACTGTCCTGCCAAGTACTGAGGACTGCTTTCTCCCTGCAGCGCCTCCTCCCCACCTGGCCTCCTATTCTTCTTCCTTTCAGTTGCTTATCTTTATGAGGCAGCACAGCGTTAAGGGAAGTGACCTCCGTTCCCTTGGCAGCCTGGCTGTGGGTAGCTTGTCAAGGGCATCATGTTTCTTTCAAAGTCTCTGAATTTCTTAACTTGCCTCCTTGTATCCTTGATGTTCAACATTAAAGCTTGATTTTCTGAAAATGAAAAGCCTAGAGGGGTCAGAGGGTCTTTCTTCATTGTTTTTATCTCCTAAAAGAAGAAGCATTTAAATTTGACAGAGAGTGGCTTAAGTCTTTCTGAACAATTCACAGAGGAGGAGACCTTTTTCAGTCACCCTTTCTGTTGTCATTTGACATCTGACATCAGTTCCAAGGCAGAAGTGTGGCAAGGGCTAGGCAATTGGGGCCAAATGACTTGCCTAGGGCCATACAGCTAGGAAGTGTCTGTGGCATATTTGATTCTAGATCTTCCCACTATCAGGCCTGATTCTCTCTTCACTGAATCACCTAGCTGTTCTGATATCTAACTCTCTTTACCATCAGGAAATTCTTTGATGTCTAACCCTCATCCTTTTGTCTGTATTAGAGAGAGAGGAAAGGAGTATCTTTTAAGATAGAAGGATTGGGTGCATCTAGGTAGCTCAGTGGATTGAGAGCCAGGCCCAGAGACAGTAGATCCTGGGTTCAAATGTGACCCCAGACATTTCCTAGCTGTGTGACCCTGGGCAAGTCACTTGACCCCCATTGCCTAGCCCTTACTGCTCTTCTGCTTTAGAACCAATAAAAATTATTGATTCTAAGATGGAAGGTGAGGGTTTAAAAAGAAAAAGATAGAGCTCCTAGTCATTCCTCCCTGTTTATCCACCTTTCTCTTCTCTAGTTCCTTTTGGTTAGGAGGAATTAATTCAATGTAATATAATTAAACCAGCCTATGTCTGCCTTCTTTTGCAAAAAATGCTGATTTTTCTTCTGGTTTCCTTTTAGCATCACTTTCACTGTGCCACAAGGTGCCTTGGTTGCTGTGTTGGGCCAAGTGGGCTGTGGGAAATCGTCCCTGCTGTCTGCACTCTTGGCTGAGATGGACAAAATAGAGGGGCATGTGTCTATCAAGGTACATTTGGATATTCTTAGGATCTAGAAGAGAGGGGAGGAGGGGGGAACACCTTCATGGAAGGAAACTGGGAGAAGATGCCTTCTGACTCTTTGTCAGGAATATGAAAGGCAGTTGAAGAGGGATGATGGTGATGATAATAGTAATAATACTAAAGTAATAACAGCAACAATAATACAAATAACAGCTAGCATTTATATATTGCTGTAATGTTGCAAAGTAGCTTACAAATATATTATTTGATCCTTACCACTAAATAAAATAAATATATAGCTAACATTTATATAGCACTTACTATGTGTCAGGCCAGGTGCTAATAAGTGCTTTATAATGATTATTTCATTTGATCTTCACAACAATCCTGACGGATAGTTGCTATTATTATACCCATTTTACAGATGCAGAAACCAAGGCAAAGGTGAATTGACTTGCTCAGGGCCACATGGCTAATGCGTGATTTGAACTTGGATCTTTCTGACTCAGAGTCTAGCACCAATGCCAAAAGGCAGCTAGGTGGCATAGTGAATAGGCATCTGGCCTGGAGTCAGGAAGATCTGAATTCAAATATGGCCTCAGATGATAACTAGCCCTGTGACTCTGGACAAGTCACTTTACCTTTGTCTGCTTCAATGGTTCTCATCTATAAAGTGGGGATAGCAATACCTACCTCCTAGAGTTGTTTTGAGGATCAAATGGATGAATATAATAGTGCTTAGCACAGGGCCTGACACATAGTACACATTATATAAATGTTAGCTATTAATTCATTTTATTTAGTTGGAATGCTTGCAGATAGACCAGCCAGAATCATAACATTTTAAAAGAAAAGGTGATTTTCACAAGCACTTATATCTTGTCTTTGATGGGCGAAGCCCTGTGCAAATAACAAGGATGTACTTTTTATTGAGCTGTAGAATTTGAGCTCCTTGAGGGCAGGAACTCTTTCATTTGTCTTTGTATCCCCACAAAGCCTTGTATATCCAATACCTCAAACTGCTTGTTACAAAACACTTCCAAAAAGAGATCCTGGAGAGGTTGCTAGAATGAAGATGTGAGACTCATTTATGTTGTGGCATAGTTGAAATTTGGATTTTAATGTTGTAATTTAAATTAATATTGGAGATTTGTATTAAATTTATAATTATTTATTTTTAAAAGAGAGAAAGAAAGGTATTTCCAGGCCTTTCTAACTGCCATAGACTCCTGGCCATGCTGCTTTTACAGGTCTCCAATTTCCAACTTGCCTGAGCACATGGTTGGACCAGATAAATTAAGGCTAGATAGAGAGAGCTTGGGTTCAGGAACCTACCTGAGCAAAAAAAAAAAAAAAGACTTGGAATACCTCTTGCCCAGCTCTTATATGGCTAATGATGTTACACCTACTTGGATTTTTGATTGGGCAGTCTGAGTCATGTGTTCTTATGCCCAGGCACGTGACCCTGCCAGGTCAGTGACTGAGTCAGAGACTTCTGCCAGTTGGCTATGTAGTCTCCCCCTCACATGACTCGATGTTCTTTCTTAATGCGTTTATGCCAGCTAATGGGTTCTGGTTTTGTGTTAATTTCACATATCGTGTTTAGTCATTTCAGTCAGGTCTGACTCTTCATGACCCCTGTTAGGGTTTTCTTGGCAAAGGTACTAGAGTAGTCTTCCATTTCCTTTTACGGATGAGGAAAATGAGAGTTAAGTGACGTGTCTAGTTTCATAGAGCTGCTAAGTGTCTGGGGCTGGATTTGAACTTAGGCTCTCCTGACTAGGCCTGGCACTCTACCCACTCACTGTACCACCTAGCTGCCTCGAAGTTTGTATTACCTAGGTTTGAATCTGAGTTCTATTTCCTGCTCATGCAAGTCGTTTCCCTACTCTGGGCTTTGGTTTCCTCATCTATAAAATGAAAGGGTTGGACAAGATGATCTCTAAGGTCCCACCTGCTTTTGGTTTGTAATTTAGAGTAACCTTTTATGTCCTTTGAAAGTGTGCTCCTTTAATGAGTTAAGCTTTTCCCTCTCTTGTTTTATTTTCCTAATGACTTTCTCAGAAAACCCTAGATGGGTTTTCATACTTCACTGAATCCATGGCCTCATTAAAGTAGGCGTTCCTTCTTCATTCCGTACCATTCTGAAATATAACAGGACCAGAGTTTTCATCCTCGTTCTCTTATTAACTGACAGACTTTGGACAAGTTGCTTGGGCTCTTTGGGCCTCATTTTCAGTCTCTTTTGAAATAAGGGTCAGACTAGCTGACCTTTACTACCCCTTCCAGCTATCTGTTTCTTGATCTTGGAGTCCAAGAATATATGGTCCAGAATCTCCATAGAGGATCAGACCTTTCATAATGACATGTGAAGGAAACTTCAGGTCAGCCCAGAGAGAATGCTCACAAATATAAAATGATAGGAGCCAGGTCTGTATGAATTAGGCTTTCTTGTATTTTTTTAAACCCTTACCTTCTGTCTTGGAATCAATCCTGGGTATTGGTTCCAAGGCAAAAAGGTGGTAAGGGCTAGGCAATGGGGGTTAAGTGACTTGCCCAGGGTCACACAGCTAGAAGGTATCTGAGGCCAGATTTGAACCTAGGACCTCCTGTCTCCAGGCCCAGGTCTCAAAAGAAATACAGAGGCAGCTAGGTGATACAGTGCCTGGATTCCAGAGTACCTGGGTTCATATCTGTCCTCACACTTCCTAGCTGTGTGACTCTGGACAAGTCACTTAACTTCATTTGCCTAACCCTTGCCCTGCTATCTTAGTGTTCCTACTGAGTCAGAATATAAGGGTTTAAGGAAAAAAAAAAGAAATGCGGTCTTATTTCTGCCACATCAGAAACATACTATGAACTAAGACAACTGGACAAAAGGTAAAATGGGGAAAATGCAAGCTCACTGTTTATCTACTTTGCATAATGAATCATTAACATGAAAGCCATTTACATCCAAGAATTAATTCCCAGAATTCCAGATTTGTCCTGCTTTGGTCTTTAAAAAGTGGCTAATGTTTAGACTGGGTTTTTCCCCTTGTACCTCCCCTGGCATTTTATAGAAGATGATATTATTCCTGCTGTTGTGTTTGGTAAGATTTGTGTTTATTATCCCTGAATTATCCTAAGTTCTGAAGGAATAAAGGCTGCTTTAATGAAGTTTTAAAACTCTGTTGTAGCCTTAATGGAGATTTCACCACTGAACTGGTCACATTAGAGGAAGCCATCTGGAAGGCAATGCTATAGGCCCTAGGGAGGTAACACTGGGCAAAGAGTCAAGAAGTTGAGGTCAAGTCCAGCCTTAGTAAATAGCTGTGGGCCTCTGAAGAAATCACTTCATGGGGGAAGAATAGTTAGACTGAAGTTTGTCTGAAAAATTCTAGGGATTTAGGTGGTGGATTGCAAGCTCAGCATGTGCCAGCAATGAGATGGCAGCCAAGGAAGCCAGTCTGATCTTGGGTTATTCTGAGGAGAGGCACAATTTCCAGGCATAAAGAGATGTCATGGCGCTGGCCCAGCTATCAGTGGAAGCTTGTGTTCAGTTCTAGAAGGGACAATGGATCAGCTTGACAGCATCCACAGGCAGGCAGCTGAGATGGTCAATGGCCTCTAGGAATCTGTGCCCTATAAGGAAGGAAAAACGAACAGAGGGAACGCTCAATCTTTGTGTTCAAATATTTGAAGAACTCACTTGTGGAAAGAGGATTGTTCTCTTTGACCCTAAAGGATAGAAGTAGGAATAGAAGTTATAAAGGGACAAATTTAAGCTCTATGTTAGGAAACACTTGCAGGCCAGGCATGGCAGCAGTATGTATTAAGTGCTTATTATATGCTAAGTGCTTACAGGCATAATATGCAAAAATAGAGGGGCAGCTAGGTGACACAGAGGATTGAGGGCCAGCCAGACTCAGAGATAGGAGGACCTGGGTTCAAATTTGACCTCAGATACTTCCTAGCTGTGTGACCTTGGGCAGCCACTTAACTGCCATTGCCTAGTCCTTGTAGTTTTTCTGTCTTAGAACTGATACTGAGACAGAAATCAGAAGCAGTACCAGAAGAAGTGGACTAGCCCGAGACCCTCCCCAAACATAGAGGCCCTAGGATGAACTCATCAGTGGGAGAAGGAAGTGCTGGTATGGTGGAGGGCTGTTCCAGAGTGAAGAGGCCCATGGCACTGACATGGTGGTGGGCTTCCTTTGATTATCTTCAAGGAGAGACTGCCTGACAATTTGTCGGGTCTTTGATAATGAAAATTATTTCTCAAATATGTTTTCAACTAGATGGCTGCTGACATCTCTTTGGCTCTAAAGAAATTTATTTGATTTCTCTGTGTGTGTGTGTGTTTCCTTATCTATAAAATACATCTAACTGTTCCACTTACCTCATAGGGAATGCCAAAAGCAGTGGTGTCAAACTCTGTAGAAACAGATCTCTGAGGGTTGCATGGTAACTTAGAAAATCACCTGTTGGGGAGCAGCTGGATGGCTGCTGGGTGGATTGAGGGCCAAGCCCAGAGATGGGAGGTCCTGGGTTCAGATCTGACCTCAGATACTTCCTAGCTGTGTGACTGTGGGCAAGCCACTTAATCTACATTGTCTAGCCCTTACCACTCTTCTGTCTTGGAACCAATGTACTACAATATTAATTCTAAGACGGAAGGTAAGGGTTAAAAAAAATACATGTTAACATTATTAACAAAACAAAATGTTAATATGTGGTTTTGTTAATAATGTTAATGTGATTTTTTAACACAGTAGTCTAGAAAACTATAGATTAACATGAATTCATTAATGTATTTTTATTTATTTTGTTCAGTATTCTCCAAATGCGTTTTGATTTGGTTTAGGCCACACTGGGAGTGTTGGGCCTGCTGGCCTGTGTTTAACATCTCAAACTTATTAAGTATTCATTAAGATAATAGATGTGTTAAAAGAGCTTCGTAGAGGATACAAGACTATACAGATGTGGGCTGGAGATGGGGTGTGCTTTGTCTCCTGTCTATTCCCTTTCTCATTCTTTCCCTTTTGCCTTTTATAGGGTTCTGTGGCTTACGTTCCCCAGCAGGCTTGGATCCAGAACGCTTCTCTTCGGGAGAATGTTCTCTTTGGCAGACAGCCCCAGGAGCGATTCTACAAGACTGTGATCGAATCCTGTGCATTACTCCCAGACTTGGAGATCTTGCCCAGTGGAGACCGGACCGAGATTGGAGAGAAGGTGAGTAGGGCATTGATTATTCCTATGGAAGGGGGAATTCTGGCCTGGACATCCAGGTATAACTGCTGTGAGAAACATCAAAGGTAGTAAGCTGGGCTTGGAGTTTCACCTGTGTTACTTACTGGCAGAGTGGCCTTGGGCAAGTGATTTAGCCCTCTGACTGCCAGTTCCCTCCTCCCTATGTAATACAGGGCTGATAACAATTCTGCAACTACCAGCCACAGAGATGCAACATTTCTAGGACAGGGAACCAAGGCCAAGGACAGTGTGATCTTGGATGAAGTCACAAACTTGCTGGGCCCGAGTTTCTTCATCTGTAAAATGAGGGGGTGGACTAGTTGGCCTTTGACGGACGTCCCTTCCCACTCTAAGGCAAGTGACCAAGTCTAAGTTAAGTAATACTAAGCCACTTAGTCTTTCAGTGCCCCAGTCAACTCTCTAAGACCTCACCTTGCAGAATGTGTGCAGGCCTGCCTTGGTAGATGGAGTTTCCTCATGGGGAGTTCTTTATGCAGGTCAGGTCCAAAAAAAATAATATTTGTACTCCCATCTTTGTAAGTTTGATGCTGATTATGATAAATAAAGAAGAAGAAGAATGATGATGATGATAGCATTTAGATAGGTTGTTTGTTTGTTTTTTTAAGCTTAGAAAGCACTTTACTTATATTATCTTCTTTAGGGCTTTTATTATCCCCATTTTTTAGATGAAGAAGCTGAGACTGAGGAAGATTAAACAACTTTCATTCAATAAAATAAACTTAAAATAATAAAAAAAAATTTAAGCACTGTGCTTAATTGCTAGGGATACAGAAAAGTCCAAGACAGTCCATGCCCACAAGGAGCTGACAATCTAAGGAAGGAGGGGGGGTGGGGATAATATGCAAGCAAGTCTGTACAAAGCATCCAGTTTATCTACAGGATAAACAGGAAATAATGAAAAGAGGGAAGGCACTGGAACTAAAAGGTAGTGTCTGAGGGGCTGGATTTGAACTCATTCCTTCTATATTCAAAGTCCTCTGCTTTGTCCACTTTGTTACCTGATTGTTATGTGGATTTAATGAAATGCCATGTGTAAAGTCGCTTTATAACATGCTATGGAGATGTTAGGAATTGTTTTTAAAGGGGTGGGAGTAGCCTTGAGTATTGTCTTGGGGATAGCCCTTACCTGTCACATTCTGAGAATATAGTGTCATTCGAGTAATGTGAACAGCTTGCTTAATGGGTTTGAAAACCAGTCAAATTCCTTATATGAGGTCAGTGGCTCTCTGGCTGACCTATGCCTGAAACCCTCAGTTACTGAAATGGAACTCAAGACCAAAGAATCCCAGCACAGTTGACTCGACACTTTCCACAGAAGGTTTAAAATTCCAGATTGGCCCTCATGCTTGGGGATTGCAAACTTTCTTTAATTTAATATTAACTAAAATGAAGCTTAAATTTTAAAGTAAGTCTGCTGGTACTTCCTTCCTTCTCACTCTTCCCCCAACACCCCAAACAACAATAACAATAAAAACATCATAAAGAAACTGGACCTTATATCCAGAAAATCTGAGTTCAAATCCAAGCCCAGCCCATAATTAACCATGTGATCCTGGGTGAGCCACTTAACCTTGGTTTTTTCAGCTGTTAAATGGAGCTAATTGCACCCACCTTCCAGAGTTGTGAGGATAAATGAAATAATATTTGTTAAGTGCTTTGCAAACCTTGAAATACTATAAAATGCTAGTTATGATTATTAGTAGTAGTCTTTTGGTGACCTATTCTAAGGCTAAATAATGATTTTTAGATTATTGGAAGTTTTGGGTCATCTTTGCCATTGTCCTTTGTCAGGGCAAATGAATGGTCATTCAGACCTTCTCTTCCATTTGGAGGCAGAAGAAGGCACAACTGAATTTCTTGTGTCTCAACATATTTCTCTTTGTGGGGATAACAAGAGGAACTTTTTTTTTTTAACCCAGAATTGCACATAATGGAAACGCTCATTTTATTTAGTGTTTGTTAAGTTCTTGATAAGAAAAAGGATTGCATGTGAAACTCTGAATCTCCATTATGAGCACTTGCTTTTCTTTTAAAGTAGATAATAAATTCAACATGTAATTTTGGGGAGGGAGTAACAGTGTAGCTCTGTAGTTTGAGACCCAGGCCTAGAGATAGGTCCCAGGTTAAAATTGGGCTTTAGATACTTCCTAGCTGTGTGACCCTGGGCAAGTCACTTAACCACTGTTGCCTAGCCCTTAGCACTCTTTTGCCTTAGAATCATTGATTCTCAGATGGAAGATAAGGGTTTTTTAAAAAATGTAATATTTGAAGCTGTGGTTCCTTCTGACTTTCTTTCTGTTTTCTTTAAATTTACTCTGTTTCTTCAGAATCTCATAGTGATCTTGGCTTTTTTTAAAAATTCATTTTCTTAGGGTGTCAATTTGTCTGGCGGTCAAAAGCAGCGAGTGAGCCTGGCACGGGCAGTTTACTGTGATTCAGATGTGTACCTCTTTGATGATCCCCTTTCTGCAGTGGATGCCCATGTGGGGAAACACATATTTGAAAAAGTGATTGGTCCTCAGGGGATACTAAAAAACAAGGTATTAAAGGTCTGGGATCATGCAATAAAGGAGGAAGTTGTGAATAGAATGACTATTGCTTTAGACAGGCCATAGAACCTATGCATTGTGGTACAAAGGGGTCGGGGGAGGGGGTAAGTGTTGGTGGGAGAGGGAGATCCCCATCATTTTTTGTTTTTTTGGACCTTTAGGATTCCTTTCCATTTCTTTTTGAGTGTTTTTCAAATTATTTTAGTGCAAGTTGTTCCCTTGTAAGTCTCCTTGAGATAGTCTTGTCACTCCTCCCATTCCTTATTTCAGCATTAGTGAAGGTTTGTCAAGTTTGCATGTGCAAACTGCAACTTCAAGCTTCCCGTGAGCCCCCCTCATTACCTGAGAGAGTGGAGGGAGGAAGTGCTCACTTTGGGTGGCTGGACAGAGGGGCGGGGCATGTGAAAAATGTCCTTGGATGCTGGGAAGAGGGGGAACTGAGCAGCTCCCCAGTGCCAGCTCGGCACACATGCCAAAACTGCCTTATCACCACCATAATGAATTCATTCATTGTGGCTGGCCAAAGGAATACTTTCTCTTCTCATTTAAGCATTGAAGGTTGTGAGTCCTCAGAGACAAGCTCTCATGCCAAAGACCTTAATAGATCATATAGATTGACTTGCTCTGCAGGGACAAGGCCTTGGAGTTGGCATTTGGAAGCTGGAAATCAACAGTGGCTTCCTGGAAGACTGAAAAATGGTTTCCTTCCTGCTTAAGTTATATTTCATTGTACTTCCTGCCAGACGCTGACCCCATTGGCCATTTTCTTATTTGGTCTGTTATGTCATAGGGCACTTTTGGTCAACCATTTTCTTGGAGAGAGTTGTGTGCATCTGATGGAATCTAATCCAGCTTTGTGTTTGTGTTTTTAGACCCGCATATTGGTAACTCACAGCATCAGTTACCTGTCCCAGGTGGATGTGATCATTGTGATGAGTGATGGTAAAATCTCTGAGATGGGCTCACACCAGGAATTGCTGGACCGAGATGGAGCATTTGCAGAGTTCCTCCGAACTTATGCAAACGCTGAACAGAACATGGAAGATGAAGGTAAGGGCAGGGAAAAAAAGAGATGCTACCTTGAGCTATCAGTTCTCCCTCTAGTCCCAAGGACTACAGCCCTAAAACTCTCCCATTTGCTTGTTTGGCCTCCTCAGTGTGAGAGATGTCAGGGTCTAGTTTAGGTTCTGACTTTTATTTACAAATGAGATTTAACTTTTTCAGTGTTCAATACAGAAATGTCCTCACCATGTTCATGGCCATTCCTTTCTTCCACATTAGTACAGTCAAAGGACTAAATGGCCTTCCCTTAATACATGTGCTATGCTAGCTAACAGTTGAAAATCAATCTCTTCCTCTTTCCTAGGTGCCCCAGTCTAGAACCTACAGCTCAGGAGAATCAGCAGAGTTAAAAGACAGAAATGGAGAAACTTTCTGTATTCTTGAAGAGTACAAAGTCGAGGAAGCAGCTCTAGATTATTCTGGAAATGTTTCCTGTTGTCTTTTTGTATCTGATTTTAGGGGGAGGATGACAGAAAGCATTATTGTTCCCCTCTTCATTGTCCATGCCTTGTGTGTGACTTCCAAGAAGCTCAGCCCATATCTTCCTTTTCCTTCCACATCAGGCAAGATTAAAGTTTAGGGAGTAGTTTTTCTCCATGTCTTTTCCTGTTGCCCTGTGCTAGTATTCACTTATCATAGTACCCATAATTTTAGTAGCAAAATTGATATTGGATTTTTTTTCTAATATTTTTTTCCTCAGTTAAATGAAAAAACAACTTTTAAACTTGGTTATTGTGTTTTAAAGTTTGAGTCAAATTCTTACCCTCCCTTTGTCCCTTTCCTTCTCCCTCCATAAGAAGACAAGCCCTCTGAGAGAGATTTTATGGAGTAATGGTACAATATATTTTTCCATATTTGACATTTTGTGAAGGAGAACTCAAATTAACAAAAGAAAAATTAAGAAATAAAGGAAAACATGTTTTAGTCTGCATTCAGACTCCATCAATTCTTTCTCTGGAGTCATACAGCATTTTTCATAATGAGTCCTTGAGTCTTAGTTCACTGTATGCTAGGAACAGCTAAGACATTCATGAATGTTCATTATGTAATATTGCTGTTACTGTGTACAATGTTCTTCTGGTTTTGCTCACTTCACTTTGTATTAGTTCATGTGGGTCTTTAAAGGTTTTTCTGTAATCAGCTGTATTGGATCTTTTAAATCACATGTCAATTCCAGTACCTATGTTCACTCTAAGAGAGTGAGTAGCTCTCTGAGTCACCTTTGCACCTTAGATTTTTCCAGGGCCCATGCTATTAGGCTCTGTCTTTCTAATCTCAAAGGATGGTTGTTATGGTTATTGCTATTTAGTCATTTCTTAGTCATGTTCAATTCTTTGTTACCTCATTTAGGGTTTTCTTGGCAAAGATATGGGGTGGTTTGCCATTTCCTTCTCTAACTCATTTTAAGATAAGAAAACTGAGGTAAACAGAGTTAAATGACTTGCCCAGGGTCACACAGCTAGTGTCGGATTCTGGATATGAACTTGGGTCCTCCTGACTCCAGCCCTTGTGTTCTCTCCACTGTGCTTTCTAGTTTTCCAGCAGAGTATAGTATCAAAGCCTATTTGTTTTGGTTGCTTCATAAGTAGACTTTTGTTAAGAGAGTACATAGACACATTCTTCCTCCCTTAGCAAATAGCCACTGATACCTTTGAGCTCTCAGCAAATCATCTTGTAAATGCCTAGCCCTCTGAGAGGCCTCTTGTAAATTGTCCTCAACAGTTGAGTCTAGTTGAGACTTTTTCCCTTTACCTGTAGGATCAAGTAAAGTTTTCAAAACTTCCCTATTTTAAATTTTTTTTTAATCATGGAGCATTTATTTCTCTCCCACCTTCCTCTCTCTCTCTCCTATGAAAAAAAGAGAAAACAGGCACTATTAGCTAATTGCCTAGCCAACCAAAACAAATCTGACCATCCCCAAATATTACATCTCATTCTAGAATTTGAATGCATCACCTCTCTGTTAGGAGGTGGATAGCTTTCTTCATCATTGGTCCTCTGGTATCAAGACTGGTCATTGCATTGATCAGAATTCTTAAGTCCTTCAGAATTGTTTGTCTTTGCAGTGTTATAGTAATTATCTAAATTGGTTTCCTGGTGTTGCTCACTTCCTTCTCTATCAGATTTCTCTAAAACCACCTGTCACTATTTTGTATGATCCCCAAGTATTCCATTACATGTATATACCACTGGACTCTGCAATTTGTACAGATTATATAATATCTGTCTTTTTTTAATCCTTTGTGTGTTGCTCTGCGCTAACATAATCTGTATAGATTTAGTACAATTTTTATAGGGAAAGAGTCTTGGAATCCAAGCACATGCTTTGATTTATTTCCTCCAGAGGCACCTGAGCTTTGGCAGTCATTTGTGTAGAATGTGAGGCCTTTTTTTCTTTTTCACATCATTATGTAAATTGGATAATTGAAATGTCATTGGTCACCCTAGTACTTAACTATGCATCTCCCCAATTGAGAAGCCAGAGAGGCCTTTCTCTTTCCTTCTTAGAGAGAATGTAGACTCTCCTTTCCTTCCTTCCTTCCTTCCTTCCTTCCTTCCTTCCTTCCTTCCTTCCTTCCTTCCTTCCTTCCTTCCTTCCTTCCTTCCTTCCTTCCTTCCTTCCTTCCTTCCTTCCTTCCTTCCTTCCTTCCTTCCCTCCTTCCTTCCTTCCTTCCTTCCTTCCTTCCTTCCCTCCTTCCCTCCTTCCCTCCTTCCCTCCTTCCCTCCTTCCCTCCTTCCCTCCTTCCCTCTCTCCTTCCTTCCTTCCTGACTTTTTCTTTCTCTTTGTTTCTTTTCTTCCTTCTTAAATTTTTTTTTCTCAATTACATATAAACAAATATTTTTCTTTTTTTAAGGTGGGGGCAGTTAGGTAGCTCAGTGGATAGAGAACCAAACCTAGAGATAGGAGGTCAAATCTAGACTAAGTTTTCCTAAATGCGCCTGGAGAAGTCAGTTAATCCCAATTATCATCCTTTATTGTTCTGCACTGGAACAGATACTTAGTATCGATTCTAAGACATGGTAAGAGTTAAAAAACAAAAAGCAAACCCCCCCCCCCCCAATTTTGATTGCCAAGAAGGAAGCTTTTCTCTCATTGAATAGGCAAGCCTTCTTCCAAGTGTCCCTATTTCTATTGAGGGTTTTATCATCCTTCTCCCAGTTATGCAGGCTCATAATCCCATATTCTTCAGATTCCTCTCCTACCCTAAATCTACTCCATTGCCAAGTATTATCATTTCTACCGTCAGAACATTATTCTCACTTCTCCCCAGCCCTCATTCCCATTTGCTTTCGTGATTTCAACAACTTCCTACTTTGGTCCCCCTCTTGTTGATTCTGTCTCCCTTTCCCACAATTATAGTCTCAGCATTCCCCTCCTAATAAGCTCATTGGCTCCTTCCTGCTTCTAGAGTAAAATATAAACCTGACAGGTTTTCATTTAATCTTTAAATCATCCAGTACTTACTAAATGCCTACTGTGAATCTGGCATAGTACTAGTTAGCTGGAGATACAAGTACCAAGAATGAAATAATTCCTACTTGATCCCTCACATTTTAATGGAATAGATGAGTATATATACTCATCTATATATTGCATATATTTTTTATTGCATATACATATGCAATATAAAAATGCAGGGCATGGGAGCAGCTGGGTGACTCAGTGGATTGAGAGCTAGGCCCTCCTAGAGTCTTCTAGAGATGGGAGGTCCTGGGTTCAAATCTGGCCTCAGATACTTCCTAGCTTTGTGACCCTGGGCAAGTCACTTAATCCCTATTGCCTAGCCCTTACTGGTCTTTTGGCTTGAAACTGAATCTTAGTATTGATTCAAAGACATAATGTAAGGATTTCTTTTTAATTGACTTTTTAACTTAACTTTCTGTAATTCTTGGTTTTCCTGATTATAGGCAAGAAGGCTGTGGCAGAGGAGGAAGGTTGGTGTTGCTTGGCTTAGCCCCCTGCTCTAGTGCTTGTAGGTACAAGGCAGTAGACTAATTTCTATTGTGGGTTGCATGACTGTGAAAAGAATAACAGTTAGGTTCTGCTCCTCCTGTCCTCACCTTAAAATAATAATATTAAAGCTAAGTGCCTTCCTTATTTTGATGACAAAAATATAGTGATCTTTTTGCTTAACATAGGCATTCTCTACTCATACCTTTGTTTCAAGGGCCATCATCTAGCCCAGTGATGACAAACCTTTTAGAGACCAAGTGCCCAAACTGCAACTTTCACTCTGCCTCTAAGCTGTCCTTTTACCTCAGACAAGAGAAGGAGGAAGCACTCTCATTGGCTACTGGTCAGAAGAGTGGGTCATGTGAGAAATGCCTTAGGCATGGTGGAGAGGGGGAGGGGAAAAGCCCCCTCCAGCATGTGTGCCATAGGTTCACCAACACAGATCTAGGCCAATAGGGCCCAGGATCCTATCCAATCATGACCACCATATACTTCAAACATCAGTTTACTCTTGGGAGAGGTGGGGGGCACTATGGTAGAATAGGGGAAAATTGGAGAGGAAAGTAGTCGGAAGTGAAGTTTTTAAATAGCTAGAGCAGATAGGGGTTTAATCATAAAGCCTTCTTCAAATATAGATGATGTGCTGTGGACTGACTTTGAGCTTCTGGGTTTGGAATTATGATAGGATGGGGTCCAGCAGCTCTCTGAACATTTTGAGGACATTCCTTCTGAAAAATAGAAGCAGCAGCCAAAGGATGTTTCTGCATTCAGAGATAGTCTGGTTGTGAGACTCTTTCTGCAGTTCCCTGGGTGGCCCAGTTCTCATTATTAAGTACTCATTATCTTGTCTTTTAAAACTTGATATGCCTTGTAAGAAGGGAACTGATTTCAGCCATGAGGAAGGTCACTTTTTAAAAATAAGAATTTTATTATTTTATTTTCATATTTTTTCATACATTTTCAATATATGAAATTCAAATTCATGCATTTTACCATGTATTCCTCTTATATCTTCCCAGAAATTCAACCCTTATTATAAATAATTTTTTGTAAGAAAACAGAAATAAAATAAATAATATATATAGAAATTATATATTTATATAAATAGAAAAAAATAAAATAGAAAATAGAAATAAAAGAAAGATTTTTTCAAAATCTTAAAAACAATACACTTTTAAAAATACAATATATGCAGTGTTCTATTCCCATGGACTTCCCCATCTTTGCATAGTACTGGGGAGGTGTGCCTTCTCATATCTCTTCCTTGTAGCCAGGTTTGTTCTCTATAATTTCACAATGTTCATTTTTTTTTCCTGGTTATTGTTATTTATGTGGTAGTATTTGATAATTTGAAAAGAAAGGCCTCCAGCAGATTAGTTTTCCTCTAGCCATTGTAATAGACAAAATATGTGATGTTAGTAGATTCCATGGAATATAAGCAACCTGGAGGCAGCGACCATCTTTCTCATTGTAGTACTTGTATCTCCAGGGCCTCTTATAATGCATGGCACATAGTAGGTGCTTAATAAATGTTTGTTGATTGATTGATTGGGGTAGGGAGAGAAGAGAGTAAAGCGGAAGTATCTTACCTGAGGGGGATATCCTTTGTTCTGTCTATCCCATTGAATCCCCAAAATATCATGTCAATTTTCTTTCTTCTTTAGATCAGGTATCCCAAAGACTGTCCTAATGACCATCAGAGGACCACCTTGCCTGTTCTGGTGCCAAGAGCCTTTTGCTTTTAGCAAAGCATCCTCAAATAACAATACTCACTTTCAGAAATGGACTGAGATCTTGATGTAGCTTTTGTAGCACAGCTTTAGGGAAAACTCTACATGACCATCCCAAGGCAACATGCCTTATACATTTTACAGCAAGATTCACCTTGATAGTGTCCATTAGTCAACCTTCCACCTCCAGACATGAACTTATCTGATCTATCTCTTTCTTACTTGAACAGGATGGTTTCCAGTGGTTAGAGTGAGGGTGTTTTTTTGTTTCCTGTATTGGCAGTACTCTGAATAAAAGTGTTTCTTACTACAAGCAGATCCTTTATATGAGATCTGATTTGCCAGAAGGATAAACCAAATTGGGTACCGTGGGGATTATTCCACCATCCAACAGTGACAATTAATAATAATGTGCTTTTGCATAACGCCATAAGGTTTATAGAATGCCTTCCTCACAACAACTTTGTGATGCTGGTCGTTTAAATATTACTTGTGTGAATTTCTTGTATGTTCAGCTAAGTCACTTCATATCTCTGAGCCTCACTTTACTTATCTGTAAAATTAGGTCATTAGATAAAGTCCCTTTGGTTTTTCCCATCTCTAAATCTTATAAACTTTTTTTTTTTAAAACAAAGCTATGATTTAATTGACTTAAGGGTGACACTTGGTGAGAAAAGGATTCCTTTCTAGTACGCATCTGGCATCTGCTCTGCTGGTTATAGTCCTAGAGGGGTTCCTGGGACACTGAGAAGTTAAAAGACTGGTTCGGGTTCATACCTTTGGTATGCATCAGAAGTGGCAATGGAAGCTAGGTCTTTCTGACTCCAAGACTAAGCTCTTCAATCTAATTTACGCTCATTTTTTTCAGAAACACATCCTCGGAGTACAACTCTGCCCTCTTATGTTTTTTAAGGGCTTTTCTGAATCAGAGGAGTTACATCCTAGGGCCTGCACAACTCCCAGTGGAGGCCACAAACTAGAATAAAATGTGATTTGGAAATATCCAAAAAGATAAATAAAACTACATTTCAATGTGGATAATGTCAATTTTGTGGTTTTCTAAATCAATATGTAGCTAACAGGGACCTATTTCTGTTTGATTTGGATACTACATATAGCATATATACAGGGTACCCCAAATATGTTATTACAGGAAGTTTTAGTGAGCTTTAGCAGCTTAAATCATAACTAAGACTTTTAGTCCTACCTTAGGATACCTTTGCAGTACTCATTAGCTTTTTGAACCCATTCAATCTGCTTCTCCTTTTCATTGGGTTAACAGGTACCAATGGTCCAGTCGTGAAGGAAGTAAAGCAGATGGAGAATGGAGTTCTAATAAGTGAAACTGCAGGGAAACAGCTAAAAAGGTAGGTGCTTACACATGTGTGTCTGTGCGTGTATATGTGTCTGGGTGTATGTTTGATTTTGTGAATGATTTTCTGACTGATCTGAAATTGGAGTAGTATTCTACCTTCATGGCTTCAGCTACCAAAAAAGGTCTTAGATTGTCACAGGACAGTGAAAGGGGCTGATTTTCCTTGTAATCCTTGTTTTTTCTGCCTCTCACAATCCATCTCAGAGATTCAAGCTGATCAACCCGTGGTCTCTTGCTACCAAATTGTGTGGTTTATACACCTTGTGTTTTTGCAATAAGTCTATCCTTCTTGACACTAAGGTTCCCTACATGGTGTGGCTTCTTGGGTCATTTGGCTTGAGTTGTGAAATTTGAAATGTCAACTCTGTTCCTTCTGGCCTTGAAGAACCTTGAGAACAAGCTCAGGATGCTTACTGTTAGCTAGCTGATCAAGAACACAAGGTCACAGGTTGGAGGTTGGTATGTGATATGACCCAAGACCACTAGGAATTGCTTTATTTGAGGGAGCCCAAAAAAAATAAAAATGAGAAACTGGAAAGAACATGGTTGTTTTTTCCAGACATCTTTCTGATAACCATTGAGATGAGGAGGACTTGTGCTCTGACATACTTGGCCATATATTGAAGAATCTTTCCTTTCGAGTTTACATATCTGTTTGTCAGTCACTGGGCATTTGGTGTGTAGAAAACTGTTGAAATCCTGGTATTTAAGCTGCTTAATAAAGAACAGGCATATGATGGGATCTGCCCTGGAGGAATTAACCTTCTCGACAAGGAGATATCAGCCCTGGAAATAGGGTGCACATGGTTATAATAAGGAGAGGAGGACATTCCAAAGTGGAAGTGAGGGTAGAGATAGTGCAAGCTCAGAGTAAAAGTAGAAGAAGTAGGCTTGGAGCTGCCACCTCAGCTATCTTTGTGAAGTTTCCTGTGACTGAAAGGACGCCCATTTTCTCAGTGAGAAAATATTAACTTTTGTAGGCCTTACTCTGCAGGAAGACAGGAAGATTCAACTTGGTTTTTCAGTTTCTCAGGTTTGTTGGTAAGAGGATAGGAGGGGGATCCAGTTCACTCCAGGCATCCCCAAACCATTTGGGTACTATTTGCCCAGGGAGGAAAAAAGCTTGTTTGTTCTCTCTTTAATCATTCAGTCAGTCAACAGTTTATTAAATTTATTTCCCTACGCACTGTTGCCTCTCCATCCCCCTAGTATTTACAAAAGTTGCCCTGTTTTTGTTTTACATATGCCAATGTACATTTGTGTTTTCTCTTTTGAAGCAAAGAGTAACTTTTCTTTGTGCTTGACTGTGTTCTAGGACCTGCTAGGCCTTGGAGGTATAGACTGAAATGTAACTATTTCTGAACTTAAGGAGCTCACATTCTACATGTACACATATTTCTAGGCTCTCTGAGTGCCAGCTGTTCCTTAGACCATCATTCTCAAAGAATTTTGGAGGGTGCTTCCTAACCCCCTTCCAACTCCCCCAGAAGAAATTGAAGCGGTTATGATAGGTATGAGATCATCTGCCTTCCCAGGCTCCTTGAGAGGGAGGAAAAGGAATATCTGATTCAGAGATCAGATTATTTAAATATATACTTTAGAAGCTGTTAAAAGTATAAGGCAGTGTGCTGGGTGCTATGGGAAATACAGAAATAGGTGAGATGCAGTTCCTATCTTTAAGGAGCTTACATCCTAGTAGAGGCAATGTTTTAGTTTTGCAATTTTAGTTTTGCAATAGTGTTACAAAGTTTTGCAGTAACCATAACAGAGGACACTGTGTAGTAAGCATCATGACGAAGCTTTACTGAGGATTCAAGGGGAATAGGGAACAGCGGCAGAAGGAAGTGAGCTTACACAAGTTTGAATATCCAAACTCCCTGGCCAGGGTGTTTTTGATATAAAAAAATAAAAGTTAGAGAGCTGGAAGGAACTTGAGTGGCCACCTCATTCAACCTGGCTGTTTTTTATTTGTCCTGACACTTACTTAACTGATAATTATCTCACCACAGTTCTTTACTGGGCTTCCTTGCAGTTTTGTTGAGTCTCCTAGAGTTGGTTTAACAGATTTCCCAGCAAATAGATACATTGCCAATATCCATGCTGCTTGTGTTTTCCTAAAATCAAGTTCCAAATATAGCCCTTAATAAAGAGCTAATGTGACTCAATAGATAGAGCCAGGATTGGAGTCAGGAGGACCTGGGTTCAAACCTGGCCTCAAACACTTCCTAGTTGCTTGACCCTGGGCAAGTCACTTAACCTCAATTACCTAGCCCTTGACCTTTGGTCTTTAGAAAATGTATTTTGAAGAACCAGAGATGAATCAAATCATCCTCCAATTGACAAATGGTCAAGAGATATGAAAAGACAGTTTTCAGATGAAGAAATCAAAACTATCAATAATCATATGAAGAATCACAGATGAAACTTCAGGCATGGCAGCTTTGACTAGATGGGGTTTGTTCATTCAAGAAGTGATGATAACAATAGCTGACATTTATATAGCATTCTGTACCAGGTACTATATCAGGGTAATGTGTGGGATATTCCTCAGGCTCAAAAGCTTTGAATCTAGTTTAGGGAATCTCACTTTTCCCTTAGGGTACCAACATCAATTTGATCACTAGGCTTTGTTTCCTAGCATCCACTTGAAATGAAATTTGGACTCTGACTTTTAGATAACCAGGAAGAAGGGTTACTATTAGTGTAGTGCAGTGAGAGAAAGAACCCTGGACAAGGAGCTAAGACATCTAGATGCTTTTATAAAGCATCTACTGTATGCCAGGCTCTGTACTTGGTTGAAGTGTGGGATATTCCCTAAATGGCCAGACTCAAAACCTTAATCTGGCCCCAGTGGTATGTAAACTCTTTGAGGACACAGTTTATTATTTATTTTTGACTCTGTGCATATTAGGCTTTTAATAAATGTTTATTGGATTGGATTTTTAAAATATCCTAAAGGAGTTCTAATTGAGGGAGACATGAATTTCTTTTTCAAATAAAAAAAAATCCTTGTCTTCTGTCTTAAAATCAATAAAAGTATCAATTCCAAGGTAGAGAAAATGTAAGGGCTAGACAATTGGGGTTAAGGGCTTGCTCAGGGCTACACAGTTAGGAAATGTCTGAGGCTATATATCTCAAATTTAGACCAGGTTCCTGAGTGTCTGGAATTTTGCCTTATAGTTTCAATTATTGCCTCCCTGGCTGTAGTTAAGTCTCTTTACCCCTCAAAAGAATTATATTCCCAATCAGGATCCCGAGTTGGCCAATTGGAAATTTGGGGGTTATTATTAGTGTCTTGTATAATCTGCTGTTTATTCCTTTTTGTTAATAATTCATCTATAAGGATGTCAAAGTCCAAGTGAGAAGGACTGTAAAATTTAACTAAGCACTTAAACTGCTTTACAACTGCCATGGGTTCTTTTTCATATGCTGGAGTATTTTTCTTAAAACTGTCTATATCAGCCTGTGTAAACTTTTTGTGGCACATGAGATTCACTATACCATGCTCTGGGGATACTATGGGTACCTCCCTTAAAGGGAACTTATGAGCTGGTTTGTTTTCTAATGCTTCAGTTTCCATTTCTAGTTTAGTTGGATTATCTGATTTAGTTGTACCCTCTAATTTAGTTGCTTCATTTTCTTTAGTTTCTGCCATTGTCCCTTTAGTCTTGAGTAATTCCTCATATTGAGTTTGCATTCTATCTAGTTTAGTCTCTAGATAGTTCACTTTCAACATTAGATCACTCTTTGCTTGATACTTGCTTTTAAATGTTTAAACATAACTGCCAAAGATTTGAGCATCATGTAAAAGCACATGATAAACAATAGTAGCACAGGGACATAAGAGATTAGTTGTAGGAGGGTCAGTGAGAGTAATGACATTAAAAAGTCATAGGCAATTACATTTTGTATATAGTCTGGTACAATGGAAAATGAGAGAAGTCATATCGAATAGAGAATTTTTTGTGATTTTATGTAGCTAATTCACCAGGTTTTCTGAGAGTACAGATTCTTTGTATCAAGTTGACTGGGAGATGGATTTTGTAACTCTCTAGAGTTCATCTCACTGTTACCACAGCTCACCGTGAAATTGTTAACTCGCTGTTTCCACAGATCCCCTGCTGAGACAATGGCTCCAACTGCCTAAGTTGATAATTGGACCCTTAAAATCAGACAATTAGGTTCTTTGTCCTCTTTAGCTCGCCAAAATGTAAAAATAAATTGGCGAGATGTAAAAATAAAATATTTAGATGGAAAAATGTTCAAAACAGTTAAAAACTGTTCAAAACTATTTTTTTTAAGAACCCTTACCTTCCATCTTGGAATCAATACTGTGTATTGGTTCCAAGGCAGAAGAGTGGTAAGGGCTAGGCAATGGGGGTCAAGTGACTTGCCCAGGGTCACACAGCTGGAAAGTGTCTGAAACCAGATTTGAACCTAGGATCTACTGTCTCAGGGCCTGGCTCTCAATCCACTGAGCCACCCAGCTGCCCCCTCTTCAGATACTTTTGATAGAGGTAATCAAAAATATCTTCAGTGATGAAGTGAAGCTCAAATGTGAACTTCCCTTCAGGGCCAGGCTCAATGATGCTAAAAAGACTCCTATTATAAAAATAAAATATTTATTGAAATATATGAGGATAAAGAAGGATTTCTAAATCCACCCAAATAAACTCCTTGGTTCCGCAAGGAACCGCTTTTCCTGTGATTCACAGGCTACACTCCTCCTCTCTGATCTGACTAACCTAAATTTATACTATCTAAATAAAAACTACCGCTATTATCCTTATAAATCTTAACTTCGCCTTCAAATTATAAAATATCAAAGGCTAGTTGTTTGAGTCTCAACAAGAATCAAGTCAGGACTTTGAGCCTTAACAGACTCAGAGTCCCAACCAAAGACCAGGTTTTTCTTTGGTCTTCTTGGAGTTTAATCAATCTATAAAACCATAATAGATAGTCAATAGTGTTTCCCAAGTTGGTAAAGGAAAACACTAAGTACCTTCAGATCTTTCCTTCAGACAGAGAGAAAGACAAAGATGTTACCTCCTCTAGCCCTGAGAGAGTGTCTCTGAGTGTGTCTCTGCCAACTGCAAGAGAGCAACTCCCAACTGCCAGAGAGAGTAATTGACACAGAAAAATGGTTATAACTGTCAGCAGTTGAAATTAACATGCTCTCTCAGCTCTGCTTCAAACTCCAGTTCTTTCTCAAGCCAGCCACTTTAATTCTTATCTCTAAACTAATAAAACAATGCTTATTTTCTGATATCCTTATAATTTGAACCCAGGTCTTCTCAACTCCTGGTCTAGTGTTTTCTCCACTAGCTACCTAGCTTCCCTGAGAGATAAATTTCTGAGAAATCCAAGGCTCAGGTGCAGTGGCAGAGCTAAACAGAACCCATATCTCCTAATCTCTCAGCTCAGTATGCCACTAGATCGAGTCTCCTTGTTCAAATTTGTTCTCTACTCAGAGGCACTTTGCTTTTGGATCCTAGAAGCTTGGGGTGGGCAGTGTGGCTGTTCTTGCTCTCAGTGAGATTTCTTATGTGCTCACAAGTACTGGGGAGTCAGGCCCCACCTGTGACTACAAAGGTTTGACTTTCAGTCTGTTTTGTTTTCTCTAGACAGCTCAGTAATTCCTCCTCCTATAGCACAGAGCCTGGGAAGCACAATAGCACAGCTGACATGCAGAAATCTGAAGCACAAAAGGATGCCTGGAAGCTGATGGAGGCTGATAAAGCCAAGACTGGGCAGGTAAAATCCAAGCCATCTTCCTGCCCTGCCTGCCCTTTGCTGATCAATCAGCTGCAGGGCTTTTCACTTTTGTAATAGAATGAACTTTGGATTATGCATAGTTAAAGAAAGAAGAGGTGGATATCATATTTTCTGAGCTCTTAAAACCTGTTATTCAGTCATTTCAATTGCATTTGACTCTTCATGACTCTATTTGGGGTTTTCTTGGCAAAGATAGAGTGGTTTGCCATTTCCTCCTCCAGCTCATTTTACCGATGAAACTGAGGCAAATAGGATTAAGTGATTTCCTCAGTCACACAGCTAGTAAGTGTCTGAAGCTGGATTTGAACTCACATCTTCCTGACTTCTGGCATTCTATCCACTTTGCTACCTACCTGCCTCCAAATTTTAAATGGTACAGATTTTTAAATCTACATTTTGTGTAAAGCCATATCAAACCAAGTGATGGCTATTTTCTCCCTGAGTAGCATAATAGCCATCCTAGAGCACTACCACTTCTTTTCCTTCCTAACCTATTGAGAGTGATGCCAGTATGGAAGAGATTACCCTTCATCAGAAAAAAAGGAGATAGAATAAGAAAATTAGTTAATAGATTGTAGATTACTCATATGATTTTACAGTTGGAAAAAGACCTTAGAGATGATCTGATCTACTCTCTTCATTTTACAGATGAAGAAATAGAGGCCCAGAGGGCTTAAATTCATTCTCCCATGGCCATGTTAGTTGATAGTGAAGCTGCAACTCTTACTCAATTGATCAAGCTGCAACTTCTTGGATTTAAGCTTTTCTAGTATTCAGGTTTACCACTCTCAGCAGTGCTACACCCAGAGACTTGAGAAGAGGCACTGTGTGTGTGTGTGTGTGTGTGTGTGTGTGTGTGTACAGAGACAGAGAGAAAGAAAGAGAGAGAGAAACAGAGAGAGAGACAGATAAACAGAGAGAGAGCATTGTAGAAAGGACAGTGGACTTAAGTCAGAAAATTGATTCAAGGCTTACCTTTACAATAACTACACTAGCCAGTGGTGACAATAAACAAGTCACTTAGCCTCCAAGCCTCAGTGTTCTCATCTTGTAAAATAGGGATAATATTTATACACACTATTTGTAAAGTAAATCACTATATGAATGTGATCTATGGATGTTTGTTATTAAAGACAGTGAGTACTTTGTCCACAAAGTACTCCCTAGAGTAGGGCTTGGTTTCACATACTGAAAGATGGTGCCCAAAGGAGGGTTGAGTAGAAAAAGAATAGACAGTAGACTAGAAAAGATATAAGACTAAAAAGTGAGAAGTTTGAAATCTGGCTTAGCATCATAGCTATCTTTATCCCATGACTTTTTATTGGGGAACTGACCTTCACATCACTAATCCTTTCAACTCAAACTATCTTCCAGTAACTTTGAGCCAATTTTCCCTTTTGTCTGGCTCAGCAGCCTTCTCTCCCTGCTTCCTTCTTGCCTTCCAGCTCAAAACCTTTCCTAGGGAGTCAGGTCACAATGTCAACAATGACCACTCCCTCTCTGCTGCTTTTTAACTTATCTGTGTGCGCTCTGAGAATGAGAGCAATTGAGCATTATAGAATATGCTGTTGAGATATCCATTTCCCTTCTTTTCATGCCTCATTTCCCAAAGAAGGGTCATTTGGGCAGGAGACAGAGATAAAAGAGACTGAAGTATCTAACTTAGTTTATAGTAACTCCCTCCTGGTTCCCTGTATTTCCTTGCTTTAGGCCTTATAGTCTGTATAATAAAGGTGGAGAAAGCATAGCATACTGAACCAAACCAGGTTATAAGGAAATGGGAGTTTTTTTCTGAGTGACTGAGAATAATGCCAGGGCTATAATTTTCAATTGGGCAGCCAACCAGCAAATGTCTTTGATGTATTACTGAATGTTCATGATTGCAGTAGGCACTGTAAAAAAAGTGCAATTTCTGCCTACTATATAGTTGAGGGGACAAGACTAACAGACATGAAACAATAGTTAATTATTCAAAACAATATAATTATGCTACACAATAGGCCAAAGATGTGATGTACTGTAAGGATTCTGGCTAGAAGAAGACCAAATGAGGCCTGGGGTGGTAAGAAAAAGGCTCCTGGGAGAGGCTCAGACATATTCCAAGCTTTGGAGACTGGACAAGATTGGGATGGGTAGAAGAGAGAGTGGAGAATGCTCTGCATGAGAGAAACAGTGACAGCAGAGTGAGGAATGGGCTTGCTGATATGAGGACAATAGCCTAAACCTACTCTAGGGCCTGGTTCTGGAACCTGTGACTTAGTCCTTAGCTGCCTGCATAGGAGTACATAGGTTGGAGGGGGAAATAACTGCTCTCTTGTACTTTTGTGTGTTTTTGTTTTGTGTTTTAATTTTGTGGAGTAACTTTTCTCCCTTGTGTTTTTAGGTAAAGCTGTCAGTGTACTGGGATTATATGAAAGCTATTGGACTTTTTATCTCTTTTCTGAGCATCTTCCTTTTTATATGTAACCATGTAGCCTCCTTGGCTTCCAACTACTGGCTCAGTTTATGGACTGATGATCCTGTTGTCAATGGGACACAGCAGCACACAAATGTCCGACTGAGTGTGTATGGTGCTCTGGGCATTTCTCAAGGTGAGCCTGCTAGATCCCACATCCTTAGGTTAGTAAGTTTTACCTCCTCTTGTTATCCATTTGAAGCCAGTACTAAAGCGATGATGACAGGAATAGAGGTGTTCATTGTTTTTCAGATTTGGTTTTTATTTTTGTTTTGTTTTTCATATTTTAAAACTAAACTAGTTATTTTTCACCCCAGCACTGTGAGAGAGGTAGAAGGAAGGTTCTCCTATGGCCATTTTAGAAATGAGGAAACTTAGACCCCTTATTAATAAAGAAGTGATTGTGTCTATTGAATTACACTACCTCTCTGTAGTGGAAATAAATGGAATCTCCTCATTTCCACTCAAGGGGACTTCAGCAAATGAATCTATGCTGCATCCATGGAGACCTTTTTAAAATTTTTAATTTTATCCATAGATTTTTAGGCAAAGATTAAAGATGGAACCTTTCACATGCCCAGGAACTCTTAATTCCACAGAGACTACCAAATACCTTTTGGTCATTAGGTTCCTTCCCAAGATTAGGGGATAGCATGCATCATATAAAATAATTTCTTTCCAACAAAATCAGCATTGCAAGTCATCATTTGGGCTTGTGGTCTCTGTATATACATTAATACAAGAAAATAGTTTTTTGCTTTGTTTTTCATTTTGTTTTTAAGTGTGAAGTCCATTTTTGAATTATTTCTCAAACCCCCTAATGGCCCCAGTGACAGAAACAAACCCAATTGACAAATTACATCTGAGGGAGTCCAAGACCTAGAGAAATGATGTAACCTACTGAGCAGATCTTGGTTTCTCCCAAGTCAGTCAATCAATAAACTGACAAAAAAAATCTTTATTAAATACCTTAAATGTGCCAGATATAGACACATGGCTACTATGTGCCAGACAATATTTTTCAAGAAAAACAAAAGACAACTCCTGTTCTCAAGGAGCTTACAGTCTTACTTGGGAAAAGACAGGGTAAACAGTTAGGTCCAAACAAGTGTAGGTAATCTCTTTTGCTGGGCTGATCTCCCAAATGACGTCATGGTGTATCCTAGGTCTTGCTGTGTTTGGCTACTCAATGGCAGTATCCATTGGGGGCATCTTTGCTTCCCGCCGCCTACATCTGGACCTGCTCCACAATGTCCTCCGGTCCCCCATGAGCTTCTTTGAACGAACACCCAGTGGGAATCTCGTGAATAGGTTCTCCAAGGAGATGGACACAGTAGACTCAATGATTCCTCAGATCATTAAGATGTTCATGGGATCCTTGTTCAATGTCATTGGTGCCTGTATAATTATACTGCTGGCCACACCCATTGCTGCCATCATTATCCCGCCCCTTGGCCTCATCTATTTCTTTGTGCAGGTAAGTGGCAGGAACTCTATGTCAAGGTATGCCCAGAATATTAGAATAGAACCGAGGTGGTAGGCCAAGCTGTGTTGCAAAATCAGACATGGCTCCACTTCCTCCTTGAGTTATCAGGGATCATTGTCTTAGCATAGAAGCTCAAGACCAGTGGTGTCAAACTCTCAGAAAAGTGGGTCTGCATGGACCCCATAGAAAACCAACATTATCTATGTTTTATGGTGTTTTCATTTATTTTATTGGACATTTCCCAATTATATTTTAATCTGGTTCAAGACCCACTTGAGAATATTGGGGGCTGCCCAGTTTGACACCTTTGCTCATGACAAGCAAGGCCTGTGCCAGACATTATTATGAGAATCAGGTGAAAGCTTCTTGGAAAATGCTTTAGGAAGTATAAAGTATCATCCAAAAGCAAGGAATAATTTGGCTTCAAGATAAAAGTTATCTTTTTCTTTTACCATAGGATGTTATATTAGCTTCTAGCTCTAGGAAGGAAGAAGATATAGTGATTTGATCTATACCTTAAACAAAAGGCTACTAGTTCTGTTAGGAATTTGGGGGTGAAATAGACCAGATCATCTTTGTGCACACCCACACCCAAATGCATGGTGATAGGTATACTCATTTCAGCCAAACCCTCTAACTTGCTGAATCCCTGAGAAAGAGCCTGTTGTAGTTGCTGATGTAGAGATCTAGATAGATCTAATGGTGTGAAGTTTTTGGAGACTTCAAAGACCCTATAAAAAGCACTGAATCAAATTCAGCCTAAAATCAGGAAGTAGGTAGTCAAGGCTTTAGAATGACGATGATGATTTACAGGCTTTCCCTGACAGTCTTTGGGGTTGCCTGGATCTGTAAGATTTTAAGAGCTTCTTTGAATTGGACTGTACATTACAAGCATAGAGCTTGTGGCCCCCCTCAGTCTTTAGGGAGGAATTTGAAAGGATTCATTTATAAAGAGTTAACTTTCTCCTTGTTGACCTTCTCCTCTAGAGGTTTTATGTGGCCTCCTCACGCCAGCTGAAGCGCCTAGAGTCAGTCAGCCGGTCCCCAGTGTACTCACACTTCAATGAAACTCTCCTGGGTGTCAGCGTCATCCGTGCCTTTGAGGAACAACAACGTTTCATTCGTCAGAGTGACCTGAAGGTGGATGAGAATCAGAAAGCGTATTACCCCAGCATCGTGGCCAACAGGTGAGCTAGTGTTCTCTGGGACCTTAACCTACTATTTTTCTTTCAAGAGAGACTCATCTTGTTTTCTGTTGAAATCAGTGGGAGACAATATGCCAGGGTTTCTGGGAACCCTTTGAAAGGTAGCAAAATCACATTTATTTTGTAGTTAAGACTTTTAACAACCAATACAGTCAATGAGCCCAGAAAATGAGCAAAGAAAGCTTCTGAATGGCATTCTTGTTGGGAAAACATAAACATGTCTCTAGGTGCTCCTTCAGACATTATGGCAATATTTCCCAATCATGGACTAGAGATTGTCTCATGCTTTCTTCTCAAGTAAAATGCACAGGCTTTATGACAGTTATGCCATTCAGAAATTTCTTGTTTCTGGCAGACATTTTTGTATAAAATATGATGATAATTTCAAAGCAGGAAGATACTGATGGCAGTAAGTAAGAAGGGAAGAGATCTATCCCTATAAACAGAGACATAGGAATTTTTTCTTTTTTTCTTTTAAAATATTTTTCTTTTTTCTAATTACATGTAAAACATTTTTAACATTGATTTAATTTTTTTTTAATTTTCAAATTCTCCTGTCCTTCCTCTTCATTGAGAAAGCAAGCAGTTTGATATGGTATTTATTTCTTTTTAAAATTTTCAGCTAATAGGTTTTTAAAAAATTAATCTTCTAATGACCCCCTTTACCTCTTAATGAACAAATTTTTTTAGAGTCTCTCCTCAGATATGTCCCCTCAACCCCTGTAGTCATGCAGTTGCTTTTCCTCGGTGTTTTTACTCTCACAGTTTGTCCTCTGCTTGTGGATAGTGTTTTTTCTCCTAAATCCCTGCAGATTGTTTAGGGACATTGCATTGACACTAATGGAGAATTCCATTACGTTCAATTGTACCACAGTGTATCAGTCTCTGCGTACAATGTTTTCCTGATTCTGCTCCTTTCGCTCTGCATCACTTCCTGGAGGTTGAATAAACAAATTTTTTAAAAGACAAAATAAATTCCTCAACATTTATCTGTATAATCTAGCAAAATAAATTCCCACATTAGCCATATCCAAAAATGTATATCTCCTTTTGCACTTTTAATTCATCATCTCTCCTTCTGGATGTGAATTATGTTTCATTTTCATTCTTTTGAATTTGTGGTTTATCAGCATTGTTGATACAGGGAGTTTAAAGCACAGTGTAGGCCATTTTAATTCAAGGACAAACAATCTCAGTAATCCCTGGGGGCATCATATGAAGAAACACTACAATAATTGATGTCTCTGAGTCATCAAGAGAAGGTGAAATTACATGCTAGTTGCACCACTAAAAAATCAGGAAGCTATGATACATTTTAATTAGTTTTCTTGATAACTTTTTTTTTCATGACAGTCCTTTCTCAGTATACTACCTTACAGGATAATGGAACAAAAGCAACTGAAAAGTGGCTTCATCTGACAGCATATGCAGCATTTCTCATCCCCAGGCTCCTATCTCTGAACTACAGGAATTTATTTGTCTTTTGGAAACAAGGGTGATCATTGTATTTAATCTGAGTTGTGATACATTTTAGAAAGCTGTCGGTCCTATAGATTTGTTGCTACCAAAGGAAAGAGTGGATCATAGAAGATTAAATGGTCAGTTTTGACTAAAAGAAATGAAAAAATATTTTGCACAAAAAGGCTAATGCACTTAAAATTAGACGAGAAACAAGGAACTGGGGAAAAAATTCTTTTTAAGAACTTTTTTTTATGAATGTGTCTAATATGAGAGAAATGTGCGTATGTTTTATCTATGTGTATATGTTACATACGTATTGTATGTATATGAAACTGATTCAAATTTATGAGAGTAAGAGCAATTCTCCCAACAAATAGTCAAAAAGATATAAACAAGGAGTTTTCAAAGAAAGAAATCCAAGCTATGAAAATCCAAGTCACTAATAATAATTAGTGAAATGCAAATTAAAGCAGCTTTGAGGTTTCAGATCACACCCATCAGCTTGGTCAAGATGACAAAAGAGGAAAATGACAAATCTTGGAGGAGCTACAGGCAATCCAATTCACTATTTATTGGTGGAACTGTGAATTGGTGTAACCATTCTGGAAAGCAATTTAGAACTATGCTCAAAATGTCATTTATGTGCATACTCTTTGATTTAGCAATACCATTGACAGGCTTATTCAAAGAGAAAAAGGACCTGTTTGTACCAAAATATTTATAGCAGTTATTTTTGTAATAACAAAAAACTGGAAACTGAAGAGTGCCCTGTTGAGGCACTCTGTTGGGGAATGTCAGAACAAGTTATAGGTTTACAAATGCAATAAAATATTTTTCTGCCAAAAAGAAATGACAAAATGGACTGGGTCAGCAGAAGCTGGTAAGTTTATGAATTCTGCAGAGTAAAATTGAGCAGAATAGGAGAACAATAATAACAAGATTTTAAAGTAAAGCCATTTCTAAAGATTTTAGAACTTTGATAAGTATAATCATAAACCATGATTCTAGAGGATGGAAGATGAAATCTTTTATTCACACCAACAAAAATGGGTTTTTAATGTACAGAAGGAGACATATGTTTATATGTGGCCAATGTGTGGTAATCTATTTTGCTAGATTAGACATATTTGTTAAAAGCATAGCACAATTTTTCTTCTTTTTAAAAAAATGTTCAAAGAGTGGGGGAATGGGAGAAAGAACATGATAATTGTATTTCAGGCTTCAAAGTTTTGTTATCTAGAAAGTCCACCACATTTCCTGATGATACCAGATAAGTCAAAAGTTACTTTGGCCTTAGTCATCTCTTCATATCCTTTTCTCTCTTGTTCCTAAGCCAATCTGCTTTAGACCAAGAGAGTTTCAGGATTAAAGGGCATTTTGGGAATCCTCAGGATTCCAACTTGTTGAATTTGCTTTGGTGGGTGCCTCCTGGAGTTCAGGATTGATTTTGTGTATACATATATCTCTGCAGGTGGCTGGCCGTCCGACTAGAGTGTGTGGGAAACTGCATAGTTCTGTTTGCAGCTTTGTTTTCTGTCATCTCCCGTCACAGCCTCAGCCCTGGGTTGGTGGGCCTCTCTGTCTCTTACTCCTTGCAGGTAAAAGTCAAAAAAAGCTTCTGATATTCAAAGTTATTTTTATAGGGTATGGGAGGTAGAAGGAGATAAGACTGTGAGTTCTTGCATGCCAATTTTGAGTCTGTTATAATCTAGGAAGAGGAAAGAGAGTCTGGGAATAATTGGTGGGTCTGAATAAAGAGGAATTAGGTGTCCTAGTAGCTTTGGTCAGAAAGATGAACTTGTTTTCTTTCCAGCTCTTGCCAATTATTTCTTTAATCCTTTAATGAGGAAAGGCCATTCTTTGCCTCTGATGTTGGTTCCCAGTAGCACAGGAGATGTTTTGGCATTATGAAAATTAACTAAAATACCAAAAGCCTAGAATCTGAGAACCAAAAGAGCATTTTAGAACTTTGGTCTTGAGCAAGGTGAATGTCCAGGAGAGATGATAGACTAGTTTCTTCCAGAAATACTCTAAAATTCTCATCTTGTGTTTATCCAAACATTGTTCTCAAATTCAAAGGCTTCTTTTGGATTTGGGGTTTGGATCCTGGGCTTGCTGCTGAATGTATTGCGATTGTTTCCAACATTTGAGAGCCTGTTCAGTCACCCATACATACCTGACTTGAACCCCAGCTGATTCCATGCCTTTTGTTTTTTACCTCATGATTATTTCCCAGTGGACTTTCCCTTCCCCCCTCCTCCCTGCCCAAAATGGAATCCTTTATTAGAAACAAAGAAAAACAGTTAAGCAAAACTGACTGACACAAAACTACTGTTTCTTGACAACCTGTGCATCACCCCCCACCAAAGAGTAGTCATTGCACTTAGAGTTCAGAACCTGCTTGTTAGGGAAAGTACCTTTGTTGCTCCTAGATCTTTTATCTTCAGGTGAAACTCCCTGCATTCTATTTGCCTTCTTTTCCCAGTGAGCTCAGAGGGAAGTAGAACTAAGCTGGAGGAGGTATTTACATTCATTCACACCTTGATCAGATTACTTGACACAATAGGTTTGGGAGGCATAATACTCTAAGATTGCTGTGTGAGCCCTGTTCTAAATTACCCCAGATGTCCCAAGTCTGTAGTTAGCATAAGCAGAAGTATGTAGCAACCTTAGCCATTTGGTTCATCCCCCGCTTATTTTATAGCTGAGGAAACTGAGGTCTAGAGGGGTGAAGATACGCAGCTAATTAAAGACAGTGAGAAGACTAGAACCTGGGTGTCTCTTCTCTTTTTGTTGGGTGCTGTCTCTGCTTATACTCTCATACACAATTCATTGAATTGCTTTTGGCGGGCAGAAGGGGTAGAATTCCTTTTATGGCAATACAGTGGCACTGTCTGCCCCTCTGAGAAAGTATTTAAAGTCAGGGTTACTTAGTCTCTTTAGCCTCAGAATTCAGTTGTTATGTTTGAAGAGGGTGGTGGAAAAGTCACTGGACTTGGAATTGGGTGGCCTGGATTTTTGCCCCTATCTTTTATGTGACCTCAAGCAATTCACTTTAGATCTCCTGACTTAGAGTCCCTGTCCAGTAGGGGTAATGCTACCTGCCCTAACCACCACACACAATCTTGATAAAGTTAAAATGCAAGGTTTCTTTTCGTAGAGTTCAAGAATGTTTAAAAATTTTTTTTGATAAACTATTTTATTATGATTGCTTTCCTTTTTATTTCTTTGTATTTTATTTTGTGCATTTAAAAACATTATTATGGGCAGGGGTCCATAGACTTCACCAGACCACCTGAGTGGCCCATGACACAAAAAATCCTTGGGGAATATTTTTTCAGATGCAAAGGATTACTTGAGCACTTTCAAATATGCCTACATTTGAGAATTCTTAGTTTCTAGTCATTTTCTCGTCACTGTCTTGTGCTCATTGCCCCATGCCAGTAAGGCATCCCAGCAGGTTTGGCAAGACACTGACTATGCTTCATGCTCTGAGACATGGTCATGGACTATATTCCTGGGCAGTTTTTAGAAGTGCTTTATGTGGAGATTTGGGATAAGGAGTATGTGTGGGCAAGGTGGATGAGAACCTTTTACTGAAATGAATTTTGCTTTTGTAGGTCACCACATACTTGAACTGGCTGGTACGAATGTCCTCTGAGATGGAAACAAACATAGTGGCTGTGGAGAGACTCAAAGAATACTCAGAAACAGAGAAGGAGGTAAAGTGTTTTGGCTTTTGGGAACAGTGCTTGATCTTTACCTTGAATCATCTTACCTAAGGCCAGAATGTGTCATCACTCTCCCCCAGATGAAAATCTATTCTGTTACCAGCTGTATGCCTTGACTTAAAACCCTGAGACACCAAGAAAATGCTGAGCAGACATAGAACAAGGACCGAGGGTTATTGGCTGAATCAGGTCCACATTCCCCATAGAAGCCCAACAGGCATGCTCTTTCATTTTCTTTTTCTTTCTTTCTTTCTTTTTTTTTTGATTGTGGATTTTTGGTTTATTTATTTTATTTATTTATTTACTTATTTTATTTATTTATTTTTGCATCTTCCAAAATCAACCGATTACTGTCAGCAGGTCAGCTCTACATTGTATATGCTTCTGCTAAAGTCTTAATTCTCCTTCTGCTAGAAATAGTTCTCCTCTGCTTTTAGTCAAGCACTTTGCAAAGACAAAATCAATGTTCTATATGACCTACATGAGAAAATACACATCCACACGCACTCACACCTGTTCCTTCTCATTTGTTTTCTTAACCCTCTGACTTGTTTATGAGCTAATTGCATTTCTCTATCAGGCGTTATAAATGAAGATAAAGCTTTGATTTGGAACTTAGAAGACCTGAGTTCAAGTCTCAGCTCTGCAGCTGTGTGACTTTGGGGAAAAATCACTTAACCTATCTGGGTTTTCATTTGTAAAATGTGCCAGATGGATGAGGTGTCTTGATGAACTGGCCCTTCCAGTTCCGAATTTATGATTCAATGGAATTCTACCAGAATGGATCCGAGGCCCCAGGTTCTTCACTGGTCAGCTGACCAAAATGTAATAACCTATTGATACTTGAAAGGATGATCTGAGAGCCACAGTATTAGATCAAACCCTGAAAATGTCTTGGGATGGCACCTTGTTCTAGAAAATATGATCACACAAAGTAAAATGGTCCACTTCAAGCTGGCAAGCACATAAGAGGTTATCCAGTCTGGTCCCCTTATTTTGCACTTAAGGGAAAAAGGAGTTTAAAAAAGCCCAGCAACCTACTCAAAGAGACGCTAGTGCCAGTAGTAATAGAATTCAAACCCAGATCCTTTGACTCCAAACGCAATTCAACCCACATTTTCTCTCCTACCTTATCTGTCATCCCAATTAGCCAAATAAATCAATTCCTGGGGCATTCTCTTATATCATATGGATTGGTTATTAAATATTTACTTCCTTTAAAATTTCAAAATGCAAAAACCATGGGTGAATTTTCATGGAATTTCAGGAATTAGGGGTTGATTCCCCCCCCCCCCCATTTCCAGAGTTTTTGTTTTCCCTTATTCTTAAATATTAAATGAATTACAGGCATATGAATATATTTTTCAAGTTTAACAGTATTTATAAAAATCCTTCAAGTGGTGGGCATCCTAAAACTCTGAAAAAGTCTAGGATGAAAATCAATTGCAGGGGTAGTCACAAAATTTGTTCTTAATCCATTCATTGCCACTGAAGAACTTGAGTTAAGTTGTAAGGAGCAGGAGATATTGTAGGGTGCAGCCAAATGGGAAGGAAGGAGAGCCAGGCTCCCCAGGGTAGCCTCGGCCGCGGCGCCTTTTGAGCGTCAGTGCAGTCTCCAGGAGGAGCGGGAAGAGCAGCAGCACTAGCATCCAGAAGCGGGGATCCCTCTTCACCTCTGTCACCCGCCAGAAGCCCACCAGCGAGTAAAGCCCGAAGAGCAGCCTCGTGGCCAGCGCATTGAATAGCACGATAGGCGCCATAGCCCAGCAGCCACCGCAGCTGACAATCCTGCTCTGCACTCTGCCACACTGAAGGGCAGACGGATAGGTGGGCGCACCTACGGCCCCGCCCGCCACCGCCTACCTGGCCACCGGGACATTACTGCCCCGGGCCGCAGCCTTTCTCTTCCCTGCAGCAGCCGCTGATCCTGCAGCTGCCGCTGCTGCCTCACTCTTTCATTTTCTGAAATGCTAAAGTTGTCTTATTTTCCTGGAACTGAGTAAAATTGTTACTCTTAAGCCAGGCGTTTTTCTAGCAGAATGGCATGAGCACCCTCTAATGGTATCGGGCCCGGTATTGCACCTGGAGTTTCTGCCTTTCAGATGGCTTCCTGACCTCCACTGAACAACTAAACAATAACCACCAGGGTCTGAGAGGCTCAGTCTTATGAGAAAAGTGCCCTAATTTAAACATTGTTCTAATATCCAGTTATTAGGTTTTTCAGCTCAAAGCACAGTAAAACATTTTTTTTTAAAGTAGGTTGTAATAATAACAGGAAGAAGATAAAAGCTACAAGGAAAAAAAAGAATTTAAAAAACATCAGTGCCTCCAGGGGCCTTTTAGTGAAATGATTCAGTAATCCTAAACCTCAGAATTCCCTGAAGATTTCTTTGTATTTCATATTTCAGCAAAATACAGTAATTGATGTTCAGAGCTATTAATTATCCTGAGTCACCCAGAAAGGTTACGCTATGTCCTCTATATGTTGCTAAGAAGGAAAAAGAAAGCTTACAATGTAACAGATTTCCAAGCAATTCAGTTACATGAGTCCCTTTGGACTGTAGATAAATGAAGTATTACTGTAGCACCAAGTTTAATTGCCTCTGATTCTTTTTTTCAGACTCAAAAGTTTCCTAGGTTGTATCATTTTAGTAACAAACGGTTCAGAGTTAAAAGGCTCTTCCTAATCTTGAGTTCCTTGCCCTTGTCCAGTATAGTTCACAAAGATTGAGTGCCTACTACGGTCAAAGCATCAGGTTACCCACCTTAACTCTGTTAATGAGAGATTTCTTTTACCATCAGAGAAGAAAGGTCTTTTATTTTCCCTTCCTCCCTGTTTCAAAACTGCCAAGAGAGGCCTCCGCCTTGCCAAAAAAGAAGAAAAAGCATTTTGGAGTCGTGTGCTGCAACGATAACAGTGCTGAACTTGGAGTCACATGATCTGATTTAAAATACCAGCTCCTCTAGTTGCTGCTTGCATGATTGAGGGCTAGTCTCTTAATCTCTCGGAGACCTAGTTTCTTCTTCCATAAAAGAAGGGCTTAGGCCTCTGAGGCCCCTTCTGCCACCAGATCTTAGGTTCTGATATTATCATGGCATGTCAGAGCTCTTCCAGCTCTGAATTTCTATAAGTTCATGTCAACAACAGCTTTGCCAGTGGCATCCATTAGAACAGAACTGTCTGTTTCACTGGCAGTCTATCAAATGTAATTGGAAAATGTTTAACAAAATAAAAATAGAGTACAATGGATAGAATGTTAATTTAGAATTTTCTAAGTCAGGATGTGACCTGTAGGAATCTCTTTCTAAAGAGCAGCTAATAGCAAGAATGCATTCAGGGTTCAAATCTAGCCTCAAACACTTCCTAGCTTTGTGACCCAGGGTAAGTCAATTATCCCTGATTGCCTAGTCCTTGCCACTCTTCTGTTTTAGAATTAATACTAAGATAGAAGAGGGAGTGAGGAGAGAAAGACAAAGAGGGAAACGGAGAGCTTGAACTTTCTATTTGAATTTGATGCTCTGTACTAGAAAATAGTGTCATTTCTTAGGGCTATGAATGGGGAAGGAAACAAGATGAATGGAATACTCTAACCCCTGATTTAAAGACTTCTCTGGTAGAGATGGGAATGTGCAACTTGTGGGTGACTTTTGAGTCCTTGACTGCTGCTTTTAATCAGAAGTTTCTTAGAAGTTTATGGTTTACTCAGGACCAGAGAAGAAATTGTGGTTCACTTCCTGATGGATATCTAAGGAGTACTAGAATGCTTTCTCTGATCTTCATTTCTTGGAAGGGAGCCTTGGCTCCCTTCATATGATCTAGGAAGTGGAAAGAGAGTTTGAGAATGAGTGGTGGGGCAGAATAAAGAGCAATTAAGTGTCTCAGTAGCTTTGGTTAGGAAGATGAACTTGTTCCCTTCTCCTTCCAGCTCTTCTCAAATTTTTTTTTTGATCCTTTAATGAGGAAAGACTTTGCTTTGCCTCCAGTATTGGTTCCCAGTAGCACGGAAGATATCTTAGAAATATGGAAATTACCTAAAAATCCAAACGCTTAGAATCTGAGAACCAAAAAGGTATTTTGAGACCTTTGGTCTTGAGCAAGGTGAATGTCCAGGAGAGATGATAAATTAGTTTCTTCCAGAAATACCCTAAAATTCTCATCTTGTGTTTATGCAAACATTGTTCTGTAGTTCAAAGGCTTCATTTGGATCCTGGCCTTGCTGCTGAATGTATCTTGACTGTTTTCAACATTTGTTTCTTTCCTGATGCTTCCAAATTGTTAGTGTTCCTTTCCAGTCTCCCCTTCTCCCCAATTATTTTGTATTTACTTCATATACCTTTTGTATATACTTATCTGTGTATATATTATTTCCCTCTAGTAGGCTCCTTGAAGAGTAGGGACTGTTTTTCTTTGTTCCCTTAGTGCCTAGCAGAATTTCTGGATCAGAGTAAGCTCTTTGTAAATGCTTGCTGAATTGGATTGATCTCTCCCCTAACTATCTTCCCTGGCTATAATTTCAGGCTCCATGGTGTATTGAAGAAGCAGCCCCTCCCACTAACTGGCCACAGCAGGGCCGAGTGGAATTCAGAGACTTCAGTTTACGGTATCGGGAGGACTTAGATTTGGTTCTGAAACATGTCAATGTTACCATTGAAGGAGGGGAGAAGGTAGGTGCCATTTGTCCACGTTGACCTTGGTCTTCCTCTTCTTGATCTGCATGAGTTGTTTCTCTAGCTTTTAAAGTGCCTTTTCAAAGGAAATGTAGACCAGATCCTAAAGAATGTTAGCTAAAAGGCCACAGGCCAGGCAAATGAAAACAATGACTAAAGTCACTATTCTATCAGATAAGTTTCCAATTCAACTTCTAATTGATTGAGTGGTCTTCCTTACCAAACCTTTGCAGAAACAAAAGTGACTGAGCTTTGGCCCAGGAAGATGTACATAGTACCATTGTCACTCTAGTTATTGTTTTACTGAAGCAGATTCCAGAATGACCTCTTTTCCCCTAATCATTTCTGGAAGAAGAGAATGAATGCCTTGAAGCTGTCTCTGGAAAGCTTTGAGAGCAAAAGGGAATGCTACTAGTGTGGATTTGGCCAATGCAGAAATAGTTGTTAGTAAATACATTTGGAACTGTAGTAGGGGAGAGGGTGGGGGTCATTCCTGTGTGGTCCCCTGGGGGAGCCCAACATCCAGTCAGCTCCATCTGGTCTTATCCAACAGGTTGGGATTGTAGGTCGGACTGGAGCAGGCAAGTCATCACTCACCCTTGGCTTATTTCGTATCAACGAGTCTGCAGGAGGAGAGATCATCATTGATGGTATCAATATCGCCAAGATTGGGCTTCATCACCTCAGATTCAAGATCACCATTATCCCTCAGGTACTGGGCTGAGGGGGAGGGCCAACATTTGAACAGTTTCTATTGCTGAAGGTTGACTTTTTAAATTATTATTTTATCTTTCTATCTTAGGTGAATTTGATCATAGAGTTGGACATGAAATCTTAGAGGTTATCTTATTATACCTTCCTACCCATTATATGAATTCTCTCTGTAGCATCCCTGTCAAGTTTTTAGAAAATGCTCTTAATTGATTTTTTATTGTTACATGTGCTTATATAAAATTTTTCTCAGGTAAATATATTTGCATATTTTACACAGAATACTAGGAATACAATCTTTTATAGTCGTCTGTTTTTTAGTTCAAAGTCTCTACCCTATTTGACATACAGCTTGAAATAGCATTTTTTAAATTAATGCTTACATATAAATCATTGTCTTAAGAGTTTTAATATAACTTCAATTCTATAATTTAAACTTCATCTAAAGCTCAATATACCATTATAGTTTCCATTGGCCTAAGGGAGCATAATGTATCTTTTTTAAAAAATCCTTATCTTCTGTCTCAGAATCAATTCCTAAGTATTAGTTCCAAGGCAGAAGAGTGATAATGACTAGGCTATTGGAGTTAAGTAATTTGTCCACAACTAGGAAGTGTCTGAGGAACAAATTTGAACTCAGAACCAACCTTCTGTCTTCAGGACTGGCTTTCTATCCACTGAATCATGTAGCTGCCTCTACAATATGTCTTGATTAAGACAAGTTGACTAGAATTGGAAATGGTTATATAGGAAAGGAGTAGAGAATCAAGGTTCAAGGTCCAATTACAGAGAGACTTAAAGGTCAGACTTAAAGGATTTATTTATTCTTATAGGAACTACAACCCTGTTTTGAGATATCAAGTACTTCCTCTTCCAAGTAAGGTTTTGTTTTGTTTTAAGGAGCTGGATTGCCTGGGTGATCCTAGGCCCTAGCCAGGTCTGAATTCAGGAATGGTGCCAGGTGTGGGCTCAAAATAAGCTCTTAAAGTTACTGTTTATCATCAGCATCCTGGGTTAACCTCCTGTAGACATAGGGATGTAGAGGGACTCCATTGTAGTCAATGATATATAAGAAAGAAATTGCCTGATGATGAAATTTCCTTACTTCTTTGGAGTCAGAAGTCAAATGCCACATATAAACAGTGACTGGAGGATAGGAGGAATGATAAATGATAGGGATAGCTGACATTTTTGGGCCAAACATCCTCCAGCAGGAACCATAGAGGAAATGTATTTGCTCTTTGGCCTCTTTCTTAAATGTTTGCCCTCACAGAGTAGTGACAAGAGCTCTGGGCTTAAAACCGTAGGAGCTGGATTCGAGCTGTGGCCCCATCACTCGTTTTCTGCAGGACCTTGGCATGCCCCTTCCCCACAGCAACAGCTCACATTTATAAATCGCTGCATAGTTTACAACATCTGTTTCTTGCTTCTAGGCCCTCAGTTTCTTCATTTCTAAAATGGGGTAATAGTACTTGCTTTACCTTCTACCCAGATTGTTGTGAGGAAAGCATTTTGTAAACTGTGAAGTGCTTGATGAATGAGAGCTGTTATTACTCTCCATGGCGCTATCCCTAAATACCATAAATGGGCTGGTTCAGATGTGGAATGTGAATATGTGCAATTTTTTGTGGCCTACATCACTCCTTCCTTATACATGCAGCTCAGACTTTGGAAATGCTGGAGCCTTTAGTGCTCAAATGGTAAAGAACAGTCTCTGATCTGCCCTTTCTCTATATACCCCTCTTCATTTGAAAGCCAAAATGAGGGATTACTGGATGTGCTTCCTTCTGGTTTTCCCATGAATAGGATTATTTTTACATATGTGGTAAGGAGCAGAAAAAGCTCTTCTTGCTCTCTAGCCCCTTGGTTTCAAGACCCACTTCTGAAACTTACTACCTGGGTGACCCTGAGATGTTATTTAACCATTCCAGGCCTCAGTTTCCTTGGATGGAAAATGAGATCTGTCTTAGAAGCCTCTTTTAGCTAATGACAAAGGGATATACTTCTCTGAGCTTCTAGGTCAGCTCCTCTAGCATCTTCTGTCTTGAATCATGGTAAATTCCAAACTTTCTTCTGAATAGGATCCAGTGTTGTTTTCCGGCTCCCTGCGCATGAACCTGGATCCATTTGATCAGTACTCAGATGAGGATATCTGGACATCTTTGGAACTGGCTCACTTGAAGAACTTTGTGTCATCTCTTCCTGATAAGCTGAACCACGAGTGTACAGAAGGAGGGGAGAACCTGAGGTAGGGTCAGAGCTGTGGCCTTCTCCTCCTTTAAAAAACAAAACAAAACAACCCAACACCACATTTATAAAATTTTAAATTTCAAAAACTGTTAACAACAAAAGATAAAAGCATACAAAATAAAGGGCCAACTCATATGTAAAACATTTAGTGTTTAACAAAGTTAAACTAAATAGGTTAACTCTTTTAAAAGTTTGTTTTGTATAACACAGATCAAATTGTTTACTATCTCTGGGAGGGGACACAGAAAGGAGGGAGGACAACAATTTGGATCTTATAATTTCAGTAAACATTTGTTGAAAATTGTTATGTGTAATTGGAAAAATAAAACATCTTATTAAAAAGAAAAGTCAGAGTTTGAGGGCAGCTAGGTGACTCAATTGAAAGCCAGGCCTAGCAACAAGTGGTCCTGGGTTCAAATCTAGCCTCACATATCTCTTAGCTGTATGACCCTGAGCAAGTCACTTAACCCCTATTGCCTAGCCCTTAACACTTTTCTGCCTTAGACCAAATACTCAGTACTGATTCTAAGGTGGAAGGTTAGAGTTAAAAAAAAAAAGTCACATTCCTTTGAATGGGGGGAGGACAAATTAGGATCAAAGGAGAGCCTTCCTTACTGCCGTGTCCTGATGTCCGTTGGTTTGGATTAGATCAAGGACCACAGCAGTTTGGCTGTTCTGAGGTTGTATCCTGGTATAGGTCAGTCGTACTAGAATTCATTGCAGGAAGACCTGTATTTACTCAAATGAAATGTAAAGCTAAAATCCTAGCTGGGGATTCAGATTGTCATCAGAAATGGTGTTTTTGACCATGCTTTTTTTTGTAAATCTTCACACTTCCAAAGATAAAGCGATTGTGATGGTGATAAAGAGGTGGATGTAACGGGCTTTTCCTATTCATCTCACCTACCCTAATATATATATTATTGCTACAGTCACTCTTGTTCTTGTGTTTTAGGATTGGGTTAAAATGGTGACTGTCCATTGGAACCCAGAATGCCTGGACCCAGTATTCTTTCACTTAGACAAAGAAGTTAAGTGCTGCCTCTGGGCCAAGAGTCCCATACTAACTTCTGTTCTATAGAGGCATTTTTAAAAGTCGGGTTAAGCTTTTGTTTTTTTACCATCCTCCTCCTCCACTGATCCTCCCTCATGCCAAGGAAAATTATTTCAGTAGGTCTGGCAACCGATGCAAACTTCTGTACCTGTAGTTTTCTTACTCTGCTGAGAAGAGGGAAGTGTCTTTTGCCATCTGCTCTTGGGGGGTCACAATTGGTCATTTTAACACAGAGCATTAAAGTGAAGGTTGACACCAAGGACTCCAGGAAGTAGGGTGGGATGCTTCACAGAGCTCCTAAGAAAACCCGAGATAGCTGGACAATTCTAGGCCTCTTAAGTTTGCCTGTTCAGATAAGGACAAGTCCACAGGCTCCATGAGTGAACAGGAAATCAACCTGGCTGGGAATCTTTTTGCCTTTTCCATTAATTCCTTCTCACAACCTCATTTAAGTTCTCCAGGCTTGCTTCACTTTTCCTATCTGTTTCATGGGGATTGAAAGCCCCTATAGGATGCTACCATGGGACATATATCCCAGAAGGGTGGAAAGTATTTTTATGTCAATACTTTTTATATTAACAAAAAACTGGAAAAAAAAACAAGTGTTTGTCTATTTGGGGTATGACCGAACATATTATGGTATATATGAACATAATAGAATATGATTGTTTTGTAAGAAACAATGAAGAATTCAGGGATTCTTGAGAAGACTTTTATGAACTAATGCAGAGTAAAGTAAGCAGAGGGACAGCGAGGTGGCACAGTGGATAAAGGGGCTGGGCCTGGAGACAGGAAGTCTCCTCTTTCAGTGTTCACATTCGGTCTCAGACACTTCCCAGCTGTGTTGCCCTAGGCAAGTCACTTAACCCTGTTTGCCTCAGTTTCTCATCTATAAAAAATGAGCTGGGGAAGGAAATGACAAACCATTCCAGTATTTCAAGTAAGAAAACCCCAAATGCAGTCATGAAAAGTTGAATTTGACTGAAATGACTGAACAACAAAAGTAAGCATAATCAGGAAAATTAATGTAATGGCACATTAACAATATTGACAAAACTCTTATTTGTTGCTGTGGTTTACTTATTCACTAAACCTTATTGATGTAGTGAACAATTATAAGTACTGACAGTGAACTATCACCTCCTCTTAGCAGAGATGCCACATACTCTAAATGCAGAAGGATATATCATTTGCCAGGCTGGGTGGTGAGGTTGTTAATTTGTATCCATTGGCATAGCAGTAGGGAAGAACTGAGAAAATGAAAAGCATCAAGAAAACATTTAATGCAGCAGTTGCTAGGATTGCCCAAAGGTAGTCTAGGTAAGAAGATGGTCCTTGTTTTGAACTGTTACTGGCTCATTTTCCTGTTCTGTCATTCTGGGTTCTCAGGTAATAAAAGGGTATGCTTTGTATTTCTACATTAATTATTACAATTACATCCTTCTTAATGATTAAACAATTAATCATAAGCTCCCACCACACTAGGTTAAATAGTACTTATTAAATAAACTTATAAATTTCCTTTATTATAGGTATTGACTCACAGATATGTATGTGTGTATTAGACCTTATCTCCTAGGCTTAAATAGAAATCAGTTATTGGCTATACCAGTGATGGCAGCCCTATGGAATGGGTGCCAAAGATGGCATGCAGTATGCTCTCTCCTCCTCACTCCCTCTCCCCCCCCCCCCCCATTTGTTACTAGAAAGTAGAGGGACTTGAGTGGAGCTGCTCCCCTCCCCCTCTCCATTGTGCCTGCGGACATTTTTCACATTCCCTGCCCCTCTGCCCAGCTGCCAATGGGAGCACATGTGGGTAAGGTGGGCACCTCAAAGGCCGCAGAACTGGAGAGGAGCAGAGAGCTTGGGCCTCTTGCCCCTCCACTCAGCAGCCCAATGGGAGGGCTTTCTCCCTTCCCTCTATGGGGTAAGGGTGCAGTGGGGTGTACCCAGCATGGGGGGAGGGGCGTGGCATAAGGTCTGTGGTGGGGCTGTGCCTGGCACTCAGTCTGGGGATTGGAGTGGGGGCGGTGCCTGGTACCATTTATTAGCTGTATAATGAATAAAAAGTCACCTTTGATTATCTCTACAACTTTTCCTTAATTCTGGAAATAGTCCCACAGTTCAACTCTCTGAGGAAATAACTTTCCTGTTCTCTCAAGATTTCTCTTTTTAATGTTTGCTCACAAGACAAACGTTTAAACATTTTTTAAGTCATCAGAGCAGGGAAAAGATATTGAGGAGACAGTCAGTTCAATACAGTTTTCCTGGTTTGGTCATCTAGTATTGGTTGTGCTTCAGGTCTGCTAACACAAAGTTCCAAAGCCGAGACAAATCAGCTTCTAATGACTTTTTGTACTCAGGCTACCAGGAAGGTTTGTCAATAGTCTGATCTTGAGTCCCCTGAGCCAAGAAAGCTTTGAGTTCAATTTCATTGCCTTTTAAGAAAAAGTAGTAACCCATCTCACATGTTAGGGGACTCTGGGAGATATTCCTACCACCATATATACAGATATTAATTAATATTATATTATTTTTAGTAAAAATTACTTTATTCTCTATAGGAAAAGTTATTGAAAGTGATATTAAAATGTTCCTGGTACATAGCATATTCTTAATAAATGCTTGTTGATTGCACATTTAAAATGAAAAGTGTTTGCCTAGGATTACACAGCTAGAAAGTGTCAGCTCATTTTCCGTACACTAATACTAAATATTGATTGATTGTTTGATTAAAATGGAAAATGTTTTACTTATTTTTTCAAATTTCATTTTAATTTTTTAATAATCCCATACCTTTTGTCTTAGAATCAATAGTGCGTATTGGCTCCAGGGCAGGAGAATTGTCAAGTCTAACAATTGGAGTTAAGTGACTTGTTCAGAGTCATACAGGCCAAGAAGTCTTGAGTTCACGTTTGAACCCAGGACATCCGATCTTTATGCCTGGCTTTAAAACCACTGAGCCGTCTAGCTGCCCCTGAAAACTGTTTTTAAAATCTTGTGTAGTGTATTGAATGTGAGCTGACAAATCTTACCTCAGATACTTCCTAGCGCTGTGACCTGAGCAAGTCACTTAATGCCAATTGCCTAACCCTTACTACTCTTCTGCTTTGGAACCAATACTTAGTGTTGCTTCCAATATAGAAGAGAAGGAAGGAAGGAAGGAAGGGAGGAAGGGAGGAAGGGAGGAGGGAAGGGAGGATGGAGGGAGGAAGGAAGGAAGGAAGGAAGGGAGGAGGGAAGGGAGGATGGAGGGAGGAAGGAAGGAAGGAAGGAAGGGAGGGAGGGAGGGAGGGAGGGAGGGAGGGAAGGAGAGTGACCTTGAGCATAATGAAATCACAATGATAAATTCACCAGGAAAATTTCCTTTGTCTGGAATATGTGAGAAAGGATGTATTTTTTTCCTCTCCACATCGAGGTCTGTCTTGGCCAGTGTATATGTATATTAAGTTGTGTTCTGATATGTCCCTCACTCTCTTGTTTCTCCTTCCCTGTGGAATGTAGTGTTGGGCAGCGCCAGCTTGTGTGCTTGGCCCGGGCTTTGCTAAGGAAAACCAAGATCTTGGTCCTGGATGAGGCTACTGCTGCAGTAGACCTTGAAACAGACAACCTTATTCAGTCTACAATCCGAACACAGTTTGATGACTGTACTGTCCTCACCATAGCTCACCGGCTCAACACAATCCTAGACTATACAAGGTAAAGGCCAGCTTTTTCTCTGGGCATCTGGTCTGTTGTATGGTTGGTTTTCCCACTAGGCTTGTGCCAAATGGCCAATAGCAACTAATGACTTCTTTTGAAAGTTTGTCTTCAGGAACTAGTGATCATATCCAATTGACTGCCTCAGATCTTTCCAAGATCGGAAGTCCAACGTTTCTGACTCTTCTGGGAAGTTTCTTTTGCTTCTATATCCTCTCCTAGATCATTGATATAATTTCCTCTCATAGTCTTTCCACTTTGGAAAGTTTGTTTGTTTTTAAACTTGGAGTAGCTGGTGGTTTTGTGACTTCCCTGAAATTGGAAAGACCTGAGTTCAAATTTGGGTTCAAACACTGTAACTTTGGGCAAGTTTTTTAACCTCTGGATTGCTTCAGTTTCCCTTACTGAAAAATGGGGCTCTTGAAAGCACCTACCTCTCAAGGTTGTGGTGAGGATCAAATGAGATACTTGTAAAAGATCGTAGCACATTTAGATACTATATAAATGCTTACTCCTTTCCAACCTCCCCTTTACTTTCAGACACATAACATTATGAGGTAGACGTCTCACAAGTCCATGGTTCTAATATTCATTCTCCTTCTTCCTCTCCCTTTCCCTCCCCCTCCCCTTGTGTTTCTCCTCCTCCCTCCTCTCTCCCTCCCTCCCCCCCCCCAATTTTGTCCCACTCCAGGGTGATTGTGCTGGATAAAGGAGAAATCGTGGAGTGTGATTCCCCTCCTGTACTCCTGCAGAAGAAGGGCATTTTCTACAGCATGGCTAAAGATGCGGGCTTGGTGTAAGGGCTGCGGTTTTCTCCTCCTGCCAGAACCAAACTGAGCTGATGTGCATTGGACACAGAAGATTCAGCGAGTGTACTATAATTCCTTACTCTTCCTCTCCTCAAACCAAAAACGGCAGCAGCCACCTCACTCTGACTCTATCCATCGCCTGCTCGGATTCTGTGGTGAACAAGGGACAGATGCTACTTGGACCTTCTTGCTTACATTGCCACACACACCATCCCTTACATAAATGCTTCAGCCCTGTCCCCCAGACTCCATTGTTTCCCCCCACATCACTATGCATACATATGCCTCATGGAGCACATCCTCCCAGTTTTGCTGCTCTTTTCAGAGGATTTCTTCTGAAAGTTGGTCTTCAGGAGAAGTTGATTGCACATAGTTAGCTAGCTAGTGACCAAATCCAATCGACTGCCTCAAATATTTTCAAGATCTAAAGCTCTAAGTTTCTGACTTTTCCAAGAAGTTTACTTGCTTCTATATCCTCACCGAGGCTGCTGATTTAATTTCCCCTTTGCTGCATCTCCACCATGCTAGATTTTTCTGGTTTGCAGTTTTTTGGTGAGGATTTTAATTACTGTACTTGCTTATACTGTACTCACCAGGTTGCAGTAGAGTGGCTGACAGTTTCCCGGGAAGTGAGAGAGTTTCCTTCTTAACCCTCCCTGTCTCATTTCACTGTCTATTCTCTCGTGCAATTTATACTTCAGAAATTGCGCTCATGGGACACCTTCTGAAGTGCACTGACATTGAGAGGACTTCCTCCAGAAGCTAGAGGCAGCCAAATTGACCCAGTCACCTCACTGTTCATCCAAGAAGCTTGGCAGAAGTTGTTGATTTTTCAGATCTAAAACAGAAAGGGTACAAAGCTATCCAGTACTCTTGAGGTTTTTATTACTGACTTCTCTGCCTTGGGGAACTCATTGAATTCTCTGTCCCTTCTTCCTTTCCCTACCTCCTTTTTTCCATCTCTAAATGGGTATAATACTCTAGGGATCCACGTCACTGAAATGTTCAAGGACCAGTTTATGGTTATGAAATGCTCAGAGAGAAGAGGACTATGGATGTCCCAAGTATTACTAGTTGTTGTTTTTTTTTTAAAGAATAAGAACCCAGTTGATTCTTACACGCATTGTTTTAAATTCTGAATTCCTGACTTCAGAAACCTAGGATGCTGTTGATGGAAGTAGGAGTGAAAATTCTGACTCTCGGTCTTGGACTCTTATCCAGACCCACCCACAACTTCTTCCAGGGAAGACAACCACCTGAGACTTGTGCCCTGTTGCTTAGAAATATTTGACAATGCTTAATTCCCAGCGAGCAGCTGAGCCGATAGGCTATCCTGTATGTTCCTGGGAAGAAATGGAGAAAACGTGGTTTCTTAGTGTATATTATCCCAGATGGAGATTACAGTGATATCCAAAAGCAAAGAGAGCTTCCTTCCACTTACTCAGAGATGCAGACTTTTGAATTATGTTGCTCACCCCAAAACCAGAGAAGTATCTTCTCTAAGATGGGAAAAAAATATATTTATTTTTTGTAAGTTATATAATTCCTTAAAGTTGGATAAACCAAGTTTTTCTTGGGTATCTTTTTGTAATGAATACACTGGAAATATGAACATTTGCATATAATTTGCAGTAAAAAAAATTCTCTCTTTTTTTTGAAATGGTTGTCCCCATTTCTTAAAAGTTCCAGCAATAATCCCAAACACATCCTAAAAATCATATTAAGGTGTTAATGCCCTTTGTAGCAGCTCACCTGAGCAGGAACTGTCAAGAATAGGATACTGGGAGAAAGCAGGGCATGGGCAAAGTAATTAAGGATGAGGAGAAAGCAGCAGATGGACATGTGGAAAGGACTCAAGATGATTGGTTGGTTCCAATAAACTTGTGCTATTGTACCCAGGCTGCTGACGGTCTGGCCATTGGGTGGTGAAGCTTTGATTTGAAAATACCAAATTTGGAATTCCAGATCCGAGGCACTGTAAATACCAGAATATTGGCCCTAGATAGCCTAAACCTCAGTTCAGATGTCAAGCAGTCTTTGCAAACTATTCCTGGCATTGAGGTTGGAGAAATCTCAGGATCTGGGTGAAAGTTGAATCGGCATTGTGAGGTTGAGAGAGAATATATCATTAACTGCTAGTCCCCAATACTTCAACCGTGGAAACTAGAGCCGGTGAGTGCCAAAGAAAGACTGTAGATGTTTACTTGCTTAGATACGTGCTTAGCATGATACGTGGCACATAATAAGTGCTAAATAATGTTTATTGACCAGCTGACTAAAAGAGCCCACAAATGCTCCTGCAACTGGATGGCACAGTAGATAGAATGTTGGACCTGGCATCAGAAAGATTCGAGTTAAAATCTTGTCTCAGGTTATATCCCTAGGCAAGTCACTCGACTTCTGCCTGCTTCAGTTTTTCTCATCTGTAAAATGGGAATAATAGTAAAGCTTTCTTCCCAGGGTTGTTGCAAGGGTAAAATGAGATAATATTTTAAGAGTTTTGCAAACTTTAAAACACTATATAAATGCTAGCTATTATTGTCATCATTGTTTGTACAAGAGGTATAAAATGGCGCGTTCTTATCCAGATCTGCCCACAACTTTTTCCAGAGAGAACAACTGCTTCAGACCTCTACTCTATTGCTAAGAAATGTTTGATAGTGCTTAACTCCCAGCCAGCATTTGAGCCAGTTGTGCCCTCCCATGTGTTCTTTGAAAGAAATGGAGAAAACGTGGTTCCTTGGTGTATATTTGTTTCAGATGGAGACTGCAGTGATATCCAAAAGCAAAGAGAGCTTCCTCCCACTTAATCAGAGACGCAGACTTCGAATCATGTTGCTGACCTCAAAATCAAAGATGTGTCTTCTCTAAGGGGTGGCAGGGCTGGGATTGTTTTTTAAGAGACAGTTGAGCAAGGGATGCCCAAGGAGAAAAATTAGGAGCCCACCTTACATTTTGAGCTTTCTGGATTTTACAAATTCATTCTTTTTAACTTAACAAGTATTCTTTCACTGAACACCTGCTATGTTTCCAGTCCTATAGTGGACACTGGAAGAAGTACAAAAGGAAACATCACATCCCTGTTACGAGACAGTCTAGCTGTGGGAACATGGCCCACAGGTGGAAAGAGTAAAATGATACAAGTCGACAGTACAAAATAGGTCACTAGCCAGCATACTGTTAAGTGCAAAGCAATTGAGACAAACAACCTTTCTGAATAGTAACTTGAGTTTTCTTTATGCTGGCAGAAATGTTTATTCTTTATCCCAGAGGGAAATTCTCTTCTGGACACGGAGCTCCATTGGCTTCTTTCCATCCAGGGTCATGGTTTGAGCCCATTCTGAAGATGGTTGCCCAGCTCTGGAGCCTGGCCCTACACATGTCTGGCCTGCTGCTGCTAGTTAGGCAATTGCAGTCAGAAGCTTTGTGAGAAACCCTCTTGGCATCTTCTGAGTGGCCCCTGAGGAAGTCGCCAGAAGCACCGCTAACTGCTGCCGTTTTCTCTTTTATCCCCTCTTAGCAGGCAGTTTGTGTGTCTAAGTAAAGAAAAAAGAATATTGCTACACCTAGGTCCCTAGTCTCCAAAATGAGGGCAGTCACTTGGATGGGTAGGAGTGAGAGGAGTCAGGGTATTGTGACACTCACAAAACCTACAGGCCAAAGAAGCAAAATGACCTGGGAAGCATAGAACATGGCTTCCCCCCCCCCTACCCTGGGGGGGGGGGGGTCATTTCTTAAAGGAAATTCAGTTATGAATCCTCGTAGGGCAGAAACAGAGTTTGAATGATTCAAAATGTTAGCCAATCTCTAAATTAGTTTAGAGCATAAATGAGATACTAAATTTAGTAGATACTAAATAAATGGTAGCAAGGGAGTGCCTGGACTAGAGTCGGGAAGATGAGTCTTCCTGAGTTCCCATCTGGCCTCAGATATTTACTACGTGATCCTGGGCAAGTCATTTAATCCTATTTACCTCAGTTTCCTCATATGGAAAATGAGCTGGAGAAAGAAATGGCAAATCACTTCAATATTTTTGCCAAGAAAACCCCAAATGGGATCATTAGACATGATTGAAACAATTCAGTAACATTAGAGTTCAGCAGGGGGTGTAATATTTAGCAAGGTTAGGAAAACAGAGAAACATCTAGGTGGCTCAGTGGATAGAAATCCAAGCCTAGGGATGGGAGGTCCTGGGTTCAAATCTGACCTCAGACACTTCCTAGCTGTGTGACTCAGTGAGTCACTCAATTCTGTTTGTTTAACCCATACCACTCTTCTGCCCTGACACTGTTACTTAATATTAATTCTAAGGCAAAAGGTAAGGATTTTAAAAAATTCTAGGAAGATAAGTTGGGACCAAGTTGTGAAGAGTTTTAAAAGCTAACCTATGTGCCTAGTATCAGAGTAGGTGCTTCATAAATGCTTATTGATTGATATTTTTGGAGGCAATGGTTCCTGATTGAGTGGAGGGGGAGTGACAGTCAATGGAAATGAAATGTGAATGAAATGGAAAATCATTTTGGCAACTGCGGAAAATTGGATGGACTGGGGAGATGCAAATCAGCGGGAACAATTTAAAGGCTGTAGTCATGTTTTAGGCAAAAAACAAAGAGAGCCTAACAAAAGTAGGTGACAATGTGAGTAGAGACACAAATGTGGAAGTAGAAACAGCACAATTTGACAATTGAGTGTATGTATGGTGAGAAAAGCCGAGGATAAGTCTTGGTTGTAAACCTGAGAAATGGAAGAATAGTGGTGCCATCATCAAAAATAGAGATTGGAAGAGGGGAGGATCTTCATCTATGAAGTAGCTGGTGTTTGGGGGGCTATGGACTGTTTGATTTTTGTCTTTGTCCTTCATACCTAGCATACTGTATAGAGTATGGAATAAGTGCTTCCTGATTGCTTGAGGTTTGTTTTTTTTGGCAGGAAAAGGAATGATCAAAGGAATAGCAGGCTACTCAAATGACCCTCCCACTCTAGTCCTCAAGTGCTTTGGATGGCAATCTTATAGGTTATTAAAGATCCATAGACACCAAGAACCAGTTACAGATATGATCTTATCCATTTTTCCCCAATGGAATCTCCAGCTTTAGGAAAGCTACTTCTAGGATGGCCTCTACTGCTTGGGCACTTCCCGTCTTGATTCTTTGCCCCCCTTTTCTCCACCCACTAGTTACCTTTCAGTGGGTTCTCTAGATCTTCCCCAATCACTGAGGCTCTGTGTCTTGAGAAGTAGCCACAGAGTGGAAAGGGATACAGCAAGCAGACAAGAGGTCTGAATTTTAGACACAGCTCTACCACTAAATAGCCATGTGACCTTGGATGAGTCACTTTGTGAGCAGTTCTTCATTTGTAAAATGAAGCTACGATACTTAAACTATTAGGACTGGTAAGATATACTGTATTCCTTCAAGCAGAATTGCCAACTAGTGTGACTGTAAGTCAATTAGCTCCTCTGCTGCAGTTTTCACATCCAAAAGCGATGCTAATCCTAACCCACTTTATTTTGTAGAGTGAATGTAAAGGTCATGAGAACAGATTTGGAGCTACTAGGACCTTCATGCCCATCAAATACACCTTCTTTTTATGGATGAGGAAAGTGAGGCCTGGAATCAAGTGATTTGCCCAGAGTACAAATTATCTGACTCTAAATCTGGCTGGATTTCCAGTGTACCATTTTGCAATGTTAGAAAACAAAATGAGCAGTTAGGTGGCTTAGTGGATAGAGAACCAAGCCTAGAGATGGGAGGTCCTGGATTCCAGTTTGATCTCAGACACTTGCTGGCTGTGTGACCCTGGGCAAGTTACTTAACCCCATTTACCTAGAGCCCTTTATGGCCCTTCTGTCTTGGAATGGAGACTTAACAGTGATTCTAAGATGGAAGGTAAGAGTTTTTTTAAATCCGTAAGTAGGTAATACAGGTGCTATCCCCACTTTGTGGATGAATAAACTTGACGTTACAACTCATGTCAAAAATGGGGTTTAATCTTCTTGATGCCAAGTTCAACATTCTTAGCTCATCCAGTAGGCTCTTCACTGATGTCCTGGAGGTGGTCCAGTCAGAATCTAGAACTCTAGAGCTCAAATGCAGTTCTAGATTTATAAATTTATAACACTAAGTAGTTCTTTATTTCACGTCAAAAGATGTTGTTGATCAGAATTTATTAAGCTCTTACTGTATGCTAAGCTTGCAAAGAATGGCAAAAATAGGTCCTGCTTTTGTCACAATTGGATGTACAAACAACCATGTAGAAACAATGCCTGTACACTGGGTGATAAGGGCCTGGGCCGGTGTTTGGGGAGAGGAGGAGGCGGAGGTGAGAGATATTGCAGGAGTAAAATTGAAAGGCCTTGGCAACAGATCAGATATGGTGAGAGAGTGAGGAATTGAGGACAATAACTTGCTTGTAAGCCTGGGGCCATGTTCTCAAGTAATAGAATGAGGAAGAAAGGAAGGCTGGGTCAGAGAGAGGCTGGTAAAGTGAATGAGTTCAGCTTTGGACATAGTGAGTTTATTATGTCTATGGACATCTGATCTGAGGCAGTTTGAAATTTGAGAGTAGAGGTCAGGAGAAAGGTTAGGGTTGGAGAAGTGGATCTGGGAATCATTAGCATAGAGATCGTAACAATTCAGAAAAGCTGGTGAGATCACCAGAGAAATAAAAGGAAGTAAATGATGACAGACTTGGGTGAATGAGAGAGAAGTAAGTTGAGACACCTTTTAATATAAACAGACTTTTCAAGGACTTAGTCATAAGATGAGGAAAGAGATGAGATGACAGCAGGGGTATGTGTGTATGTATATACATGCATACATACATACACACACCAATTGAAGATTTTTTGAAGATAGAGGAGGCATGAATTTCTTTTTAGCCAATAGGAAAATAGCCAGTGGTCCTCTCTGGGTAGAGATGGAAGACTAGTCAGAGTAGGGATGGTAGAGAGGGCCAATCTGCTAGATAAGAAGGGATGGGATGGGCTTACTTCTCTATGTTGAGGGGTTAGCTTTGGCAAGGGGAAGGACCACCTCTTCAGATGTGAGATGCTGGTGAAGGAGGACATAATGGCAGAAGGAATCTGAAGTTAGATGAGGAAGAACTCCCAAGAGGGATCTCTTGGCAAATGGCCTTTTTTCCCCCCAATGAAATACCTTGCTTCAGCAACATTCTCATCCTAGAGGGAGGACCAAGGAGAAGCAATGGGGGACTTGAAATATGAAAGGGTTTGGAGAAGGTTTTTGTGTAAGTGAGATAGTGTATTGTTGAGGGAGATGCTGCAGTTAGAACCCATTTGAGCTTGTGTAATATAAATTTGTAATGGACTCATCATGGTTTTGTGATTATTTTTCCCCTCCAGCTTCATGCAACACCACATGAAGAGAAGCAAAAATATCAGATGATGGTAATAATCTAAAGCTGGGACTTGACCAGACAAGATTGATGATAGGATCAGGGGGACAAAGGAATAGTACAGTGGTTCTCAACCTCTCAATTTGTAGCAATGAGAATACATAATGCATATCAGGTATTTACATTTTGAATCATAACTGTAGCAAAATTACAGCTTTGAAGTAGCCACCAAAATAATTTTTTGGTTTGGGGTCACTGCAACATGAGGAACTGTATTGTGGGGTCACGGCATTAGAAAGGTTGAGAACCACTGGACTAGTAGGAAGAGGATTATTTTAGTTAAAATGGTTCATTATGTGGTCAAGTTGGGGAAGAGACAAGAGTGGAGCCAATGTATGGATTATGGCCAGAAAAAGAACTGATGGGCAGAATAAGGATGAAAAACCGAATTAGGGGTTATGAGGCAGAGGAAAAAATGGAATAATTAAAGACTATGATAAAGAAATTTTGGAATTCATAAATCCTGAAATGGAATACTTAGAAATGAGCAGGTTGAACTGGTAAATAAGTTGAATTCTATTTTGAGGGAATGATTTGGAGAAGAGAGAAAGGCTGTAAACCAAGCACTGAATTTGTTGAGGAAAGGAGAGAATACTAGACCAGTGGTGTCAAGCATGAGGCCCTCTGGTGCATGGTCCATATCACTCATTACATTAAAATGTAATTGGGAAATACTTAACAAAATAAAAATACAATAAAGCATAGATGAAAACCCATTTTAAAATTAAGTCAATATGTGGCCTACAGGGATCTTGATGCACAGATTAGTGGCCCTATTTTCTTTTTAAACCTTTACCTTCTGTCTTAGAATTGATACTATCAGTTCTGAGGCAAAAGGAAGGTAAGGACTAGACAATTAGTGCTAAATTACTTGTCCAGGGTCACACAGCTAGGAAGTGTCTGAGATCAGATTTGAACCCAGAACATCCATGTCTAGGTCTGGCAGCCCCCTTGTCTATGTGAGTTTGACATCACTGTCCTAGAGGTCAGGAGATGATAGCTACCAGAAACTTGATTGCATGATATATGTGGATAGAGAAAGGATTGTAGAATGATGAGGATAGATTCTGGAAGTAGCCCATGACCAATAAATTAGAGGGCATGACTGAATGTGCAACCAGTTCTGGAAGGGGTAGCCAGGGATGTTGTGGCATTAGGAGGCAGCCAAATTACCATAAGTACAAGAAAACTCCTACCTTGAGTAAAGGGTGTTTGAATTGAGAGAGATCAATAAGGGAATAGGCAGTGGGGGGGGGTAAAGGAGTGAGATTGTGTCTGTAATATTACTATCATTGAGATGGGAAGTATGTTAATCATCAAGGAATGAGTTCAGACAGATAGTATCATCTGCAGGGAGCCAGACTCTTGGTGTGGAGTTGGTGTAGGCTGAAGAGTATGCTAGGAAGGCTGATGAAAGAGCAGATCTGGCCAAGGACCCTCTTTCCACTAGGGCAAGGGAGATGTGTTCATCTTGCCCAAAGGGCCGCCTGGTATAGCATAGAAGCTGGAAACAAACCTATTGTGCTGAGAGAGAAATGACATGAGATCGAGATTCCTACTCTGCATGACTTGGGCTTCTTCTGGGGTGTGGGTATGGGGGAATCAACCAGCCCTCACCTTTCATGTCGTAAATTATAAGGTACTTTTAGGTAAAATAGCTGGAGTTTGTGTCAGAGGATTTGGATTCAAGGACTGGATCTGCCATTTACTCCCTGTGCCCTTTTACCAAACCACCAGAATTCCCTGGGTCTTTGTAATAGTAATGATGATGGTGATGACACTGATGATAGTTAACATCTAAATGAGACTTCTAGGTGGTTCTGGGCCTGAAGTCAGGAAGACTCATGTTCCTGAGTTCAAATCTGATCTCGGATCCTTACCAGCTATGTAACCCTGGGTAAGTCACTTTAACCCTGTTTGCTTCAGTTCCCTCATCTATAAAATGACCTGGAAAAGGCAATGGCAAACCACTCCAGGATTGTAGTCAAGAAAACCCTAAATGGGGCCACAGAGAGTAGAACATGACTGAAAAATGACTACACGATAAAACATTATGTAGCACTTACTTTGTGCCAGCATTGTGCTTTACAATCATTATCTCATTTGATCTTCACAACCATCCTGGCAGGCAGTTAGGCATGGTTGTTATCCCTATTTTATAGATGGTGAAACTGAGGCATACAAAGTTTTTTTTTAAAGGGACTTTCCCAGGGTCACATAGCAAGTAAGGAGGTGAAGCCAGATTTGAACCAAGGTTTTCCTGACTCCAGACCTGGCATTTTTTTTACTGTGCCACTTGGCTTCTCTGAAAGTATAGTATTAAATGATTGCTAAACCCAGGGAAGCTGGGATGTTCACTTTCTCCCAATAAAGGAGCCCTTAGCTCTGGATCCATTGGTACACACTGGTCCACTTCTGGGGGAATCTGAGTTAATGCAAAGAGTATGGTCAGGAAATCCTCTACATCTTCCACACTGGAACCCTGGGAAGAATCATTTAAAATTAAAGTTAGGCTCATGTCTTGGGTTTTCCCCAAAACAGGGTTGAAAGATATCCAATATACCTTATAGATGAGGCATATAACAGCTATTATTTTCTCTATATAAAATAAGATGCTTTAAAGCATAAACACACATACACACTTATGGGATTCTTAAATAGGCATTTCGTCCTTAGTGTTGCACTGGCAGAATGATTCCCTCAAGATCCATTTCCTGGGTTCTCCAAGTTGGGGTTTGAACTATTCTAGCTTTCAATGGCCATCTTCCTCAAGAAATGGTGTAGTAGCAGTAGAGGAAGCTTCTAGTGTAGCTGTCATTCACTGAGGGACCTGAGAGTGTCCAACCTCTCCGGCTTTTAAGATTTCCTCCAAGGCAAACATTTATCCCAGGATTGCCCTTGGGATACCTGTGCTCAGGGCAAAGAACAGGAACAGAAGAGGCGACCAGAGACCCAGGCTTTCAGCTCAACTAAGTCAGACATATGTTCAAAGTACCCATCCCCAGTGCAGCCTGGCAAGTCCTCAAAAGAAAGGGTTACATGGGAAAAGGAAGGGAAAAGCACCAGAGGGAAAAGCCATTACTTTTAAGATCTTCTTAAACGATGTAAGCTCTACTTTCCTCAAAGGCCAATACTCTGATGCTTCTCCTCGTGGTAGTTCCTTCTGATAATACTCATTACATATGTCAAATTAAAGGATTGGACTAGAGCTCTAAAATAGGGTTTTTTTTTTTTAAATGCTTACTTTTCATCTTAGTCCTCTTTCATCTCTGTGTATTGGTTCCAAGACAGAGGAGTGGTAAGGGTTAGGCAGTGGGAGTTAAGTGACTTGCTCAGGGCCACCCAGCTAGAAAGTTTCTGAGACCAGATATGAACCCAGGACCTCCTGTCTCTAGGCCTGGCTCTCAATCCATTCACTGAGCCACCTAGCTGCCCTCTCCAAGGTAGTTCTAAATCTAAACCTGTGATCTGGGTTGGTGGAACTTCTCAGGAACTTGGCATAGGATGGGGGAGAAGAATGCTCCCAGGGGGTTAAATGGTTCAGTGATTTTGAGAGCTAGACCTAGAGATGGGAGGTCCTGGGTTCAAATCTGGCCTCAAACATTTCCTATAGCTGTATGACCCTGGGCAAGTCACTTAATCCCCATTGCCTAGCCCTTACTATTCTTCTACCTTGGAACCAATACATAGTATTGATTCTGAAACATAAGGTAAGGGTTTGAAAAAGAAAAATACTCTCAGGAATGTTTAACTTCTGCTTTAACTTTTAAGGATTTCTAAAGAAAACCAACATTACTAATTGCTCCTAGAAAACTTATGTGGCAGACTCAATTCCTTATAGACTGGGTCAACCAACCAATCAATCAGTCAACATTTATTAAGCATACTGGGTCACTCACTTCCCACTCCCACTTCCCACTTTCCAGGTAAACAGTTATGGTGATTGTGTTCTAGCAAGTCTTTTTCTGAATGTATTGCAAAGCTAAACACTAGATTATCTTTACCAATTCTTCCTTTCTTTAGTTCTGATCATTGAGAGCTGATGGTATATTTGTTATGAAAGTTAAAGGGGGAAATCCTCTCCCCAACAACATAGGAATGAAAATTAGCCAATTCCTGATTGCTCTTACCAAAGAAAGTACTGGTTTGAGAATATGGTGGAGAAAGCTAACACATTTTCCTTTTCTGATATTGGTTGATTAATCAGAGCAGGGAGTTTTATTTACTTAAACCTTCTAGGGTAGAAGTATAAACTGAAACACAATTTACAAATTTTCTGATTGGGTGGTCAAAGGTCTGCTATTAATAGGAAAGAATGGAGCTTGGTCTTTAGCCACAAGATATAAACTCAAAAGAGTTTTGGCAGAGAGTTCCAAGTGGAACCTGAGGAAGGGCCTGTACTTATTTCTGATAGACATTCAGGAAACTTGGGAGGACCTAATGTACTTATTTATCTGCAGGGAAGCAGACGGAGGGCTCTTTTGGGGGAGGAGATGAGTACTTGCCTTGGGTTTCTAGGGTGATGAGTTCCAAGAAGAAATTCTCTGAGGGCAGTCATGTTCCTCAGACACAATTGAATGCATATTGGCATGCCAGCAGGCTTTTTTATTCACTGGGGTTAGAAGTAGGGCACAGAGCTGGGCAAAGTGTTGATATGGCTATTGGTGTTGGTTCTATTCAGGAAAGGTGGTAGGTGATGGATCAATTGGGCCCTTTGCCTTGTTTTTGTACTCCACTCTCCTATGAAACTGCCACTTGAGAGTAAAGAATGAACACCAGTGCAATGAACTGATGACTCCAGAATCTTCTCTTTGACTCTCTAGACTACCAAGATTACCTCTTACCTAAATTAGGTGGTGAAATAAAAAAAGAAGTAACCTTGGGGTCAGGAATCTGGGTTCAAATCCCACCTCTTCCCCTTACTACTTATTTAGCCTGGGGGCTCAGTTTCCTCACCTGAAAAAATGGGTTGGACTGGATGACTTCTCAGGTCCCTTCTAACTCAAATGCTATGATGGTGATCCTATCTAATTTGCCTGTCCATGGGGTCCAAGATCCACCAGTCACTCGTTCCTCTTCCCTCTGGTCATCTAGATCTTTCCTGAGATGTCGAATCCCATTTTAGAGTGAAATAAGACCATCCCAAGCTGTGCCCTCTTCACTATTTTTATGAGCACTCTCCAAAATTTGTTCCAGATGAGATCTGGTTTTTCCACCAGCCCATAGAGCCAGCCTTGCTGAACCAACAATTTGGCTAAGATATTAGACTCTGCCATCATCCTATCTCCCATTGACCAGAATCTTGAGACAGAGAGGGAAAAACAACCCCCTCCAAAACCATTGTTCCTAGGAAACCAAGTTCTAAGATTTAAAATGTGGTCATAGTGGAGCCTGGAGGAGCCACAATTTTTCTGAGTTAAAGTTTGCAAAGTGTTCTATAAACAGTGTCATTGGAACCTCTCAGCCTCAGTTTTCACATCTGTAATATGCAGAAAATATAAAACAAACTACCAAGTTATAAGGCCCAAATAAGATTACGTAAAGCATTTTGCTGTTATTAGATTAGCTAAAGTAAGGGGAATTAATTTTTATCCTCAGGCTGGCCTGGTTAATTTCATAGGTTGTCCTATTATTCTGTATTATAAATGCAAACACCTTTAGGGCAAAGATTATGTGTCTCCTTCCTCATTTGTCTAATCTATTCTCCTGAAGGCCTGCTAAGGAGATCTACCCCCAAGATGCTCAGGCAATGCGGATGAATGAATTCTGCTGCATCTCAGGGCTTGCTGTGCCCAGATGATGTGTTTCAGGGGAAGGACTGGCAAGAATTCAGTTCAGGTCCAGTTGATGGCTCTGATTTAGAATAAAGTGGTAATGGGCCTCTCCAATAACTGTGCACGAGTGTTGGAAGGCAGGGAAGGAGAGAGGATGCTGAGCAGAGCTTTTCTTCTGCAGTCCATCACTTCATACAGTCCATAGTGATGGTTAACTCTGAAATCTGTAAATAGGACCTTTTCATGTATCCCAAAGACAGTCTGAGGGTCCCTTGTGGTAATGGACTTACTCAGAAACAGGATTTCAGTTTACTGGCGCTAATCCCTAGCTAGGTATAGGAGCTTAGACCTACAGTGTTAGCAAGCAGAAGGGATCTCCCTAATAATTGAGGGTGGTCATTAAACACCCTTTTCCCTGTCTTCCACTTACCCCAAAGACACAGACATTTTTTCATTATCAGAAGATTTTTATTAGTAGCTCAGTGGATTGAGAGCCATGCTTAGAAATGGAAGATCCTGGTTTCAAATCTTGCCTTAGATACTTCCAACTGTGTGACCCTGGGCAAGTCACTTAACCTTGTTTGCCTCCTACCTAAAATGAGCTGGAGAAGGAAATGGCAAACTACTCCGGTATATTAGACCCCAAATGGAGTCACAAAGAGTCAGACATGACTAAAAAACATCTGAACAACAAAGTCAAGAAAGGTAACGGGTGGGGAAAGGCACAAGCAGCTGGAGATCAGGAAAAGCTTCCTGGAGAAGGTGATAGAAGCTGAATTTTGAAGGAAACAAAGGATTATAAGAGATGGAGGGGAGGAAGAGGGGCAGTAGATGGAGTGAAGTATGTGAGGAACCATAAGAAGGCGGGTCTAGCTGTCATTTGTGGTATAGTTAGAAGCTCCCCACTAGAACTAGAGGGTTCTAGTTCTGATTCTCCCTTAGAGTGGGCTTCTTGAGGATAAGATTGTCTTTTGTCTCTCTCTTTTTAATCTCCAGCACAATGCCTGGCACATAGTAGGTGCTTGTTAAATGTTTACTTAGAGTTTCTGCTACTTCCAACCTATGTGACCTTGAGCCAAATCCCTTGTCCTCTCTGGATGTTATCTGTAAAATGGGATGCATTCCATGGTCTGTCTCAAAGCAAGACACTAGACCAGACAGATGATCTTTTGAGATTCCTTGCAGCTATTTTGTGCCAGTGGCACCGAGACTCCAGAGTGATCTGGCTGTGACCCAAATGGATGCTTTTTGTATACAATGCATTGCCCCTCCCAAAATGGCTCAGTGAACTCCTCTCTCTGCCTTCCTTCACTGCAGGTTTTCTCTTTGGTCTGGGCACTCCTATTGAAGCTGGCCAGGCAGGGCTGAGAATGAAGGTCCTGCGTTGGCCCCTCTCTATCATTATTCAGGTTTCATCATTAAAGTACTCGTTGAAGAGATCAATTTTAAATCAATAAACATGTCTACTATGTGTCAGATCAAGATTAATTCTCAAAGGGAGCCAAGAAACGGGTAGGTCCTTGGGATAGAAATGAAAAAAAAAAGTATATATAAAATCTACTCAGGCCTATAAAGCAAAGAACAGGACTTTCTTTTCTCTGTCTCTTTCCACCTGCATAAGGCCTGATTTCCTAACAATGTCTATCAACCTTGGGCAACTAGGTAGCACAAGAGGATAGATTGTGGAGCCAGACACTTACTGACTAGGAGGGTGTCCCTGGGTACGTCACTTAGCCTTAGTTTCCTCCTTTGTAAAATGGGGATAATAATAGCTTCTACCTCACAGGATGATAGGGTTCAAATGAAATAATGTATATAAAATGCTTTGAAAATCTTAAAGGACTACATAAATGCCAGCTATTATGGACATTCCTCTACCCCCTGGGGATGATGATTGTTTTTGTTATTTTGCACTTAAAGCCATGAGTGGTAGATGTTTACTCCTATTGAACTGGACCTTTTCTCTATAGCTCTGATGAATCTCACTAGAGCAGTGGTTAAGGGATGACTTCCTTGCCCTGTCCTGCCAACAACTCCAACTTGGTGGGAAATATGGGAGGTTGGCTGCTTTTCTGTTGTTGGGACTGGCCTTCAAGGAAGATGGAAGGCATTCAGGAACTGGGACCCTACATAAGATCTCTGGAAAAGGAGTCACCCTTGTCAGCACCTTGAGGCTGAAAATGGAAACCTAGTAAAGGGCTGCCTTCTCGAGTGGGACTTTACAGGGTTATGTTGGAGCCTTCACTTAGTTCCTATGGGTGTATTGGTAGTCTGATTCAAGCGACTGAGTGCAATCTCTGACCAGTATTGTAAGTTGTAGCCTCAATACTCACTTTTTCAATGGTGGAGGGCCAGTGGCAGCTGATCCTGTTATTAGGAAAGAATCCAAGGAGGCCTGGAAAGAAGATATGAAAAGAAAGAGACAAAGAAGAAACTTCAAGGAACTTCTACCTTGAGCCTGGGCATGTCAGCCAGTGGAGAGGAGAAAAGATGCTTTTCTCTGAGAGCTCTCCAATGTCTAATGTTAGTGATCACTAACATTAGTGGTAAGAATAGGGACCATGGGACATGTGCATGGGTCTATACAAAGAATTTCAGAGTGGACAGGTACCTCGGGGTTCATCTAATTCAATCTATATAAAAATTCATTTTCTTCATCCATAAACTGGAAATAATATTAGCACTTGCCTCATAAGGTTGTTGGGAAGATCAAATGAGATCATATTTGTAAAGTGCTTTGCATATAGTAGGCACTATGTAAATGGTGACTATTATTGTTATTAAATAAAATAATATCTATGAAATGATTCACAAACAAAACATTGCTATATAAATGCTAGTTGTTATTTTTATTTTTTGCATTCCTGAATCTTAATAAATGCTCTATCCAATCTAATATAGGTGCTTAAGGTCTTCCACAAATACTGTCCGAGGCTATATTTGAATTCCATTTTCCTGAGTCCAGGAACAGTGTTCTATCCAATGCACCACTTAGTGATAAAAAAGAGACCATTCTCTCCTTAATGACCGTTCCTTCGTTCCTTCGTTCCTTCGTTCCTTCGTTCCTTCGTTCCTTCGTTCCTTCGTTCCTTCGTTCCTTCCTTCCTTCCTTCGTTCCTTCCTTCCTTCCTTCCTTCCTTCCTTCCTTCCTTCCTTCCTTCCTTCCTTCTCCAAGACAGAAGGGCAAGGACTAGGCAAATGTAGTTAAATGACTTCCCCAAGGTCACATAGCTGGGAACGTTTGAGGTAAAAGTTGAACCCAGGTCTTCCATACTCAGGTATGGCAATGTATTTCCTACCTGCCCCCAAGTGACTTTCATTCAAGCAATGCTTTTTCTTAGAGATGCTTAAAAAAAGAAAAGAATGTCTGAAAGGCAAACATATCAAAAGGAGAATATTATTATTCCCATTTTATAGATGAGGAAACTGAGGCCAACAGAAATTAAGTGATTTGCCCAGAGTCACAGAGCTGAAAAGTATCTGAGGCCACATCTGAACTCTGGTCTTTCTGAGCCACTATTGCCTCAAAGGAAGATAGTCCCTTCCCTTAAAGAGTTTACATTCTAAAGGGGAACAAGTTGCTGCTCAATAATTTTTCAGTCATGTTCAAGTCTTCATGATCCCATTTGGGGTTTTCTTAGCAGAGATACTAGAATGTTTTGCCATTTCCTTCTCTAGCTCATTTTATAGATTAGGAAAACTGAGGCAAACAAGTTTAAGTGGCATGCCCATTTTTCCCCCAGGGAATATTTATTTATACTAACATCAAGATCTACAAGAAAAACAAAACCCAAAAAACTCACCTTTATAAAGGACAAGGAAATTCAAATATTAACATTGCTTTTCAATTTCTCTGTGTAAACTCTGACCCTGGATGATCTAGTCTGTCTCTGAGTACTATAACTGTAGGAAACTTGGCCCACCATCAGTCGGGCAGGTGCAATGAGTTGTGCTTTCATTAGTGGGAATGATATGTACTAAAGCATACAAACTGTTTCATCCCTGGTGTCCCAGGACATGCATTTATAAGATGCATGACTGATATAACAGCCTGGGTGGTCTATGGCCAAAGAACAGAGTGAAGTGAAGGCCCCACCACAGCGATGGGCCTCACAGGCTCCATCTCTTTAGCACTGAGTTCCAGCTAGCTGATGACCCAAACTGATTTTTTAAATCATATTTTTATTGCTTTTTATATCACATTCATATCTGAAAACAACTTTTCCTCCTCTCCTACTCACTGAATCGTACTTTGTAAAAACATTTTTTAAAAAAGGGAGAAAAGCCATTCAGCAAAATGAATCAAAGTATTGATCAAGAGTATATGCATTATTGATAACAATCACTAACATTTATGTAGCGCTTTAAGGTTAGCAAAGTGCTTGGCATAAGCTATTTGATTTGATCTTCATCACAACCCTGTGGGGTAGGTGCTTTTATTAAGTGTGTCAGAAATTCAACTCTTGGCTCCAGGTAAGTCTAGGAAGAACCAAATGAGGAGTTCCTTGACTTCAAAGAAAATAATTACCTTCTGCTAAGGATCAAAGAAAAATAGATATAGAGCTAAAAGAGATCATAGAGGCCATATAGTTAGAGTTCTTTTTACAGATGAGGAAACTGAGTCTCAGCGATAGGAAAAGACTTTTGCTCAGATAGTAAGTGGAAGAAGAGAGATTTGGATGTTTCAAACAGGGTAGGATAAATTATGATCTATGAGCTATGCAGTCCATTTAGCGTCTCTTTTTCAGCAATGACTAAGAAACCTCTTATTTTCTGTCTTAGTAGTAACTAAGACAGAAAAGCAAGAGCCAGGCAAATGATACTTTTTTATTTTAACAAGATGATGTACTCAATGTCATTATGCTGTGTGCGTATGATAATTTCTGGATGACAATTTCTTTATTTACCCCTTGCTTTCTGTCTTAGTAAAAATTTTGTTAGAAGGGCAAAGGTTGGGCAAATGGGGGTGACTTGCCCAGGGTCATATAGCTATGGAGGTGTCTGAAGTCATATCTGAACACAGGTCTTCTCAGCTCCAGGCCTGGCACTCCATCCCTGTGTGACCTAGCTGTCCCTTTAGCCCCTACTCTTAAACCTGACCTCTAAGTCCTCTGAAAGACCTTGGGGAATTCATTTTACTTTTCTAGGCCTTGGTTTTTCCATTTGTAAAATTAAGGGACTAGAAGAGCTGATCCAGCTCCAATATTCTCTAATTCTTTTCTCGAGGCTAAGTCCAGGGCATTTGATTCTCATTCCTTTCATATAAATTGGCTTGTTTGGTTTGCCTGCACTTGGCTACATGAGACAGAGGAGGTCTTCTGGGTGCCTACTTGAATCACTGAGATGTAAAAACCCCCCAATTTCTAGGTAGGAGGTGAGATTGGCCAAGCCCAGCAAAGAACACAAGGAGAACAAAGAAGACAAGGCTGTTGCCTAGTCAATTATGTGACCCAGCAAGGGAAAGTTTTTGCTTAGTCCTGGGATGGGCTTTTGTTCTTATTTTTGCATATATCTACACTACACACACACACACACACACACACACACACACACACATAGAAGTTACTAGTAGTAACTAGGTGAATCACCATTGGGCATAGCAAATTTGAGGAACTGAGAAACTCCCAATATTCCCTATACTTAAAAAATCCTGTCCCTGCACTGGAACCAATACTCCTTTCTTCTTTCCTTGGACTGTGAAAAACAGAAGGCAGTGAAAGTAGCCCTTGGGAATTTTGTATGAGACCTGAGTAACCAAACTCACTAGTGATACACAGGAGATAAAGGTTTGCATACCTGTTGGCTGATAAGATCCCTTCATGAGGGATAACCAGGCAGTGAAGAGGCTAACTCTGTGACCCATTCAGGGAGGAGGAGTTTAGACTTTGTGCCACATAGACTTACTCAGGGCATGTTCCTAACAATCAAAACATCAAAATTAATATCACCTCTAATTTCTATCATATTTATTTATACTGTTTTGATTTTATAATGTAATTGATTTTATTCTGTATTGATTTTTATAATTGAGATAGTATCTGCCCCAAGTCACCTTTTTATGAACTTGAATTAAGTTCAAGAATTTTGCTTTTCTTCCAAGTTAGTTTAAAGGCATAATTAAAAGAAATGTTTTTATTCATACGGCTAGATGCTGAGAGATCTGTTTGTTTTCTTTAAGCCCAACAAGTTAACCTGGTGCCATCCCCCAAAACAATAGGTCATCTGTCCTAGCAAGTCTCCTAGTTTTGATTCTCTAACAAAGATTATAAGAGACAGATAGGTTCCATAAAACTATTAATATCCCTTGTCAGAGAGGTGTATGATTAGTCTCACTTGAATGCTAGTTCACTTTTCTTAGTATAGTCAATTGTAATGTTCCAAGACTACCAAGACCCCCTTCTTTCTGGTGTCAGTAATGAGGGTCTCCCCTTTCTCAGTAGAGAAGCTGGTTTTACTGATATGGTCAGTATGACCTGCTTTGTTAACATTTATACACATCACTATTAATAAACTGATCTTGCTCAGAGTATGTACTTCAGTCTACCTTTATTCAATTTTCTTCACACACTATAAGTCTCAAAATTTTCCTTCAGCAGTGTATATGTGTGTGGATCCCTTCCTTACCCTTTTTTCCCAAACAAATTTACAATTTATTCCATGGAGTCAGTCTAAGACTGGAGGAAAGACTTATTAGAAATAACCACAGTGGTCTCTTAAATTCCCCTGCTGCAAGGCTAAAGGGAGTGGCATAACAATGTTGAGATCATTGAAAAGAAAGGATTGACATGAAGGAGTACACTTACATTTAGTACACTTACATTACTATAGGAGGATAAAGTCAGACAAAGGCTGAGATGAGGAAAATTTAAAAATTAACCAAAAAATGCCACCTTCTTTATTAAGTTTTTCCTGATTCTCCATATTGGAAATGAGCTTTCAAGAGCATTAATTTCATATTTCTTGAACCTGGAACAAAACAATTGGGGTTGGAGGAACTGAATTATAATCCTGTCTCTGCTCTTTAAATCTGTGCTAGTCTCTTCATTTTTCTGTACTTGTTTCCTCAATTATAAAATGAGAAAACTGATCCAAATCCAAGGTTGTCTAGTTCTAATATCATGTCTATGTAACTGCAGTCAATCCAAGTTCAGGTCTTTTGTCTCTGAAGTGAAAGTGATGACAAGGGAGTGGATCATCTTCCAGACTCAAAGCATTTATATTACTTCTCCTTTTGGAATGTGCCTGTGATTTTCACACCTTTCAGGATGAGCTGAATTGCACTGTCTGCACTTTTGACTACCTGAGGAAGAAGAGAGCCATTGAGTACTTTAGATGCAGAAACCTATAATCCTCCAGGCTGAGGTGAGGCTGCTTAAACACAACAAAGAACACAACTGTGAAAACAGGCAATTCCCCTATGCAGAATGATTTCTAGTCACAGGTATGTGGCACAGTGGATAGACTGATGGAGCTGAAGTCAGGAAGACCTGAGTTCAAATTTAGGACAGATTATGTGATTCTAGGCAAATCACATAACTTCAGTCTGTCCAGTTTCCTCATCTGCAAAATGGAGAGAATTATAAGACCCACTTCCCAGATTTGTTCTGAGGATAAAATGAGATATTTGTAAAGTGCTTAGCAAACTGTATGTGCTACTATGATTATTTTGTCTACAATCCAGTGAGTTGTGCTTTATGAAAACCTTAACTGTAAAGGACAAGATTGGAATTAACTGCACGCTTTACAGAGATGATGGGGGCCAGAGAAACCACTTTTAATGTTTAGACTATATGGCCAATTTTGAAATGATCAGAAAGAGAGAGCAAATCCCTTGTTTCACTCTCCTATAGGGTATTTTGCATCTACTTTTCTCTCCAGAAGCCAAAAAAATAGAAAGAATGAAAAGCCAACTAGATAAGAGAAGGGGTAAAGAGTGGGAAGGCGGGGCCAGAGTTTTCTCTGTACACCCCTGAGCAGTGATGCTGAACCTATAGCATGGGTGCCAAAGATGGCACACAGTGTGCTCTCTGTGGGCACACAGCTGCTCTCCCCCACCAAGAGTTCATTACTAGAAAGGCAGAGGGCCTCAGGCTGAGCTGCTCCCCTCCCCCTTTTCACCATGCCTGACGACATTTTTTAACATCACCCACCCCTCTGCCCAGCAGCCCAATGGGAGTGCACAGGGGATAAGGTGGGCGGTTCACAGGTGGTATTGCTGGAGGGGAGCGGAGCGCTCCAGCCACTCCCCTCCCCCTCTGTTGAGGACATTCCTCACTTTACCCCCTTCAGCCTAGGAGCCTAACAGAGCACTTTCTCCCTCTCTGTGTCAGGTAAGGGGGAAGGTCCTTCACCGGGCTTTCAGTGGGAGGTGGGGGGTGGAGCACGGCACTTGGTCTCTTGGGGGGGGGGCAGGACCGGTACTCTATCTGGGGGTGGGGGTTGGGGTGGGGGCGGGGCCTGGCACTCCATCTCTAAAAGGTTCGCCATCACTGCCCTTGGGTAATAGTGATGCAAGGGGCGGGACTAGAGGGAGGAGCATGGGGGCGGGTTTATAGGCGGGGAGGGCAGATAGTAGAAATGGATCGAAGGGTCGGAGGAACAGGGAGATGGGGAACGGGAGGAATTAGAATAGGAATGGTGGTGATATAAAGGTGCGGGGCTAGAGGAAAGGGTGACCATGAGAAGGCGGGGCTAGAATATCTGTGGGCTGAAAGGGCGGGGCTAGAGGATGGAAAGGAAAAGAAGATGGAGCGGAGAATTCTGACGCAAAGAACCAGGTCTGTCCGTTAACAAGCCTGATTTTAAATGGGAGCAAGAATAGCCATTTTTATTAGTTCTCTCCAGAGTTTCACCCCTCTAGGATCATATTAGTTCCTAACTATTGCTTCTTCTGTTTTCGTAGAGACCAAATCGCAAGAAAACTTGGCGCCAAATGTTCAGGCATTTGGCATTGGCACCTCTGGGAAGAGTCGGTCCTTCGCTAGGGGTCCTCAGCCGGCGCCAAAATTCAAAAGAAACGGAAAAGTGCAGGTTTTGGGGCTGGCGGGAACCCGAGGGTTTGGCCGCCCTTCTTGGGCGTTCTTGGTTCTCCTGAGTATAACTGTTTATCCCGGGGCCGGTTTTCTCCTTCCAGCCCTGCTCCGCGCACGCCTCCAGGTACCAGCGGCCCAGGGAGGGGAGGTCTGGGCCCAGCAAGGCCAGAGGTGGGGTGTGTGGGTGCGCCGGTGGGTGTAGATGTGCGGGACTAACTGGCACGGTGAGGGAGGATGTAGGGCTAGATGTCAGCGATATAGATGGAGAGAATGAGAGCAAGTCTGTGTACGTTTATGTAATCATAGAAGGTGGGGAAGAGTGTGGATGTGTAGTTTTTAGGTATGTAGTGCATAGAAAGATGTGAACGCCTATATTTGTAGATAGGGATATAGACACTGAGGAGTAGAGAATTGGCATAACTTCGGATGTTAGGGACTCGGAGGCACAGTGCCTACTGGCATATAGTAGGCGCTTACTAAATGTACATTAAGAGGGAGAATTATTATATTGTTACATGTTGGTAATTATAAATGTAAGGCGAGATAGCTTAAATTGGAATGATGGTAGGTGTAGGTATCAAGTATCCATTCAGAAGGTGACACAAGTTTTGAGGTGTGGTTTATTTTTTAAAAGGTAATCTTCCCTCCCTTGCTGAGGAGATAGATAGATAGATTGATTGATTGATTGATTCATCATTTGAGTTGGAAAGGGAACATAGAGATTGTCTAGTGGCTAGACCTTATTGAGGCAAATTAGACCCAGAGAGGGGGCAAGTGACTTAGTCATGGCTATAAAGCAACTAGGTGGCAGAGCCAATAACCTGGACCTTCTGTCTCTTAGTCCCTGTGCCCTTTGCAATAGTTTTTCTGGAATTAAAAGGTAATTTGGAAGGAGCATTAGATTTGGAGTCTCTAAATTTGATGTCCAATTTTGACCCTGTTGTTTCCTATCTTTGTGACCCTGGAGAAGGCACTGAGGTGTATAAGACTGACACACTGCCAAAGGAGTGGAAAACAAGCTTCTGAATTGACTAAATTTGGTCCTCCCAAATTATAAGGTTCATGTCAGTCCTTAAGATGGTTTGGTGTTTCAACTATGTGGTGACAGCAACATTCTGCTTGATTTGTTTACTTGCTTTGTCCTGTTTCTGATCCACAGAACTGATTGGTGGCCCATTTGGTCTTTTCCAGAAGTTCGCTGCCTTTTTCAAGATAGTGGTGAAAATGCACATCAAGTCCATTATTCTTGAAGGATTTAAATCCTATGCCCAAAGGACAGAAGTCAATGGCTTTGATCCCTTATTTAATGCCATCACAGGCTTAAATGGTAGTGGTAAATCTAACATACTGGATTCCATCTGCTTCTTGCTGGGTATCTCCAATTTATCTCAGGTAAAATAGAAGTAGTGGGATGTTCATCACTTGGAGGACAGTCAAATTTGGATTGTTAAATGGCAAGCTATCATTGATTGCACTCCCTTTTGTATTTTTACATTACATTTGCATATATTTATTTTCCTAATTACCTTGTCTTTGAGAGGAGATGTGATTGCATCTGAGCTTGGTTGAAATAACAGTTCAATGGATAGCATTGTACTTGGAGTCAGGAAGATATAGGTTCTAATTTTGCTTCAGACACTGTGTGACCCTGGGTAATACACATAAGCTCTAATGCTGAGTTTTCTCACTCCGTAAAAAGATATCAGAGGGGGCAGCTGGGTAGCTCAGTGGATTGAGAACCAGGCCTAGAGACGGGAGGTCCTAGGTTCAAATCTGGCCTCAGCCATTTCCTAGCTGTGTGACCCTGGGCAAGTCACTTGACCCCCATTGCCTAGCCCTTACCACTCTTCTGCCTTGGAGCCAATACACAGTATTGACTCCAAGACGGAAGGTAAGGGTTAAAAAAAAAAAAAGATCAGAACCTGTTCAGAGTTCTTTTGAGGATCAAATGAAATTATGCATGTGGAATGCTTTGAAATTTTTAAAGAAATATATATGTATCAGCTGTTGTTACTGAAATACCTAATTGGTCTCCATCTTCAAATTTTTACTATGTAATCCATCCTCCATCACTGCTAGAAGGATCTTCCTTAAGTTAAACTCTGAAAACATCATTCCCCCATTCATGATTACCTTTAGTAGCTTCTTACTGCTTCTAGAATCAAATATAAACCTGCCTTTAATGTTTCAAGGCCCTTCAAAACCTTTTTTCAACCTGCCTTTCCAGCTTTATTAGATATTATTCTACTTTGTATACTTTATGGTCCAACCAAACTGGACTTCTTGCTCTTCCTACCCATGACAGCCCATCTCCTGTCCGTGACTCTTTGCACAGGTTGTCCTCTATCCCTGGGGCTTCAGAACTCTGTTTAAGCAATAACTTCTTTGAAAAGCATTTCTGATTCCTCAGCAGCTAGTATTTCTCCTCTTGATATTTTGTATATATTTATTATGTATATGTTGTCTCTGCCAGTAGAATGTAAGCTGCTTCTTGAAGGTAGTGACTTTTACTTTTTGTCTTTGTATCCCTAACATTTAGCATTGTGTCTGGTATATAGTAGAAACTTAATAAATGCTTCTTGACTTGTTCTTATTAGTAGTATTTTTCATCTCTTTTATCTTTCTTTAATGGGAACTGTTCACAGAAACAATATCCAATCCAGTTGATGCCCTGTTAATACTTTTTTATGTTTAATGTTCTCTAAATTGTTAAACAGGTAGATAAAATAAATTCTCTTGGTAATTAGCAATATTGATATGTATAATTAATTTATCATAAATAGGTAGGTTTTCCTATTGGAACTGAAATCTAGCTTTTTTTTTCACATTAATGCAACGAAATCTTTGTACTTTAAAATTTTTTACCTTTTACTTTAGGTTCGAGCCTCTAATTTGCAAGATTTAGTATATAAAAATGGGCAGGCTGGGATTACCAAAGCTACAGTGTCAATTACCTTTGATAATTCTGACAAAAAACAGAGCCCTTTGGGATTTGAGGCCCATGATGAAATTACAGTTACAAGACAGGTGGGTATTTACCATGCCTCTGTGGACATTGAAGCATTTTTGTGGCTTCCTGAAAAATGTAGAATTTAAAAGTAATATTGTTATGTTTGTAGAGGCTAGAGGCAAAGTCTTTTGTTACAAATTTAGTAAAGGGTAAATGATTAAATTGTAGCACTTTATTGTTAAGAAGTTTCAATTAAAATACAATTCAGTCAAGGTATCTCTGCCAAATCATAACTTATTTAAATATAAATTTCTGGCCTTCCCTTGTCAATGGAGTATATTGAAGATATGAAGAAGGCCCTGGTTAGCTAAAGGGAGAAGAAAAGTTGGCCTCTGAAGGGGATACAGATGAACAAGAAGGAAGCTAAGGATGGAGGGACAGTTTGAAGGAAGAGGATGCTGGGGACAAAATTATAATTTTCACAGATTTAGAATTTTTGAATTGTAGATTTTTGGAGCTGGAAGAAACACTAAAGGTCATTTATTACTTATTTACTGTCTTCCAACTTTTTCTTTTCATTATATTATACCATGAGTTTTGTTTAGGTTTGGCCTTTTTGCCCTTCAGCTATATGTGGACAGATAGAAATCTGCACCAAGATTCTTCTGTCACAGCTACTTATGTTTGCCTTAAACAGGGGAATTGGCTTGGGAATCAGGGGATTTTCATTTTAGTCCTTGCTTTGTTAATTAGCTTTGTGACCTTGGGTAATTCACTTCTCTGAGCTTTGGTTTACCTATCAACAAATTTAAGTGCTAAATTAGATGATTTCTAAAGCCTTAGTGATTCTGAAAGTCGTGTTCCAATTTATAATACTCTACTTGATTGTGTTTCTGTTTTGTTTTCAGGTGGTTATTGGTGGCCGAAATAGATACTTAATCAATGGTGTAAATGCAAATAACACCAGAGTTCAAGATCTCTTCTGTTCTGTTGGACTCAATGTTAACAATCCTCACTTTCTCATTATGCAGGTAATCTATATTTTTTATATTTGCTTTACAATAATTGTGATGTATGGATTATCATTAAGTTAATGCCTGATGTAGTATTGGTTTTCCTTTTGAGTCTTCAGAGTTAGTACCTATTTTCTGTGATCACCCAGTTTTTCTTCTCTTTTGATGGTGAAGTAATTCCATTTGCCTAGTAGCAAATTTTTGTTTGGAATATAAACTAATTCTTTACATTATAATAGCTTCCAGATAGAGATAGGTATTTGTGTTGGTACCTCATATGCCCTCCTCTCTACCACCAGTTAGAATGATTGAATTCTTGAGGTTTCCTAATATTGTATTTTGACACATTTAGGTGTTTCCTAAGGAGAAAAAATATTCCTTACTAATATCTTGATTAACTGAGGTATTGGTAATATTGATTCTAAGCTATTTCTTATATGTCAATTCCCTTTTTTCCCTTAACTATATTTAGGTGGAATTTTTGGGGGAAAGAATTATAGATATGAAAAATAATTATCAGTATAGACATTTATGTTTACAAAAATATATATTTGCATATATAAATATATTTTTTAATATCACCTATATTTTTTAATGTAGCTTCTGCCCCACAGAGAGCCATAACTAACAATAATTTAAAAGAATCCCAGTTGAATCAAACTAATCAACATGACAAAAAAAGTCTGACATTTTGTAGTTTTCTGAACCAGAGACCTGTGCCTTTGCACGTAACAGGAAGATGCCTCATTGTATCTCTTCCAACTTTGGTTATTAAAATTTTACAGTATTTATTTTCTGTTGTTTATAGAATATAAAAATATATAGAAATAGAAATATTTAAGTTATTATAGATATATTTTGTTTTTTGGGTTTTGTTTATGCCACTTTGCATTATTTCACACAAGTTTTCCCATACTTCTCTAAATTCATATAGTCTCTTTTTCTTATAGCATGGTAGGAATGTTCAGTTGTATTCATATATCACAACTCTTTTAGCTATTCCTCAATGAATAGTCATCTACTTTATTTCCATTTCTTCTACCAAAAAATGCTGCTCTGAATATTTTGGCATAGATAGGATCTTTCTGTTTCTCTTTGACTTCCTTTTGGCATATGCCTAACAGTGGAACATTTCTGTTATGGAATATAAATAGATATGAGGCAAGTTACCTTGGTTACTAAGGGAATATTAATACAAAGTAATTTTTCTTATAGAATAACCTTGTGGTTTTTCTCTGAGTATAGTGCTAGAGCAACATTTAAGTGTACTGTTATAAAAATGTTAAATTTTTTATTGACACAAAAAATATAAACTTTTTTGCTTAAATAACAGAGAAAGAGGATTGTATGAGTACCTATTATATGATATGTAATAGGTAAACTATATAGTAAAAAGTATAAAATTCAGCATGTTCCAAAACTCTCCTTCTTGTTAGTATTTCCCTCTGAATTACCTTTTTTCTTTTTTCTTTTGTAGTATATCATTTAAATGTTTTGTTGACTTTTAAAAAATATACTTTAAAGGTGATTTTTGTTTGGATCATGCCAAGAGAAATTGCCTTTGGTTAAATTGATCCTTTTGTTCCTACATCATGGTTGAATGAAATATCTAAGGTTATTTATCAACTCTAAATTTTATGATGATAGGCTAGGTTGGCTTCCTCTTATTTGGAAATAAGTATGACACTTGTAACATTTAGGTAGAAAACTAACATGATCTTATGCTACATTAAGAGAAGTATGATGTATAGACGGAAAAGATAGTTTAAGACACTGTCTTGGTTGGACCACATTTAGAGTATTGTATTCAGTTCTGGATTTCACATTCTACAAAGGATGTTAGCAATTTGGAGAGGATCCAGAGATTATGTCATAAGAGAATTGGCTGAAAGACCTTGGCAGTTTTGATCTGGAGAAGGGAAGACTTAGGGGGAAACATGATGTCTTCTAAGTTGTCTGAAAGATTCTTATGTAGAAAAGAGATTAGACTTGTTCTGCTTAGTTTTAGAAGTCAGAAGTAGGTACAAGCTTCAGAGAGAGGAATTTCAGCTTGATGTAAGGAAAATCTTCCAAACAGAAATATCAAAGAATGAAATGGACAACTTTCCTTCCTTTGAGATTAGGTGACTTCAGAAAGAACCTAGGTGACTATTTCTCACAGAGGTTGTCCAGAGGAATACGGATTAAGTATAGGTTGAATTACCTCATGTCTTATATACTTTCCAACTCTGAAAATCTGTGATCCAGCTTTTTCTCACTAAAATTCATCTGCCTTATATTTCCAGGATGTTGATAGGCATCAGGAAGTAATCTGCAAGACTGATATTTGGAGATAGCTCCTAGGTTCATATCTTGATTTTGCCACTTAATAGCTTTGTGATTTTGGACAAATCTTTTAATCCCTCTGGCTTTTTGTGTTCTAATTTGTAAAGTAAAGAACTTAGATCATTTTTAGAGTCTCATCTGGGCCAATAGACATTAAAGTGTTTCTGACACACGAGATATTGTGTTCAGCAGGAATTGATTATACAAAAGAGTCTCAATTTCTTCATTTCCAAATGATGAGTTCATAGGATCATAGAATGTTAGAACTAGAAGGGACCTTACAGACCATCTATTCTGATGGTTTTATAGTATAGAGAGGGAAATTGAGATCCATAGAAGTCAAGTCTTATCTAAGGTTACACAGGTATTAAGTGGAAGATCATAGATTTAAAGGGCAGGTCTTTTCCCTTCAAAATCCAGTGTTTTCTATTCTACCTTGCCTCAGTAAAATTAAAATTTCAATTAAATTTTCTATAATTCTAGTTAAAGGAATACCGTATTTTAAAAATACTAGGAGGTCATTACTATTTGTCTCAAGGTCTAATAAAATAATAATAAAAAATAATAAAATACTTCTTTTCTTCCAGGAGGTATCATGGAAAGGGCTTCCTGAAAGACTTCTTTATTCCTGAGAGTTGAGGCAGCCAGTAAACAAAAAAAAAACATTATGACATTTCCTTCCTTTTATATACATTATGCTTTTCCATGATGGTATACTTTGAACATGTTTTTCTATTTTATTTTCAGGGTCGAATCACTAAAGTGTTGAATATGAAGCCTCCAGAAGTAAGAGCATTATATAAATTATAAAATTAAGGGGGTTAATGACAATGATAATCAATTTATGTTTTGGGGAACATTATATTGGATTTTTTGATCATTTTGAATGATCTTTGGGTAACTGGTTTTTCTTTTAGTTCTATCCCATATATTAAGATAACTTTTACAAAAAAATTTGAAATTGTAATTTTAGATTGAGAGCTTCAGTTACTACTCCCCTCCTTCCCCCTTGAATAACTAATAACAAATGGGATGATAATAGAATTTTGTGTGAATGTAGTTCAGATGCCTAGTGGGGCAGTGGGTAGAGCACTGTGTCTGGAGTCAGAAAAATCTGAATTTAAATCTGGCTTCAAACACTAGCTTTGTGACTCTGGGCAAGTCACTTAATTGCTGTCTGCCTTATTTTCCTCAACTGTAAAATGGAATTAATAATGAGATAATATTTGTAAAAGTGCTTAGCATATAGTGCCTGGCATATTTGAGGAGGTATGTAAAGACTGATCCCTTTTTTTCCTCCTTCTTGGCTTCATTATTTAGCAAGTAGGAGAACCCCTTCTTACTTTAAGTTGAGGACTGTTATGTTCTCTGAAATAACATTTTTGCTTTCAGTGAAGAAAATAGTTCCTGTATTTCAGGAGTCAGTGATTGAAAGGATTGATGTGTTGTTCATTTTGTAGTAGCATTATAATTATTACATCTTCACTATTCCATATTTAATGTTTTAGAAATTCTACTGTAATGTTTGAAGTTATCTATTTATAACAGTGTTCCAATGGCATCATCTCCTGTAGTAGTGTTATATGTTTGCCTCAGAACTTATACTATTGATAGGGGAGTAAGAATTATATGGGGAAGATTTGGCATAAATTACTTTTCAATTAGAGTAGCTTAATGGTTATGTTTAGAGTAGAATGAATGGTAAGCCTTTTCAGAACAACTTGGCTATATTTATAGAGAAAGAAGATCAAAGAATTTACCTCTGCTGCTAAAATTGTTTATTTGGGTGCACTCTGATGTGCTAAATAGAATATTGGGTATCAGATCAAGAACAGAAACTTAAGAAAGTAGGCCGTTTGAAGAGAAAAAAAGATACTAAAGAAATTAGCCTTGATTTGGGTTTGGAGTTTAACTTATCCCTAATAGACAAGATGTACATTTATAAGCATGCTGTAGACCAGACTGCATACCAGTGATTTGATGCTTCGGGAAGCAGTAAAATGTCTTTGGGGAATGCTTAACAAAATATATAAAATAAAATACAGCCTAATGTTAATTTGTGGTGTTTTAAGTCAGTTTGTGGCTATGGGCAAAATGTTTCTATTTGAATTTGACACCACTATTCTAAGCAATAAACGTGGCTTAGTTGAGGCTCACACAAAGCTTTTTGCAGGTTTATTTTCCTCCTTGCTCCCTGGTGTTTTTATATGTTAATAGTCCTTTTTTAAAAAAGATCTGAAAAATTTTGTGTTATGTTGAAAATGTGCTTACACCGAGAGCCTTTATTTTCCTTTAAGGCCAAAAGAGCTATCTATTCCTTTTGTGATTATATTGAGATAATCACAGAATCTTTAAATTCTTAAATATTTACTTAAAACTTTTGCCATTCCAGATTTTATCCATGATTGAAGAAGCAGCTGGAACCAGGATGTACGAATGCAAAAAAATTGCTGCCCAGAAAACTATAGAAAAAAAGGAGGCTAAGCTGAAAGAAATTCAGACGGTAGTTAATATTTTATTAGATAATTCGTATAAGGCAACTATTAAGATTCTGCCTTTAGAATTCTTCTGGCATAGAAATGGAGAAACTGGTATAGATTTAGATGTGATTTTCCTCTTTCCTTTCATTTGCCTAAAAATATTTGCTTTTTCCTTTTATATTTACCCTAATGAAGTTGTAATTCTTAATTTTCTAGATACTAACAGAAGAGATTACTCCAACACTTCACAAATTGAAAGAGGTATGTTTTAAATAGATCAAATGATGCTTGAGGGATTAATTTTAAGACAATGAGACTCTGAGGTGAAATAACTTGGCTGTGGCCATGGAGGTGTTTAGTAGCAGGGCCAAGACTTAAATATAGGACCTGTGATTCCAAATTTTGAACTCTTTCTGCTTTACACACTTGCTTTAATGTAGTCAAAGATGAAATTAATTCTTTGGCTGCTATATCACATTGCTGATTCATATTGAAGTTGTAGTCCATTTTAATTCCCTAGGTTTTTTCATATTACTTGCTCTCTTACTACAGCTACGTTCTGTAATTTTATAGTTGACCTTTTAACCCTAGTTACAAGTTTATCCCTATTACATTTCATTTTATAAGATTCAGTCCATTCTAATGTTTGATTATTAAGTATATCTGGTACTCTGCTTTCTTAAACAATACAATAACATTCATTTGGACATAAGTAAAAAGTTATATTGATAAAGCTAATAATTTATTAGAAAAAGAGAAGTTTAATAGGTTATTGGTGATTTGATTTTTGCTTTAGGTTCTCTACATGCTACAATGTTAACACTGTAATATGTTTTCCCATACATATTAGATCCAACTGACTATACATTTTGTAAGATTAAAATTAATCCAAGTATTATATTTTGTAAAGTTTATTAATAATCACTTGAAGCAGAAAGTAGAAAAAAATACAAGAACAAAAGTAAAAGCCTGAGTAAAGCCATGTGAGAAAAATTGATCTGCTTGGCATTCCCCCCATTTCCACAAATCACCATCAGGAGAAAAGAGCGTGAGAAAGGGTGGAGCTACACTCAAAATATGGGATTTAGAGTCCTGGGGAGCAAATTCTAATTATATACTTTGTTAGTAAAAATAGAAAAATATGATTAATTTGCAAATTCCATAATATTGTATATGAAAGCTAGTTTTCATACAACTTTGTCTTTTGAGGTCCTTTATAAGTATAAAACTATGATGCTATGAACTTGAAATTTTGAGCTCTGACGTGTATGTATATATGTGTGTGTATTGTATGTGCACATTTGTTGTGTTTTTATGTGGTGGAGGGAGAGTTGGAGACCCTCAAAATATTCCACTTGAATTTCAGATTTTTCTTTTTCTCATTGGTAACTTTTTAGGAAAGATCTTCCTATTTGGAGTACCAAAAAGTAATGCGAGAAATAGAACATTTGAGTCGTTTGTACATTGCTTATCAGTTTATGCTAGCTGAAGATACCAAAGTACGTTCAGCTGATGAGTTAAAAGAAATGCAAGCCCTGACTATCAAACTTCAGGAAGAAGTAGCTGAGAATGATAAACATATTAAGGAACTTAGCCATGAAATAGAAGAGTTGGAAAAAAGAAAAGAAAAGGTAAGAACTCAAGTGTGAAAATTAGGTAACTTGTATTATATAGTTAAAAATTTCCTTGCAGAGTGATAGCATGAGATTTCTGTTCTAGAGCCATTGAAAGTGTCTTACACTATTTACTTTAGAGAGGCATAATATAATAGATTAAAAAAATTATTTACACTTGGGGGCAGCTAGGTAGCTCAATTGATTGAGAGCCAGGCCCCTGGGTTCAAATTTGTCCTCAGACACTTTTTAGCTGTTTGACTCATTCAAGTCATTTAATACCCCCATTGCCTAGCCCTTATTGCTCTTTTGCCTTGGAACCAATACACAGTATTGATTTAAAATGGAAGGTAAGGGTTTAGTTTTTATAAAAAGAATATTTTCACTCAAGTTGTTATGTGAATAAAAGATTGCAAAATTGTTGCAGATTTTAAGAAATATGACTGAGATGAGATGCATTTATTATAGGAAATGGGTAATGTCCTTCAGTCTTTGGAAGATGTGCTTGCAGAGGCTCAGAGGGTCAGTATGAAGTCTCAAAGTGCTCTTGATCTTAAGAAGAAAAATATGGAAGGTGAAGAAAAAAAACGTAAAGAATTAGAAAAAAGTATGGCAGAGGTAAGCAGTAGTAACTCATTCTGAAACATAAGGTGTCCTTTTGGTTTGTTCTCAGTGATATTAACTCTGTAACACAGCATTTCCTGATAATTTAGTTTAATGATTACTTAGTAACATTATCTTAACTAAACTTTCTAGGGTAAGGTTTCTTAACACATAGCCCATGAACTCGCCTTAAAAAACATTTAAATAATTATATTTCAGCATAAATGTCTTCCATTGTCATTTCATATCTTTTATTCTATGCATTTAAAAATATTTTTCTGAGAAGGGCTCCCCTGTCATTAGACTTCCCAAAGATTCTGTGACTCAAGAAAGGTTAGAATCCCTGTCTTAGGACTATGAAATATAGAAGTAGATTTGCTTGTGTTCATTATGTCCTTTGTGAAGCACTGAGCTAAGTACTAAGGAAGGAAAGAGTTGAAAATAAATCCCTATCTGAGGAACTTATATCCTATGATTTTTTTTGAATGATTAACTCAGACATTTTCCTTGACGCAGTCAGGGATTTTGAAATTATCAGTTGTTAAAGTACCTATCTGGTTTGGGTTTTTAAAAACAATCTCAAGTGGATGCTTCATCTGACGTTTATTTCATTAATGTTAATTAGGCTAAAAGTTCTGATCACCATTAAAAAATGTGATAGATTCTTCAAGTGCTGGAGTCTTGCATATCAATAGATAGATCAATATTTTAAGTTATTATTTTTCCAATGTTTTAAATATGACAATGCTGGTCCTTAAACTCTATGGAGGCTTTTATTAATAAAGCCATCATTCTTCTCCTCAGGGTAATGCCTCATCATTATGTCATATATTTTCAATACCAAGCTTACAATATAACAGTTATTGAGGTAGGAAAAATTTGGAATTCAGGACTTTGCGATTAAAGCCATGATTTTGAAATTCCTTTCCAGTATCATACCATTTTGAAATTGTTATGGAATCTAATGATCAGTGATATTAGGTAAACAGTTTATGTATATGAAGGTTCAGAGAGAGCTGATTTTGAATTCGGGGTTCTGGTATCAAAGCCTGGCTGTGTCATTAATTGTATCATTGATCCTAAGCTAATTTCTCAACCTCTCTGTGTCTCAGCTTCCTCATATATAAAATGAGAGGGTTAAAGTAGACAACTCTACAAGGTGTCTTCCAACTCCACATTTATAGACCTTTGAGTCTAAGTTGACCACTAGGTGATTTGCTTGCTTTTTTCTCTGCACCATATGCAACTAAGAAGGGAAAGTTATGATCCATGTTTCTGGAGAGAGAATCTACTCTAGCATATGTATTTAATGTATAAAGGAGGGAAATGAATCCCCATCCTTAAAGCTGTTTGGTTAGATGCTGATGTAGGAAACATGATTTCACAAATGAAAGAAATTCATTTTCTCATTAATTATTTTTCCACAAAGGATTCTAAAACTTTGGCAGCAAAGGAAAAAGAAGTAAAAAAGATAACAGATGGATTGACTTCTCTTCAAGAAGCTAGTACCAAGGATGCAGATGCCCTGGCATCCGCACAGCAGCATTTCAATGCTGTGTCTGCAGGCTTGTCCAGTAATGAGGATGGGGAAGAAGCCACTCTTGCTGGACAAATGATGAACTGTAAAAATGACATAAGCAAAGCTCAGACCGAAGCCAAGCAGGTAAAATCAGAAATTAAGCACTTAAAAATGTGATAAAAAGTTAAGGGTTGGACTAGGAAGTCTCTAAGGTCCCTTCCAATTCCTGGATTCTGTGCAAAGAATTTGAAGGTTGAAGAACGTCTTGGTGCAATGGAATGAATATTCGACCAGGGTATGGTAGACTTGGGCACTAGTCTCATTTGTGTCATTTATTAGCTGTGTGGTTTTGTTGTTTGTTGGGGCAGCTTGGTGACTGAGTAGATAGAGCCTCAGGCCTAGAGTCAGAAAAACCTGAGTTCAAATCTAGCCTCATATATTTTCTAGCTTTAGTGCTTTGCCTCAGTTTCCTCATCCCTAAAATGAACTGTAGTAGGAAATGGCAAACCATTCCAATATCTTTGCCAAGAAAACAAGTCCCTTAATTTTGTCAATATTGGCATCATTTTTCCAATCTCTAGACTCATAACCTAGGTAGTCTTTGATTTGTTCTTTTCAAACCATTCTTCTGTTCCCCAAACCCATTTTCCCTTGGTCACTACGTTCTACTTATTTTTTTTTTTGTGGGATATCTTTTGGATTCTACCTGTATCATATTTGTGGGACAGCTTGTTGGAATGGAAGATGATGTAAATAAAGAACTTTGCAAACCATAAAACACACAATAAATGGTAACTACCGTAATTCCCAAATTCCCCAATCTATAATTTAAGTTTCTGAGACAGAACTCTGAAGCCAATAACTATTTACTAAAGGGATTGGTCCCCTTTAACAAATAGGATCCTAGACCTTCCTCATGGTCAGAACCACCTCCCCCTCCCCCCCGCCCATCCTGTTCTAATGTATAGCATTTATAATCTTTAGGTTCAAACACTAAATATATTAGTGCAGTTTCCTCTGGATTAGTATGACTCAAAATATACATTTTCATTGGTGATTGAAATTAGACAGCAACAGGATAGACTGCTATTCCTTGTTTTCCTGGAAACAAGGCAGGGTTGGAACATATCATGAAAGACTATTGTTGAAGAGTTGAGACGGTCATGTTCTTCCTAAGGCTAACCAATCAGGTGAAGCAGCTAGGGATGGAGGGCTCCCCAAACAGCCAGGGACTTTTCACCTAACCTTATGATAGCCTTTGTCTTGACATCCTTTGCTACGAGGAACTTAAATAGTCAAAACTAGGGTGGGGACCCTTTAACTGTAATCAATTGGGGCATGTCTTAAGCTCCATAATCGAACATGAAGAGAACTATTTCAGCTATTTAACGTAATCTAATTACTCACAACTGAATTGTGGATTCAGAGTCAGTTGATTATCCTTTACTAAATGTAGATTAATGTTTGTTAGTGCAAAAGAATTATTCACTGTTTCTGTGGAATCATAGTAAGCTGAATAATACTGATTGGAACTTAACATAGGGATAAAATCAGTGATTTAGGATGGGCAGAAGTCTACTTATAGGGCTTGGGTCAAATTATTTTTCATTCCACTAATAGTATTTTTGTTAATATTGTTATTTGGAGCTCTGAACTTAGTAGACCTGAGCTTGAATTCCAGCTCCAGTGTTTGTGAGGTGAGTGTCCATGGGACACTGAAAGCTATCTGGGTCTTAGTTTCTTCTTTAGAATGAGGATAAGATTATTTACTTCACACAGTAGCTGAGGAAAGTTAGTTGTAAATTTAAAATTGCTATAAGAAGGTGAGTTCTTTATGTTTTCATGCTTACCACATTTGGACAAGTGTAATAACCTTCTTCTCTGGACCATCTCCATTTCAGTTGATCTTTCCTACCACAAAATTTTGTGGAAAGTATTATTGTCTTTATTGTTTTCCTGCTTCAGAATCTATAGTTTTCTGTTATTTATTAAATGTTTCATTTTTCTGTTTGGTTTCATGTTTCATTTTTGAATTTTTCATTTCATGTTTGAAGTGGACTGGCCCTACCTTACATGTGAACTGGCCCTATTTTGTTTCTCGCTAATCTATAAATAGCTTCTCTATTATAGCTTGACAGAGTTCCTGGTTGACCTTTCTGGAAATGGAAGAAGCTAGATCATTGAATATGGAGCTTCTCCCTTTTCTGAAACTCATTTAACTATCAACCAGGCTTTGCTATACCTATTCAAGCTCTTTAACTAGTAAGAATCTTAGAAATATTTGTCATGGGAGCAACTGGGTGGCTCAGTGATGGAAAGCCAGGCCTAGAGACAGGAGGTCCAAGGTTCAAATCTGGCCTCAGACACTTCCTAGCTCTGTGGCCCTGGGCAAGTTACTTAACCCTCATTGCCTAGCCCTTACCATTCTTCTGCCTTGGAGCCATAGTATTGACTCCAAGACAGAAGGTAAGGGTTTATTAAAAAAAAAATATATATGTATATATATATATATATATATGTATATATATTTGTCATGTATATTTTGTGTAATTGTTGGGGACTGATTCATGATGAACATGAATTTGGCTTTTATCCTAAGTAGCCTTCAAAGGGAAAAATACCAGGAAAAATTTCCTTTGCTGTTTGAAAAGATGCTTATCTGTAATAAGTAATTACTTATAGATTATGAAGTTGCTGGGAGTTATTTCTTGTTTTATATCTGCTGCTCTTTATGTTTAGCATTACTCTGCTTTTGTCCCATTTTTCAATCTAGGCCCAGATGAAGTTGAAACATGCCCAGCAAGAACTGAAGACCAAACAAGCTGAAGTTAAAAAGATGGATAGTGGTTACAAGAAAGACCAAGAGGCCTTTGAAGCTGTGAAAAAGCTTAAAGAGAAACTGGAAACAGAAATGAAAATGTTAAACTATCAAGGTTTGTATTAATTGTTCATGTTGTATCAGAATATTTGGCCAATTAAAAATAAGGGAGCACCTTATTAGGGGAAATGAGAGTCTGAGAAAAATCATTGATTTTGTTCATGAACTTACCTCATACCATTCTTCTTTTCTTATGTTCCAATATTGGCAACTAATATTTTGAACTTGTCTTTACATTTCTGTCAAGTTTTGACTTTAAATGTAAAATGTCCTTTATAAAGTGGTCTTTTTAAATCAAAAGAGTTTTTAAAAAGTATTTGTCTTTAAAAATATGTTTTTTGGATGTATTTTGTCTTTATATCATAGTTATTCTTGGATAGGAAAAAACTCTTGCCCACCTTCAGATTGAACCCTTTCTTGTAATTAAAAAAACCTCTCAATTAATCAAAAACATCCCCCTACAGTGACCATATCTCACAAGGCATACAACATTCTGCCTGAATAGTTCCTTGTCTCTGCCAGGAGGAGGGGAAGTATACTTCATTATCCCTTCTTCTGGGCCTCCCCTGGTTTTATCCTTATTTTTTCCAAAGCTCAGCTTCTAAAAAATTTTTAAATTTTCATTAATGAAAACATTAATTTGATTATACTTATTTCATTCTGTAATGTTCAAAGTTCTGAATTCTTCATACTCATAATTTCTAATTATACCATAACATTCCATTATCTACATAGATTATGATTTTTAGCTATTCCTCAATCCAATTGCTCTTCAAAAGACTATAAATACTAAATTTAAATAACCTGTTACAATTTGAGGGAAACCTCCTTCCTGCTTTATTCCTGTTCTAAAGTGTGAATTTAAAGTTCAGGAATACCATTCAGTCTTTGAAATACCTTTCATATTCTTTAGGGTTGCACTGAGCATTATGGAACTGTCAGCTCTTATTGGTGATATTTTTAATGGGAGGGATCAAATTTTGCTCAAGTTTAAAACAGAACTGTATCCATGGGGGTAAAATGAAATATGTGTCTCTTTTTACAAAAGGAGTATTTAATATTCGGCAAAAGAGGATTTAATTGTATATGCTTTTCATTTAATACCCTTCACTAGAAATGTATGCTTAGCTCTTATTTATTAGTATTTTATTATTTAGACGGAATTGCTTTTTTTGGGGACTTCTTATTTATTTTTTTAATTAAGTTGAGTTATATTTTTCTGTTTAGAAAATAAGGAGGAACATCTTTTGGAAAATCGTCGGCTGCTGTCACAAGATATCAACAGGCTGAAAAAAACATGTGAAACCACATTTGCCAAGTTTCCCAGTCTTCGATTTGAATACAAGTAAGAGATTGTGAACTTTATTGGCATACATCTTAAAATAAAGAAAATATAGATGGTAAAGGCCACATTCATCAGCCACCTCTGGTAGTAATATCTGTCAATGCTGAGATAATTGAAGAAAACCTTATTTTTATTTTCAGTTCTAAACTCTCCTTCCACCTCCTTCCTTGCCCATTGAGAAGGCAAGAAATAGAATAAGTCTTATTAATATAAAGTCATGGAAAACATTTCCACATTAGTCATGTTGTGGGGGAAAAGAGAAAAAGAAAGAGAAAAAATGTACTTTTCACTCAGAATACATTAGTTCTTTATCTGGAGGTGGATAGTAATTTTCATCAAGAGTTCTTTGACATTGTTGCTGGCCATTGTGTTGGTCAAAGTTACTAACCCTTTCTCAGCTGAATTGAATTACATTGTTGCTGTTACTGTGTATTGTTCTAGTGCTGCTCATAATTTTATATCATTTCTACTGGTGCTGCTCATATAATTTTATATCATTTCATATGTCATCCCAGGTTTTTCTGAAACCATCCCCTTTATTATTTCTTATAGTACAAAACTGTTACTTCACAATCATATATTATAACTTGTTCAGCCATTTCCCACTTAATGGGTGTCCCCTCAATTTTCATTTCTTTCCTACCACAAAAAGAATTGCTATAAATAATTTTGTATAGACCTTATTAATGGTTTCGCTGCATTAAAGGGTGTGCCCCATATTATAGTCCCTTGGGAATTGTTCCAAATTACTCAAACCTTTGACTCATCAATACCTTAGCTTTTGTTCAGAAAGAAAAGAGAATGGGGAACCCTCCCAGGCAAAGATCTGGCTTTATTGTGAGCATAAAAATCAATGAGGGTAGGGATTTTGCAGGTTACTTGGTTTGAAGCCTTAGACCCTGAATTACAAAATACTCTTTTGTGGTTTTATGTTTGTCCCCACCCACCCTTCCCCCTTCTTTAGGAAATCCCCAATCCCCTAAGACCTTTTGAAGCCTTTCCTGGTTCCTGAGACCTTTGGAGACCTTTTTGGTCTCTGTAACCTCTTAAATGAATTTAATTGGATATAAAGTATATTATAAAGTAGATTTATACTCTTAGGATTAATATAGTAACTCACTTATGATTAATATGGTAAAAAATTTAAGATTATTGCTCAGGTACTCTCCTGGGTCTACCATCTTAATTTGGTTACATATACAGACTTTTGCCTGGGACTGTATCCTACCACACAATTAGGTCCTATAGTTTTAAGATTATAATTTCATTACACTCTAGCCATTGATTTTTTTAAATTAAAAAAAAAAACTCTTACCTTCTATAAGGGCTAGGCAATTGGGGTTAAGTGACTTGCCCAGGGTCACACAGCTAGGAAGCATCTGAGGTCAGATTTGAACCTAGGACCTTCTGTCTCTAGGTTTGCCTCTCAATCAGTTGAGCTACCCAGCTGCCCCCTTCTAGATAGTGATTATTGATTTTCTTGTTACAGTTTTAAACTGGGTTATATGTATCAGGAAAACCTGATCAAGAGTGGATGATATAGTCTTCATTAAACATACTATGTGTGTAATTAGAATCTATTACCCTAAAAACTAAGACCCCCAGCAAAACTACAATTCCCAGAACCTCACTCACTTTCTGTCCTTACGTGCTGATGTAGACAGGCTATAAATTGATTGGAGGTCTGTCTCGCTGTCTCTTGTCTTCTTGATGCAGCTTTGGTGGAGTGGACTTTTTGAGTAGGTAGAAAAACTTAGTCATGTGGTTCAATTTTGTCAGATAATAAACTTTATAAAATAATACTTAAAGTATTGGACATTAATTTAAATCCTGCATTTATGGTGACCAAAAGTGGGGTTCAGAAACCTTAATTCTCTCTGAGTAGATTAGTCCGAAAAGAAATCACATTTCTCAAATATAGTAGTATTTCTCTAGGATTAGTCAGTATTTTATTTTTTTACGTGTAAAAACATTTTAGCCTTTTTTTTAAATTTTGAGCCAAATTCTCTTCATTCCCTCCCTTCTCTCCCTCCTCCCTGAGATGGCAAGTACACTGATATAGCTTTTACATCTATATTAAACGTAACTGTAAAACATTTTTCTATATTAGTCATTTTTGTGGAAGAGAACTCCAAACTTTGAAAGAAAGAAAGTGAAAGAGTATATTTTGTTCTGTATTTAGATTCCATCTATTCTTTTCCGAAGGTGGATGGCATTTTTCATCATGAATCATTGGGAGAATTGTCTTGGATCACTATATTGTTAAGAATAGCTAAGTCATTCACAGTTTTTCATCATACAGTATTAGTTATCATGTACAATGTTTTCCTGGTTCCCTTTGCATCAGTTCATGTGGGTCTTTCCAGGTTTTTCTGAAATCATCCTCATCATTTCTTATAGCACAGTGATTTTCCATTACAATCATATACCACAGCTTGTTAAACCATTCCCTAATATATGGGCATTCTCTCAATTTCCAATTCTTTGCTACCACAAAAAGAGCTGCTATAAATATTTTTGTACAAATAGATCCTTTTCCTTTTTTAAAAAAAAATCTCTTTGGGATTTATACCTAGTAGTATTATTGCTAGATCAAAGGGAATACAGTTTTAAAGCCTGTTGGGTATAGTTAGAATTAATTTTTATCTTTTATATCAAAGGGATCCGGAGAAAAATTGGAATAGAAATCATGTGAAAGGCCTTGTGGCTTCCTTGTTTAATGTAAAAGATGCTTCTACTACAAAAGCTCTAGAAATCGTAGCTGGTGGAAGACTCTACAGTGTTGTGGTAGACACAGAGGTAAATTGGTAGCACTTTTTAGTATATGTCTTTTTCTATCCTTATATTTTGTTTGAAAAAAATGTAAAGTTTGATAAGTTCTATTTAACTTTATTCATTTCTTGGATTTATGGAACACTATAACATGTACTATATTGTTCTTGGGGGCAGCTAGCTGACTTAGTGAATAAAGTGTCAGGCCTACAATCAGAAACACTCATCTGCCAAAATTCAGATCTGGCCTTAGACAATAGCTGTGTGACACTGTTAGTCCTGTTTGCCTCAGTTTCCTCATGAGCTGGAGAAATGACTGAACAACAAAATATTGTTCACAAAATAACATAGCCTCTAGATTTGGAAGGGTCCTTGGTGACCATCTAGTCCATTTTGTCTTTGAAAGGCATCCCCTCTTTAACATACCTAATAAAAGGTATGTTAAAGGTATGTTAATTCCTCCAGTCACCTCTGGAAGATATTTGGGTGTCTTAATTCTTCCTGAGGTAGTTCCTTCCACTTTTCAGAAAATTTTTCCTTACATCAAAATCTTAGTTTTCCTTTTTGTAATTTCAACACATGCCTCTTAGGTCTACTCACTGGAAACAAATACAAGTGTAATTCTTCTTCCATTGTAGCTGTCATCAGTGACCCTGTTCTTTTTCCCCTGTCTGTTCCCAAGTTTAGTCTGCAGGGTAAACATCCCCAGTTTTTATACCATGAAATAAATGATTTTTAATATACTAATTGGAATTCTAGTGAGTAGGAAAAAAATATCTAAAACATTTTTGTAAAATTTAAAGAAGAGCATATTCATTAAGCAAGATTTAGACTAGAAGATATAGTAAATTGTATCCCTTCCATTATTTATAATTCTCTATATTCCATTATATGTACTTTTTTACATCTCTGTATTTTATTTGAGACAAATTAATTCAAAAGTTTAACCCCCAAGTATATTTTATGTGGTTGTTATAACAAAATGTTAAAAGTATAGGAATGGGAGTAGCTAGGTGGCCTGGTGGATTGAAAGCCAGGCCTAGAGTCTGGAGGTCCTGGTTTCAAATGTGACCTTAGATACTTTCTAGTTATGTGACACTGGGAAAGTCACTTAACCCCTATTGCCTAGCCCTTGCCACTCTTCTGCTTTGGATTCAATATATAGTATTGATCCTAAGACAGAAGGTAAGGATTTACCTTTAAGAAAGTATAGGAATATAGTTGTGTGACCTCTGGTAAGTCACTTACCTTCTATTGCTTAGCTCTTGTCACCTTGGAACCTATACTTAGTATTAATTCTAAGCAGAAAATAAGGGTTTAAAAAAATATAGGAAGGTATGCTAAATAGGTGGTATCTTAACTTATATATACATATATAAGTGCAAAACATAATTTATAATGTTTTATAGCAAGTTCTGTTTATTTTTATTATGCTACATAAATGAAATTTCTTGAATTTTTTTAAGACATATATTCCTAAATTTGGTGTCACTACCCTGCTTCAGAAAACAAAGTGTTTTTAGTATTGAACAGATAGTTGACTATTAACAGTTTTCTACTTTGATGGTGTTAGAAACATTCTGTGAGATTTATACAACTAATTATTGTTCCTCGCTGCTGCAAGATTAAAAACAAAAAATCAAACATATATTATAACTTTTTAAAAAGTTAATATATGGTTTTGCATTAAACAAACCCCCACAGTAAATAAAACTTTAGGGTGTAGTTATGGTATAAAAGGTGTCCATTTCCTTAACTTTTGGTCTCTGCTTTTTATGCACCTAAGAAATAAAAAAGCACATCTGCCTCTACATACATGATCATTATACGAGTGATGAGGAAGTTCGGATAACTTTCTTGAAAATATCATAAAGCTCATAGATCCATCATATCTTTAAAGATAGCATTCATTTTCTCCTTTTGAATTTTTTATGGACCTTGAATTTTTTCCCCTAACATGTACTATTTATTTTAGATTACAGGTAAAAAAATACTAGAAAAAGGTGAACTAAAACGTCGGCACACTATAATTCCACTCAACAAAATTTCATCCAGGTGTATTGGAAAGGAAACTCTGAATATAGCTAAAAATCTAGTAAGTCTCTATTGTATTTATTTCATATATATATTTTTGTTTTATAACCTATTTTTAAACAGGCAGATGGCATATCAATTAGAATGTAGATTTTAGGTTTAGGAAGACTTGATTTCAATTTCTGCTTATGAGATAGAATTTTTAAAGTATTTTGAAAACCAAGAAGTGCCCTGCAAGTGTCAGCTAGTATCATTATTTTATTTAGAGAATAACTGATTTTATGGATTTTGTGCTACCTTGGGTCTTGAATTATGAAAACACACACAAGGGTCTTAAATTATATAATATACTTGTTTTAAGGAACATGAGGTATCTAGATGCTTTTTAATCAATATCTTATTAAATAAATTTTTGTTATAATTTACTGTGAAAATTTAGCCATATTAATGAAATTAGAATGCTCTTTAACAGCTCAGTGTGGCTTTGATATGGCATAAAATTGTCAAAGTCTTATCAACAGTAATAGTGACAGTATTTTTTTTGATTGTGAGATGTGCAGTTTCCTTGTTCAGTCCAATTCAGTCATATGTTTCTGTAGACTTAATGAATATTCAGAAACCTTATATTTATTTTTTAACTTGAATTTTTTTTCCAATAAGCAAACATTCATTTTCTCTCTTCACCTTACTCCTTTACTTTCTCCATGAAAAAAACAAAAACAAAACAAACCTAAACCTTTATAAAAAAAGTCAATCTGAAAAAATACCTATATTGATCATGACCAAAAAAAGTATATCTCATTCTGCATCTTGAATCAATCATCTTTCTGTCAGGAGATGGGTTGCTTTCATCATCATGGTCTGAAGTCATAGTTGGTGATTGATTGATCAAAGAAACCTCAGACTTAGAAGTTCATAAGAACTATGAATAGATTCCCAAAGGAGGTACAGATCTCCTTGTTCCCTCATTAGACTTGCTTAGTGGGATTCCTGCAACCAAATATGGTCTGGATTCCTTGGCTACTCCTGTTGCTTAGGGTAATTTCTTCTACCCTAGGTTATATAGGGTAGTTTAGGTGCCCCAGATTTTTACACAAGGAGGAGTGAAGAAGAAAGAGAAAGGTTGGGTAGGAGAAATATTTGGCTTAGAGAAGTTTTGACTTATTCACCTACTTAAGCCACTGTTAAAGGGATTAAAATACACCACTCTCTCCTTTCACCTCAGGTCTTGGGAAGCAGGAGAGTGATGTGAATTCCTTACTGACTGTTCTTATGCTTTGACATAAATCTATTTTATATATACTAGTGGGGATCAGAAACCAAAGCTTGAAAGGTCTAAGAGAGGGCAGGAACAGATAAATAGAGCACCACTTCCTCTCTCAGACAGAGCTGCCCAAGGGAAGATGAGATTGGATCACTGTCCAGAGCTGAAAGGTAAAAGGAAATCCCCTTCAGACTCTGGTTTCCGTTTTCTTCCCTGAATGGATATTATCTTGATCCCCTTAGCACACTTGAAGAATGAGCTGTTCAGTTCTTCTCTCTTAATAAGATCTATCTATTGTTTGGAGATTTAGGATTGGTAGGTTTAGGGAAGAGGGAAAATTTAGGAAGTCTCTATTTCTATTTCAACATAAATTTCCTTCAGGGGTTTATTTTATATATCATATATATTTCTATTAATTTTATATTTTATGTTATATTTCCTAATATAGAGAGATACAGCTTTTGAAGATATCAATAGAAAATCTTCTGGGTGGATAGTCTCTTGTCTTCCCCAAAGGGTAAAAGTCTCTATCCACCACTTTTGAGGATAAGGCTAATCTGATGTCTTCAGATCAATGAGGGATCACAGCAAGCTAAGCTCAGTGAGGTTGCTCTTCCCCCTCTCAGTTCAGAAGAAAAAAGAACTTTTCAACTGTCCATCTGCTTTTCTTGACTAGAGGTTCTAGTCCCATCCCCCGTTGTCAGCCAAAGTTCCATTTCCTTCCGGCATGAGGTTTCCTTGTAAAATCAAGCCCTTGCAGTGCATTCTGTATCTCACTCATCCATATATATAAAAATGTTTTAACCAAAGATAAATTTTATATATTTTAAATGTACAAGCAAGGTAATACATCTGAAATATTAATTTTGTTTTTCTAGAAATTGGGATGTAAGTAGATTGCTAGTTAATAATAGTTAGCTGTGATAGAGGCTGGAGAGAGAGAGAACTTGTAAACCAAGATGCAAGAAACTGGGGACCTAATCTGCCTATCAATCGAGAAGAAGTTTACAAAACAGAATGTTCCCAGGAGTTGGCAGTTGAGCTGACCAGGGGAGGGGACTTGACTTGGAGTCTCTCTCTGGAGGTGGGACCTGGCTGAAAGACCCTGGTGGGGCTGACTTGGTTTTGGGGTTCTCTGACTTTGGACAGTTGAAGTTGATAAGAAGGAGGAACTTGGCTTTTGAGTGCTGGTCTATTTGAGAGTTGAGCTGGCCAGGAGAAACTGAGAGACTTTGAACTTTGTTTTTCTCTGGGGTTGAAGCTGAGAAAGGAGACAAGCCAGGTGGAAGGAGAGATTATGAACTTTTTTCTTTCTGGGATTAAGCTGAGAGACCTTGCTGATTTTGTGAAGAAGAAAGAAGATTTAAAAGCTGTTGTCCTCCATCTCCTAACTGTCTAAGAATCAGTTTGTGACTAGACTACTTTCTTAAACCCTCATTTTAGATTAGGGACATCCTCATCCCTCGCACCTCAGTTTCCCATCTTGTAATTCCAATAAACCCCCTGACTTGAAAAGGAAAAGAAAAGAATATCTTTATAGTTCACTCAGGGGGGAGGGAAGAAGCCAAAGGCTTCAAGAAGAATTGGGAGGTGGGGGAGGCAAGGGAGGAGAGGGTTGGAGAAAGGGGGGGAGGTTTAGAAAGATATACTGATCCATCAGCCATCAGTAGGGATTAGTAGGCAAACCCCAGAGCAGTTTTCTTGTGTAGCAGTTCCCCTGAGTACCATCATCTCTGGGCATTTCTCATTCCTACCTCCATTACAAATAAACAGTTTCAGGTTCCCTTAGCATCTCTCTCTAGTCACAAGCCAGACGACAGCAGTCATTTGCAACAAGAAACAGTTCCCCTCAGTTTATATTCTCTATTTCAAGAAGTAATAGTTTCCATCAATTTACTTTTCTATTTCATAACATAATGGCAATTGTTTAGCTAAGAAATTGAACTTGGTGACGTAAAAACAAATTTCATTTTATTGTTAACTTTGCTATGAATCCTTTGAAAAAATTTTCTTCAGTTTTTTCACAGAATAAATTAGCGATTTGGGCATATTTTACTATTGCTAACATACAAAAAGCTAACTCATAAGAATAGTTGTCTTATAAATAGCTTTAGGGAAATATCATCAGGAATTATAGCCATAGAATAAAATGCTCATTTAGGACTTTTCTAACCAAGACACACATGCATACACATGCACATGCACTCACTCTCTCCCTCTGAGATTATCTCTACTCTATCCTGTCTATATTTTGTTTATTCATTGTTGTTTACATGTTGTTTCCCTGATTAGATGGTGACTAGCTTGACAAATCTTCTTTGCTTGGCAGGTTGGTGCTGATAATGTGCATCTGGCCCTTTCACTTATTGAGTATGAACCTGAGCTTCAGAAAGCAATGGAATTTGTCTTTGGAACAACATTGGTCTGTGATAATCTAGACAATGCTAAGAAAGTTGCCTTTGATAAAAGGATAATGACTAAAACAGTCACTTTGGATGGTGATGTGTTTGATCCCAGTGGAACACTGAGTGGTGGTAAGGACAGCTAGGGTTCTTTTATTTAAGCACATGCCCATATTTTCCTTGGTAATGTAATAACAAATCTTTATTTTATAATAGAATGATTTGTTTATATAGCATATTATTTCATAATTTTTCTTTGTATTTTATTTTGGTAATAGTTCTGATTAGGCAGGGCACTTGTTAGTCTCTACTTTACATATAAGGAAATTTTGGCACAGAGGGGCTAAAAGAACTCTTGTTAATAATGATGGAACTGCTGGAACATATGTTACTTGATTCTTAATTCTTTGCTTATTCCACTAGATCTCACTATGGAGCTTGGATGTCTGTTGCTGAGATTCTCTGACTTCATTAGTGTGGAAATTCTCTTATCAATCACATTTGTAAACTTCTTTATAACATGGTAGCTAAAACTTTTGCTCCTGGTTACATTTGAATTAGTAAATGTTAGAGTCAGAATTTGAACCTATATCTTCCTGATTCCGAGGTCAACACTAGACTCATAAGGCAGTACAGATATTGGCATTTCTGTAGGAAGAGCTCTCAGCATTGCCTAGCTCATTAGTATGACCTGGCTTCTCAAGGCAGTTAGGTTCAATCTTAAAATTTAATTTGTGTAAGATTGTGAGATCAATAGCTAAGTTTGTGTTGAAAAAGTAGCACTGGATTCTTTCTAGAAAACTCATTCTATGAGAATCCCTCCTTCTACATTGCCCCAGTCTGAATGTTTGCAGATACTACACTTTATAGGTAGAGTTCTCCCTCAGAATTCTGAAGGATGTGATTTTTGTTCTGTGTCTTTAGGGTTGGGTAGGTTGGAATACATACATAATAGGGTTAGAATGTTTATTATGTCTTTTATTATAAAATTGGAAATTGCTGATTCCTAGTTCTTCTCATTGTCTGTGTGATCTTGGTGAATCACTTAACTTCTCTGGTTCTCAATTTTAAATGGTGAGGAGAAGGTGTATGAGATCAGTGATCTCTAAACTTTTTTCATCTTTCACTGCTATCAGAAACAAGATTTTTGAACATCCCAAATATGTATGTTATTTGTTATATGCGTGTCCTGTCATAATAATTATACCAATATTAAGTGTATTATAAAGCTTTCTTTCACTAAAGCAGAACTTTAAAAAGAACAAGAGAAAGATGAAATATTATTTTGAAAATATTAGCATTAGAAAATTACTAAGATATTACTAATAATCATATTTTAGTGAGAGCATATGTTTGAATGTGCCTTTTTTTTTAAAAATCCTTACCTTTGTCTTGGAATCAATACTGTGGTTCCAAGGCTGAAGAGAGGTAAGGGCTAGGCAATGGGGATTAAGTGATTTGCCCAGGGTCACACAGCTGGGAAGTGTCTGAGGTCAGATTTGAACCTAGGACCTCTCATCTCTAGGCCTGGCTCTCAATCCATTGAGCTACCCAGCTGCCCCCTGCCTTATTATTTTTGAAAAATTTACCTTAGCCCTTTGGGATATAGCAACTTGAAGGTTTACTTTTAAACTCAGTTTATTTTGGTACTTGATTTTAATGGTTGTTATGGTCGAAAAAGTACCTTATCTAGATTACATAGATCCAAATAGAATAAGTGCAAGCACTTTCCAAATTATTCCAAAATACTAATTTTTCAATCCCCTCATAACAAAAGTGTTGCTTGAAATCAGGCTATTTTCCTTGATGGGAATTGTCGTTCTTGCAGGAGTCTCAGAAGGTGTTTTATTTTTATATTTTTAACCAATAGGTTCAAATCCCTCATTTGGAAGATGTAAAAATGAGTTAGCTAGTTCTGTTTCTAAGTATGTAGACATTTTTATAGTTTTCATAGATGACAGCATATTTTTACCCAGAGAGGAGAGTAACCAGGAGGAAAGGGTGGTTAATATTGTCAGGTGTTGAAGAGAGGTCAAGAAGAATGAGGATTTAGGTCTTTAGATTTGGCAGTTAAAATATAATTGGTAACTTGGATGAGAGCAGTTTCAGTTAAGTGAGTGGTTAATGATAAGAAAGAAATCTAGTCTATTGAAGACTGGAAAGAACAAAATTGGAAAGGTTTAGAAGAAGAATGAGTTTGAGAAGGATAATATAATGAGATCTGTGTAGTTCATAACTCATCTATGTCTCCTTAATTTGTGCTACTTTGTCTCCTTTGTAAAGGGAGTGGGGAGGGTGTGGGTGTATATAAGTTAGGGTTTTCCTAGTAGCACCATCATAACTTTATTGGAGTTGCATAGTAATGGGGAGACCCCGCATAATTGCACTGAAGAGAAACCCCATGACTGGTTATTGGGGAGGAAAAGGTTTGGTCTGTCTTCATTGTTGGCCCCTGGAGGTCATGCTGTGGTCTCCTTGGGGGTCATGTCTTTGGGGTTACAATATAGCCACTTAGGAATGTGACCCCTATTGTGGAATCCACTGAAGTGGGAGTACTTGAAGTTTCTCTTGGCTCTTAAGTTTTAATTTGTGATTTTATATCCATATTTGGAGACAGTGTCTAGTTCATCTTTTTTCTCTGTCCATAACAGGTGCACGACCCCAGACTGCATCTGTTTTGACACAAGCTCAAGAACTCAAAAATATCCAAGAGGAGCTAAAAGTCAAGGAGAATGAACTCCAGGCCGTAGAAAAGGAATTAGCAGGTCTAGAAAACACTGCTGAAAAGTAAGGCTTCTGTTAGTATAAATAGCATTTTTTCCCCCTTCAGAGATTTGAAAGGTGGACAAAACATTTACTTTTAATCTTTCCTTCTAAAGGATTCAGTCAACTGGGAAAATTCATGTTCTCTTTCATCTTAAATATTGAATAACTATCAAAACATTTATTGGGAGAAGATATGGTTTAGCTCATAAAGAGCACTTGGGGTGGGGGCATGTGAAAGAGAGCTGGATTTGGAATAAGGGGTGGAGTTCCAATCTTGGCATTGCTCTTTCTGGCCTGGGTGGCATTAACCAATCACCTACTTTCTATGAGCCTCATTTGGCTCCTTTGAAAAATGAGGTGAGTAGACTAGCTGACCGTAAGGTTCCTTCCAACCTGAAATCTATTGATGCTTAGATGAGGTGTCTAAAGGAAGACCATGTTAATTACCAACCGTGCAACCATGCAGTTAACCTTGCTGAGCCACTGTTGGCAGATTTGGTGGTTAAGAAGTAATTGTCAACTTAGATGAGAGGTCAAGGATAAGGAGGAAGTTGTGTACTTAGGAGTCAGGAAGGAGAGTGATAACCCGGACAGAAATGTGAAAGTTTAGAAGAAAAGTGAGTTTGCTGGAAAAGCTAATGAGGTCTCTCTGCAGGTTTTAACCCTTCTGTATCTTGTTAAACCTTGATATTTATTTTCTCTCATTTAAAATGAAAAGGGGTACAGTGAACAGGATTATCTTAATGATTTGTAACATGGATCTATACCTATCCTACCACCTTTGTGGGGCTCTTTTTAGAATTAAAAGAAAATATTGATCAAAAGCAGTTCGCAGGTGACAAAGCATTAAATAAATAGTAGATGGTAGTAGAAACAGTTTCTATGATCAGCATTGTAACATGAATTTTTCCTTCCATAAAAGCTTATATTGCTGATATTACCAGAAATGTTTAATATGGTAAAAGCACACAGGATTCTCAATATTAACTATTACTTAGCATCATAGAGGCAGAATATTGCTGGGTAGACCAAAAAATTAGACTATAAAATACTTCCTCTTGTTTTATCATTAGCAGCCACTGAACAGAATATGTATCAAAAGCACTTGAACTTGTCTTCTCTCTCTGTCTCTTTCTGTCTCTGGCTCTTTCTCTCTCTCTGTTCTAATGATATTTTATAAATGTTATTTTTAAAAACTTACATGTTTCAACACAGGGGTAATGACTTTCTCTGACTGCTTTTGGTTCGTCTTATTTTGATTCTTTGTGACACTTGATAATAGTCTTTACCAGGGCTGTTTTCCTAGGTTACTGTTTATACTACTAGAGCAAAAAAAAGTATTAGACCAGGCCTAGAGATGGGAGGTCCTTGGTTCAAATGTGATCTCAGATATTTCCTAGTGGTTGTAAGCAAGTCACTTAACCCCCACTGCCTAGCCCTTACCACTCTGTTGTCTTGGAAACAATATACAGTATTGATTCTAAGACAGAAAGTAAGATTTCTTTTAAAAAGCATTAGAAATATATACTTTAGTTGTCATATGTGGGTGGATATTTTAGTCTTACAAATTTTTGTTTATTAACATAGATTGTTAGCTATAAAATTCTTCCGTGTGAGAATAGTGAGGCAGTATTCTCTGTGATAAATAGATATGTCATGATATGTCTGACTTAATAACACATTTGAACATCTGAACATTGTCTGGAAAGTTAATTTTATTCTGAGCATGATGGTGGCAAACACTTACAGTCCGTGTAGCTTAGGAGGTTGGAATCACTTGAGTTCAGAAGTTTTGATTTTCAATACAGCTAAAACTAATATGGTATGTGTAGTCACCATGATGTAAGGGAGTAGAATGCCATCATGCTGTCTAGGTGGAGGAGGTGAACTGGCCTTGAATGGAAAAACGGAACATCTGGGCTGATTATTGGGGTCAGACCTGTGAGTGGCTGCTATATTTCTAGTCTGGGCAAAATATGAAGAACTAATCTACCCCCAAAATCTTTTTTTTAAGTTATTTTGACTTTGATTGTGTCATACATATTGAACACATACACATTCGTTCTGTACCATGTATTTTTATTGACTGATTAAAACGTTGAGGGCCAAGAAGTTAATTTATGGGAATCAGAAATGCAAAGAATGCAAGACTGAATGTTTTGAGAGAAAGCCTTGTTCTTTTCAATACTGTTTAGGAGCTAATTATTGCTTTTTAATTTCTATCATATTGTTGTTGACAAGGAAGGTCTAAGGAGTTATTTGTATATAGAAGTAATTTCCTTCATATTGTATTTGTATCTTGCCTAGTTTCTACTGACTTTTAGGAGTCATTAATTATATTACATGTGGAACCTCATTACAATTTTATGAGGGAAAATTTGGCTGAGAATTGAATTAAGTTGTCAGAATCGACTAAGTATTATTAATTTGAATTGAATGATTAAAATTTGACACTTGGGAAACAGGAGTCATTGTAATTCAAGAAAGACTAATATCATTTTTCTTAAATACATTTGTAAGGATGATTATAGTTAATAGAATTTCTTATATTCATATGATCTAATTATAATGTCACTGAGTAATTTTTGGGGGGAGAGATAGAAGAGATTTATCTTTGTTTTGCTCTTTTATTTTAGTCCATTTTAGAGATGTATGTTTTTAGAAAAAAATGTCTTTATCAGAAAGTTTCTATAATTTTGTAATAAGGGTAGTAATAATATCAACAAACATTTATGTGGCGCTTATCATATGCCAACTACTTTGTTAAGCACTTTACAGTTATCTCATTTGATCCTCACCACAACCTTGGGAGGTATTATTTAGTAATTTTTTTACAGATGAGGAAATTGAGAAAAACATGTTAAGTGACTTATCCAGTACCACACATCTGGTAAGAGTCTGAGGTTAGATTTGAACTTGGGTCTTCCAGACTCCAGGCTTGGCACTCTACTGTGCCATGCTAGATAGAACTTATAAGACCAGGAGCTTTTGTGGAATATTCTGCTAAAATTAGGGTTCAGAATTACTGATGTCTTAGAAATGTGAGTTTGTATTTCACATGACCAAAAGATGTTTGCCCACATATTTTTGAGCTCATTTTAGACAAGAGCATTTGATTTGGATGCACTCATGAAACCCCAGAATGATTACTGATCACTTACTACAAATGGAAATCTTTTAAGGTATCGTCAATTAAAGCAGCAATGGGAAATCAAGTCTGAGGAGACAGAATTGTTACAAACTAAGCTTCAGCACAGTGCATACCACAAACAGCAGGAAGAACTGGATGCCCTCAGGAAAACGATTGGTAAGATCAGAAAATCTTGTATATTTGTTTCCATCAACATTCTTTTCCCTGGATTTATATGAAATAAATCTTCAGGATTTAAAAAATAAAATTTTAATATGCAATGCTAGCAATGTTAATAATAATTTAAAATATTTAATTAATGAATTTTTGGGACCCAGAATTTGGTCTTGTGATTTTCTCTCCTTTGTCTGAACAAGCTGGGTTAACTTTAAATAGAATTTACTTGTATTTTATTGTATATTATTTCATATTTTTAAAATAAAATCTTTTCTTAGGGGCAAATACTATAATTTTATATCTTTCCCTCCTCTCTTCACCTCCCTCCCCATTTTGATTTTAAGCTGATAGATATAAAGAGATTTGAGAGAATTATGCCAGCAATTGGCTCTCATGGTTATACTGATAGCTTAGTCCTGGGCCTATTTGATATCATTCTTTTTGACTTTAGATTTCTATAAACCTCTTGAAGGCAGGAATCATTTTCATTTTGTGTTTGTATCAACAGAGACTAGTGCAGCATTGGTGAAGTATTGGTATACCTGCTGAGCTGGCACTGGGGGAGCTGCTCCGTACCCCCTCTTCTCAGTACCCAAGGACATTTTTTTGCATGCCTTGCCCCTTTGTCCTGCCTACCAAAGCCAGCACTTCCTCCCTCTACTCTCTGGGATAATGTAAGGTGGGAGGGGTGTCACAGGCAGCTTGAAGTTACAGTCTGGACATGCAAACTTGAAATCCTTTGCCAACACTGACTTGGCACATTGTTTTGATTGTAGATGGTGCTTGCTAAAAGTTTGTTGATCTGAATGAATTTACCCAGAGTTGAAGCCAGCACCTTGAGCTACACCTTTCCCTTGGATGTAGTTTTGTCTAGATCACTGTATCTCTAGTGAATAAACACATGTGGATCCTTATTTGAAAACTGGGGTGGAGTGGGGGAAATCTGTTGCTTTTGCCTCAGTTCTTTTATTGTTATTTAAAAAAATTTTTTTAAACTATTTTAATTTCCCCCAGTTACATGTAAAAACTTTTTTTTAACATTAAACAAATTTTTTTGAGTTCCAATTTTTCTCCTTCCAACTCTCCTCCCTGAGGCAGTAAACAATATGATATGGATTTTACATGTACAATCATGCAAAACATTTTTATGTATAAGTCATTTTGTGGAAGAGATCTCACAAAAAAATGGAAAAAAAGAAAGTGAAATATAATGTTTTGGTCTGCATTCAGACTCCAACAGTTCTTTCTCTAAAGGCAAATGGCATTTTTATCAGGAGTTCCTGAGACTGTTTTGGATTACTGTATTGCTGTGCCTCAGCTATTTCATTTATTATTTTAAAAAACCCTTACCTTCCATCTTAGAATCAGTGCTAAGTATTGGTTCTATGGCAGAAGAGTGGTAAGGGCTAGGTCACCACAGCTGGGAAATGTCTGAAACTAGATTTGAATCCAGGGTCTGCCATGTCTGGGCCTGACTCGAGCCACAACCACTTAGTTGCTCCTGCCTCAGCTTTAAAAGACACATCTTCATCCTCCAGAGATGTTTAGGGGAAGACAAGAATGCATTGGATAAAACATTTTTATTTTATTTTTTTACCACCTTAATTCTGTCTCTCCTCCACAAAACTCCTCTAGTGCTGAGGAATTGACCCCTGGGATCTGAAGCCTCTGCCAACATAGTACAAATTTGACAGGCCCAACTAAGGCAGACTTTTCTGTTCCAGTCTAGGCTGGGAGTGAGCTGTGTGAAAGTCAGATCTGATTTCTACCAGATTTTTATTTATTTTTTGTCTTAGCAACTTATAGAATAATTTATTAAGTTGTGGAGGGGCTGGAATCTTCATGGGTGAAGGAGATTGTCACACTGATAAAATCACTATTCTTTTAAGGTTGAAAAAATGGGAAATAGGTTCAGTCACTCAACAATCACTTATTTAGTGCCTGATCTATATTGGGTATTGTTAAGTGATGAGTATGCAAAGATGTGAAAAATATGATTCCTTTTCTCAGTGAACTCCCATACTAATGTGAAGGAAGGCACTAGCAGTGAGAGACTGAGAAATACCACTTGCAGGTGGTGTGATTTGCACTGAGTCTGGAAGGAAGTCAGGAGGCAGGCATGGGGGTATAACTCTGGGCAAGTCACTTAATCCTGATTGCCTAGCCTTTATCACTCTGCTACCTTAGAACTAGTATTTAGTATGGAGTCTAAGACAGAAGGTAAGGGTTTAAAAAAAAGAAAGGAAGAAAATGCACAAGGCTGGGAGAGCGTTGTTTTTAAAGATTGGCAAATAAACCAGTGTAGCTAGATCATAGAACACATAGAGGAGATTATAGAATAAGAAGGCTGGAAAGGCAGGAAGGGTTCAGGGTTGGAAAGGCTTTTAATAATAATAACCATAATAATTAGTTTTTGTAAATCACTTTAAGCTTTGCAAAACTTGTTTCACAAATATTCTTATTTGATCTTCATAATAACCCTGAGAGGTAGGTATCAGGTATCATTATCCTAATTTTATAGATGAGAAAATTGAGGCAGGCTGTGGTTAAGTTTGCTCAGGGTCAAACAATTCATAAGTGTCTGAGGTGGGATTTGGGTTCAAGTGTTCCCGATTCTTGGTCCAGCACTCTTATATACTTATCCAAATAGCATTTTTTGATCCTGGAAATAATAGGAAATTATTATTGGAATTATTATAGAGGTGAATTGTTCAGACCTGTGTTGTAGGAAAATTACTGCCAGCTGAGTGGAAAATGCATTGGGGTATGTGTGTGTGGGGTGGGGTGATTTAAGGCAGAGAGATGATTTAGAAGGCTGTTGCAGAATTATTCCAAGGATTTGGAATAATTCAGAGCCTAGGGTGGGGGTGGTATTGGAGAGGAGTAATTGGAATATTTTTACTGTATAAAATTTTATTTTCCAATAAGTTTAGGCCTTTTGGGACTTTTACTTGAGACTTGAGACTTTTACTCTGATTACAATGTGGTTTCCAAGTAGTTTCTAAAATATCTTATGTCAAGTAGCCCAATGAGACAAATGAACCAAAGGGTGCAGCATTTTGCTGCTTGAAGTATTTACTGAGTACTTTTCTCAAAAGAGTGGTTTTCCAAATTTAAAGTGATAAGATACTCAATTGTAGAACTGGGCAAGAAAATTGTTTGAACTTCATTCCTCAACTTTATTATATTGGCTGAGTTATTTTCATCTTGTAGAATTCTAAGGGTGGCTGACTTTTTTGGAGTATTTCCATTGTCTGACCCTTTTTGACTTTACATACTTGAAAGAAGTGGGAAGAATCCCCCTATTTCTCATTTATCCTGGCATACATAATCCTTCACCCTGCACTTCACGGTTGCTTTCATCTTTTAATCCCTTGTTCCCCAAGTGCATAAAAGCAACATTTGTTTATAGATGATTCAAAATTATAATTTCAGCTAGGTAGATAGAGTGGGCTATCCCTGGAGTCAGACTCAACTTCCTGAATTCAAATGTAGCCTCACTTACTAGCTGTGTTACTCTGGGCAGGTCATTTAACCCTATTTGCCTCAATTCTTCATCTGTTAAAAACACCCTCCCCACCCCAACTGTCAGGTATTTCATATGTATACTTTATATGCAGAGACTTTTAACAAGTTAGGGAAAATCAGTATATTGCACCCTTAAAGTCTTCTAATCTTAAGACTGAATATTTGAGCTTTTCCTGTTTCCATTGTGAATATTTAAAACTGTTATAAGATTTTGTATTAAGTGGTGTCTTTGGAATCTTTAGTCACTGTTCTTTATTCTGATTTAGAGGAAAGTGAGGAAACCCTAAAAAATACAACGGATACCCAAAAAAAGGCAGAAGAAAAATATGCAGTGTTGGAGAATAAAATGAAAAATGCAGAAGCCGAACGGGAGAGAGAACTGAAAGATGCCCAGAAGCAACTTGATTGTGCTAAAAAAAAGGCTGATGCCTCTAGCAAGAAGATGAAAGAAAAGCAGCAGGTAATTGTTTGGCTTTTGAAAGACATTGTGGAAAAGGAAGCAAATTTGTTAACAGTGTGTGATGGTGTGGTAAAGAAGGGGCGCATTTAGGTGACTCAGGATTGAGAGCCAGATTTAGGGATGGGAGGTCCTAGTTTCAAATCTGGTACTTCCCAGCTGTGTGACTCTGAGCTAGTCATTTAACTCCTATTGCCTAGCCCTTACTGCTCTTCTGCCTTGGAAGAAATGCATGGTTTTAATTCTAAGATGGAAGGGAAGAGTGGTTGTGGGTGGAAAGATGGTGGACAGGGTGGAAAGTAGAGGATAGATAGATTTGTTTCAATTTTGAGTATTTCTTATTCCTTACTTTCTATTAACATGCTAAATCTAAGTGGATGTCTCCTGAAAGTTACATGATAGTACACACTATGTAATTATACATAAAGCTTGCATGCTGAAAGTGTTTTGCTAGTATTATAGGAAACAAAACTATCCGTGTTAGCAACTTGTTCAGGAATAGGCCATGGTTTAGATGATAGGAGTTGAACTCATTTGATTATGCTAGAGAATCAAGCAGTAAATTATATTTGTTGAATACATTCATGCTCAAGGCATTGGGCTTGATGCTTTGGGAGTTGGGAAGATATCTGTGCCCTAGAACCTGCCTTCTGGAATCTTACCTTCTGACCAGAAAAGATACAACAATGCTAGTTCAAAGGAAAGATGATGAGCAAGCAGTCATGATGTCAAATGGCAGAATATGATTAGTTTCAAAGTGTTGTGTACAGTGAATGTTGTGACCTTTAAAGTAGGTGAACTCCTTTAGCATCGGTGATTTGGTATGCCTTCATGACTGAGATATGTGATGAGTTGGGCCTTCAAGGATATAATAATAGTAATGGGGAGTCAAGAAAATTTTAAAGATAAAGATGAGTAAAGAAGGGTTGAATTGTAAGGAGTAGATATTACTTAGGAATATGTATGAATTGGATGTGAAATAAGGAGCTTGGAAGAATTGTCATAAATGATATTATCATTGAAAGGCAAGATCAGAAAAAATGATAGATTGGCCACATTGTCAGAAAAGGGGTCAGCTGTTGGACTGCCTACTGTTAATTTTAAAAAAAAAAGTTTTTTTCCCCTAATTGTCAGGGACCACCTGGGGACCACGGTCCCCAGAGGTAAGAATGCAGACAAACTCAGGTGGGCTGATGGCAATCAAATGATACCAATGGCAGGTTTATTGAGGGAGGTGAGTGATGATATTTGTAGACAGCTGGATTGCTACCCAAACATATCCATTCACGTGGTTACATGCAATGTTTTCATAGTAAAGGCCAATCACAGAGAGTCTTTGCATCCTGTCAAGATACTAATCTATTGGGTACAATCTGTACAGTGATGAGAAGATTCAGGGGTATCCATAAGATACATGAAGACATCTATGAAATGGCGTCTCTTCTTTTTTTTTTACTTTTAAACATTATTTTTATTTAGTCAATTTCAAACATTATTCATTGGATACAAAAATCATTTTCTTTTACCCCCTTCCCTCCCACCACCCCTCCCATAGCCGATGCGCGATTCCACTGGGTATCACATGTGAATGATGTCTCTTCTGCTAGAGTTTTTAGGGATATAATACACAAGACATCTCTCAGTTCATCCCTAGGTCACTTAGAGCCTGTTCAATGTACTATGTATGAATCCTTTACTTAGAGGCCCTATAACTTAGAGGCCCTGTCAATTCCTCTCTTTTTATTTTAAAAAGAAGACAAAGTAAGTAAGTGTATGATTTGTGTAAGGCTAGAAAGTTAAACTCTACTTTGCTTGCTTTTATTTGCTTGGAAACAGAACTTTTAAAATTTTATTTTTCATCAGAGCCTTTTCAGAGTGCATCTCAGAGTACTCTGTGCATGCTGACCATAGTGATTTGTCATAGGCAGGTGAAGAAAAGTTAGTGTGTGTGTCTCAGTGGCTTCAGCTCAAGAGCTGAGGTTGTTCATAGCCCTTGCTCAGGGTTCATAGCCTTAAATCAGAGGGTCCCATCCTACTGTTGCTAAGATTGTGGTTCTTTCCTCTGAGCTTTTTGCATAGCCTCAGTTGGATGGTTATGCTTACTATAGCTGCCATTGAGATTCAAGATCCTTTTGCTTTTATGACAAACATCTATCACAGTCGAGAGAGCTACTATTATTAGCTCAATTCCAAAAGTGCCCAGTTCTCTGTTCCATATACCAAGCAAAATATCAACTTTTTCCTTACTATAAATCAAATCTCTTTTATTTCTGTTAATGCTCTGTTATTGGGCAATATGCTGGTCTGCTATGTAGCTTTATTTCCTAATTAAATCTGTAATAAGTGTTTGGGGTAAGGTTTTTGCCCTAAGTTGCCATCTTCTCATGGAATGAGGGTGAGATAAAAATTTTCTTTTGAATACCAAGGTTTAAGAATATAACAAATGAGGGTCATTTCATGAGTACAATACAGATGAAATTCTTACAGTTGACATAATATGCTCTGAAACCTAGAGGAACATCCGTTTGTAGGATCAAATTATCCCTGTTTCTGTCTTGATTTCTTCCCGGCCTCCCTTGCAGCTGTCAAGGGATAAGAGAAGGAAATATTTGACAGATCAAATTTGTCTCTTTCTGCTATGTCTAGAGCAGAGGTTTACTTTACCATTGATTGTTTCTTTTTTTTATTTTCCCCATTTGAATTAGTTTATTTAAGTCAATTTAAAACATTATTCCTTGGTTACAATAATCACATTATTTCCCTCCCTCCCCTCCACCCACTCTTCCTGCAGCAGATGCACAATTTCATTGGGTATTACTTCTGTCCTTGATCAGAATCTATTTCCATGTTGTTGATGTTTGCACTAGGATGTTCATTTTGAGTCTACATCCCCAACCATATCTCTTCAACCCATGGATTCAAGCAGTTTCCCCTTGAGTACTGCTTTGGCTGCATCCCATAGGTTTTGGAAGGATGTCTCATCATTGTCATTTTCTTCAATGAAATTATTAATTGTTGCTATGATTTGTTCTTTAACTGGTTTTGGAGAATCGTATTGTTTAATTTCCAATTAATTTTTTATTTGGCTCTTCATGTACCCTTACTAATTATTATTTTCATTGCATTGTGATCTGAGAAGGTTGCACTTATTATTTCTGTTCTTTTGCACTTGTTTGCAATGTTTTTATGCCCTAATACATGGTCATTTTTGTAAATATACCATGTGCTGCTGAAAAGAAGGTATATTCCTTTTTGTCCCTATTTATTTTTCTCCACATATCTACTAACTCTAATTTTTCTAAGATTTCATTCATTTCTCTTACCTTTTTCTTATTTATTTCTTGGTTTGATTTATCTAATTCGGATAGAGGAAGGTTCAGGTCTCCCACTAGTATAGTTTTTCTATCTATTTCATCCTTGAGCTCCACTAGTTTTGCCTTTAGAAATTTGTATGCTATGCCATTTGGTGCATACATGTTGAATACTGATATTTCCTCATTGTCTATACTGCCTTTTATCAGGATGTAATTACCTTCCATATCTCTATTAACTAGATTTATTTTTACTTTGGCTTTGTCAGATATCATGATTGCGACTCCTGCCTTCTTTTTATCAGTTGATGCCCAATAGATTTGGCTCCATCCTCTTACTTTCACCCTATGCGTATCTACCTTCCTCATGTGAGTTACTTGTAGACAGAATATGGTAGGGTTTTGGATTCTAATCCACTCTGCTATTCACTTGTGTTTTATGGGCGAGTTCATTCCATTCACATTCAGAGTTATGATTACCAGCTGTGTATTCCCAGCATTTGGGTTTCTGCTCCTAGTCCTGCCTTTTCTTCTTTCACTATTTCCTTCTACACCAATGTTTGTTTTTAGTCAGTCCCCCTAGTTCCCACCCTTATTTTACTTCCCTTTCTACCCCCCTCCCTTCTTATTCCCCCCTTATTTTCTTTGCAGTCTTTTTAAAAACACCCCCCCACCCCCATCTTCCTCCCTTGTACTGCTTCCCTCCCCACCAGTCTGTTTGTTACCGTTCTACTCCCCTATTGGGCGCAAATCTATTTTCTGCCCCAATGGATTGGATTGTTCTTCCCTCTTTGGGTCAATTTCAAAGCATGTAAGAGTTGAGTATTTCCTATCTCCAACCTCTTTACCCTTCCAGTGTATTGATGTTCTCCCCCTCCTGCCATGAGCTTCTTTGTGAAATATAAATTTACCCCCTTTTGTTTCTTTTCCCATTTCTTTTAGTATTAACCTCTTTTTTTAGCTCTGTTTGTAAATGTATTTATGCTTACATATATCTATATACCTATTTATGCCTTGTCATTCCATCCTATACAGTTTGTCACTGTTCCCTCTAAGTGTAATTCTTCTAGCTGCCCAGGTGATAATAACAATTTTTAAGAGTTACCAATGACCTCTTTTCATATAGGGATACATATCATTTTAACTTATTGAGTCTCTTAAAAAAAGTTTTGTTTTTTTTCTTGTTTTGTTTTTCTTTTTTCCCTCTTTTTAATTGCCTTCTCATGGAGTCAAAACAACTCTCCACATTTTATGAATTTCTTTCCTGTCGTCACTTCCCTACTTCTCTAGCATTCATCTATTACAAATTCTGCCTGGTCCTCCAGAGTATGTTTTTGTTAGTGTAGCAACCCATAGATAACAGTCCCTAACTAGGGATTTCATAAATCTACCTCCATACTGCATTCTGCTGAAGTTTCCTTACAGGGAGTGAGCTCAGAGGTTACTTATGCAATCTAGGGGATGACTACTTACCTTGCCCTTAGGACCAGTTTGATCTATGGCTTTTAGGACCAATTGGATATATGGCTGAGGACCAGTTGGCTTTGGGCTTTTTTTTTTTCCTCAGGGAACCTTCTAGAGCTGACTGCTTCTCTCACCAGAAGACCTCATGAGCTCTTATTTGACTAACCTGTGCCTCAAAAGTGGTTCCCATCAGAACCATACCTAAATATTGGAGAATGAGGAAGAAAGATAGCAGCAACCTTGATGATTTTCTCAGGGGCAATGTATACCCAGCATACGATGGTACAGAACACTGATTGTTGCACACAGAAACCCAGGGTTGTCTGTGTTCAAAATTATAGGATGCAGACTGTCACAATACCTCAGATTGTATTTTTTTCTGTGTTAAAGGTAATTGATTCGTCAAGGCTTGAATTAAAACAAAACAAAAAAAATGTTTCTCTTGAGTTCTGTGCTTGGGCATCAAATTTTCTGTTCAGGTCGGGTGTTTTCTTAATAAATTCTTGGAATTCTATTTTGTTGAATGACCATACTTTTCCCTGTAAGAATATATAGTCAGTTTTGCTGGGTAGTTGATTCTTGGTTGTAGACCTAGTTCCCTTGCTTTCCGGAATATCATATTCCATGCCTTTCAGTCCTTCAGTGTAGATGCAGCCAGATCCTGTGTTATCCTCACTGTGGTTCCATGGTATTTGAATGACTTCTTCTTGGCAGCTTGTAATATCTTTTCTTTGGTCTGTGTGAATCTTAAAATTTCTCAGACTTGTGAATGTTAAAAATTCTCAGACTTTACCTTAGAACACTTAGTTAAGACCATTCCCCATTTTAAACAATGAAGGTACTTGATCAGGAATGTGGGAACTCTAACCTTACTCCACCCATACTTAAGCATACTTTAGGGGAAGATAAAGTTGTAAACTCCTTAGTGAACAATGAAAAAGTACTTAACTCATACTCATAGTGAGGCAAAAGCCCTTAAGCTAAGTCTATTTTTAGATCTAATACAGAAAGGTGCTAAGTACCTATGAAGGTCAAATTAATCACTAAAAGGTCAAGCAACTTGCAAACTTGCAAGGGGCAAAGAGGTGTGAACTTACTCAGAAGTTTTAGTCTACCCAGAGAAGTTGAGAACTAAAGAAGATGTGAATTAAGAATGGTCAGTCCTGTGAAAACGTCTACTGTGATTGGTAGATGTGAGAACTTAGGGGAGGTAACATAGGAGAAAATTCTCTTTAAAAGGAGGTCAGAAAGGCCTCTGAAGGGAGTCAGCTTGCCAAAGCTGAATTGGAGGGCTCGGTAGCTGAACTTAGGGGAGCTGAGAAGCTAAACTGGAGGGTCTCTCTGAACACTAGAATCTTGCTTGGGACAAATCTTGTGGTGAGTGGATTAAAGACTGATTGATCTCTCTCTTAAGGCTTAAGCCTAGGCTGTCCTAGCCTTTTTCTCATTATTTCCTCTTTCTCCCTTTCATTAATTCCTTAATTTGTATTAATTAAAATCTCCATAAAGACCCAGCTGACTTGGGTATTTCATATTTAGGAATTTTCCTCATGTCAACCACTTTATTTTAATATAAAATCAAAACACAAAAAAGTATCTTTACAGTTTAAAAAATTCAAAGTCTTGAAACCATATTTCCGTGGTCACATTTTATGCCAACCACTCTTTTGTCTGTAACATCTGATAGCTCTTGAATTTGGCTATAACATTCCTGGGTGTTGTCAGTTGGGGATTAAGTACAGGAGGTGATCTGTGGATTCTTTCAATCTCCACTTTTCCCTCTTGTTCTAGAATATCGGGGCAGTTTTCTTTAATAATTTCTTGTAGTATTATGTCCAGACTTTTTCTTTTGTCATGGTCTTTTGGTAGACCAATGATTCTTAAATTGTCTCTCCTCGAACAATTTTCTAAATCTTCTGTTTTGTGAATGAGATGCTTCATATTTTCCTCAATATTTTTATTCTTTGGTTTTGTTTTATAGTGTCCTGCTGCCTTGTGAGGTCACTTAATTCTAGTTGTTATATTCTGTTTCTTAAAGACTGGATTTCATCCCTGGATTTTTGGTCATCCTTCTCCTTCTGGTCTGATTTTCTTTGGAGGTCATCTTTCATCTTCTTTGCCTAATCTTTCATTTTCTTTGTGTCATCTTTCATCTCCTTTGCCTCATTTTCAAGCTGATTAATTTTGACTTTCAAGACACTGTTTTCTGTTTCCAGATGACTCATCTTGCTTTTTAAGTTCTTTTCCCAGTTGTGTTCAGTCTCTCTTAATTGTGTTTTGAATTTCATTTTGAGTTCTTCCAAAGCCTGAATCCAATTTGCTGGGATTTTTTATTCATTTTTTGATGATTCCTCCTCCTCTGTTCCGTTTGCTCTTTGTTCATTGCCTGTATAGAAGCTGTCGATTGTAATTTTTTTCTTTTTCTGTTGTTTGCTCATATTTACCCCTTCTTTATTCCCCGTGTTTGTCTGTGCTCTTGCTCCTATCATTTTTTTTGGTTTTGGGGTTTTCTGACAGTCTCCCCTCTTGGAGCTTTTCCAGGAGTTCTCTAGGTGCAGTCTGTGGGGGATGGTGTTGGAGTTTGAGCTTCCCTGTCCTCTGGAGGCTTTTGATTGGATTAAAGTTCAGTCTGTGGGGGAGGGGTGTTGGTGCTTGGACTTCCCTGATCTATGAAGACTTGATATCATTACATTCAGCTGGGTTGGGCTGGATATGCTCAGAGGCCAAAACCTCCTGGAAGGCTGGAGCAATATGGAGGGTCTCCGCCTCTGTGACCAGGCTGCCTGTTCTGCGCTCCCTCTCCTGCTCCTTCCCCATCACCTGTGTTTGACACTCTGAGTCTGGCACAACCCTGCCCACAAAGTACACCCTCCAGACCAATGCCTTTGCTTGCCCAGAGGTTCCCGCTGCCACTGGAGGCTTAGTTCTCTAGGTGGCGGGGGAGGGGTCCTGGGACCTTCCTTCTTCCTTCCCCTTAAAACCGAGTGTTCTCGAATTCTGGCTTTTTTGGGGGGGGGCGTACCTTTTGAATTGAGTCCAGCAGGAGGGTTCCTCGTCTCTGTCTTGATGCTAGGTTTGATTTTCAATCCCCTAGGAGCATTTAGTTTGTAATTGGTAAGGAAGGGTACTCAGAGGTCTGAACTTTTGCTGCTTCTACGCTGCCATCTTGACTCTCTTTTTAAAAGTTTAAGAGATTCAAAGATTCATAAGCTCAAGTCTGTCTTCCTCAATTTTGACCTGGGATACCAAGGGAGGGAGGGAGGGAAGGAATGAGGGAGGGGAAGGACAAAGGACTTCTTCCACTTTCTGTCTTCCAAAGGCAAGATCATTACAGTGTGGATTTTTAAATGTGGTTTTTCCATACTTTCTCATGCTGCTGTCTAGATTAAAATTTTCTTCTCCAGACTTATTCCACTTGCTTTTTCTTCATTGTGTAGGGGATCCATCTTGGGATCTTTCACTTTTCTCTTTGGTGATGTTTTGGAAATGGGTACGTCCTTCAATTTGGTGATATTTTTGGCCCATGACCCTTTATGTGACCAAGGGATCAAATTTTGCTAACAGAGGCAGTTTGGGTATTCTCCTGACCCTGTTATGACTGCTTTATGCTGGTTAAATTTCTCCAATAAATTGGTGGAGAGTAATAAGATAGATATAAAATTGGAAGAGACATTTAGTTTAACCTTATTTTGTGGATATGGAATCAGTTCCAGGGAGATTAAGGGACTAGCTCTGGAATGGTGAGTCTTTTACAGATAGAGTGCCAGGCCCTGACCCCATCCCACCCCCAGAGACCAAGTGCCATGCTCCTGCCTTACCCCACACAGGGGAAGAAGGAAGCACTCCCATGGGGCTGCTGGGTAGAGGTGATGTGAAAAAATGTCATCAGGCATGTTGCAGAGTGTGAGGGGAGCAGTTCCGCCTGAGTCCCTCTGCCTTTTTAGGAATGAAGTGAATGTGTGTGGGTGGCCAAGTGCCCACAGAAAGTATTCTGCATGACATCTTTGGCACCCATACCATAAGTTTGCCATCACTAGATTAAGCTCAAGGTCACATAGGCAATAAGTGGCATTTCTCAGGTTAAAACTATTTCTTTGACTCTAAATTCAGTGGGTTTTTTTCTCTAGCCTTTTATCTCTTTAGTCACTATCTTTACTGTTTTCCATCTCCATAAATGATAATGTAATATATTTATATTGTTTCCTTGTTCATACTACTCTTGTTCTTATCCAACTTGAATTTTTTGTCATCAATATAACTTTATTCCTTTTTTCTACCTATATAACTAATGTTCTGATTGCATCTTTACTACATACCTAGATTTTGTACATTAAACTGAAGCACAAATATTATGTACTAGATAAATGGTTCTTGAAAAAGTAGAAAAATGTGATCTTAAATACTGCCTTTTTTTTACAGGTTATGTATTATCATGGTAAATAATTTAGTTCCGTTGCATATATCTTGGTTTATTTGTAAAGTAGAAAGACACAGTATCTTTCTTTCAGTTTTCTTGCAGAATTGTTGAGAGAATAAAGGAAATCATTTAAATATGTTTCATTTTTAGTATAGAAAAACATTAATCCCTAATTCATTTTCTGATCTCATTAGTCTCTTCAGAGAAACATTCACTTAATTACACTGACACAATGTTTTGCCATGAATTAGTAACTAGTGTGAATGATATATACATAAGGGTCATGATGATTTTTATATTATACTTAAGGTACCATCAATTCCTCTAAATCCATATACAATCTTCTTTTATAGGAAGTTGAAGCTATCAGTCTGGAGCTAGAAGAACTCAAGAGAGAGCAGGGTACCTATAAACAACAGTTTGAGGCTGTAAATGAAGCCATCAAGTCCTATGAAGAACAAATTGGTATCATGGCATCTGAGGTGGCTAAGAATAAGGTATGCTTGATTCATTTAGCAAACATTAAGGTCTTACTCTGAAGTATTTTGCTAGTTATGAGAAGAAATTAAAAAATGGGTCAGACAAGGTACCTATCCTTAAAGAGTTTTTAATTTAGTAGGATTGGCATGATAAAATATAATAAATAACATAGTAGAATATAAGAAGCACAAATCCAGTGTCATCATTTCTTTCCTGAAGAGTGAGAGATAATAAGAGAAGTAGCATTTGAGTTGAGCCTTTAAGGAAGACTAGGATTTCATCAGGTAGAAATGGAGGTGGGGAATAGCAAATGATGTTAACAACTCTAGAATATGGATGGGCAGGACCAAGTTAGGGAATGGGGATTAATTTGGATTGGCTGGAAAGTATAAAGAGTATTAGTGATTGAATTGGAGAAGTTGTAAAGACTAATAATAGTGTAATAGTTGTTCATGAAGTGACATTAGAATGGTTCAAGTTGGCTTAGATGTAATTATCAGTTCCTGTCTTATGGCTAGCCTTAATTTCTTCACTGTCACTCAGTCTTTGATGAAAATTTCGGATTTTTGTTCTTAAAATAAATAAGTTTAGGTGTCTATACCATTTGCTTAATATCCTTCACCAGCCATGGATAATTGAAAAAAAAAGCACACCATGTTAATTTATTATTTGAAACAAAGTCCATATGTCACTCTAAAACTGAGAACAAATTTAAGACCTACTTTGGAAAAGTTGTTTTATTCAGACAAAAAAGAAATACCCTTAAATAGGTTTGGTCAGTGGATATCAAAGATTAAAGTTGATATATCATTTTGTTCTGTGTTATCATTTACTTTGTGCAGTTATTTTTATTCATATTTAAATTATGAACAAATAAAAAAATCTGGATCAAAAAAACCCAACTATCTTCCAGATAAGCTCTAAGTATGAGTTTAATTGTTTAGAAAATAGCAAGATGCTAGAAGTATATCTTCACTTCTGGAATTTTTACAGTGATATTTTATTTCCTGGCCATCTTTTTGTTTGTTTTTTTTTAACCCGGATTTGAAAAGTCAACGGTTTGTTTTAGCAAATCTTGTTTGACAGGAATCGGTGAAGAAAGCCCAAGAAGAACTGACCAAACAAAAAGAAGTGATTGCAACTCAAGATAATATAATTAAAGATAAATGTATAGAAGTGGCGAAACACAAGGAACAAAATAATAATTCCCAGCTTAAGATGAAAGAGCTAGATCACAACATCAACAAACATAAGCAGGAGGCTGAAGATGCTGCTTCAAAGGTATGTTAATATTCCTGTTTACCATTTGATAGTCAGGTGGTTTACTTCACCTAAAGCTCTCTTTAGATTATATTTGAGGTTTTAGTTCAGTTTCACATTTTACTGAAGTTATTATACCTGAGCTATAAATACTCCCTCAACTGCTTGAATAATTAAAAATAAATTGTAAAATATTTTTTCAAAACATGTTTTTGCTATAAGAAGTATAATCATTTGGTTTAGCATTGATATTTTAATTTTTGAATTAATAAAAAAACTCTTTATCAGGGAATACTAGCCAATAGTATGAGTCTTATGCTGATTAATTCATGATGAATATCCTGTAAATATCCTTATAACTTTTACATATTAAGTACTTGAATATTTGCTGCCTTTGTTAAAAATTTGTGTGTAACCACATATATATTTTTATATAATAACTTTAAATTGGGGAAGCAGCACTATAGTTAGTAGAGAATTGATCTAGCATCCAGGAAGACCTGAGTTCAAGTCTCACCTCTGACTCAAACTGGCTTTGTGATCTTGGGCAAGTCAACTGATTTCTTAGTGACCTTGGTGACTCATTTAGACTTTTAAGTTACAGAGGTAACTTTGCATTATTAGAGGAAATTTCCTTATTTTCCTCTATCAATGAAATCATAGGTCCAATTCTTATCTGTAAATAGGAGTAGAGGGAAAAATAGCACAGGTCCGCACATTTTTGCGTTTTTTTCCTAGATGTGTTTGTCTTGTATATTTTAGACCTTAAAAATACCTTAAGAATTTTTCCAAGTACTTTTTAAAAAAAGTAGTTGAAGAAATGGAAGTGTAGACTTCCATTTAAGTTTAAGTGACTTGCCAAAGTACACAATTAGTGGTCTTCAGAAACTTTTTTTGGATCATTTTCTTTTTGCTTTTGTCATTATATCTACCTCCCCAAGAAAATACTTTAATTATGCTGTGGATTATATTTTTAAAAAATGAGTAATTGTGTGACATTTCCATAGGCTGATTTAGATTTATTCCATAAAGCACTGTGCTTAGAGTCTCATTCTATTAAAAGTAGTCTTAACAATTATTTAACTTGCTGTTATGTGAAAGCATTCACTTTCCAGAATAAATCTAGATTGCTATTTTCCTCAAAATCTTATTACTAGATTATTTTATATTTTAAAATACATTTTATTAATATATTTGTTTTTTAAAATCATCTTCATTTGTCAGTTTATCTTTCCTCTATGAGCCATTCTTTATAACAAAAAATAGAAAAAAACAATTCAGCAAAACTAAACAATATATTGAGAAAAAATTTGGCATGCGCAGTATTCTCTGCAAAGAAGGGAGGAAGTTACATTTGTCAAATTTTGGGGGGGACCAGGTTTGGTCATAATAGTTTCTCAGGATCCTATTTCAATTGTTTTGTTGTTCTTTCCATTTATTTTGATGGAGCCATCGTAAACGTTCTTTTCTTAGTCCTTATTTTATCTTGCCTCAGTTTTTCCATACTCTTGTGTTTTCATCATATTCATTGTTTATGTCAAAGTAATATTCCATTACATTTATGTACCATGATTTATGAACATTGATTAGTGTACCCAATTAATGAACAGCTACTTCACTTTTCTAATTCTTTATAATTACAAAAAAGGCTTGATAATAAATATTTTCTTCTATATAGGGATAGGATCTCTAGGTCAGAGGGCACAGTCATTTCAGCTGCTTAAATTCTATAATATAAAGAGTCCTCAGATTTTTAAGATATCAGTTGCCATTTATAGATCCTTTTATAGTAATGCTTGGCTCCTTGCATATTTCCAGGTATCGAAAATGATGAAAAGTTATGAATGGATAAAATCAGAGAAACACCTCTTTGGTCAGTCTGATACTGCTTATGATTTTAATACTAACAATCCAAAGGAAGCAGGTCAGAGGCTACAAAAATTAGAAGACAAGAAGGAGAAACTGGGAAGGAATGTCAACATGAGAGCTATGAACATGCTGACAGAAGCTGAAGAGAGGGTAACTATGTTTGATGTTAACATTTGGTCACTAAAAGAAGGAAAGCTACCTGTGGCCTGGGAGTGTCATATGGCTCCTGGATAAGAAGAAAGCCTGCCTTTTATATTTTATTCTTTTTCTCCCTATATCTTGTTTCCCCTACCTTTTAAAAAATATATTTACATTGCCACTTTCTGAACTATTTTCTTCTCGCCTACCTTCTCCCTTCTTTTCCTTCAGCCCTTCATGTTTCTTTACAAGCATCTTTCTTTACATTCTTTACAAGCATCCATGGTTTAATCTAGGTGATGGCACTCAACTATTCATTCTTTTGATTTCTGTCCTGATATAAGTAACTTCCCTTGTTTATGCTATTTTTATTATCTTTGTTTCAGTTAATGTAAAAGATAAATTTTTTTAAATGAGAGCTACTCATGTATTTTTCATCTTTTTTCTTAGAGAAATAAGATGAATATAATAAATATTTCATTTTTTAAAGATTTGTTTTAAATTTTATCCTCTTGAATTCCATGAGTTTTGAAACAGGTGCTGAACAGTTTTTCAGAACCCTCAGCTATACCAGTTATAGGAAGTATAGCTAACAAAGTGAATGTGAATCTTTTAACATAAGAAGATAAGTATCACTGAAACTTACTGAGAGGGTACTCATTCATTTGAAGAGGGAATATTATTCAGAAGAAAAAGCTAAAGCTGGGGAAAAAAGTAGGGGGAAAATAACTTGATACCAAAAAGAATCTGAATCTGAGAGTAGAAGCAGTGTAGAAAAAATTTAGATTAAGCTAAAAGGATAAACAAATCACACAAATACAATACACACACACACAGTATCAAATAATATGGATTGCATAATCCTTCCTTGATAGGTCACATTTCATTGCTAACTTTGTTTTTGTTTTTTTTCAATAAAGCTTCAGGAAGGTTAGCATGTTTGGGAATGGAAATAGCATCTGGTAAATGATTAAAATTTCAAATACATGCTGGGAAGTTAGGGAAATTCTTACTTGTCTAGAGCCTATAGTCAGTAATTTTTTGATGCATGTGTAAATATGGTGAGATGCCACAGTACTTAATATATTACAATGCTACCAAACCATATTAACTGGTACTTTACTAATTGCTTATATTTCTGTTAGTATAATGACTTGATGAAGAAGAAAAGAATTGTAGAAAATGACAAATCCAAAATTCTTGCAACCATTGAAGACCTTGACCAGAAGAAAAACCAAGCCCTAAAAATTGCTTGGGAAAAGGTATTTTGATTCTGTTTATATTATATAGATGTGAAAAGGATACAGATTATTCTCATCTGCTCATGCTAATAGAAGGGATCAATGATGGTAATAATTTGTTAGTTTGACACTGTATAATGACAACTTCAGATATTCTCATATGTGTCTCTATCTCTTTGGACCTAGACAGGTGGTGAATAAATATATCCCTCTTAACTCCCATGGTATATTCTTGAACTCTAGTCAAGTTATACTGTTTCCCCACTCTTAGTTTATGAGTTGTCTATTTATTTTTTACTTCCTACATTAGTTTTTCTATTCTCATTCCCTCCCTTCTCCTCCTCATAACTACAGACTTGTAGCCAAATTTTCTTATAAGTAATGAGAAGTTGCCCAGCTCATTAGGACTAAGAGATGTCTAGACTTCTTTGTTAATATTTTTTGAATGGGCCAGAACTTAATTCTGTGACTGTGAATATGAAAGGATTCTAGGGAGGGGGAGAGAAAGGGAGATATGTTGGGAGGGTTTCAGTTAATATAGGGAAATTCAGAGGTACAGCAAAGCTGTAAAGAAATTTGCTATAATTTCACATATAGGGCCCAAGAACAACTCTGAATCAGATACCAGGGTAGTTTGGTGAGTATGTAAGATGGTGATATAGAAAAAATATTGGCCTAGAAATAAGGAGGTATAGCTAGTTAGTGGCAGTGTGGTCTTAATTATTTCACTTCCTTGGCCCTCAGTTTTCTCATTGTTAAATGAAGAGTTTGGCCTAGATGTTTTCAATGATCTTTTGACTTTTTTAATCTTATCATCCATGTGAAAAACACTGTAGCATAGAATATGAAAAAAACTGCCTTTGGAGTCAAGAAGTCTTGGGTTCAAGTCACTTCTCTGACATATATAATGATCCCTCACTTATTGTGGGAGTTACATTCCAGAGATCCCTGTGATAGGTGAAAATTCACAAAGAAGCGGTATTATTTTTATTTTATTGTTTATATTTATTTTAGGGCTTTGGAAATCCTACCCACTCTCTTATAAACCTTTTCCATATTCTTATTAACCTTTCCCACTCTCTTATAAACATTGAGCCAATCAGCGACCAGGATACAGAACACAGTGCTGTGGTTGATTGCCTTTCATTCCATCAGCCAATAGTATGCCATGTACAATGTCACATTGACACAGTTGCACAACTGGTAGTGGCACTGCATTTCCTTTGTGTACAGTATGCTATTCTTCTGTGAAATCCCACAATATAGCAAAAACTCTGATATGCAGAATTAAATATATTTTTTTAAAGAACCTGTGATTGTGAAGCCATGATAAGTAATATGGAACTAGGAGTTAAAGTGTAATTTTACATTGTAAAATCATCAATATAGAGATTTATATGATTGAATTCCTGGAAATATGTGTTTGTCAAGGCAAATACCATGTAGATAATCTTCATTGTCATTAGGGTACCTACATATGTGTTTACCTAATTTTTTTTTATGATATGAATTTAGGACTAATAATAAACAAGGACATCTTGTTTTGTTTTTTGCTTTTATTAACATTATTATTTGAAATAAATTTTATTCATTACCATCTTATAATTTTCTGAGTGGTTTCAGAGTAATATTGGTAATTGAACTCAACTTCCCTCCCTCCAATTATATTTTGCTTTAATATTTTACATAAAATTTTTATTTATTTAAAAATCCTTACCTTCCATCTTAGAATCAATACTGTATGTTAGTTCTAAAGCAGAAGAGCAGTATGGGCTAGGCAGTGGGGGTTATGTGACTTGCCCAGAGTCAGACAGCTAGGAAGTGTCTGAGGCCAAATTTTAATCTTGGGGACCTCCTGTCTCTAGGCCTGGCTCTCAAGCCCATAGTGCCCCCAATATTTTTTTATTTTAACAAGACAAGTATTCAGTGCTAGAGAAAAGACATTTACTGTCCATACTTTAAGTGGGAACATACCCTTTTGATTTCACTGAACTAATTTGGACTAGAGTGTAGCTGCTGAGTTTTGTTCTGCATGATTACTGTTACTGTATATGGTGATCATTGGTAGCCTTTTGGTAAACACTTTACTGTTCTTGTATCAAGGTGAATAAGGATTTTGGTTCAATTTTCTCCACTCTTCTGCCGGGTGCTAATGCAATGCTTGCACCACCAGAGGGACAGACTGTTTTGGATGGCCTGGAGTTTAAAGTTGCCTTGGGAAATACCTGGAAAGAAAATCTAACTGAACTCAGTGGAGGTCAAAGGTAAAAGTTTTTTTTCCCCCCTTCTTTTATAATTTTTATCATTATAAATTTAACATTCAAACACAAACAACATGGAATGAAGCCCCAAATAAAACTGTAAAATCTGAATTATTTACATTTTGATTTAAGAAAAGAATTGAAAGGAACCTTAGAAGGTAATAACAAGTATATTCACTGTTTACTTCCAAATTCTTTTCCATGTACTTTATATATTGACATACCAAGATTTACTGAGCCATTTATAGTAACATTTTCTTTGCTTCTTAAAATTTTTTTCTAATGAGTAATTACAGCTTTACATCCAAATATAATTTCTTTCTTTTGAATATTACATCTATAGATGTTACATGTTACTAAAATTTTTGTTTGTAAGTTACATTTTTAGTTCCTACCTATTTTCCTTAAATTTTGAATATAAATTAAGTTTCTTAGCTAAAATTAACACATTTGATAAAAAATAAGAGAAGGAATGATTTAAAGAAGCTTATTTTTTAAGACAGTTATGTCTCAGTCATGTGAGAGATGAGTGAGGCAAAAGTTCCTGTTCTAAAGGGAAGTTAGGGAATATGAGACAATTAGTGGTATCTATGTGTAACTTTCAACTCTTAGAAAAAAGGACATATTGTACTTGTTGAATTAAAATAAAATCCAAAAGATATTTGACAACATAGAGCATAAGTAATTTGCCTAAAGAAAGAGATGTTTGAAAAATGTTGATAGCTGAGAGATTTGGTGATTATCACACAGTTTTCTTTTCAAAACACCTTTTCTTATTCTCTTACAAAAATGAAGACTTTGGAAATTGTTTTGCAAGGTATTTATAACCCAGATTGAATTGCTTGCCAACTCCAGGAAAGGGGAAAGATGTAAAGGAGGGAAAAAATTTGGATCATATAATTTTGGAAAACTTCTGTTGAAATTATTAAATATAACAAAGTAAAATAATTAAGATATCTTTATTAAAAAAATAAGCACCATGTTCTTTCCCTAGATCCTACTTGACTTTAGCATCTCAGTCCTAAACTGTGGAATGAGTAATATTATTCTCAAGACTTAGAGAACATTGAAAAAAAAATTCTTAGGGGACAAGTTAAAATTCTAGGGTTTTAAGGATCACTGTTGATATGAAAAATGAAATTTAAATCCAAAAAGCTTTCTTTTGAATCAGACTAGAAAATAAAGGGTAATTTATACAAACCAAATGCAAAAATGAGGGAAATAAGTATTTTAATAATCATTAAACTTTGAAATTTGATATTCCAAGAGATCTTATCGCTACCACTTTCCACCTTTATTATTTTGTATAATGTCTGCCACCAGCCAATTCTTCCATTTGTATGGTTTCTTGGACAAAGGCATGTTGGTTTCAATAATTGAATAATTTAAAAGAAATATAAGATTTTAACTTTTTTCCTTCTATTCCTTTTAAAAATAGGTCTTTAGTTGCTTTATCTTTAATATTATCCATGCTTCTCTTCAAACCGGCTCCAATTTATATCCTGGATGAGGTTGATGCAGCCCTTGACCTTTCTCACACCCAGAACATTGGACAAATGCTTCGTACTCATTTCACACATTCACAGGTGAGACACTGAAATTCACTGACTTTTGATAAATAAGTTTATGGAATTTACTTAGAGTTTCCTCATCTCATCCATGCCAGAAATGCAAGGGCCCTTCAAGGGCCTTATCCCTTTATACATTTGCTTGAGAACTTTGACCTGCTTCATATCTGATCTGATTCGGTTCTTCCCTTCTTTGGCAATTCTTTCCCCCACTCTCTGCCCCTAACCTGGCCTAGAGTCTTCCTGAATCCAGGCCCACTGTTCTGTTCACTATACCACCCAGTTGCCCCAGGGATGGCGTGATCACACCTTAAAAATGTTTTTAACATTCATTCTGAAGTGTATAATGGTTTTGAAATCTGTACAAAAAGTTCGGGTAGAACATAATAGACATGATCTTCTTAGAGATGTATTCAGAAGTGTTTCTCAAGCCTTTTTTCTTTTTTTCAGTTTATTGTTGTGTCCTTGAAGGATGGGATGTTCAACAATGCAAATGTTCTATTCAAGACCAAATTTGTGGATGGGGTTTCCACAGTGGCCAGATTTACTCAGTGTCAAAATGGAAAGAACATGTCTTCACAGCAGAGAGGGGACAAGATAAAATCCAAGAGCAGGGTGCCTAAGTGATGTAATATGGATGTCCTGAAGTGCATTCATCCATCCCTTACTTTTCTGTCTTTTCACTCTTAATGTTAATACCTTGGAACTTGAAGTTGAATGTCTCGTCTAAAGTGTACTTTTGCTTGTATGGAGCTAGGGAAATCCATGTTCCATTTCTTGTCTGTACTTACCCTTATTTTTATATTTGTGATGCTCTCTAGAACATTTTAAAAGTGGAGCATTCCAAGAATCCATCTGTGGCACTTTTGTGTTATAAATAGAACTATATAACTTAAGTGTCAGTGTTTTAAAGCAAACTTTTCTATTTCTGATATGCTCATCTGGTAAATGAGCAGGGGGCTTCTGCTAGTTCAATAGGCCAATGACTTGCTCATATTTTAATCACTTGACTTGAGTTTTGTTTTTTAAAAAAAGAAAACCCAAGTGTATTATTGTGTTTTAATATCATGTATGTATACTTTTGTGAATATATTCTTAGCCAAGATTTTCTCTTTTAGGTTTATAGGATATGTTGAGTTTATAGATGCTAAATCCAAGAGCAAACCAGAATCAAAGAGTAAAAAGAAAACATAGATAATGATAGGGAAAAAAAGCTGCTAATGGATGTACTGCTGTAAAATAATTTTTATAAACAACAAGGAGGAAAATAGAACAGATTTCTGAAGATTGGAAACAGAGCCTTTTTTATTGTACAGCTTTTGTCACTTTTAATGTTTTTCATTTTGTTAATAAACCAATTTAAACATGGAAGTATGGTTTTCTTAGAATTGAAGTGTGAAAGAATAGAATTTTGCATTGTCCTTGTCCTATAGGAGTCAGTCTTATTCTTGTGATCTTAAAAAGTATTTGTTTTATAATAAGAAATAACATATTTACTTTTTTAGCCTGTTATTTATAATTTTATAACCTTTTAAGATTTCTTGGTTAATGGCTTTATTATAGAATTAGCCCAAAACATTAGATATTTTGTAGAATTAGTCAAAAACATTAAGATTTGAAAACTCATTAAAGAAAGAAATTATCTTTCAACAGCTTTCTTTTTAAGTGGGAACATCTTTTAATACATTTAATAACTTGCCATTTTATCCAGAAGTCCTAGAGTAGAATCAAAGGAGAAGGAGGTAGGAAAGGAAGATGTGTACAGCACTTGGCAGAGGAGAATGATTGTAGTTGTAATTAGCAATTAGGGTTAGAATCTGAATTAACCCTAAAGTTGCATTTTATTATGATCTTCCAGAAATTCCTTACCTGGAGGAAAAGATTAGATTTCTCACCTTAAAACCAGTTTTTAACACTGTAGGCAACTAATCATTTCATTAGCTGATAAATTTGCTATCCCGCTTATTCATCTGTTTCATTTGCTTAGGCAGGTGAAACTAGAAGAAAAACTACTGCAACCAGTTGTAGGATAAAGATCCAGAGATTATACCCTCTGCAGATTAAGGGAAGGCATAAGTGAAAAGGATGAATAGTATGTTCAAGGAAAAAAAATTCAAATTGACTTTGTGATCATAAATAAAATTTTTAGTTTGTAAAAAGGATATATTGGGACAAAATTATTTTAGTCTTTTTTAGAAAATTATTTTTTCATATTATTTTGAGCTTGATTCAGTGTAATTCAGAGGTTAAACGTTATTAATTTGATTTTAAGCACAGAAGTCATAATTTTAAAAGTGGTTGCATAAATGTAGATTATGAATTTGTATGGTTGCATGAGGAAACAGAATCCCTTTATTCTAAAACAAAATTTATAAACATTAATTTTTCTGCCCCTGGTTTATTTGCTCAAAAGAGGAAGTAGTCAGACTTTTATGTGAACAGTTTCTAATGGAAAAATTGGGTAGAGATAACTCCATACTATCTCCTTCCTTGATTAGCAAGGCTTTTCACAAAAGTGAAAGGACCCTGGATTTTAGGTTTGACTTTTTTCTCCAATTTCTCTAGCATCTTCCCTCTTCCTTTACTTTTAATTGTTATGTCCTATCAATTCTACCTTTGAAATATATGTTATGTCCTATCTACCTTTCTAATCACCCTTAACATAGCCCTTATTCTAAGATGCATGAACTGTTACTCTAGCCTTTTAAATTTTTTATTGTTTTTAAATTAAATTATTTTTTCAATCAGCAAAAATCTTCCCTGTCTCTTCCACTTCCCCTTTTCTCATTGAGAATGAAAAAAAACCAAACCCATTATAGATGTGTATAGTGTCTGATATATGTGTATGTTTAGGTATTATACATGTTTACATATATATATAGAGAGAGTGTATATATGTAGATAGATAGATAGATATATATATATTTGTATGTATCTCTGTCTCATTGCTGGTTTAGAATTTGGGAACTGCAAGCTTTCCTTTGGTCTGATTCCTGTCTTGGTTATTCCTCTGTAGGCTTAAGACTAGGTTAGAGGCTGGAACCGAGATTCTGTTCTGCTCTTGGAATCTGAGCCCTACACTATGGCTTGCTTTTGTTTTTGCTTAGTTCATGCTAGGTATATCACTCAGGAGCTGCTCAGGGCACAGGTCCCTTTAGTCTGCCCTAGATTTGTGATGTAGGCCTGGATAATGGATGACAAAGTTGCCAGTTGGCATCTTCTGCATCCTACATGGGTTTCTAGGCCCCTCTGCTTGGTCTTGGATCCCAGCTTACACTGGTCTGATGCACAGCCTCTTAATGTGTGGGTGTGCTTGGACAAACCCTGTTCCCAGTGTCCAGAGACTTCTTTGTCTGGTTCCATAGGCCTACCTGGGAAAATGACACTGAACCTTTTTTCTTGGATCTTGGGTGGGGATTAGAGGATTGGTGTGAGCTCTGTACTTCCTTCTGCTATTCTGCCATGGTGCCTCATGTGAAAACCATCACATTAGCTTTTTTTTTTTTAAATTTTTTAAGTCTTACCTTCTTCTGTCTTAGAGCCAATACTGTGTATTGATTTTAAGGCAGAAGGGTGGTAAGGTCTAGGCAGTGGGGGTGGTTAAGTGACTTGTCCAGGGTCATAGAGCTGGAATGTGTTTGAGGCCAAATTTGAACCCAGGACCTCCCATCTCTAAGCCTGATTCAATCCATTGAACTACCTAGTTGCCCCTACAATATATTTTTTTAAATGGGCTTCCTACTTTCCCTCTCTCCTTCCACCATCCAATTATACATATATTGCTGCCATATTAATATTTCTTAAGCACAAATCTGTTCCAATTCCTCCGGTAGCTTCGGATTACCTGACAAATAAAATTGAAACACCCCAGTTTGGAACCTACCTTTATGGCCTTGTCTTATACTATTTATTAGTCTAGATAAATATTTTCATTTATTTGTCTTGTTCTCTGTAACTGTAATACGCTTCCCTGCAACCCTCTTTGTAACTAAAATGTCTTTCCTTGAAGTGTTCTGTGATTATCTTCCCCTAAGTAAATAATGATCCTTTCCCCAGTTAACAGACATTTAAAAAAAATTGCCTATTATATTCTAGGCAGGGGAGGCACTGTCCTAGGAGTTGGGAGCTCATAAACTTGGCTTATGCTTATAGCAGAGCCTTTTGTGGATGTGTCCTATTCCCATTAAGTGACTGTACCTGCATCTTAGCTTATAAGTTCTCTCTCCCCATGCCTCTATTACATGACTGAACTCTGAAGGCAGGGGCAAAGTTTTTATTTCTCCTAGCATCTGCATAGTATTCTGCTCACTTAAATATATAACCTGGAAAGCAGAGATTCTTTGTTTTTCTTTGTATCTCCAGCAATTAGCACCATGCCTGGTAAGTAGTAAGGCATTAATAAATGCTTGTTGATTTTCTCCATCTAAAAGAGGGGAAAGCATATTATTATACTCATTATTTATATTATTTTTGGTTTTTGGGATTTGTGTTCTTTTTTTGTTAAATCCATGAACATATTTAGACATATATTAGTAGCAGTGAGTCTAGGAAGGTTTTACATTTCAAAATCTCTTCTTGTTACACATTCATTTAAATAATAGATCGTATTTTTTGAATAAGTGCTAATATTGAAATTATAGTTTTTGGGGTCAGGTGGCTCAGTGGACTGAGAGCCAGGCCTGAAGATGGGAAATCCTGAGTTCAAATCTAGTCTCACATATTTCCTATCTGTGTGACCCGTGGCAAGTCACTTGACCTCCATTGCCTAGCCCTTACTGTTCTTCTGCCTTGGAATACACAATATTGACTCTAAGGTGGAAGGTGGTAAGGTTTTTAAAAAAAACAAAAACAAGAAATTGTAGTTTTTGATTGTTTCAAGATACAGAATCAGAGTGTATTATACTAAATAATTTAAATCAGAAAAGTTATTTTTTTACTCTAGTTCTGCACTTCTGAGCTTTCTCTTTTCAGACTTGCTGTCATGATAAAGGTTAAAAGAATCCACTAGAAAATAGGAAAAGAGATAAGAAAAGAACTTTTTTTCTATGCATCTCTTTATAACCCAAATAACAAACATTTTACTTTGAAAACTAGGTCATAGGCTGGCATTTGTTACCTTCTTAATCACTGGAACCATGTCAGATAACACCCAATTGAATCTTTAACAGCATTTTGTATACCTGTATTCATCCACACAGCTAGTATTTTGCATTAATCAATCTCATATGCTACTCTGAAAATAGCTTGAATAATTTCATTTACACTATTTATTTGTTATTAACTTGAGTGTTATACTATAGGACCCATACACAAGGACACAAATGATAATTAGTAATTTTAGTTTTCAGGTTTAGATCAAATTTTCATTAAGAGATGCTTGTTTACCTTTAGGCAGCAGTGTGCTGGTAAATGGTTAACATTTATAGGGGGGAAATAAGCACTACATTCTTAAATTTCATCTGCATTATTAACTTCTTTTCTATTATTTAAGTCTAGATAATAAACAGATCAGCAAGTAAAACTCTGGTTTGTAGTGTTTGACAATTTCTGAGGTGTGAGTGGTTACACCAAAAAATTCAACAATCAGTTCTGTAATAGTGGGATTTGGTAGGGAACAAAAAAGAAACATAAAAAATACAGTCTTCTCCCTATCACAGTTCTGAACCAGTTGGTTCCAGTACATCCCTGTCCATAAGTTACTATACTATCACACTATGGAAGCAGCTTTTGTTCTAAAGGAAGGAAAGAAGGATTCATGAATTATTTTATTAAATCAACTTTGATGAGAATTTATGCCACTCGAGAATCCATTGGAAGGAAACTTGGCTAGGGTGGGGTGGGGTGGCGTGGGGCAGGTAGGATAGCTATTGTGAAGGGCTGTCATGCGGAAAGTATATATTTGATTATGGCCACAGAGGGCAGAACTAGGAGTCAGCTCAGAGCTTGATGTACGGAAAAACCTCCAAATTATAGTGATCCCAAAATTGGAATAGGCTGACTTGAAAGAGAATGATCTCTAACCACATCACTAAGATTTTGTAGAGTTTTTCTGTTCTTTAGGTCAGACTAAATGAACTCGAGTCTGGCTTCTCTAAGACTTAATCATCACAGTTGAAGCAGCTTGGTACAGGGTGAAAGAGTATGAGCTGTGTAAACCTTAAAATTTCTTAGACTTATAAATGTTGGAAAATCCCATTGGGAAATTTCATACTTGAAAAATTTCCTATTGATAGTGGGAACTCTATTGGAATGTGAACCCCATTGGCATGAGAGTTTCCCCCTCCTCCCTTCTTAAGATTACTTTAGGACAGAAACCTTTTGCTGAACAATGGAAAGGGCTTTGACCTATGCTTAAGCATAGAACAGGAATTTCTTTGAGTCATGATTGATTTTAGAATTTATACAATAGAGATACTTGGAATGACAGAACCAGGTCTTGGAAAATACAATTTCCACCCCACTCAGTCCTAACAGGATTTAGGAAGGTTCTGCAGCAAAGGATCAAGATTTAATTATTGAGAATATGACCTTCAACAGACATGTGCAAAGCCACAGACCTCTGGGCGGTCCTGGGTTAAGCTAGAGCCACCATTGGCACAGGGAAGACATGGACAGTGATTGGTAGATGTGAGAACTGAGGGGAGGGAACTTGGATGGTTTCCTTAAAGATAGAGGGGTCTGAGGACTGAGGGGGTTGGTTGGAGAGGTTTTTGGTCTGAGAGGTGGTGCTTTGAGAGTTGGCTCTGAAGGAAGCTGGAGGTGGAGGCCCCTGAGACTGTTTCTCCATTTTGCGTGAGTAATAGGGACTGATCTCCTTTCCTTACCTCAGCTATCTAAGGGCTTGGGCCTTTTGGCCCAGCCTAAACAGAAGGGGTATTTAAGCCCTATTCTCTTCTCTCCCCTTTCTCCCTCTCTCAATCTCTAATTCCTTTCTTCCTCCTGTTTGAAATTAAACTCTATAAAAGGTTGACGGCTGACTTGAGTTTTCATTTAGGAATTAGCTGAATTCCTTGGCGACCGTAAATTAATATATATCAGTCTTTTAAAGTGATTTCCTTGTCACAGCTGTGTGCATTGGAGGAACTGCTCAAATCTCAATTCTGTTATCACTACCTGGGTAAAATTAGGTTGCTTAACCTTGGGCCTCAATTTCCCCATCTTAAAAATGAGCTTGAATCATGTGACCTTTGGAATTCCCTTCAGCTCTAGATCCTCTGATTAGAAGGATTTCCACCAGCTGTAGTTGACTAGATTTAACTAGTTGACCCTAGGGGTCTCTTTCACAACTGGGCAATTCTTTAATTCTGTAGTATTTTCACTGTTGCATATAAGTGAAATCTTGATGTGCTCTTTTTGTTGTTTCAGTCCTGCCCAACTCATTGGGACCTCATTTGGGATTTTCTTGGCAAAGATACTGGAGTAGTTTGCCATTTCCATCTTCAGTTCATTTTATAGATGAGGAAATGAAGACAAATCGAATTAAATGACTTGCCCAGAGTATGAGGTCAGATCTGAGTCCAGGAAGATGAGTGTTCCTGACTTCAGGGCTGCCCCATGAGGTCCTCTACCAAGGTTCAATTCATATAAGGCTATGACGTCAGATGAAAACATGGTCTGACAAATTCTATCGGGGGAGAAAGGTCCTGGTGATGGACTGCCGTCTGAGACTCATCTAGCCAAAAGAGAAGGAGAGCTTATCTTAACAAGGTTGGCCACTAGGTGATGCATTCCTCATGTTTTGCCCATGTATCGGTGAATTGGATTTTTTAAAATTCTGTTTTGGGAAATCAGTCAATAGTTATTAAACAGTTGTTATGTGTGAAACATTGAGGTTGCAGACATAAAAAGTGACATTCCTATACTCCAAAGACCTTGTGTTGTTTGGAAAAATTTAATACTTTTTATTGATATATTTGAACAAAATTGGCACTACCCATCAAATAAATCAAATAAAAGACATCTTTAAAGACCATTTAAAAAAGAGTTTGGCCTTGATTCTTTTTTGTAGTTGACTGAATAGAAAGTAAGAATGGATGTGCTTTAGCATTTAAAAATAAATTTTACTTTTTTTGTTCTTATATTGCTATTTGTAAATTTACATTTATATTTTCTTCACTTTAAAATTGAACTTAATACTGACATAGCATGTAAATTGTAATAATATAATTTCACTTTTTTTCTATTTTCATTTTCTATTTTCATTCAAATTTCAGTTACAAAAATGAATTATATATATACATAAATATATTTATATAATTTCCTCTGCATTCTTTCCTTTTCCTTTTCCCAGGAAGCTATCTCATATAACAAAGATTTTTTAAAGAATAAAATAAAAACTCATCAATAGGGGGCAGTTAGGTGGCTCAGTGGATTAAGAGCCATGCCTAGACTGACGGGAGATCCTGGGCTCAATTATGGCCTCAAACACCTAGCTGTGTGACCCTGGGCAAGTCACTTAATCCCTATTGCCTAGCCCTTACCGCTTTTCTACTTTGGAAGCAATACACAGTATTGATTTTAAGATGGAAGGTAAGGGCTTAAAATAAACCTGATGAGTATATTAAAAACAAAACAAAACTTGACAATATTTGTATTGTTCCATTTCCATAAATGAGTTGGGAGAGGTCTTTTTATGTATCTTTTTTGGGTTCATGTTTGTTTTTTAAAATTTTGTAACATTCATTTCCGATTGTTTTGTGGTCATTATTCTTTCAACACATTGTTTTAGTCATTGTATATATTATTTTGTTGACTGCTCACTTTGCATCAGTTCCTGATTTCTTATTTTTCTGTTTTCATCATAATCATTGTTTCTTTTTTTTTAACCCTTACTTTTTCTCATAGAAGGACCAGGCAATTGGAGTTAAGTGACTTGCCCAAAGTCTAGGAAGTGTCTGAGGCTCGATTTGAACTCTGATTCTCCTGACTCCAGGCCTGGTGCTCTATCCATTGTGATACCTATCTGCCCCATTTGTTGTTTCTTATAGAACAGTAATATTTAATTACATTCATGTGCCACAATTTGTTTATCCATTTTCTTTTGTTCTTTTTAAAAGTTTTATATTTTTTATTGATTCATTTTGCTTGAACCCAATTAGCCCTGTTTACCAAATACTCAACTCCACTCCATTACATTTTTCCAAAATAGTTAAGCAAAAGGATCCTAAAGAGAGTGGTTAATAGCGAATGTCACTTCTTATTTTTGTAGCTTGCTGTCAACAGAAAGGAAGGGTGGGCTTTAAGTTCAATCATTTGCTATTAGAATTGACCCCATGTGCCTGGTCACCTTTGGAATAACTGGTGAGCACACAGAAAAGGAGAAGAGAAGACAGCAGGGCATTAGTACACGGATGACATCCTGTGGCTTTGAAATGTTCTTCCTCCCAACTGCTGGACCACATCTTTCCAATTTTTCCATTTTAACTTTCTTTATCCATTCTGTCTTCATAGTTCTGGAAGAAAACAGTCCTCTTGAGGCTGATCTGGTTTCCAGCAAGGAAACCTCTTAAAGCCAACTTAAGTGCTAGAGAGGAGCCCAGGAAGGGAGTATAAAGGAAGTTATAACATGGTCAGGAAAGCAATGATTTATCTAGGGCCAGAACTCCCTTGTGGGATGGAGCTGAGGAGGGTTGGAGGCCTCTTTTCCCTGACCTGTGGAATGGCAGGCTAGCTACCTTGGCCGGCCTGGAGCTGTTATTCTTCAGGGTCCCATGAGTCCTGTGGCTTAGGTCCACTATGTACCTATTGGAGAGAAGATGATGCCTATAAGTGAGTGGCTTTAAAACTGGAGACGTGATTGGTTTCTTCCAAACATTTCAATTGCCACATTTGGCAGCAAAGGCCTTTCAAATCAATGATTAGATATTCATATTCAGAAGCTATTTATTAAAGGATGCTACATCTAGCCAAACCTAGCATCAGGTGGACTGGAATTGGGAAGCAGGGGGAGGGGCCTGTGAGCCTTCAAATCTGCATCCAGATAGGTGATACTGTGGCAGCCCTGTAGGGATGGCTATTTTCCCATTTTTACACAGAAAAAGACCTTCTCTAATGGGTGTTAGGAATACCCAGATATTTCTTGAGCTGGCTTGGACTGGCATGGGAGAGCCAATTGTTCAATTCTTTTTTTTGGGGGGGGGGTAAAATATTGGTTGACTATTTTTTATTTTTTAAATTTTTATTTAGAATATTTTCCCATGGTCACATGATTCATAATCCCCTTCTTCCCTTGTTTCTCCTCCATCCCATCAGAACCAACAAACAGTTCCACTGGGTTATATGTGTATTGTTGTTCAAAACATTTCTATGTCATTCATATTTGCAGTAGCGCTATCTTTTAACATCAAAACCCCAATCACATCCCTATCACACTATGTGATCGAACATATATTTTTCTAATCCATTTCTGGTTCCACAGTTCTTTCCCTGGATGTGCATAGGGTTCTTTCTCACAAGTTCCTCTGTATTGTCCTGGGTCATTGCATTGCTGCTAGTAGAGAAGTCCATTACATTTGATTATACCACAGTGTACCAGTCTCTGTGTACAATGTTCTCCTGGTTCTGCTCCTTTCACTCTGCATCACTTCCTGGAGGTTGTTCCAGACTCCATGGAATTCCTCCACTTTATTATTCCTTTGAGCACAATAGTATTCTATCACCAACATGTACCACAATTTGTTCAGCCATTCCCCAATTGATGGGCATCCCCTCATTTTCCAAATTTTTGGTCACCACAAAGAGTGCTGCCATGAATATTCTTGTACAAGTCTTTTTCCTTATTATCTCTTTGGGGTATAAGCCCAGCAGTGCTATGGCTGGGTCAAAGAGTAGACAGTCTTTTAGCGCCCTTTGGACATAATTCCAAATTGCCCTCCAGAATGGTTGGATCAATTCACAACTCCACCAGCAATGTATTAATGTCCCTATCTTGCCACATCCCCTCCAGCATTCATTACTTTCCTGTCATATTGGCCAGTCTTCTAGGTGTGAGGTGGTACCTCAGAGTTGTTTTAATTTGCATTTCTCTAATCAGGAGGAATTTAGAACACTTTTTTCATGTGCTTATTGATAGTTTTGATTTCATCATGTGAAAACTGCCTATTTGTGTCCCTTGCCCATTTTTCAATTGGGGAATGGCTTGAGTTTTTGTAAATTTGACTTCATTCCTTATATATTCGGGCAGTTAAACCTTTGTCAGAGAGTTTTGTTATAAAAATATTCTCCCAGCTTGTGGCTTTCATTTAAATTTTGGTTGCATTGGTTTTGTTTGTACAGTTGTTCAATTCTTAGGATGAATATTTTTTTAAGAGTCTGTATTTTATTTTTTTCCCCTTTTAAACATTATTTTATTTGGTCATTTTCAAACATTATTCATTAGAAACAAAGATCATTAACCCCCCCCCCCCCCCCCAATCCTCCTAATAGCAATGCGTGCTTCCTCTGGGTATCACATGTGTCCTCTGTCCGAACTCTTTTCCATGTTGTTGGTATTTTCATTAAGGTGTTCATTTAGAGTCTCTCCTCAATCATGTCCCCTTAACCCCTGTAGTCAAGCTGTTGCCTTTTCTCGGTGTTTTTACTCCTACCATTTGTCCTCTGCTTGTGGATAGGGTTTTTTTTCTCCTAGATCCCTGCAGATTGTTCAGGGACATTGCATTGACATTAATGGAGAAGTCCATTACGTTCAATTGTACCACAGTGTATCAGTCTCTGTGTACAATGTTCTGGCTCTGCTCCTCTCATTCTGCATCACTTCCTGGAGGTTCTTAGGATGAGTATTTACATTTTGGAAATCAGAAAATGCTACAAGTCAGGATTTGCTTTGTTGTCTAGACTTAAGAAAGTGATGGAGAGAATGTTAATGATGCAGATTAAACTCAAGCTAATTGTGTATACCTTATCTCTCAACCCCCCCTCCCCCCGGGAAATCTCATCGCTAAACATTTACCTCTCCTTTTCAAGTGTTCTAAGATTGTGATTGGGCACGAGCAAGACATTATTAGTTACCTCCTCTTCCAGATGATATTCTTTGGGATTCTGAAGGACAGTAATTGATTGAAGGAGATGAGAATATGGGATTGGAATGTTTCCTGCTTTACTAGAGGTTGGCAAGCAAGGGGGAACATGAAGGATTTTATCCATGATTCCAGGTTCAATGGGCCTATTTGGGTTAATGCATCCATAAGGTTATAATTGGAGAAATGGGAAACCTTGATTAGCAAGATGAAATTAAAAGAAATCCAGGACTAATTTAATTTAATTTAAATAATTTAATTTCTTTTTAATTTAAATGACCTCTAAATACTGGATAGCAGCCAATTAATATGGACAGGACTCTTTAGAGGGGCTTGCCTCCAAATTACCTGGCTAGTTCTAAGAGGATGGTCTTCGGTTATCCCTTCAAGTGAGGATAGAGGCCTTCTGATGGAAGTGCTTATAGACTTCTCTTTGGGGATTCTACAAATGAAAGCTATAGGAAGGAGAGGGAAAGGCCTCAGTTATAAATATGGCTGTGTATAAAAGGGAATGTGAATACGTATATTTTCTAGTAAGCAATGTTTATTTACATTTTCCAAAGGAAAGATAGTACTTACAGCCGCAAAATTCTAAGAAGCAAAGCTATCCCTATACACATCACACAAAACCCTGCAAGCCAGATGAAATAAACCATTGCATCAGAGTTTAATGTAGTAGCACATTCATGTACCAGAATTTGTATAGCCATCCCCCTACCCTCATCAATGCATGCCAATTTTATTGCCAGTTCTTTGCTACAGTATAAGGACTGCTGCTACAAATACTTTAGAGTATATGGGGTCTTTCTACCTTTTGACCTTTTTGCGGTACATGCTTTGTGGTTAGATCTGGATCAAAGGGCAAAACAGTTTTAGTTAATTAGCTAAAAGGAAAGGGAATAAACATTTCTAGAGTACCTACTATGTGTCAGACCCTGTACTAAAAGCTGTTTACAAACATCTTATTTGATCTTCACAGCTATCCTTTGAGATGCTTTTATCATCCCCATTTTACAGTTGAAACTGAAGCAGATGGGTTTAAATTTGCTTCCATTTTTTCAACTATAAAACTGTGGAAAAGACTTTCAGGATCACACAGTGAGTACATTTCTGGACCTAGATTTTAATTTAGATCTTCTAATGCTTTCTCCACTATACCACTAGTTCCCCTTAATAATTAGCATAATTTCAAATTGCTTTCCAGGATGTTTGGACCAATTCAAAGTTCTTCCAGTAATGTATTAGTCTATCTGCTTCCTACAAAGACAGTTTAGTGCAGTGGTTAGAATTTTGAATATGAAGTCAGAGGACCCAGGTTCGAATATTGCCTCTGCCATTTTGTGTGATTTGGACCTCAGTTTCTTCATCTATAAAAGGAAGGTTGAATCTGATGACTGTGGATGACTTGTGGATGTAAGATTGTGTTGTCCCTCCGTCATTGACGGTCTTTTCCATTTAATGTCCAAGGCAAGTCGATGCCATAGAAAATGGAAGGGAAAAAAGGAGGCCACAGGACATAGAAACAGTGACAAAAGAGTAAGCCCTGGTGTGATTACTTGCTGTTGTAGTTTTACATTCAAGAAAATGCTCTAGGGTTGGGAAGTGAAGAGTAAGGTGTGGACCATCAGTATTTACAGCATCTGGCTCCAGGACCGTGCTGATGTAGATGCTTCCTTCCCTTTTTCAGCCTGATCAAACATGTGGGAGGAGGGAGGAGACCAGCTGGAAGCAGGATAAACACGGTCATTTTATTTTCTGAACTAATTTTTATTGCTTTTTCACTGGAAGTTGCTCTTTACTCCAAAAGACCACAGATGTTGAAAATAGTTTCGAAAAATCCCCTGATTCAAATAAGAAATAAGAAATAGTGAACTATAGAAACTGCCTGTATGTTGGGAGAACCAGGAATTCCTCATAAGGCACTGATAAGATGAAGGTTTCTTCTTTTTTTTTTCTGTGACCAGAAAATCTGATCTATCAATTAATTAATAAACATTATTAAGTGCCTACTATGTGCCAGGTGTTATGCTAGGAGCTGGTGATATTTTAAAAAAAAGCAAAAGATAGACCCTGCCCTCAAGGAGGTTACAAGTGACGTTTTAATGTGGAAATCTGACAAGTTATTCAGGGGAAATTATATCTGATCATTTGTCATCTTGTTGCTTTTACTTCAACAACATGCCTTTTAGCAATTCTCTCCACTCACATACCTACCTACCACCTGGCCTCGTCACTTCTCTCTTGCACTATTACAATAACCTCCTAGTGGTTTGGGGTCCATCCTTCATTCAATTTCCAAAGTGATCTTCCTTTTTTAAAAACAAAAAAAATCCCCTTGCCTTCTGCACTAGTATCAGTTCTAAGACAGAAGAGCTCAAGTGCTAGGCTATCTGGGTTAAGTCCTCCCAACTAGGTTCTCTATGTCACCCTAACTGCCCCAAAAGTGATCTTCCTTAAGGGTCATTGTCTTTCCCCTCCTCAAGAAACTCCATTGGCTCCCTATTACTTTGATAACCAAATGTAAAATTCTCCATTTGGCATTTAAAGTCCCTTACAACCTGATTCCTGTTACCCTCTACACACTCTAAAATCTAACCATCCTGACCTACTTGCTTTTCCTCCTCCAGGAAAGCCCTTTCCTGGCTGTGCATTTTCCCAAGCTGACCCCAGTGTTTGGAATGCCTTCTCTCTTTTCTGACTTCTTCAGGATTCAGCTCAAATTCCACCTTCTGGAAGAGGCTTTTCAATGATTTCTTCTCCATCAGTTTCCCCAATGCCTTCCCTCAGATTACCTTTAATCTACTTTGTATGTAAGTTATTTTCATGTCTTTCCCATGAGAATGTGAGCTCTGTAAGGGCTGGGGTCAAGATTTTGCTTTTTATTGCTTAACACTTCAGAGCTGACTGAGTCAACCCTCTGAATCAATCCTTAAACATTTATTAAGCATCCACTATCGAGCCTACACTGAGCAAAGCACTGGGTATAAAAAGGAGCAAAAGACAGTTCCTTTCCTCCAGGATATCTTACATTTCTTTTTTATTATTTTAAATTTAATTTTATTGACATCGTTTGTATTTTTGTCACTGCCTTTACCCCACTGTAACTATGTATCACCCCTTCTTTAACCTTCTGAAGCATATATTCTCCATGCTTTCTCCTACCTTTGGAAGTGGGAGAAACACTGGATCTGAGCACCAACCCTCATATTTGTATGCTTTGACAGTCAAGTTGGGACTGAGTTCCTCTTTCAGTAGTTTCTGCTTGTGTGCATTGGAAATTCTCACTGAGAACAAAAAGTCCTGTAGGAACAAAAATATTTTTACATTTAATTTTAATTTATTAATTACCGTCTGTCTTAGAATCAATTCTGTGTATTGGTTCCAAGGCAAAAGAGTGGTAAGGGGTAAGAATTGGGGGTTAAGTGACTTGTCTAAGATAACCCAGCTAGGAAGTGTCTGAGGTCAGATTTGAACCTAGGACCTCCTGTCTCTAGGCCTGACTCTCAATCCACTGAGCTACCCAGCTGCACCCTCTCCCTCTGTTTTTAGTAGGCAAGCAATTTGATATATATTATACATGTGCAGTCATTAAACATTTCCATATTTATGTTGCAAAAGAAAGCCTCCCTGACCCTGGGACTGGTGCTCTATCCACCATGCCACCTAACTGCTCCTAAAGCTTCCCCCACCCCACTTTATTATTCTTGGGGAAGTGGAGGTTGACATTTGTTTTCTTCTGAAGACTTGGGTTCAAATTTAGCCTCAGATACTTCCTAGGTATGTGACCCTGGGTAAGTCATAACCCCATTTATCTAGCTTTTGCCCTTCTGTCTTAAGAATTGTTTTTAAGACAAGTAATAATAAGTCTGCATTCAGACTCAAACGGTTCTTTCTCTGGAAGTAGATAACATTTTTCATTATAAGTCTTTTGCAATTGTATGAACAAAAATATAAAAGGCAGCCCTTTTTGAAATACCAAAGAGAATAAATAGCCCAAACTTACAGATCCAGCAAATAATCAGGAGGAAGAGTACAGTCAATGACAGGGAGCAAAGAAGAAAAAAATAATGAGTAAACAACAGAAAAAGAAAAAAGAAATTATAACCAACAACTTCTATCCAGGTAATGAACAAAGAGCAAATGGAACAGAGGAGGACCAAGGAACATCAAGGAAAAACGCAGAAACTACCAAATTGGACTCAGGCTTTGGAAGAACTCAAAACACAATTCAAAAAACAAGAGAGGCTGGAGACAATTGGGAAAGAACTTAAAAAAGCAAAATAAGCCATTTGGAAAGAGAGGCACATGAACTAAAACAAGAAAATAGTATTATGGAAATAGGTCTTGAAAGCCAGAATTGACCAGCTTGAACATGAGACAAAGAAAGCAAAAGATGAACTACAAAGAAAAATAGATCAGAAGGAGGATGACCAAAAAGCCAGGGATGAAATTCAGTCTTTAAAAAATTAGAAGCAAATTACTTCACAAGACAGCAAGAGTCTATAAATCAAAATCAAAAGAATAAAAAATTGAGGAAAATATGAAACACCTCATTGATAAAACTACAGACCTGGAAAATTGATCTAGAAGAGACAATTTAAGAATTATTGGACTACCAGAAAAGGTCTGGACATTTTTTTACAGGAAATTATCTAAGAAAACTGCCCCGACATTCCTGAACAAGAGGGAAAAGTGGAGATTGGAAGAATATACAGATCACCTCCTGCATTTAATCTCCAATTGACAATGCCCAGGAATTCAAGAACTGCCAGATGTAAGGGGAAATTTTAGGGTTGTGACTTAATCTAAATTTAATTGGTCACCAGGGAAGGAATCCCAAATAAAATACCCAAGTCAGTTTGGAAATTTTATGGTGGTTTAATTAATATAGAGGGAAGAAATTAAGGAGAAGAGAGAGGGAAACGATATAGGATTTCTCCTGCCTGGCCTGTGCTAGGGGGAGTTCAAAGACCTCCACCATAAGGTCTTTTCAGAATATTAGAAGCTTTCCTAAGAGGATAGTGTTTTGGAAGGTAAAGGAGAAAAGAATCAGTCTAAACTCTGAGAGAGCTCAGAGAAGACGCCTCACCTGAATTAGGTTACTAAGCTTCCCCAGTAGTGTATTAAGGAATCTTACCACCAAACCCGGACAATAGCTGCCTCCACACCAAGATGCCAAGATGCTCAGCACGCTGCCACCAGAGCCACCTCTCTGTGAAAAGAGACCAGAGAGAGGAAGTGACGCTAAATATATAGACTGTTTTTACATCATTTTCCTGCATCTCACATGTACCAATGGTAGCTTAATCTTGACTTAGGACAGCTCAGGGTCTGTCAGTTTTTGATTTGTCATTTGCTAGCACATGTCTGTCATAGGCCATCCTTCTCAATACTTAATCCTTAAGTGGGGTGTAGACATTCCTGTTTTGTTAGACTAAGCAGCGTGGAGTAAATCTAAAATTCACACAGACCAAGGAAAAGAGCTACAAGCTGCTAAGAAGAAACCATTCAGATATCATGGAGCCACAGTTAGGACAACATAGGACCTGACTGCATCCAAATTGAAGGACTGGAAGGCATGGAATATGATATTTCAGAAAGCAAGGGAACTGGGTCTACAACCAAGAATCAACTACCCAGCAAAACTGACTATATTCTTGCAGGGGAAATTATGGTCATTAGTAAAAATAGAAGATTTCCAAGCATTCCTAGAGAATAGACCTGACTTAAACAGAAAATTTGATGCCCAAACTCAGAACTCAAGAGAATCACCAAAAGGTAATTAAGAAGGGGGACAATTTTTTTAAGGGACCCAATAAGTTCGAATGATTTGTATTCCTATAGGAAAAGATGATATTGGTAACTCTTAAAAATTGTTATTATCTTCAGGGTAGCTAGAGGAAGTATACTTGAAGGATACAATGACAAACTGTATAGGATGATATGTCAAAAAATTTATAAACTAGGGGGAAAAAAGAGGATAATATGAAGAGAAATGGAAAAAGAGATAAAATGGGGTAAATATAATTGCATAAAGAAGTGCATGGAGGGAGGTGGGGAGAAGACCAATACAACGGAAAGGTGAAAGGCAGGAGACAATCTCCAAAAAAATTTTGATCATTACAGTGGGAAGAGTCAGAAAGGTTCAAATGGAAGGAAAACCTCCAACTCCAAATTCAATCATCATCATCATCAACATCACCATCTAACTCTCCATCTTTTCCTGGTCCAGGAAAGATTTTTGCTGGGTGGCCTAACCGAATAGCATACTTTGCAGAGTACTGAATGAGAGCCCAAAGTCTAAACTCTAGGCTTGAGTGCCATGATGTGTCCTTTGGTGGTATAAAGAAAGTCTTCTAGTCCTGGTCTCAGTTTCCTCGTTTATGTATGAATGAAGCTTACCAGTACTCTACATTAAGTTAATCAGTTAAATCAAAGAATTTTGTAAGGTGTAAAAGGGCAAAAAAAGAAAGGATTGGAAACTAAAAGGATGCTCACGAAACTGGGAATGGCTGAACTAAAGTTAATATATAATTTTATATGTATATATAAAATAAAAAATAATAATATAAAAAACAATGGAATGCTAGTTTGTTTTCAGAAGTGATAGGGAAGTGGTTCCAGAGAAACCTGGGAGGACTTCTATGAACTGATGCACAGTGAAGTAAGCCGAATCAGAACAATTTGAACTATAACATCAACTTTTTTTACATTTTTTAGTATTTTAATATTTTTCCATGTTTATATGATTCATTTTCTTTCCCTTCCCTCTTCCTTCCCCCTCCTAGAACCAATAAGCATGTCCACTAGGTATAGCATCAACTTGTAAAAAGAAACTGTTTTAAAAGACTTAAGAACTCCAGAGGATTCCTGATGAGAAGTACAACCACCTCCTGTCAAGAGAGATGATGAACGTTGTAATACACAGAGTAGAGCACATTGTTGAACAGAGCCAACATGGGAAAGTGTTTTTCTTTGCAATACATATTTGTTATTAGTGTTTTGTTTTTCTTTTTTTCCCCCAAGGCAAGGATGGTGTCAACGTGAGAGGGAAGGAAAAATGCTTAATAACCAAAAAATTTTAATGTGTAAAGCCATTTTCAAAGAAAGAAAGTTGTTCCTCCTTTATAATAAAGAAAAAGAAAATTCAGCAACACTAGCTAAGCTAACATAACCTATTCATGGACTTTTACCTCTACAAAGGATTGGGAGATGGTTTGGCATTTCTAGCATTTCTAAATTTGACTACCATATACTGTTTGGCTACAGGCTACCACTGTTTTCTCTCCACCCACATAATTTTGTTTAGGAAAATCATTTTCCGTAGTGCCTTCAGCAACAAAGAAACTGGCTGCAAAGTAGAGAAGATTGAGGATGGAAACATTCTGAGATCTCTTTAAATATTGCTATTTCACTTTTATTATATGTATTTTTCCATTATGTGTATCCTGTTATTTTCCACAATCATTTTTTTCCCTCTTTATCTCCTGGGCAGGGGAATATTTGTCCCACTGTCCTGTGTGTCAGTCTTTCCATAGTAATCTTGAAGCACTGAATGGGCCTAGTGGTTCTTTATCAGGTTTCCCATTTTTCATTATAGGATCTTTTTTTCTGTAGCTGGACAAAACACTTGTTCCAAGACAAGTGGCATCAAACTCAAATAGAAATGGGAACCTCTAAACCCTACATAACAGTCTCTGTCAGCTGTATGTTGACTTAGTTTGAAAATGTAGTATTATCTGTTTGTATTTTTATTTATTTTGTGAAATATTTCCTAATTACATTAAAAAAATAAACCCTTACTTTCCATCTTGGAATCAATACTATGTATTGGTTCCAAGGCAGAAGAGAGGTAAGGGCTAGGCAATGGGGGTTAAGTGACTTGTTCAGGGTCACACAGCTGGGAGATCAGATTTGAATCCAGGACCTCCCATCTCTAGGCCTGGCTCTCAATCCACTGAGCCACCCAGCTGCCCCCTTTCTTTAAAAAAAAAAGCTCTTTACCTTTTGTCTTAGAATCAATACTAAATGTTGGCTCTAAGGCAGAAGAGTGGTGAAGGCTAGGCAATTGGTGTTAAGGTGTTAAGTGACTTGCTCAGGGTCACAGAGCTAGGAAGTGTCTGAGGCCAGATTTGAAGACCCCAGGCCTGGCACTGTCCACTGTGCTGACTTTAAAATCTCTTCTAAGGTTCCTCCTGATGTCTCTCATGAGATTACAATGCCTGTCATTACAAGGAACCTTAGAAAGAGATTTTTAAAGCCTTTCTTTGAGCTCATTAGATGACTTATCACTTGGACAGAGAAACTGGTGGGACTGACCAGTGAGAGCTACAAAACCAAAGGATTCTAGAAATAGAAGGAAGACCAAGATAATCTGGTCCAGACTCTAAGCAGGCCAACGTCTAACATCCAGACAGGGAGTTGTTGATTGTATTTATGAAAATATTCAGGGGCCAAGACTCCACCTACTTCATCCACATTGGGGGTTAAGAACTTCTTTATATTCCACTTGAATTTTTCCCAACTGCCTTTAAACAATTTTCTCTTTTTCTCTTATGATAGAATAAGGACTTCTTGGGCATACAGGATTGAGGTAGAATTAGTTCCAATCAGGAAGAAGAGGGAGCTTGGAATCCTCTCTCTCTCTCATACATGCACATATTTGCGATTATATATTTATACCGACCAAATTCCACTTTATTAGAATCAGCACCCTCTTCGAGCTTTTCAAGCAAGGTCTTTTGGGATCCAATTTGTTAGATATCCCTCTTGGCTCCATATTATAAGGATAATGAACTCATTTAGAGAAAACAGAAAGGTTCAAAGTCTTTTCAGATTCTGAAAATTTCTTCTGGAAGCAAATAAACAAGAACAAAACGTATAAAATATGCTCTTTTCATGTTCTCTGTTTGCTCTAGTGGTGATAACTTACCTGCCTAGGATTATGGTTATTCATGTTCGACATAGGACTTGAAAGTGGAAATCTGTTTGATCTCCTTGTATCTCTTATAAAACGCTGCATAGGGCATGGTGATTGATATTCATCTATATCTTCCGTTTTCATTGGTCTTTTCTTTCATTCAATCCCTCACGTGATTATCCTATATTTTCCTGCCAATCTCTGAGAAAGCCATTTAGACTTGTTTCTTTTCCTTCCTCACTATCCAGTTTCATCTCAATCCTTTGCAATTGCCTTCTGACCCGACCACTCCCTTTCAAAAATCACTTTCAAAGCTTACTAGTCACCTAATTGCTAAATCACCTCTTTGCAAATTTTGACACTGTAGACAACCCCCACTTCACTTGCTGAATATTCTCTCCTTTTTGAACCTCTGGCAGTCAAACTGTAAAAAGCATATATGAAGTGCCTAATGTGTACCATGCACTATTCTAGGTGTTGAGCATGTAAAGACAAAAAATGAAATATAATTCCCTTGCCTTAAGGAGCTTTTAATGTCTTATTTTCCAAGATATTTCTTTCCTTTTGTTTCTCTCACTTGTTCTGTTTTTGTGTGTTATGAATACCCAGCACAGTACTTCTCATATAGTAGGCTCCTACTAAATGTTTGTCTAACTCCTGACCTCTTCCATGACTACAAGACCGCATTGGGCTTGACAGCTCAGGTATCTTCTGCTGAAGAACTGAGGAGTGAATAAGAGCCTGGCATAGCCCGAAGCCCAGGGCAGAAACGGAATCTCGCCTGGATCTCTTCTCTTTCATCTTCCTGCCAGCCCTGAAGATGGATGCACTCTAAGCTAGGACCCTTGGAAGCCTCGTTCCCCAGAGAACTTGCTCTGCCTCCGTCTTTCGGGGGTTAGTAGTCCGGATATAGCCCTTCTCCCACTTCCCTTCAGGGAGGCAACGTGTGCTTGCTATATAAAAGCACTACTGACTGCTGGTTTCCTTTTTATTATTCTATAGAAATTTCTAGTCTTCACAAAAAAGCAGCTACAATGAGCTAGCACACACACACACACACACACACACACACACACACACACACACACATGCCTAAAGAACTGTTCAGGGAATCTGGGATCTTTCTTAGTGTAAAGAGAACAGAGGCTTGGGTATACTTGCTGAAAAGCAAGGCAACGTTGGGCAGCTTCACCCTGATGGAGCCCCTGCTCCTTTCTGGGCTAGCTTCTGCCAGCTTCTTGCTCTCCCTTCAGGGGTTTGAAGACGGTCCAGAACTGAATGCAATTATATTTTTTTTACTGGCTAAACCAGGTGAGGGTACCCGACAGGCCTCACATCTGTCTGTGAGTTAAGGGGATGCCCATCTCCAGCATATGAAGATTTTCACAGCAGAATGGGCAGATGAGAACGATCCACAGCTAGGGAGATGGCTGAAGCAAGTGTTGTGGAGCACTTAGAGCTTGATTAGACATTGAAGAAGCCAAAGCCATCTACTGCATCCTGGGGCTTTGCCAGTTGTCCTGATTGCATCTTGCCACGGGTCTTTGGAGGAGAGAGACAGAACCAGGAGAACACTGTACACAGAGATGGATACATTGTGGCACAATGGAATGGCATGGACTTCTCTACTAGCAGCAATGCAATGACCCAGGACAATTCTGAGGGATCTGTGAGAAAGATGCTATCCACATCCAGAGGAAGAACTATGAGAGTAGAAACACAGAAGAAAAGCAACTGCTTGATTACATGGGTCGAGGGGGATCTGACTGGGGATGCAGACTCTAAATGAACATCCTAGTGCAAATATAAATGATATAGAAATGGGTCTTGATCAGTGTAAAACCCAGTGGAATTGAGCATTGGCTATGGGAGGGAAAGAACATAAATCTAACTGTGGGGAAGTATTCTAAATTAATTAATTAAATAAAATTTTCAAAATTAAAAGAGAGAGAGAGAGAGAAAGGTAACTGCGACATTTAAATACAATTTATGTAAAAGTCCTGTGAAGTGAGTCAGTCTGTGAAGAAGTCAGTTCTTTTTTTTTTTTGCCTCGAGGAGAATTTAATTTAATTTAATTTATTTATTTAATTTTTTAAAACATTATTTTATTTGGTCACTTTCATACATTGTTCATTGGAAACAGATAATTTTCTTTTCCTCCCCCCCAACCCCTCCACCTCTCCCCAAGCTGACGTGCGATTCGTCTGGGTATCACATGTGTCCTTGCTCTGAACCCATTTCCTTGTTGTTGGTATTTGCATTAGGGCACTCATTTAGCTTCTCTCCTCGATCATGTCCCCTCAACCTCTCTAGTCAAGCAGTTGCTTTTCCTCGGTGTTTTTACTCCCTCAGTTTGTCCTCTACTTGAGGATAGTTTTTTTTTTTCCTCGTAGATCACTGCAGGTTGTTCAGGGACATTGTAAAGCCATTACTGGAGAAGTCCATTACGTTCGATTGTACCACAGTGTGTCAGTCTCTGTGTACAATGTTTTCCTGGTTCTGCTCCTCTTGCTCTGCATCACTTCCTGGAGGTTGTTCCAGGCTCCATGGAATTCCTCTACTTTATTATTCCTTTTAGCACAATAGTATTCCATCACCAACATATACCACAATTTGTTCAGCCATTCTCCAATTGAAGGGCATCCCCTCATTTTCCAATTTTTGGCTACCACAAAGAGTGCTGCTATGAATATTCTTGTACAAGTCTTTTTACTTATTGTCTCTTTGGGGTACAAACCCAGCAGTGCTATGGCTGGATAAAAGGGCAGACAGTCTTTTATTGTCCTTTGGGCATAATTCCAAAATGCCCTCCAGAATGGTTGGATCAATTCACAACTCCACCAGCAATGAATTAATGTCCCGACTTTGCCACATCCCCTCCAGCATTCATTACTTTCCTTTGCTGTCATGTTAGCCAATCTGCTAGGTGTGAGGTGATACCTCAGAGTTGTTTTGATTTACATCTCTCTGATTATAAGAGATTTAGAACACTTTTTCATGTGCTTTTTAATAGTTTTGATTTCTTTAACTGAAAATTGCCTATTCATGTCCCTTGCCCATTTTTCAATTGGAGAATGGCTTGATTTTTTGTACAACTGGTTTAGCTCTTTATAGATTTGAGTAATTAGACCTTTGTCAGAGGTTTTTGTTATGAAGATTGTTTCCCAATTTGTTGCTTTCCTTCTAATTTTAGTTACATTGGTTTTGTTTGTACAAAAACTTTTTAATTTGATGTAGTCAAAATTATTTATTTTGCATTTTGTGACTCTTTCTAAGTCTTGCTTGGTTTTAAAGTCTTTCCCTTCCCAAAGATCTGACATGTATACTGTTCTGTAGTTGCCTAATTTACTTATAGTTTCCTTCTTTATATTCAAGTCATTCACCCATTCTGAGTTTATCTTGGTGTAGGGAGAAGTCAGTTCTTTTTGACATGAAAGACAAACAACAGAATCAAGTGTTCTCTCTTGAAGTAGAAAATCAGACCAGGATCTCTCTTCTCTTAAGCTTTTGCCAACTCCACCACCAAGCAGGTGAGGAGCACTGAGTAATCAATCTCTGCCAATAAGGAGATTCTTTAATAAGGACTGAATCACAGGTTACATTTGCAAAACGAATCCTCTTTTTATGTTTTCTAAACCCTTACCTTTGGTCTTATAATATTGTGTACTGGTTCCAAGGCAGAAGAGTGCTAAGGGCTAGGCAATGGGGGTTAAATGACTTGCCCAGGGTCATACAGGTAGGAAAGTGTCTGAGGCCAGATTTGAACCCAGGACCTCCCATCTCTGGGTTTGACTCTCAATCCACTGAGCCACCCAGCTGCCTCCAAGAAGCAGGTTTCTGATTAATACCTTAACCAATTGATCAATGACTTAATTTACTTCACTTCAATCCCTCCTTCTCTTGTGCATGAGTCAAACCCTTGACTCAACTTCAGTGGGTACGGGGTAGGGGTGGGGTGGGGTGGGGTGGGTGGGTAATGAGAATGCAAGACCAAAAGTTTGACAGTCTATAGACGCCAAAGGACATAGGATGTGAGACAGTCAATAAAGCAGGGGCCTATTAGTAGGACTAATATAAGCAATAAAAGAGGTCCTGCAGTAGCCATGAGTAGGGTGGTCAACCAAGAGGATCAAGAGAAAAGGCCTCAATACCAATTGGAGGCTTGGGCATTGGCTCATTCCTGGTCTTGAATTCTACCACGGAGCATAGCAAGGGATTCCTGTACAACCCCAGAACGGTTGGCATAGAAACAGCAGGATTCTCCCAAAGCCACACAGAATCCACCCTGCTGAAGAAAAAGGAGGTCGATTTCAGCCAGAGAGGACAATGATTTTTCTAAGAAGTTAGCAGAATTCTCTAATCCACAGAGGTCTACGTCAATTTGTTGTGGGAGACACTGGGGATTGTGACCACTTTGGATCCGGGCAGCAGTGCTTAAGGCCAGGGAGATGTTCCTCAGCCTGTGTCCCTTCAGAATGCGCTCTACCTCCTTCCCCCATAATAGTAACCCTGGGGAATACTATGCCCTAGGATGCAAATGACGAGTTTGCCCGCAGCCGTTGGTGTCTCTGCGGTCTTAGGGGAAAGGCAAGGGGTGATGCCTAGAGTACAAGGAGGGGCTTTCCAGGAGCAGGCCTCTGGGGGCTCATCATGAGGAACTGTCACCACGCTGACTCAGTGAGGGGCAAGAAACAAGGCGCTGAGGTCTGTCTCAGAATTCATAAAGCAGGCGCCATTACCCTGGAAGTCCCCGAGGGTGCGGATCGGTCGTGTCCTCGCTGACATTGGCCTCAGCGTCCGTGAGGAAATGGACCTGCAGAGGCAGGAAGGTGGTAAGCCCAGCACTCTGTCCACCACCCCAACACCTATACTATGCCAGGCAGCGTGCAAAGAAAGCAAAAGACAAAGCTCTCGGGGAGCTCCATAGTCTAATGGGGGAGACAACATGGGAACGACCACATACAAGCAAATAGAGCCGGGCTAAATCTCAGAGAGAGCGCTAAGATGAAAGAAAATTGGATGAGGCTTCTTGTAGAAGCTGAGACTTCACCTGAGAGCCAAAGGAAGCCTGCGAAGCCCAAAGAAGCAGTGAGGGAGCGAGAGAATTCCAGGCCTGAGAGATACAGGGATGCATGGGCAGAGAATGGAGAGGGAGCATCATCGTGTGGTCGGGGAGCCATCACTCGATCCCAGAGGATATGGAGGAGGACTAGAAAAGGAGGAAGGAGCCAAATGATGAAGGGCTTTAAAAGCCAGAGAGAAGGTTTTATATGATTCCTGAGGTGGAAGGGAGCCCCTGGTATTTATTGAATAGAGGAGGCAACCCTGTTTAAGGAAGATCACTTTGGTAGCTGAGTGGGAGATAGACTAGACAGGAGAGAGCGAAAAGAGTGAGGCTATCTAACAGGTGTAATGTGAGGAATGGGCCACTAGGTGGCTAACATGCCCGGGTGAGGAAGACTCTTCTTCCAGTGTTCAAATTTGGCCTCAGACACTTCCTAGTTGGGTGAATCTGGGAACATCACATCACCTTGTTGCCTCAGTTTCCTTTGGTCAAATGAGCTGGAGAAGGCAAAGTCAAACCACTCCAGTATCCTTGCCAAGAACACCCCAAATGGGGTCATCAAGGATAGGACATAAATGAAAAACAACTGAACAACAATGTGAAGAGCATCTGCACCAAGATGGCAGCAATGCCAGAGGAGAGAAGGGGGGGATATGAGATGATCTTCCATTGCCCTTAATATAAAGCTAAGAGAACATTAGCAATGAGGGCAGATAGGTAGTTTATTGGATTAAGGGCCAGCCTCCAGAGATGGGAAATCCTGGGTTCAAATCTGGACTCAGACACTTCCCAGCTGAAGGACTTTGAGGAAGTCACTCAACTCCCATTGCCTAGTCCCTTATTACTCTTCTAACGTGGAACTAATTCACAGTATTGATTCTGAGATGGAAGGTAAGGGTTTACAAAAAATAAAAAAGACAGTGGTGTTATTGTGACTAATTAAGTTTAAATAAGAAGTATACCAGGTGGCAACTGAGTAGCTCAGTGGATTGAGAGCCAGGCCTAGAGATAGGAGGTCCTGGGTTCAAATTTGACCCCAGACACTTACCAGCTGTGTGACCCTGGGCAAGTCACTTACCCCCATTGCCTAGTCCTTACTATTCTTCTATCTTGGAACTAATACCCTGTATTGATTCTGAGATGGAAAGTTAGGGCTTAAAAAAAAAAAAGAATTATCATTAGAGAATAAATTTGGTTGCTCTGTGAGTTCTCCTATAAATGTAAATTCCCTTTCTAATCTAAAAGAAGTTTAACTAAATTAGTCATTAATTAGTCAACTGATTAATTAGCCAATAATTAAATTTTCTTTAGATTCATCACTGCTTTCCTGTGTGGCTGGGCCCCTGCTTATTTGTTTCGCTGCACTAGGGGGTACTGTTAAGTTGCGAAACTCCCTCTGTAGCATCTGGCCAGCTTGTATGAAAATTAAAATTGCAGCTTCTTTCACCATGTCAGTGTGCTACTTTTTGTGTGTACATGAGGATATGATGAAAATGTGTGGATTTATTCTGAGTGCATGAAAAATAACGAGGATCCAGAGTGGAACTTGAACAAGTCAGGGAGTGAAAAATGGACATTTGTAAAGGGTTACCTTTTTTTTTTTGGTTCATTTGGATTAGAAACCCACATGCTAGTGATAATGGCAGGATACAAAGTGCAGTCACGGGAGAAACAGAATCTGACCTCCTTTGTCCAATACTTGTATCATTTCCCAGCAGGCAGCTGGAGTCTGCATTTGTCTAGTTTGTTCTTGATGTTCTTTCCTTTCCCTTCAGTTTTTGGAGTGAATTTAGTGTCTTTCAAAAGTACTGAAGCAGCAGTCCTTAGACAGACGTCCTCGGTTGTGTTCCAAAACCAGCTCCTGTCCAGGTAAGTCATGTGATCAGCTTTGATAAAGGTCTGCCAATCTGATCCAAGGCTTGACCCAGAGGTATCCCTCCTGGGCTAGAGAAAGCAACACAGCCCCAAGGAGGGGACTGGCCAATGAAAAACAAATGAAAGAATCCAATTCATCCACTGGAAAAAATGTGTTGTAAATCATGGGCAAAATAATAGCTGACTTGATATAATGCTTTCTTGTTAAATGATGCAAGACACACACATGTTTTTCTATATTATCTGGACAATTTTTAAAGGGGAGTCCAATAAATATTATTGGGCAGGTAGGTGATACAGTAGATAGAATACTGGGTCTGGAGTCAGGAGGACCAAAGTTCAAATGTCTCCTCAGACACTGTGTGACCCTGGGCAAGTCACTTAACCCTTTTGGCCTTAGTTTCCTCATCTGCAAAATGAACTGGAGAAAGAAATGTCAAACTACTCCAGTATCTTTGCCAAGAAAATCCCAAATAGGGCCACGAAGAGTCAGATACAATTGAAAAGTAACATAAATATTATTAACCTGATTTTATAGCTAAGGAAGATGGGATTCTAGGAGAAGAGTAAGAACATGCAAGATCACACAGTAGTGGGTCTGAGATTCAAAATCAGGTTTCTTATTCCACCTGGCCAAACTTCTTTAAAGGACAAGGTACTGCCCTTTAAAAATGTTTATCAATTTGTAATTTGTATTAGCACTTATATTATTTTCGAGTGCTTTCAGATTAAACCTCTGAATATCCGGGTTTTTATCTGATTCATCTGAGATTGAGTCCTGGAAAAGACCATCTAATTCTCTCCTCATTTTACCCATGAATAACTGAGGCCCAGAGACCCGTGGAAGGTCACACTGTTAGTAAGTGGCTAGGTTCCCCCATGGAGTTTTCTTGGTAAAGATACTGAGATTTCTTTCTCCAGTGGATTAAAGCAAACAGGGATTAAGTGACTTGCTCAAAGTCAATGCAGCTACTAAGTGTCTAAGGCCTGATTTGAACTCGTCTTCCTGACTCCAATACTTTATCCACTGAGCCACCTACCTAGGAGCTTCCATCCAGTTTAGTAGTTGGTTAATAACACAGATATATGCCTAAAGCACCGGTTCTAGACAAAATGTGGTCTAGGGACCCCAGAGTGTTTTGGAGACTTTTTTGGGGGTCCAGGAAGTAATAGTTATTTTCATAATAATACTAAGAGATTTTAATTTCTAGTATGATAAATATCCATTGAAAATCCCCTCTAAACAAAAGCTCTTCAGAGTCCTCAATAATTTTTAAGAGTCAAAAGGTTCTGAGAAAAAGAAGTTTGAGAACTTCTAGGAAAACATGGAACTTTCTGAATTCTCAAAGAATTCTATTACTGAATTTAATTAAATCTAAATATTAAATGTGATCTTTGGTATACATCAGAAAGTTCAATTTGGGCAATTATTTTGTAAACTTTTAGGAAAGCCATACCATGAACACCATATGGGCTAAATACCTCTGTGTGTGATTTTGTGTTAGATGTTTTATGAGGTTATATTGATCTGACTCCTGACCTCACTATCTGACACTGAGATTGACTATTTTAACAAGGACAAAAAAAAAATTGAAACGTGATCCCATTTTTGGCTGACCCCAATGCATACTTTATTGACAAAATTTAATTTAGTCAAGTCAATAAGTATTTGTTTATCATTTACATTGTCAGGCAAAAATGATAAGAATTAGGAAAACAAACATAAGCTTAAAAAAAGATGCTCTCAAGGAGTTTACATTCAAATGACGTGAGCTATCACATAAAAAGAAGCTGAGAAGGATGGAGGATGGAGGCAGGAGGTAATTGGGGGCATGCTGGACAAAGTCTGGAGAGTAAGGAGGAGAGCCCAGAGAATAAGGAAGATCTGGCTAGCCTGGGCACGTTCCTTAAAATGGAGATTTGGGAGGATCTGACCAATCAGAATGAGGGGCTGAAGGGGTGAAGTGAACTTCCAGGATGAGGAGGCTATTAAGGCAGTGTAGAGCAAGTTTGGATAGTCAGGAATGGAGCCAAGAAAGGAAGGAACAAGTAGCTGGCCAGAGCACTTTCCTTAAAAAAAGGAGCTTCTCAAAGGAAACAGTTATTATTATTATTTTAAAGTCTTCTCTGATCTATCTTAGAATTGATACTAAGTATTGGTTCCAAAATAGAAGAATGATAAGGAAATAGTATATACAAAACAGTTAATAAAATTTATGTAATATCATTTTAAGAAGGAGGGAGTCCTAATAACTGTAAAAGGTTGAAGGGAAGGGAGGGTTATAGGGAGGAATGGGGAAAGGCTTTGTGTGTATGTACCTATGTCTATATCTTTTTCTTTTTGCCTTTATAAATGCCCATGTCTTTATTATTATATCTTTGTCTTTGTCTATGTCTATATCATTATCTATATCTGTCTATATCAATATTTGTCTATATCATTATATCTTTGTCTATATGTCTATGTCTTTATCTATCTTTGATTTTATTTTTAAAATTTTTTACCAGCGATATGTAATAACAAATTTCCACATAAATTTTCCAAAGTTATATATGATCTAAATTGTCTCCTTCCTTCCTTCCTTCCTTCCTTCCTTCCTTCCTTCCTTCCTTCCTTCCTTCCTTCCTTCCTTCCTTCCTTCCTTCCTTCCTTTCTTCCTTCCTTCCTTCCTTCCTTCCTTCCTTCCTTCCTTCCTTCCTTCCTTCCTTCCTTCCTTTCCTTCCTCCCTCCCCTCTCCTGGAGCTTGAAAGCAATTCAATATGGCTTATATATATGTATTATCACACAAAATATATTTCCATATTATTCATTTTTGTAAGTGAATAATCTTATAAAACCCAAATCCCCAAACATCTGTATACACATATTTTTTTGGTTCTGATGTGTGTGTATGTGTTTTTACCTTATGGAACTCTTAGTGAGGAAAGCTCCTCTCCCCATGAAAATTGCCAGTTATTCTACATTTTGTAGTCTTAGATAGTTATCTGGGACATCCAGAAGTTCAGTGACTTCTCCAATTTGGCACTGCCTATATGTATTAGAGGCAGAGCTTGAATTCAGATTTTCCTGACTATCCACTGTCATGCTGTAGCTGTGTCCCATATATATTATATATGAGCTATAAAAAAATATGCTATATTTTGAGATTATGAATGGCTTTGAAATTTTAAAAAATAGTCACATTTTTTGTTTTTTCCTCACCACTGCCATTTCCAAATATGTTCTTCCACTTCCCTTCCTCAGAAAGTCATCCCTAGTAACAAAAGCAAAAACAAGGGTATTCAGTAAAATGAACCAACATTTCAACCAAATCTGAGATATATTGTATTCTATGCCCAAAATCTTCCACAACTTCAAGGAAGAGAGGGTATTTTATTTCTCTCTTTAAAAATGTTTCTATCTTTATTTTTATGAATTTTCCATTAATAAACACAAATATTTTCATAGAGAAGGAAGAACAAAAAAAGAGGATTGTATATGACATAATGAATCTCTGTTAAGATGGTTTTGGCATAGATGATAAATTTCACTTGATGTTAAGCTAACATGTTAGTTAATGGACTTTGGAATCATTCATCCTTGGATGTGTATAATTGTCATAGGGATTGCAACATCCTTCTCAGGGGGGATTGTATAATTGCCATAAAAAAACTTTTGAGAAAGAAACATTTCAGGAAAGAGAGCTCAATAACTCTTTGAATCTAGAAAATGAATTGTTTGAAGAAGGCACCATGAAGATGCCCAAAGAAACCTCCACAGCATCAGAAGATCCAGCATAAACTTTGGAGTATAACTGATTGAACTTTGGCGGGGGGGGGGGGGGGGGGGGGGAGGTTTGAACACAAGTATTTTGAATGTAAACTTGTATGCCACAGGGGATTGCCCCCAATTGGCTTATTGTCACTTCACCTAACAAACATTAGTTTGCTCTCTTTTATTTCCCTCTAGGAAATGTGCTAAAGACTGGGGGAAAGTCAGTTTGAATAATAGGGTATTTGGGAAATAATTTCATTACGTAGAAAGCTATAAAAGATTCAGGAGATATAAAGGAAAGAATATTCACTTTGATGTCAAAGGACCTGACTTTGCTACTTACCATGACTATTATCTTGGGTAAGCCATTTAACCTCCTTGGACCTCAGTTTCCTTAACTATAAAATGAAAGAGGAGGATCTGAAGGTCTCAGAAAGTTCCTTCTAGATCTATGATCCTGTGATATTGTGTTGTAAATTACTTGTCTCTGAAGGGACTTGATTTAATAAAGAGATGAATGGGATTGGTAATTACCATTATATTACACTGGTAATTATGTTAATTATGTACATATGAATAAGTTTTTCTAAAGAACTTAAAATAGCTGTCTCTCATGTTGCTTAGACATTCTCCTGAGTAATCTCCACACTACTGATTTCTGTGGGGAATCCTTTTTTGTCACAGTTGGTAAACCTTAAGACTCTCTGTCCTAATTATTATACATTATCAATAAAGTTTTACTTTTTAATTTTTAAAATAAGATTTTATTGATTTTTTTTGCATGGCCTAAATTTGTCCTTGTACTCCTTCAGCCTCTCTGGAGGGGGAAAGGATACAATAGATACATCCCTCATAACACTGAATAATTCTTTTTTAAGAAAAAGAAGAGAAAAAATCCAGAGAGTCATTCCTTATAACAAAGAATATTTTTTAAAATTTAAGAAAAAAACAATTAGCTAAAGAGATTTTAATTCTTAAGGCTTCTCTCAGCCAAACATAACTATCTTAAAAAGTATTTAGATTGAACCAAAGGGCTAGATATCTCTATCAGCGTTTGGGGGAATCTGTCATAATAGGAAAGCAACATGACCAAATACCCTTTCCAAATTGTGAAAATGTTTCTGAGAGATCAAAGTGAGGAAGGAAAGGTCAGAAGAGAAGTCAAGTAGGTGGGCTTTGGTCCTCCCTGACAGTTTCTCCCAAGCCTCTGTCACAAGTCTCTGGCTCCATCTGTGCTCACCTTATCCCAGGCTTTTTTCAACGATCAGTGTAACGTAAGACAACCAGAGCTGGTTTTTCTGGGGACTGGCACTTGGGCAACACATTTTGACTCGTTTTTTCCATGCTATGCAGATAAAGTTCACTTTGAAATGGATTCAGGACATCCAACACTGGGTCCCTTGTCCCTGGAACAATAATAACAGTCACATTCAACCACTTAGAAGCACTGAAAGATTTGCTTCTATTCAACACCAAATGGTAGTTCTACAGTGCCAGAAAATGCATGCATTGCTGAGAGTATGGTTGTGTTAAAGCGACAGGAATAGGCTGAGAAGCAAGACTGGAGTGCCCTGGGGAGCTCCTGCCACTGGTGGAGCTGAGTGGGATTGCTGCCTGGAACCAAGTGACTCCTGGAAGAGGCTCTGCTTCAACTCCTGTCATGTCACAAAGATCTTGGCACTGGACCCACGAATCCCACTGACTTTCCCTTAAACATTCTAGATGAAACATGCCTTGTAACAAAAGGGAGAGTTTGTATTAGAGCCATTTTAGATTTCTTTTAAGATATAAACTTAAAATTATACTAAGACTTATGGAATACCATTTGGTTGCTTTGTGTATGCACACACATACTTTTTTTTTTTAAACCTTTACCTTCTGTCCTAGAATCAAAACTAAGTATTGTTTTCAAGGTAGAAGAATGGTAAGGGGTAGGCAATGGGGGTTAAGTGACTTGCCCAGGGTCACACAGCTAGGAAGTGTTTGAGGCCAGATTTGAACCTAGGACCTCCCATCTCCATGCCTGGCTCTCTATCCAGTGAGCCACCCAACTGCTGGTCCTGTTTTCTGTCTCTTAGCCAGTACCAAATTGTTTTGATGACTGCTGCTTTATAGTATAGTTTGAGATCTGGGACTGCAAGGCCCCCTTCCTTTATATTTTTTTCATGATTTCCCTAGATATCCTTGATCTTTTGTTCTTCCAAATGAACTTTGTTATGCCTTTTTAGTTTTGAATGTTATAAGAAAAGGTCTTCCAGAGGAGGGTAATGAAAATGGTGGGACTCAAAGTCATGCCCCAAAGGAGGATTAGTTGATGGAATGGAGGCTGTTTAGCTGGAAGAAGAGAGGACTCTGGGGCAGATAATGCCTGGTTTTAAGTTTTTAAAAGGCTGGCATCTGGAAGAGGGATTGAAGTTGTCTTCTTTGGTCTAGAAAGCAGATTTAATGTGTGTGTAAGAACATAGATGCTATGTGCTGGGATACTAGGCGCTGCTCCCTGTATGCGCAGATGGAAGTTACAACAGACTGTCTGGTCTTGGGTACTTGTCCCAGTATCGACAGAGCCTGCTTCCAGGTTTCCGTTCCCAGCAGGCTTTTTCCTCCTGAAGGTCTGTGGCCAAACAGCCGACTTCCACAGAGCTGGGGCCTGTGGCAATAGAAGGAGAGAAGGGGTGGCGGGGTGCTAAGTGAGTTTCCATGAAGATCTGTTTCATGTCCCCAGGTGTGCCCGTGCAGGTTCCCTGCCTGTAGTATGGGAAGTAGGGGAGGGGGGCTGAACAAGTCCAGAGTGACCGAGAGTCACTGCCTAGACTTGGAACTTTTATTAAACTCTCTTTTTGATTCTGGCTATCATAGACTTTGGAAGGAACTGAAGTTGCTTTCTCTTTGGCTCCACATTTCTGTTTTGGAGAGTTTTGAGAGGCTGTGGGGATTGGAGCAAAAATCCAGTCTGCCATGTTGTTCTTGTGACCCTAGGAAGGGCTTGCAATACCCAACTTAAGACTTCCAATTCTGCAAGTTCTGTTCTTACTTGCTCACAGGAAGTAACAAGGAGGAAGGGGGTTACCAACAGGCCAATCCTTTTGTGTGTAAACTCAGTGCTGGCACAGTGCCTACCCCGTCAGCCCTTCAACTCCTCAACCAATGAAAAGACTTACCTTTGCTCACCGAGTTCTTATTCTCCTTAAGAGGCAGCTCAAGAACTAGCTTCTTTGGAAGCCTTTCCTGATTCTCCATCCTTAGAAGAGGAAACGAAGGTCCACACAGGTTAAATCACGTGGCTAAGTTCACAAAGAAAGAGAGAAGAGGCAGAATTTGAACTCTGAATGTGTACATTTCCCAACTCCTTTCTTATTCTTTAGCCAATTCTACCTTTATCAGCTTAGAAAGGGAAATCTTACTCAAGTAAAAAGGAATCTTTGCGGACCTCCCTGAGGGAAATGGGTGGTTGTTAAATGTGCTGCTCAGCTAACAGCAAACCAGACTTTCATTGATGTCCTTTTTGTGGCCAGAAAGAGATAAAACGTGGGATATGGAGATAAAAAGGTGAGTTCAAAGCCCAACATTATTTGGTGGCATATGTATAATTGAGAAATTGAGGTAAGCAGTTTTGTTGAGAGCATAAGCTATGAAAATGAAGGCCAATAAGGGGGTGGTTTAGCTACTGGAAAAGGCAAAGTGAAATGTTATCCCAAATGAGAGTAGAGTGCGGTCTGGCGCCTGGGAAGTTTAGTTTCAAAAATTGATAGTGTCAGGACCCTCACCCTCTAGGTATGGAGAGGGGGAAAGAGAGGAGAACCCCCTTTTCAAAGCGGGGTTCAGGGGAGACAGCAGATGTAACAGGTTGGCTCAGAGAGAGGAGAGGGGGTTTGACGATTTTCCCCCTTTTGCCTTCCCCCCTTAGCTAAAGCCGCTCTCCCCAATTCACTCTTGTCCCTCTTGTCCCCCCTCCACTACTCGAGACCAAGTATGTCTATATTCCAAAGATCTTGACTTCTGGGGAAAAGGATTTTATGCTAGAGATGAAGACCCATTTTGGCTAATATGTTGAAAGAAGTAGATGGAAAAGGAATCGATGAAGAATTTTTTCTTTTTTTCTTAGAGAAGATTTTTTTTTTACTGGTCTTTCAAGTATCCAGGGGCTTTATAAATGAAAAGAGCTTGGCAGAGCTCACTCTTCTGATGAGGGGGATGCCATAGAACCAAGGTTGCAAGGTTGAAGCCATAAGCCATAAGCCAAGAAACATTATAGCCATCTGTTATAAATATCTAGCATCATTTGGAGGAAATGTGTCCTGTGGCGTGGCCTCCAGCAGATACTCTATATCCTATGGAACAGGGTTCAGTGGAGATGGTACATTAGGTGGAGACAGAGGATCTAGCGGAGATAGGCAGATATAAAGTTTAGTGAGCACAGAAAGCATTAGCGACCTTGTGCCATGGAAGTGATTGGTGCCTCCAGAATATGTGCCCTTCTCTTTATGCACCCTGGCCAACACGTATTCTCTCTGTATGTATTTTTCTACGTGTTTTCTAAATTTTCTGCTGTTTGTATGTGTTAGAGAATATTTCTTAGGTTTGTGGGAGGAATGCTTTCTTGCTAGTCTATTTCATAAAATGCTTTTGTTCTGGTTGAATGATTTCTTCTGACTGACTGTTCAAGATAAATATGTTGATGGGGGCTCATGTGGAATGGTTTTGAGTGGATGCAAAGCCACAGAGATTGGTGAATCTGTGGTCCCACGCTTTGAGTTGCAGGCATGCCCCCATGGAGTCGTGCAAATGTAAGTTCTCATTGGGAAATCAATGGAAATCTGGAAGAGGGAAAAACATACAGGAAATGGACCAGAAATGAAGTTGGACTTGTATTCTCTAGGTGAGGTCAGCCCCTGTGTGCGATTGGTCTTGGGTTTATCACAACTCATTGTTCCCAACATCATCAGACAGATTCTCAACAATATCCAGAGAAGGGGCATGAGTCTGGCCACACTGCAATTTCAGCACTTGCTTGGGGTCAAATGGGGGCATTTTCTATTTCCTCTCATTCTGCCTCTGTCACCATTGCAGGCAAACAGTTCCTCTCAAGTGTATCTGCCAGCAGAGGCTCGTGATCCCCAAACAGAAATGCTCCCGGCCTGCTCCCCCAGACGTATTCCCCCCTCCTTCCGCTTGGAAAAAATGAAATGGAGGAGGTCTGCAGTGCATTTCTTCTTGCTCTCCGCATTAAAAAAATGGCTTTGGACTTTTTAGGATGGGCTTTAGGAAAGGGGAAGAATTCTTTTCCACAGCAACCTAGTAGATGCAAAATAAAAGTTGTTTTTCTTTCCTCAGCTGAATGAAAGCATTGAATGGACAACATGGAAGTGTTCACTTTGATATTGAGATCCACATTTGGAATCAGAGGACTTGGGTTCAGATTCTTGCTTTGTTATTTACTATCTATGGAGCTCTGAAGATCCTTTGCCTCTTCAGGTTTCGGTTTTCCTTCTCTGTAAAATGATGGAGTTGGTCTAGACTAGATGGTTCTCTAAGGCAGAAGTGTGAAACATGTGACCTTCATGCTGCATGCTGTCCCCAACATGCCTGAATGTGACCTGAACCAGATTCAAATGGAACTGGAAAATACTTAACAAAATAAATAAAAATATAATAAAACATTGGTAATATTGCATTTTAAAACTTAGTCAATATGCAGCTGATAGAGATCCTTATGTCCCTGGATTTTGTTGTTCAGTCATTTCTGACTCTTCTTTGTAATCTTCTTTGGGGTTCGGCAAGGATACTGGAATGGTTGATCATTTCCTTCTCTAGTTGATTTTATAGATGAGGAGACCGAGGCCAACAGGGTTAAGTGACTTGTCCAGGGTCACATAGCCAGTAAGTACCTGAGACCAGATTTGAACTCAGGTCTTCCTAACTTTCGGCTTAGCCCTCTAGCCTCTGTACTCCTTAGCTGCTCTGTGTGGTGGATCAGTGGCCCTCATTTCTATTCAAGACTGACACTTTTGCTCTAAGATACTTTCCAGTTATAAATCCAGGTTCCTAAAATCAAGATGTTCTAGAACTATAGATTATAATCTGTATTCATATTTAGAATACTAGCCTATTAGATCATCTCTAGAGTCTCTCTAGTCCAGCTGCCACATTTTAGAGATGAGGAAACTGAGGTCCAGAGAAAGGAAAATGACTTGCCCCAGGTCACACATGCCACAAGTAATAAGAGCCAAGATTCCAACTTTTCTCTTTCTCTTTTTCCTTAAATAAAACACTGACCTTCCATCTTAGAATTAACACTAAGTGTTGGTTCTAAGGCAGAAGAAGGTTAAGTGACTTGCCCAGGGCCTCATAGCTGGGAAATGTCTGAGGCCAGATTTGAACCCAGGACCTTCAGTCTCTAGGCCTGGCTCTCTATCCATTGAGCTAACTCACTAGCCAGAACCTGTGTCTCTTGACTCTGACTGTTCTTTCCATTTTGCCCCCTTGCCTCTTCAGTTTCGTTAATGTCTCCATTCTTTCCATGCAAAACGAAACGGGTAGATTTGGTGATTCTCTGCAGGAGGAAAGCTCTCTTTTGGAAAACATCTTCACTGATCACGTCATTTGGCCTCGCCACTCCCAGCAAGCCCTGATGAATTAATATGATGTCGGTCATCATGTTAAGATTCCCAGGCGTCTCCTTCCCGTCCCCGCGCCAGAGAGCAGCTTGGACAAAAAGGCACGTGCGTACACAGCGAGGTCTTGCTTATTTCTGAGGATCGTTCCTTTGTCTGCAGCCATTCCTCAAATGCGATTACTGCTGCCGTGCATACTGTTCTCTTGGTTCTGCTCACTTCACGCTTCCTCGCTTCATGCGGGCCTTCCTGTATTTTTCCAGATGAACTTGTTGGTCCTTTCCTCCGGCTCAGGGTACTCCCTCCCGAGCCTGCGCCTCCGCTTCCTCCGCGGCGCCCCCACTGACTGACACCCCTTTCCGTCCTCGTGCTTTGCCGCTACAGAGAGCGGCTGTCGAGGTTTTGGAACACAGAAGTCCTTTTCCTTTCCCCCCAATCTTTTAGGAATTCTTGTTCACCCCTAATGACAGGAAGGCGGCTGGAGCAAGCACTGTGAGCAAGGTAGAGCTTTGTTGGATATCAGAGAAGTCAAGGTCATCCGCTGCGTGGCAGACCATTGACATTCCAGCTTTCTTTTGTCTTGCCACCAGACTTCCGGGATTCTGGGAGTGGCTGAGAATTTTGTGCAACTCTTCCTCCCTTAAATCCAATTCAAGAGCAAGTCAAGACACCACTCCTTATGATGCTACCCGCTTCTTTAAAAATGAAGGATAAGGGGGCAGCTGGGTGGCTCAGTGGATCCAGAGTCAGACCTAGAGACGGGAGGTCCTGGGTTCAAATGTGGCCTCAGACACGTCCCAGCTGGGTGACCCTGGATGAGTCACTTGACCCCCATTGCCTAGCCCTTACCACTCTTCTGTCTTGGAACCCATACACAGTATTGATTCCAAGATGGAAGGTGAGGGTTTAAAAAGAAAAATGAAGGATGAACAACAGCCACATATGACTCTAAGCTGAGTTTCCAAGTCTCTCATTGACTTTAGATGCCACTGAGCGCTTTCCTTGCACCAAGGCTTCCATCTAGCCCTAAACATCCTCTCTCTATTTTTTTTCCCCCTTCTTCTAAGGCCACAGCTTTAAAACTACTTCAGACAGAATTAGAATTGAGTTTCTTGAGTATCTGAGTTATATAGAGCTGGAAAACCCTTCAGAAGTCATCTAGTTCAACTTCCTCCTTTAACACACAGTAGGTGCTTAATACATTTTTACTGATTGATTTAGGAGACTATAAATGTGAAACAGGATGTGCATGTGTGTAGGTATGTGTAAGATAGATGGCAAGAATCAATGATCACCGAAAGGTAGTATTATGCTTATTAACAAAAAGCATATCGTTTTCACCGGTTTATCCAAGATTTTTAAAAAGGTAAATCAATGATAGATAATAGTTGTACCAATATTTCAAGGGTTTACAAACATCTATTTTTATTTTTACAAAAACCTTGGGAAGGAGGTATTATTATTCCAACTTTACAGATCAGGAAACTGAGTCTGAAGGACTTTAAATGACTTGCCTCAGGACACACAACTAATATGTATATGAAGCCAGATTTGAACTTGGGTCCTTCTAGCTCCAGGTCCTGTGTTCTCTCCAATGAACCACCTAACAAATTCCAGGTAGTGTTTTGAATACCTTGTAAGGTAAGTGACCATGAGATCTTTGCCTAAAATTCTATAAGGATTCTTGATGATGTCTTTATAGTGATTGGAGCTATTTGCTTGAAGGAAATTTTTATTAAGGGCAGTGAGGTGGCACAGTAGGTAAAGTGCCAGGCTTGGAGTCAGGAAGACTCATATTCTTGAGTTCAAATCTGGCCTCGGACACTCATGTCCCTGGACAAGTTGCTTAACTCTGCCTCATTTTCTTCCTCTGTAAAATGAGCTGGAGAAGGAAATGACAAACCACTCCAGTATCTTTTCCAAGAAAACCCCAAATGGGGTCATGAAGAGTCGGACATGATTGAAACAACTTTCATTGGAGAGAGACCGAATGAAATAGTGGAGAGGAGGGATGACTTTGGGGTCAAGAAGACCTGGATTAAAGACGTGCCTCAGACACATGCTGTTTGTGTGACAGGAAACTTTCAGGTGAAAGAACTCCCACAATCAACACAGACCAGCACCTTCTTTGCAATTTATAATTTTAGAGGGTTTCCTAGAGCACTATGAAATTAATTGATTTGCATGTAGTCATACAGCAGGAGGTGGGATTTGAATCCAGTTCTTCATTTCCTGGCTTCACGGTCAGCATTCTAATCATTATGTTATACTACTTTATTAATTGTAAAAAATACTTTTAGTTTGTAGCCCCATCAATGAAGTTCCAGAGAGAAATTTGGGTAGGACTACAATTATGTGGTGATGTACTGGGGGGTCTCTTTACTGCTCGTTGACCATTTTAAATTAGGAGCATATGTGTGTGTGTGACAATATATATTCTATTAAGTTCCACCATTAATTATCTGTATGATTTTGGGTAAATTCCTATACCTCTGTGGTTTTTAGCTAATTGATAAATGTGAGAGTAGGTCTAGATAACCTAAAAAATCCTTTCCAATTCTGAATCTATGGTTGCTAAAATCTTTTTGAGCTTTAAAATTCTAGGATGTGCAATAGGGATTTATTAAAAAAAGATAAATGAAGGAAATTTGTATCCCGAGGGAAGTTTGGACTTTTGGTATGGAGAGAGGGAAAGAGAGGAGACCCCCCCTTCCCAAAGCGGAGTTCAGGGGAGACAGCAGATGTAATGGGTTGGCTCAGCGAGAGGAGAGGGGGTTTGAAGATTTTCCCTCTTCTGCCTTCCCTCCTTAGCTAAAGCCTCTCTCCCAGATTTGCTCTTGTCCCTCTTGTCCCTCTTGTCTCCCCTACACTACTCGAGACCCAAAGGTCTCCCCTTGATCTGTTCACTCACACTCAGTTTGGGGAACAGATAACTTTTAATGTCAACTCAATCAGGTAATACGGGCATAACAGGCAGGGAAGAATGGGAAAAGGAAAGTGGGGAAAGGGGTCCCTGAGTCTATCTAAACCCTTTTCCCTCCCTCTTTGAGTTTGGGGGGAACTCAGGCCTTGGCAGCCTGAGCCCCCTGAGAGAAAGTCAGGTTGACTCACTTCTGGACAATAGGAGCTGAGGTAAAGTCTGCTCAGGTTTCTCTTAAGAAAGCCCCTTCAATTGGGAAGTGTTGGGGGGAAGGATTTCCAGTCACCAGCAGGAAAAATGGGTAACCCTCATGAGAAAGTCTTTTTCCCAATTTCTCTCTTCGGCTTCTCAAGACTGAGAGCCCTCACTGCTCTCCCATCCAGAGTCTTCTCCTCCTCCGGATTCCACTCCTGGGGCCCCTCCCCTTTGAGGTGATCAATTTCACATACTCTTCAGCCTGGCACTTTTCTCTAGTGCCAGCTTCTGTAACAGGATGGGCAGCCTTTTAAATACATATGTATATATCTTTATTTCATTAATATTTCCCAATTACATGCAAATTTAAAAAAAAACTTTCATTAAAAAATTTTTTTTGAGTTGCAAATTCTCTCCCTTTCTTCTGCTCTCTCCCATCCCTTGAGAAGGTGAGCAATATGATATCAATTGTACATGCAAAACACTTCTATGTTAGTCATGTTGCAAAAGAAAACACACAGAAAGTTAAAAAATATGCTTCAGTCTTCATTCAGAGTTCATCAGTTCTCTCTTTGGAGGTGGAGAGTACTTTTTAAAAATTAATTTTTTTAATTGTTGGGCAAAATCCATTTCCATATTGGTCATCATTATAAGAGTATACTCATACATAACCAAAATTCCAAAATAAAACCAAAGATACACTGATGTGAAAGACGACTCCAAAAGTTCTTTCTCTGGAGGTGGATGGCATTCCTTGTCATAGGTCTTTCAGGATTGTTCCAGATTATTACATTGATGGGAGTAGCCAAGTTTTCATGGATAATCATTGTCCTATTTTGCTGTTATTGTGTACAGTGTCATGGAGAGCTTTTTTCATCGTGGGTCCTTTGGAAATGTCTTGGATCATTGTCTCGATCAGAGTAGCTCAGGCTTTCACAGTTAATCACTGTTAAAATATTTGTACAGTTACAATGTTCTCCTGGCTTCTCTGCTCACTCCCCTTTGTATCAGTTCATGTAAGTCTTCCCAGATATTTCTGAAGTCATCCTGTATTAAATCGTATTCCATTGCAATCATGTACTACAATTTATTCAGCCATTCCAATTGATGGCCTTTTAAAAAGTATGGGGCACCTGTGTGTTCTGTCCTTCCCCACCTGCCTTCAGTAGATATTAGGGGATTGTGGTATTAGTGTTATTGACTTCTGCTAATATTGAAGTCTGCTTGGAGGGTGCAGAGAACCCTCTGGAGATGCAGATGATTTTTTTTTTCTTTTGGTAGGAGAAGGAATAATAGAAATAATAGGATTCAAAGCTGGAAGGATCATTAGAAATACTTTATTTCTACATTCTCCTTTTAAAGTCAACTCATCAATCAACACGTTTATTAAGTTCCTACTTTTTGCTCAGCAATATTCTAGGAGCTGGGCATACAAAAACCGAAATGAGGGGGCAGCTGGTAGCTCAGTGGATTGAGAGTCAGGCCTAGAGACAGGAGGTCCTAGGTTCAAATCTGGCCTCAGATACTGCCCAGCTGTGTGACCCTGGGCGAGTCACTTAACCCCTATTGCCTAGTTCTTACCATTCTTCTGGAATCAATACACAGTATTGATTCCAAGATGGAAGGTAACGGTTAAAAAAAAAATCAACAGAAATGAAATAGATTGCTTACCTTTTTAGGGAGAAGGGGAAGGGGGGAGGGAGAGATCCTGGAATTCAAGATGAGAAAAAAAGTTAAAAAATATCCCCCATTACATGTAAAAACAAATTTTAACTTTCACTTAAAAACATTTTGAAGTTCCAAGTTCTCTCCCTCCTTCCCACCCTCCCTCCCTCCCTCACATTATCCCACCCCACTTCCCTGAGACAGTAAGTAATCAGATATAGATTTTACATATGTAATCATGTAAAACGTTTCCCTAGATTAGTCATTTTGTGGAAGAAATCTCAAAAGAAAAAAAAGAAGTGAAACATAGTATGTTTCAGTCTTCATTCAAACTCTCTCAGTTCTTTCTGAGGAGGCATTTTTTTATCCTGAGACTCTGGGATTGTCTTGGATCACAGCATTGCTGAAAACAACGAGGTCATTTGCAGTTGTTCATCAGGAAATATTGCTGTCACGGCATACAACGTTCTTCTGGTTCTGCTCACTTCCCTTTGCATCAATTTATGTAAGTCTTTCCAGATTTTTCTGAACCGTTCCTGCTTGTAAAAAGAATGTTAAAAATTGTTTTTACATGTAATACAGGAAAATATTGAGGAAAAAAAACCAGTTTCTGCCCTAAAGGAATTTACATGTTATCCTGGGGAGATGCCATATACAAGTGAGGAATTGAGCCGTACAGAGCTGAATTACCCGAGACCATCCAGGTGGTAAGTACTTGAACAAAAGCAGCTCGTTGATGTCAGCCAAGGGATTTGGACCCCATTCTTTCTCACTCCAAACCTAAAATTCTACCCCTTCAGGATACTGCCTTCCACTATGCACACACATATTCTATATGTAAGCATCTATATAAACAGACATGTACATTAGCAGCCTGAAAGGAGAGTCAAAAATGGCAAGCACATGGGCTGATGCTATTTTTTGCCTCCTTTTCTCCCCTCAAGTCAGCCAGTTGTCACAGGTACTTTCCTGATCATTTGTTGGACCCACAAATTTAGCATTTGTTTCCATTAAATTCTCTCATCAGTAGTAGCATCTATAAAAGGAAATGGTGGAATTTCAAACTAATTAATTGAACCTGAAAGCCTTTTCTAATACCTGAAGTTCTTAAGATTTCTTCAATCATTGAAGTAAACCTGTAAGAGAATAAAAGATTTATTCAATTGTTCTAAGCAGGGCTGCTAGATGGCTCAATGGATTGAGAGCCAGACCTAGAGATAGAAAACCCTGGGTTCAAATCTGACCTCAGACATGTCCTTGCAGTGTGACCCTGGGCAGGTCACTGAATACACATTTCCTGGCCCTTCTGGCCTAACCAATACATGATATTGATTCTAAGATGGAAGGTGAGGGTTGTAAAAAAAAAAAATCAATTGTTCTGGTAAAGATTGGATTGGATTCTAATATACACATAAGGAATTTATCTCTTAAAGGGTGGTACCAACAGTAAGAGTTATGAGTAGCCATGGCCATTCTAAGACAATGGGCAGCTATTTTTGTAGGCAAGACAATAGCTGAATTTTAGTTTACTATACAATAGAGTTTAAGCTTGATTCACACTCCCTCTGATCATGTGGCTAGCACCTCTACAAGCATCTTGTGCAGGGGTAGCACCCCCATTTTCTCAACTTCTAGAACTTCCTAAAAGGCTTAACGTACAGACTAAATGTCCCAGCTACTGTAGTTCAGTTGTTTCACTCATGTCTGATTCTTTGTGACCTCTTTTGGGGTTTTCTTGGCAAAGATACTGGAGTGGTTTGCTATTTGCTTCTCCAGATTGTTTTCCAGATAAGGAAACTGAGGCAAAGAGAGTTAAATGACTTGCCCAGGAACCCACAGCTAATAAGTAGTATCTGAGATCAGATTTGAACTCAGGAAGATGAATCTTCCTGACTCTAGCCTCTGGCACTCTAATATTGTGCCATTTAGCTTCCCTGATTCTCCTTTTACCTGCAAACTGTTATAAGGGGAGTTTAAGGGAAAGGGGGAAAGGTTTAGGAAAGTGAACACACACAAGTAGATGAGATGAATAATTTTATTAAAAAAGGGAAAGGAATAGTAGGGAAAGATGGACCATCTGACTATTTCCCACCCAGATTCTTAACCCTATAAAATTTCTACAATAATCTTAATCTAACTAAGCTAAACTAATCTACAAGTTAGATAAAGGATAAAGTCCAAACAGGGAGCCCAGATTCTCACACTCTCCAGAGTCCTTGGTGGGTTAGACAGAAGAAACCAATTGAAGGTCTTTAAAAGACCCAGGAAGTAGAGGAATCCTCACCCGAATCACTGTCCACCAGAATGAATGGGGAAGTCACCCTCAGCCTTTTCTTGGTGAGAATCCAAGGCAGGCAGGCAGAGATGGCTAATTCAGGGAGCCTCTCAGATCCACAGCTTCTGTGTAGCGTAGGCCAGCTAAGTGTTATCTTACCATCACTTCACTTATCTTAGTTTCAGTACCCGTTAAACCCTTTTCTTTAAATCACTGCAATTGGGAGATTATTTTAAAAACATCTTTACCTTCTGTCTTTGTATAAGTTTTTCTTTTTTTTTAACCCTTACCTTCTGTCTTGGAATCAATACTACATATTGGTTCCAAGGCAGAAGAGTGATAAGGGCTAGGCAATGGGGTTAAGTGACTTGCCCAGGGTCACATAGCTGGGAAGTGTGTGAGGCCAGATTTGAACCTAGGACCTCCCATCCCTAGATCTGGTTCTCAATCCACTGAGCCATCCAGCTGCCCCCCCTATAAGTTCTAAGACAGAAAAGCAGAAAAGGCTAGGCAATGGGAGATAAGTGACTTGCCCAGGGTCACTTAAATAGGGAAAAAAGTATGAGGCCATCTTTGAACATAGGTCCTTCAAAATTCAGGTCTTGTGCTCTACCCATTGTGCTACTTTGCTGCCCTGAAGATCATTGTTGATTGGCAAAACAGAAGAGTAATTCCATTTTCTTGCTTTCATTCATTAATTTAATCTCTGAGCATCAGCCCTCTATTCCTTCTCATTTCTACTTTTCCCCAACTTTAATAAAAAAATCCCTCTTTATACCCTTGTAATTGTTTTGCAAGCTGTTGCTTGTTTTGAACTTCAGCCTTCATGACAATGTTCTTGTAGGACCATGCTACTCTCTACATTCATTTTCACTGATGTCTCATCGTTTCCATCTTTTCTTTTGAAAATATCCCTTTTAAAAGCAATTTTATTTTTCATGGATATCTTTTGTGTCTATATTGCCTTCATTTCTAACTGTTTCTTTTTTCCATTCCCTACCCAGTGAGTCAGCCCTTATTATAAAGAATTAAAAGGAAAGAGTTAAAAAATTTCAACTCAGCAAAGAGCAACTGAATCTGACAATACAGGGTGTTCCAGACATCTTAGATCAATTCTAAGCTTTAATAACTCCAGAAGTAGAAATGATGCAAACTCAAAATCCCTCAATATTAGAAAGGTTTATGATTTTAAAATTTAAAAAAGAAATCTTTTTCTTATTAAAATTCAAGAGAGCCACTATCTTCTGCTAGATATCTCTTTGGTTGGTTTTTGAACTTTGTAAACACTCATCAGCTGCTGCTCAGTGACTGAAAGGCTGGGAGTATCCTTTGGAAATAGATTTAGAAAATCCTAGCCTTTAAATAAGCCAAAGAACAAGATTTTGATTAATTCATGATAATTTAGAAGTGACCTCATAAGAAAAGTCTAATGGAGATAGATTGGGTGACTGAAGAAGAGGACCTCCTCTTCTTCATCTACCAGTCCAAGAAATTGTTATCCAGGGGCAGTTAGGTAGCATAGTAGATAGAGGACCAGTCCTAGTGTCAGGAGGACGTAGGTTCAAATCTGGCCTCAGACACTTCCTAGTTGTGTGACCCTATACAGGTCACTTACCCCCATTTGCCCAACCCTTGCCCTTCTGTCTTACAATTGTTACTAAGACAGTAAGTAGAGGTTAAAAAAAAAAGAAATTGTCATCCAGAAACTGTCATACATGTGAAACATAACATTGAATGTACTGTATTGTTAAAATTAAAATAAACAACTTACTATTCAAAATTGACAAAACTAAATTAGTATAAAATGAATGTAAATAAACTTTTAGATAATACTCTTTTAGTGGCAAGTTTGTAGCATTTGTACTTCTGAAGTTATTAAAGTTTATAGCTACACTAAGAAAAAAACTGCATTAAAACCTTTGGGATTTTTTTTTTTATTGTCAACATTTCATACCCATGGTACCCACTTTGTCAATGAAGGAAGAGAAGTATATTTTCTTATTTCTTCTTTGAGACCAAGCCTGATAATTGTAATTACACAGTGTCTGTTTTCTTTTTCTTCCTTCCTTCCTTCCTTCCTTCCTTCCTTCCTTCCTTCCTTCCTTCCTTCCTTCCTTCCTTCCTTCCTTCCTTCCTTCCTTCCTTCCTTCCTTCCTTCCTTCCTTCCTTCCTTCCTTCCTTCCTTCCTTCCTTCCTTCCTTCCTTTCTTCCTTTCTTTCTTCCTTCCTTTCTTTTCTTTCTTTCTTTCTTTCTTTCTTTCTTTCTTTCTTTCTTTCTTTCTTTCTTTCTTTCTTTCTTTCTTTCTTTCTTTCTTTCTTTCTTTCTTTCTTTCTTTCTTTCTTTCTTTCTTTCTTTCTTTCTTTCTTTCTTTCTTTCTTTCTTTCTTTCTTTCTTTCTTTCTTTCTTTCTTTCTTTCTTTCTTTCTTTCCTTCTTTCCTTCTTTCTTTCTTTCCTTCTTTCTTCCTTTCTTCCTTTCTTTCTTCCTTCCTTTTCTTTTACATTGTGGATTTCAGTTTCCTGGTTCTGTTTATATTGCTTCACACCAGCTTATGTAATTCGTCTCGTCCTTCTCTGAATTCTTAATATTCATTGCTTAATTATTTTCTTATAGCTCAGTAATATTCCATTCCTTTTATATCCTTTTAATATATGAATTTATCTGAGAGAGACCCTTCAAGCCAAGTAACCCTTTAGATACCTCTCCCTTTTCTTCTTCATTACATCCATACATGATTATATTGTCAGAATTTTGTTTCTGAGACAATCTCATCTCTTCTTAGCTTAGTCCATTTTAGGACTTCAGACCATGAGATCCTATCTATGTTTCCTTTCTTTAATAATAACTAATAATAGCTAACATTTATGTAGTGTCTATTATTTGCCAGGCACTATACTAAGTGCTATTTACAAATGCCATCTCACTTGATATTTCTTTTTTGAGATCAATTTTATTTTTTTTCAGCTCTAAATTCTCTTTTTCTTTTCCTCTTCTCTCCCCATTGAAAAGGCAAAAAAATCAAAGCCCATTACAGAGATATAAAGTCATGTAAAATAAATTATGGCATCAGTCATATTGAAAAAAAGAAAGCAAGAAAGGAAAGACGAAAGGAAGAGAAGAAAACAAACTTCAATCTGCATTCTGGGTCTATTGTCTTTCTATCTGGAGGTGGAGAGCATGTTTCAGTCATGAGTCCTTTGGAATTCTAGTTGGTCATTGTGTTGATTAGTTACTAAGTTACCAAATTACTTAGACATCTTCTGAGATTTCAGTTCTTGCCATCACTAAAAGAACTGCAATAAACATTTTTGCATATTTCTATCTCTTTTCCCCTTTGATCTCTTGGGGGGATAGACCTGAGTTAAAGAATTTGTGCAGTTTAGAAGCTTTTTGGGCATGGTTCCAAATTACTTTCCAGAGCCCACCTTTATTTTCTTTTATTATTATAAAAAACTCTTTTATCTTTCATCTTAGAATCAATATTAAGTATTGGTTTAAAGGCAGAAGAGTGATAAGGGTGAGGCAATTGGGGACTTCCCCAGCTAGTAAGTGTCTGAGGTCATATTTGAACCCAGGACTTCCTGTCTCTAGACCTGATTTTCCATCCACTAAGCCACCTAGCTGCCCCCTACTTTTATTTTTTATGAACTTCTATTTTATGAAAATCTAGTATATGTGTCAGACCATGCCTGGCATCTCTTATTAAGGACAAACTAAGATGCCATAGTTCATGAGATGTGTAGAGGTGTGTGTGTGTGTGTGTGTGTGTGTGTGCCCATTACCAAAGCATTCTCATCCTCATCCGGGGAGAGTCCTGTCCATGTTCTCCCACAAATTCTCCAGGAGGGGCTCCAGAAAGCACACTGGAAGCTTTCCTTGGAGACTGAATTGTTCTGATACCAGTGCGAATGTTTCCTTACCTGTTTTATTTCTGGGTTTGATGTGAGGAATATTAGATAATTAATGTTTCTCTTTTGGCTTTAGCCCCATGCCAGCTGTACTGGGAATGTCTAAGGTCATTAGTGAATGGAAGTAAAAGCCAAGTTAAGTGAGGAACAAGTAAGAGAGCACATAGCTGTCCCAAATGGGTTCGAATTATCCTGGTGGATACATGTACCATTAAGCTCTCAAATCCATTGAAATTCTCCAAAATGGCAGTGGATCTGGGAATCTCATTGGCATGAAGCAGCTGAGAGTAGGAGATGTCAAAGAGTGAAATATAGCTGACCGAGTAGTTTCTTTTTTGGCCATACTATCATAGGGATCATAGATTTAGAATCGGAAGAAAACTTAGGACCTATTTAGTTTGATTCCCTCATTTTATAGATGAAGAAATTGATGACCATAGAGGCAAATCCCTCCCCTCCCTTCCTCTCTTTCCCTCTCCCCTCCTACCATTTCCTTTCCTTTCCTCTCCTTTTCTCTGCTCTCCTCAAACTGGACCAGTTCATCAATCCTTAGGCAACCTTGTGTCCCCTCCCTGACCCTCACCTCCCCAGGGATTCACCCTGCCAAACTGAGTGCTAACACCAGATCAACTTAGCCCACTGCAGCTCAGAAGTCCTAGATTCAAGACCTCAGTCTACTTAATGGCAGGGATTACATGCATGTGCTATGATTCTTGGTTATATGGTGAAATTTCATAGGTTTGTCATAGCTTGGGAAAAGTTCCTGAGATAGAGAATCTCTGTATTTAGAGCCAGGGATACCCTGAGTTCAAAATTTGCCCTCTAAATTGTTTCACTGTTGGTAAAATCACAGAAAGAAGAAATGAAAACAAAAGAAAGGATTCCAGGAATTCTGATTCTTCTCTTTGTTCCTAAGTCTTGATTATTTTGTCTATCCTTCTATGGAACATTTGGTATTTGTTTCTTCATAAATCCAAGTTTAACTTCTCTGGGTCTCAAATTCTTGTCAATAGAAAGAACCAATACTGTGGAAATCTTTTATTAGATGATTATTTGTCATTATGTTAATAAATTTTTTGTGTATATGTGTGTCTAAGATGAAATGATTTTTATTGCAAGAGCTAGAGAAGGTGATTATGTGTTCTAGGCCAGGAAAAATGAATGTAAACAAAATGGATGAATTTCAATAGTCAACTGGATTCTTTTCACTGGATAATGGAATGAAGAGAAACAGTTTTCTTCACAGAGGGGAAAAACAGTATCAGTTTTCGTGTTCAATTTCCAGCTTGGGAAAAAAATTAAATTCAGAGTATATATATATTACAGGGTAGTTAACATGACATTTTGGAATTCTGGTAATGAGTTTTTGATTAGACAACACAAAAAGCCTCAATTAAAAAACAACAATTATTCTTAAAATTCTTGGGGTCATAGTAGGTTCTGGAATGATGACCATGTCTGATTAAATTTGGGAGAATACTTTCTCCTTGACTGTAAGCCCCTTCCCCCAAATAAAAGTGGAAAGGAATAGTTTAAGAAGAAAAAGAAACATTTTACACAATCAGGTTAGTCCTTATCTACGTCCCACTCCCCAAATGATCCAAAGCACCCATTATTCCTATTTCCTAATCTTTTGATATACATAGGAAATATTGTAAATGATAGAAATATTTAAATTTGGGAAGAATTAGTAAATTAACTAGGACACTTTTGCTATATTTAATATCAATGATATTTGGAGTCAAGATGGTGGCTTAAAGACAGCAACAGCTCAGACCTCTGTAAACCCTTCCTCAGGTCAAAAACACAATGCTTACCAAATCTAACAACAGGACAGAACTAGGGAACCCTCCTCCTGGACCCAACTTAAAAGGTACGCCCCCCCCCCCCCCCCCAAGCCTGAACTCTAGAACACATGGGTTTATGGGGAAGGAAGAAAGAAGGTCCCAGGATCCCTCCCCCATCTACAGTGCTGAACCTCCAGCAGTGGCTGGAATCTCTGGGTGGTCAATGGCGCTAGTGTGGAGGGAGTACCTTGCCAGCAAAGCTGTGCCAGGCTCAGGTCATAGAACATAGGCGACATAGAGGAAGCTGGAGGAGAAGTGCAGTGGAGGCAGTTCAGTCACAGCCAAGATGATCCATCTTGCCCCCCTCCCCTTTTCTGGAGATTTTGGCCTCAGGGTGTGTTCAGTTTTGCTGATCAACTGCTCTGCCCTGGCTCAATCTCATCAATAGGGCAGATAAGAAGCCTTCAGAGGACAGGGAAGCTCAAGCTCCCACACCCCTCCCCCACAGACTGATCTGAGAGCCTTTCTGACTAAGCTCCAAGGGACAAAGGCAGCAACAAACTACAGGTAACAACCTTGACAACAAGGCAGGAAGCCCAGCTCCTTTTCAGCTTCTTTCAGCTTCTTTTTTCAGCCAGGGAAGATCTTACTAACCTGAACAAACAGCAGAACAAAGAAGAAGCTCCTTCAGGACAGAACAGTCCAAACCCACAGATCCAGTACATAATGAGAGGAGCAAGACTACATGCAACTACAGGGGGGAAAGAAGGGGGAAATATGAGTAAAAAAACAGAAAAAGAAAAAAGAAATTACAATTGACAGCTTCTATCCAGTGTGGTGTGGAAGAGGCATGAAGAAAGAGAGGACTTATAAGACAAGCCAAGCATGCAAGAAACAAACCTGGGGACCTGATCTGCAAATCAAGGTGAAGATTTCAAATGGAATGTTCCCAGGAGGGTCAGTTGGAGCTGGCCAGGGGAGATGAACTGAGGAGATTTGAGCTCTTTGGATTTTCTGACCAAAGGGGAGAGACTGACTTTTCCTGACCTAGGCAGAGAGAGAGAGACCTTTGTGGTTTTTGACAGAGTCTGGACTTATTATCCAGAGATTATCTGACTGAAAAGAAAGAAGATTTAACAGTTGTCCTCCATCTCTCTGGCTGTCTCTGAGTCACAGATGTGACTGGACTGACATTTCCCAAACCCTCCTAATTCTCCTTGTAGACTAGGGACACCCCATCACTCTCACCTTCAATTTCCATCCTGTCCTATCTTTCCCAATAAACCTCCTTACCTGAGAAAGAGAACAAGAGTATAATCTTTAAACCTCTCAGTTCACCTTTGAGTTATATAGAAAGGTGACTGACTAAGACCAGGAGAGGGGAAAGGGTGTCAGGAGGGTTTTGGGTGGAAAACTGGGAGGTGAAGGGTGAAGGGTAGGAAATAATTTGATCTATTAGTCATTAATAGGGATCAATAGGCAGCCCAGAGCAACTTCTCTGCATCTCTCTCTATCTCTCTATCTCTGAAGACATACTTTTATTTCCATAACTAGGTACCCTGAAGGTTCCCCTAGCAGTTCTCTAGTCACAAACAAGAGTATCCATTTACCACAACCAGAAATAGTTCCACACAGATTATCCATTTTATTACAGTGGAAAGGAAAACTGAAGCAAGTTTTGGACTTTCTGCCACTCAGGTGGAACAAACAGCAGTTAGAATGTTAGAGAGAAGATATTGACAAGAATGACAGTTGGTGGGGGGGGGGGGGAGGGGACTTGGAGAGTGTCAGTTGGTCTTGTGAGGGACTCTTTCCTGACCCTTGGACTGGAAGGAACCTCTCTCCCTGTCTTAGGATTGAAGTATCTCTATTCCTGGATTGTTTCCAACTGTGTGGTCTACCTGGATTCCTGTGATGGTGTCATCGAACAAAAGGATTTAAGGGGAGCAGTTTGAACTGTAAGGTTGGTCTTTAGGGGTGTCAACCTAAAGAGACAGCCCCAACCAGCTCTTAAGGTCAGAACCTTTTCTTCCTCTTGCTGTCTTCTGCTAAAGACTTTGAACTTAAGAAAGCTAGCATAGATTAGCATTGACAGAAATAAAAGAAACCCTCCACCAGCCTGTGAGGCCTGGCTGGCCTTCAGCTCAAAAGCTTATAGAGACTCAAACCCAACCTAGGAAATCCTGATTCCCTCTTCCCTGATGCCTCTCCAATCCAAACTTGTTATTAAAATTCATATTTATTTAAATAACTGCAGTCAGATAAGAGGACTGTCATTTCAGTGGAACATAGAGGGAGCTGAACCTCAGGACAGCCAGTCAACTATAAAAGGTCCTTATTGGACCCTTCTGGTTGACCGTGGTCCAGGGAGAGGTTTGTCCCTTAGGGGGGTCTGTGCTTACCTGCTCTGGAGTATCTTCAACATCAATCAATAGAGAAGACATTCCTGCAGGCTATCATAGGTGGCCCATTTCTTGGGCACCCTTTTTTTCAAAGATAGCTTCTCAGCAGGGCATATCTCTCTCCTTTTACCTCACTGGCAGCCATGTTTCCTCTCTCCCTTCAACCCCTCCATTCCTTGTTATAAAACCTTCCTTTCTCCCCCGTACTTCTTCAAACCTCTAAACAATCCCTTTAATTATTACACCAGGCAATGGACAAAGAGCAAATGAAAGAGAGGAGGATTAAGGAACACCGGGCAAAAACAGAGAAACTTCAGCAAATTGGACACAGGCTTGGAAGAACTCAAAATACAATAAAAAAAAAAACAATTAAGAGAGGCTGAATACAACTGGGAAAAGAACTTAAAAAAGCAAAATAAATCATCTGGAAAAAGAAAACAGTGTCTTGAAAGCCAAAATTAATCAGCTTGAAAGTGAGACAAAGGAGATGAAAGATCAGAAGGAGGATGACCAAAAATCCAGAGATGAAATTCATTCTTTAAAAACTAGAATCCAAGAACTAGAAGCAAATGACTTCATAAGGAAGCGGAAACTATAAAACAAAGGCAAAAGAATGAAAAAATTGAGGAAAATATGAAACACCTCATCCACAAAACAGAAGATTAAGAAAACAGGTCCAGGAGAGACAATTTAAGAATCATTGGTCTGCTTGAAAATCATTACAAAAGAAAAAGTCTGGGCATCATTCTACAGGAAATTATCTAAGAAAACTGTCCCAACATTCTAGAGCAAGAGTGAAAAGTGGAGATTGAAAGAATGCACAGATCACCTCCTGTACTTAATCCCCAACTGACAACACCCAGGGATGTTATAGCCAAATTCAAGCACTACCAGACCAAAGAAAAAATATTACAAGCTACTAAGAAGAAGTCATGATATTCTGGATATTCTGGATATATGATATTCTGGATAGCAAAGTCTACAACCAAGATTCAACTATCCAGAAAAACTGACTATATTCTTGTAGGAGAAAGTTTGGTCACTTAATAAAGTAAAAGGCTTCCAAGAATTTGAAAAGACCATATTTGAATATAAAATTTGATGCCCAAACACAGAACTGAAGAGAATCACCAAAGGTAATTAAGAAAGGGGAAAAAACAACAACAAAACAACAACAACAACCCCCCCCCCCACTTTTTAAGGGACCCAATAAGTTAAAATGATAGGTACAAGAAAAGAGGATATTGGTAATTCTTATTTTTTTTAAACCCTTACCTTCCATCTTGGAGTCAATACTCTGTATTGGTTCCAAGGCACGAGAGGGGTAAGGGCTAGGCAATGGGGGTCAAGTGACTTGCCCAGGGTCACACAGTCGGGAAGTGTCTGAGGCCAGATTTGAACTTAGGACCTCCCATCTCTAGGCCTGGCTCTCAATCCACTGAGCTATCCAGCTGCCCCAGATATTGGCAATTCTTAAAAATTGATATTATCACCTGGGTACCTAGAATAATTATACTTAGAGGGAACAGTGACAAACTGTATAGGATGAAATGCCAAGACATATATATATATATATCAGAATAGAAGGACCTTTCCTAAAAATAATAAACAGTATATATCTAAAACCATCAGCAAACATCATCTGCAATGGGGATAAACTAGAAGCCTTCCCAATAAGATCAGGAGTGGAACAAGGATGCCCATTATCACCTCTATTATTTAACATTGTACTAGAAACACTAGCAGTAGCAATTAAAGAAGAAAAAGAAATTGAAGGTATTAAAATTGGCAATGAGGAGACCAAGCTGTCACTCTTTGCAGATGATATGATGGTATACATAAAGAATCCTAGAGAATCAACCATAAAGCTAGTCGAAATAATCAACAACTTTAGCAAAGTTGCAGTTTACAAAATAAACCCACATAAGTCATCAGCATTTCTATATATCTCCAACACAACTCAGCAGCAAGAATTAGAAAGAGAAAATCCATTTAAAATCACCCTACACAATATAAAATACTTAGGAATCTATCTGCCAAAACAAACACAGGAACTATTTGAGCATAACTATAAAACACTTTCCACACAATTAAAACTAGATCTAAATAATTGGAAAAACATTAATTGCTCATGGGTAGTATGGGCTAAAATTAGAAAATGACAATCCTAACCAAACTAACTTACTTATTTAGTGCCATACCTATCAAACTACCAAAAAACCTTTTTACTGAATTAGAAAAAAACATAACAAAGTTCATTTGGAAGAACAAAAGATCAAGGGTATCCATGGAAATCATGAAAAAATGTGAAGGAAGGTAGCCTAGCAGTTCTAGATCTCAAACTATACTACATATATATATATATATATATTTTTAAACATTATTTTATTTGGTCATTTCCAAACATTATTCATTGGAAACAAAGATCATTTTCTTTTCCTCCCCTCACTCCCACCACCTCTCCCATAGCCAATGCACGATTCCACTGGGTATCACATGTGTCCTTGATTCAAATCCATTTCCATGTTGTTGGTATTTGCATTAGAGTGTTCATTTAGAGTTTCTCCTCAGTCCTAGCCCATCAACCCCTGTAGTCAAGCAGTTGCTTTTCATCGGTGTTTTTACTCCCACTCAAACTATACTATAAAGCAGTGGTCATCAAAACAATATGGAACTGGTGAAGAGACAGAAAGGAGGATCAGTGGAATAGACTTGGGGTAAGTGACCTCAGAAAGACAGTCTATGATAAACCCAAAGATCAAAGCTTTTGGGACAAAAATCCACTATTTGATAAAAACTTCTGGGAAAATTTGAAGATATTATGGGAGAGTTTGGATTTGGATCAAGTCTCACACCCTACACCAAGATAAACTCAGAATGGGTGAGTGACTTGGATATAAAGAAGGAAACTATAAGTAAATTAGGTGAGCACAGAATAGTATACTTGTCAGATCTTTGGGAAAGGAAATATTTTAAGGCCAAGCAAGAGTTAGAAAAAAATTACAAAATGTAAAATAAATAATTTTGATTACATTAAATTAAAAAGGTTTTGTACAAGCAAAACCAATGCAACCAAAATTAGAAGGGAAGCAACAAATTGGGAAACAATCTTCATAAGAAAAACCTCTGACAAAGGTCTAATTACTCACATTTATAAAGAGCTAAATCAATTGTACAAAAAATCAAGCCATTCCCCAGTTGATAAATGGGCAAGGGACATGAATAGGCAATTTTCAGTTAAAGAAATCAAAACTATTAATAAGCACATGAAAAAGTGTTCTAAATTTCTTATAATCAGAGAAATGCAGATCAACACAACTCTGAGGTATCACCTCACACCTAGCAGATTGGCTAACATGATAGCAAAGGAAAGTAATGAATGTTGGAGAGGATATGGCAAAGTTGGGACATTAATACATTGTTAGTGGAGTTATGAATTGATCCAGCCATTCTGGAGGGCAATTTGGAACTATGCCTAAAAGACTTTTTGCCCTTTGATCCAGCCATAGCACTGCTGGGTTTGTACCCCAAAGAGATAACAAGGAAAAAGACATGTACAAGAATATTCATAGCTGCACTCTTTGTGGTGGCCAAAAATTGGAAAATGAGGGGATGCCCTTCAATTGGGGAATGGCTGAACAAATTGTGGTATATGTTGGTGATGGAATACTATTGTGCTCAAAAGAATAATGACCTGGAGGAATTCCATGTGAACTGGAACAACCTCCAAGAACTGATGCAGAGTGAGAAGAACAGAATCAAGAGAACGTTATATACAGGGACTGATACACTGTGGTACAATTGAATGTAATGGACTTCTCCATTAGTGGCAATGCAGTGATCCTGAACAACTGAAAGGGATTTACGAGAAAGAACACTAAACAAATAAACTATATAGGTATTTTTATATCTGAATGTTGAATGAATCCTTTAGTCCTTTTGACACAACAGGAGATGGGAATGTCGGTCCATTCACTAAAGTAGTTAGGGAAATGTCTTAGAAATACTGAAATCTTAGCACAACCCCTGGAGAGCATTTTAGAGATCATTGTTGACTTCTTCCAATGTTTCATGTCTCTTATTCTCTCTATTAACATCCTCAACAAGCAGCAATTCAGTTTTCACCTCAAGAACAATAGGTGAGAATATGCTGTACATCTGGAAATTGGACTGGCTGTCTCCCATACCTAGGATGTTCTCCCATCTGCCTTCTAGCTTCCTTGGCTTTTTCAATATTCAGCTGAAATCCTATCTTCCGGAGAAGGACTGTCCAACTCACCCCCAACCTCTAATGCTTTCTCTCTGATATTCTGTTCCATTCACACTGTATATTTTTAATATGGATCTGGTTATTTACATGTAGCCTCCTTCAATGGAATGTGAGCTCATTGAGAGCTGAGGTTATGTTCTTGCCTTTCTTTTATTCTTAGTTCTTTGCATAACAACTGGTCTGTAGTTAAGTGCTTACTTAATAAATGGATTTTGACAATCAATCCAGTCTAATCTCCTTATTTTATAGATGAGAAAACTGAGTCCCAGATAAGTCCTCTGAAAAATGTTTAGGCAGAGAATAGAAATGAGTGGTTAATGTTTCAAAACATTTGCAGTAGAGCCCTTGTATTATATTCTTTGTGGTCAAACTTCAGTAGATAATAAAAGCAATGGGGAAGAAACTAGGGGACCAAATCCAGGTCCTGTGAATATTTTAGTTCTCTTTCTCCCCTTTCCCCTTGTCTCTCTTCTCTGATAAAATAGATCTTTACTCTTTGGGTTCTCCAAATGTGGATGGTCAATCAGGCAAGGCAATTTGGGCACATAGGCCTAGAGACATTTGTGACATTAATTCTTTGACTTCAGAGCCCCTAAAGCAACCATAACATCTTATTAACTCTATTCCTGCCTCTTAAATTCATGTTCAATTTTTTGTCACTTCTTGTCTTTGTCTCCTGGCAACTAATTCAAACTATTCAGCCATATACCTTTCTTACCTACTTTTTCATCCCTAGCAAATCAGACCATTGATTTGGACTGTGGCTTTGAAAGAAACACCTTGTTTAAATATTATAGGAAATGCTCTTGGGAATGTGGCTGTTTCATTTTTGTTTTATTCTTTTTATTTATATTGTTGTTGTCTCATGCATATTGTTTTTTTCTGATGTTGTTTACTTTTTCTGAGTCAGTTCATACTAGTCTTTCTTTATTTCTCTAAATTCATCATATTTATTACTTCTTATGGCACAATAATTTTCCTTTACATGGATGTATCAGTTTCTTCTGCAATTCCCCTTCAAAGGGCATTCACATTATTTCTGGTTCTTTGCTCTTGTAAAATAATTTTTTTTCCTCTATATATTTTGGAGTACCTGGGAACTTTCTTTCGTCTTTGACTTCCTTATTTATGTGTCTGGAAGCAGCTTCTTTGGGTCAAAAGTAAGGACATTTTAATCACTTTGCCATCTTATTGCAAATTATTTCTAGAACAGACCAATTCATAGCTCCAATAAGAGTTTATTAGTATATTTGTATTCTTGCAGCATCTCTAATATTTGCTACTTTTCTCTTGTACTATCTTTGTCTGTTTGAGATATGAGATAAAACTTGAGTTGTTTTGAGTTGTCGTTATCTTATTAGTGATTTAGAGAAGTTCTTTTCATGTGGTTACTTATTGCATTTCTTTTTAAAACTGTTTGCTTCCTTTTTGGGGAATAACTTGTTTCTATGTATTCATTTTGAACTCCAAAATTCCTTTCTCTGATCATTAATTCCTTTGCTTCCACCTCTCCAATGGCACTCTTCCTAAACTGTTTTTAAAAAAATCCTTAATATGACTTCTACTCTATTTTCCCCAATCCATCCCCCTTACTCTGACTCTTTTTCCTTTCAACAGTTTTTGATGCTATTAATGGCCAAACTCGACTACATGTTTTTGTCGACCTATGAATCCCTCATCCTCTTGTTCTATGATCAGACTCCAACCCTGGGTTACCATTTCTCATGCTACTGAATACTTCTGGAGAAAGTCACTCAGCTATGCTGCCCAGGTCAGCGATTTATGCTTTGTTTAGTCATTTTTCAGTCATGTCTGATTCTTTGTGAGCCCATTTGGGGATTTCTTGGCAAAGATGCTGAAGTAGTTTGCCATTTCCTTCTCCAGTTCATTTTATAGATGAGAAACTGAGGCAAACAGGGCTAAGTGACTTGTCCAGGTAAGTGTCTGAGGCTGAATTTGAACTCATAAAGATGAGTCTCCTGACTTCAGGCCTGGCTCTCTATCCACTGTGGCTTCCAGCTGGCCTATTAACTACTCTCAACTGGGTCTTCATTGCTACAAGGAAATCCTTTTAGGCTTCCATGATTCCTTCCCTGTCATGCAATCACCAGTATCTGTTCCAGACCTTCTCTTTTCTCCTCAAGTCTTCCATGGTTCCTCTCTCCCAGTAAAGGGTTTTGCCTCCTACTTTTCTGAGAAACTCCAGGCCACCCATTGGGAAGTCCCTTTTCTCTACTGTTGCATACCTCAAAACTCCATTACATAATCCCCCATTCTTTCTTCTTTTGTTCTAGTCTCTAAGCATCTTAAGAGGAGGTCCTTCTTCTAGCCAAAGCCTTGCCCTCCAAACTTGTTCTCATCCTCTCCCATCTTCTCCGAGAGCTTACATCTTAGATCATTACCATTTTTTCATCTTTAATTCTTGAAGCCAACAAATGTGCTTGTCTACTCCTTTTTTTGGTTACCATTTAAATATATATATATAAAACATAAAAATAACATAAAAAAGAATATCTTCATCATTCATAAAAGCCTTCATTTAACACTTCACTTGACATTCCTCCCTCCCACCCCCAGCTATCATGAAAATTCATTAAATTTAATGATAATTAAAAATCATCATTAAAAATTTCCGTATACTCATTGCCTCAAATTCCACACCTCTTACTCACTTCTCAAATCTTTGCAGTCTGTCTTCTGAGTCTGTTACTTGTCTTCTTACCAAAAATCTCTTACCTGATGTAAAAAAAACAAAAAACAAAAAACCAAATCTGTTTCAGGCTCCATTAATAAATATCAATGAGAAAGTGAAGTGAGAGGCTTGCTGTCCTTTGGCTTGGTTTGGCCATAGCTGGAATATGGGTTCAGCTCTGGCTACTGTATTTTAGAGAGACATTTGACAAGTCACTGTCTGTCTGGTAGAGGATCCTGGGAACTATGCTATCAATTGAAGCACTAGGGATTTGTTCTTGAGAAAAAAGTCTTTTAAGAGGGGAGATGATATCTGAAATATTGTTATAAGAAATGCTTGTTCTGTTTGATCACAGAGGGCAGAACTTGGGAGCAATGAGGAGGAGCTCCAGGGAGGAGAATTTCAGCTCAATATAACAAGAGATTTCCTAACATATATAACTGTCCAACTTATGCTGCCTCAGAAGGCAGTGAATGAATTCTCTGTCAATGGAGATCTTCAAGACAAAATTGGACAACCATTTATCTGCTGTTGCAGATAAGACTAATGATCTGCTTAGGGTTTGGAATAGATGACTTTTGAGGTCTCTTCCAACTCTGTAATTGGATGATTTGAGTTTCTGACCTGGACTCTCTGTTTCCTCCACATGTCAGATTATTTAACTATGTAAAGATTCAAATGAATTAGATTTGGGGAAAACAGGATTAAATCTGTCCCATCCTGATTTTGTGAGACTATCCACTCCTTTGTACTAGAAACAACCATTCTTGAGGAAAAAGGACTCTGTTGCATTTTTATGTCATAGGATCTTGTTAAGAGCCACAAATAGTAACTGGCTACTAATATAACCAAGGACAGCAGTCACTGAGGCAGACAGACTTCTAGATTGCAGACAGCATCGCGTAGTTGTTTCATGGTTCTTCTGCCAAAGCTGCAGTTATGATCTGTAGGGCTTCTGGAGGCTAGCTAGCCCACAGAAGGAGGCAGAAAGAAAATGCAAAGCCAGCCTCCAAGGAACAATTAAAAAAGAAGCTTAGAGCCCTTTCAAAAGCAGAAACTAACCTCTCCTGTCTACATAGTCAATATTGGAATTTTTCAATATTTCAATTCTTTCTGATTCCAGATCTAAATCTTTAACCACTGTACCACCTACCTTACTATGTATGCTCATTAAGCCTTAAGGTTACTATAATACATATTGTGGTCAACTTTCCTCCTGGCTTTCAGCTTCCTTTTATCTCTTATTAATAGATATGATCCTTCTTCATTATCACAGTTTTCTATTTTTTTTCCTCCAACCTTCTCTAGTCCAGTCTATCCTAGTCCTAGTTAACCAGCAATGAATTCCTAGATCGTTGCTATATTTCTTGAGTTGGGGAGGAAACGGAAGACTAGACCACACAGTTTTCCTTAAGATACCAGACTTGGTCAGCCTTTACATCTTTGAGCCTAAGCCATCTTTTGTATAAACCTTACATAGGCTCCTCAATTAATGATAGCTCTCCTGATATAATCTCTGCCCACCTTAATAGGAGGTGATTAATCTGATGCTCTAAGGTGATGGTGCGATAATTGTATTAAAGTTGAATAACATTGCATAGTTGTAGAAATGTTCTCCATCCTTGTATCACAATTAGTAAAATAAGATACAAAGATTAAAAGATAAGGTAGTATATTTCAATATTAATGAATATAAGGATTGTGTCTACAAGTATGCAGAAATACCTGAGGCCCAAATTTAACTCAAGATGAACAAATTAATACTTGTTAAAAATAACAAACTGCTATTAATTGTAAATCAAGACCAATATTTTTCAGAGGTTCCATCTCTCTCATTCTCCTCCTTTTTCTCTTTCTCTTTCCCTCTCTCTTCTGTCAGTTCTCCTTTCTTCTTTTCCCTGCCTAATTAATATTTAATCAACTCTTTCAATATGTAGGTGGACTGTGTTTTTTGATACATTAGTGATTTTGAAATCCATTATTTTGAGATTTCATACCTTAGCTTTGCCATTTTAACAGGCAAATCAAGGAGTTTATTTCAAAATTCTCACAAAAGCTGAAAGCCTGAACAATCTTGATAATACATTTTATTTGGTCGAATGAATCTAGAAATATTTTGCTTCTTAATAATTTGTCAATAGTCAATATGGTTTTCATAAAACAACTGGCACAGTTTTAGGACACATCTGTGAATAGTCTTGGATAAAATCCATGATTCAGAGAATAAGATTTTTTAAAAAGGAAAATAAGAGAGGAAAAAAATAGGAAAATGGGAACCTGCAGTGGCTCTTGGGGTCACAAGAGTTTAGTAAAATCTTTTGGCTCTAAGTTGGACCCCTGCAAAACATGAAACATGAGCAATGAAAAATAATAGCAATTAATATTACAACCTTGGTTTGTGGGTGGCAGTGGACCTCCCTTTGGCTGCTGCCTATTCAAAAAACTAGTCTTTAAGTGGTATGTGATAATCATGATTAAAAATGATGAACTGGAATGTGAATCTCAAGGCTGGGTGGGAAGTGTTTGGAATAAAAGACCCACCCTTGTGGACCTGGAAACAAATGGCTTTGGATCCCTAAAGATATTTCTAAAGAATATGAATGAGAAACACAATATTTCTACTAAAAGATTATAGTTTCCAGATACACATTTAAGGATAGATATTTTACAAAACTCTAAGTCTGAGACCTCAAGTGTAAAAAGAGTGTTAGATTAGATTACTTCCAAGTTCTTTTCCAGGTTTATTATTCTATATTCCCATGATCTTGTTAAAATCCTAAGTCCTAGTAGCTACATTTCTGTGTCTATATTATTTTTGGAGTTCTTTCTATCACTGCAGCCAAGACTAGGGTGTTTACTCATTGTACTCTTGTTCCACATATTCTCTGACTTTGCTTGTCTTTGCCTTTCTTTCTTCCTATCTCTCTGCCTACATCTCTCTCATTCTCTATTTATTTCTGCCTCTTTTCTTTCTCCCTCTCTCTTTTGTCTACTTGCTTCTCTCCCTGCCTTCTCCTCCATACTTCACCAACTCTTTCAATATGCAATATACTGCATTTTCCATATTTTGCTTTTAGAGAAATATAATTTATTTACTTTGCATTCAGTGTTTTAAAAATGGTAAGTGAAATTTAAGGAGAATTCTAGGTTTGGTTTGCTAGATATGACCAAAGAACAATGGGGAAAATCTGCAGAAGTGGCTACTGATAATGATTCTTCTCCCTAGAATTGTTTATATTACTATCAGTGACTTTTTCCTCTCATCTGAACTAGATGATTGTTTGGTGCCCTCTTCTTTCTCTGAGAGCAGCTAGGTGGTATGGTGGATAGAATGCTAGATCTGGATTCTAGCATTCTATTCTAGTGGATAGGATACTAGACCAGGAAGACTTATCTTCCTGAGTTCAAATCTGGTGTCAGACACTTACTAGTTGGGCAGTCCTGGGAAAGCCACCTAACCTTGCTTGCCTCAGTTTCCTCATATGTAAAATGAGCTGGAGAAGGAAATGGTCAACCATTCTAGTATCTTTGGCAAGAAAATCTCAAATGAGGTCGTGAAGAGTTGGACGTGATAAACAGCAACAACATTCTTTCTTTTAGTTAGCTGTCAAGTGACTGATAATGAATGCATCAGCAGATAAAACATATAAGCAGATAAAAGCTTAAGTCGGATTGGTCAGCTAGGGGTGTTTGTAGTATTGAAGGGAGACTCTGAAATGTAGAAAAAACTTCCAAGTCTCCAAAGAAATGAGAACAGATGTAAGAACACATGATGGGTTGCTATTTTGTGATGGAGATCCTGATTACTGGCCATTTAAATATTTTTTACACATAAAACTAATGTTATTGCTTGATGAATCTAAACATTTTTTATGAAATCTAAAGGCAAACTGTCCCTTAAACCTTGTGGCACTCAAAAGGCACCAGTAAATACCCTTGTCTCCTCCTCTTATTTTGACTTCTTAGAGTTTAGTAAGAGAAAAACAAATGAATTGTAAAGGGGAGAGGCATCAGGCTGATAGCATTAATCAAAGACATGGCTAACCCCTCAGGGAAACCATGAGCTAGCTTTACTCTCAGAGCACATGCCAAGGGTTCCAGTCTATCTCAGAGAGGCTCCACATGTGATGAGTACTCTATGACCTTACTCTCCCAGAAAAATAACTTTTACTTAAAATGAAAGAATAAATGCTGACAAAAGAAAGGAGGCTTGTATTCAATGGCCACCTGCTGGTCTCAGGTGGGAAGAGCCTCTAACTTTGCATTTCATAGCTTTGTATTTTATCACAATGCAGCCACCATACCCAGGAAGTCAAAACAAGAGATTCAGACTTAGGATGTTGAGTCTTCCTGATCCCAGAGCCTATCCACTGTTCCACCTAGCAGGGCAAAATGTGGTCCATATTATAATTCGAATAGTACTGGCATCCTTTGGGTTTATCCTCTCAGCATATTTTGAAGCCAGAAGAAATTTCCCCACATAAGTGCTTATCTCTCCTTGTTTTAGTGATAACCTGTCTGATCAAAATGGACAAATTATATAAATAAATAAGGTTAACTATCTACTGTCCTAGAATCAGAGAGAGATGTTCACCCTCATTATTTTATAGGTAAATAAACTAAATCCTATATAGGTTAAGTGAGTTGCCCAAGTTTTCATTATAAATGATAGAACTAGAATTTGAACCCAAGCTCTTTGTCTCTGAATCCAGCATGCTTTCCACTCAAGAGAGCTAACAATAACATTACATTTTAGAATTGAACACAATTAAACAAACATTTATTAACAGCTATTATATGCCAGACCCTATGTTGGGTCTTTTTGGGGAATATTTTATTTTTTAAATCACATATAAAAATTTTTATAGCATTTATTAACATTTTTCTTCAGCTCCAAATTCTCTATCTCCCTTCTTCCCCTTTCACTACATTGAGAAGGCAAGCAATTTGAAATAGGTAGTACATGTACAGTGTTGTAAAACATACTTCCATGTTAGTCATGTTGTAAAAGAAAATACAGACTCCCCTCAAAACCTCAAAAAATAGAGAAAGTAAAAAAAAAAGTATGATCCAATCTGTGTTCAGATTCCATTAGTTCTTTCTTTGGAGATAGATAGCATTTTTCATCATATATATTTTGGAATTGCCTTGGATCATTGTTTTGATTGGGGTAGCTAAATCATTCACAGTTGGTCATTGTACAATATTGTTTTTTACTGTTGTAATAGGTGGGCTAAAAGAAGGGTTCAATACTAACTAACTAACTAAATAACTAACTAACTAACTAACTAAGTATATATATATATATATACATATACATATATATATATATATATATATATATATATAAAATAACAGGTTTATTTAGCTAAAGGGTAAAGGGAAAAAAGGGAATTGGGAATAATTAACTCTTAACCCAAACAGAGATTAAAACCCTTATACCTTCTGTAATTATTCTAAACTAAATTTTTACAGTAGTAATTAAGGCTAAGGGGGTTTTGTAGGAACAAGGCCAAAGGCCAAAGAATCTCACAACCAGGAGTCCTCTTTGAGTCAAGAAGTAGTGCCAGTAACAGCTCTGTTGAAATCCACTTGATAGCAGCACCAGTACCAACAGCAGCAAGGATAGGCAGAATATCAAGAAAGCCAAAGAAGAGGAAATCACTGGCTCTCTGGGTCCACCCCAGAAATACCAAACAGAAACTCTCTCTCTCTTCCAGAGGAGTTCACCAACTGTTCTCAGAAACTGCCTCTGTGCTCCTGAGAGTTCTGTGTGGATTGTTGGTTTGCAGGATCTCTTGCTGTCAGCTTACCTTGCTAAAATCCCTTACTACACTGTGTACACTGTTCTGTTTCTGCTCACTTTGCATCAGGTCATATAAATCTTTATAGGTTTTCCTGAAAACATCCTCTTATCATTTCTTATAGCACAATAGTATTATATAACACAACTTGTTCAATCATCCCCCACTTGATAGGCATTCCCTCAATTTCCAATTCTTTACCACCACAAAAAAAGCTGACATAAATGTTTTTGTACACATAGATTGTTGTTTTTGTTGATCTTTATGGAATACTAACATAATAGTGGAATTGCTGGATCTAACGGTGTGCATGGTTTTATGGTTCTAAGTTGCTCTCCAGAATGTTGGAATTAGTTTACAACTCTGTCATTTGTGCTTTATTGTTTCTATTTTTCCTACTTCCCTCCAATATTTGTTATTTTCCTTTTCTGTCATAATAGCCAGTCTGAGAGGTATGAGGTGGTATTTTGTGCATTTTTCTACTCAATAGTGATTTAGAGCATTTTTTCTATAGCTAATGAAAACTTTTGCCTTCTTTATCTGAAAACTGTTTGTTAATATCCTTTGGTCATTTATCAATTGGGGAATGATTTGCAGTCTTATAAATTTGACTCAGTTCTCTATATATTTGACAAAGGAGACCTTTATTAGAGACACTTGCCATAAAAATTTTTTTAGTTGTGATAATTCTGTACTTCCCTCCATGCTATTTCCCCCCATATTTATCCTTTTCTCTCCTTTGACCTTGTCATTCCTCAAGATTGTTTAGTTTCTGACCACTGCTTGCCCCAATCTACTTTCCCTTCTACCAGCTGCCCCACCACTTCTATCATCCCCTTTGTCTCCTACTTCATTGTAGGGCATAATAGATTTCTATACCAAACTGAATGTGTATATTATTCCCTCTTTGAGCCAGTTTCAATGAAAGTAAAGTTCAAGTGTTGTCTGCCATCACCCCCATCTTCCCCTACGCTGTAAAAACTTTTTTGTACCCCGTTTATGTGAGATAATTTATTGTTCTACTTCTCCCTCCCCCTTCTCCCAGGCACCTTTCTCATCCTTAATTTTAATTTTTTTTAGATATCATTCCATCAAAATAAACTCACACCTATGCCCATTGTCTATGTATACTCTTTCTAACGGCCCTAATGACAATAAATTCTTAGGAATTACAAGTATCATCTTCCCATATAGGAATGTTCAATTTTATTGAGTCCCTTATGATTTTTCTTTCCTGTTTACCTTTGTATGTTTCTCTTGAGTCTTATGTTTATGTTTATTATTATTTTTAAACCCTTACCTTCCATCTTAGAATCAATACTGTGTATTGGTTCCAAGGCAGAAGTGTGGTAGGGGATAGACAGTGGGTGCTAAGTGACTTGCCCAGGATCAAACAACAAGGATATGTCTGAGGCCAGATTTGAAGTTAGGATCTCCTTTCTCTGACCTGGCTCTCAATCCAATGAGCCACCCAGTTGCCCTCAGGTCTTATATTTATAAGTCAAATTTTTTTATTTGGTTCTGGTCTTTTCATCAGAATTATTTAATCCTCTATTTCATTAAATATCCCTTTTCAACTAGAGGATTATACTCATTTTTGCTAGGAAGGTGATTCTTGGTTGCATCTTAGCTCCTTTACCTCTGGAATATTATATTCCAGGCCCTCTGATGCTTAAATGTAGATACTTTTAAGTCTTATGTTACCTTGACTGTAGCTTTATGATATTTGAATTGTTTCTTTCTGACTAATTGTTCTGGGAATTCTGGAATTTGGGTATAACATTCCTCAGAGTTTTCATTTTGGGAACTCTTTCAATAGGGAATCAGTGGAATCTTTCAATCTCTATTTTACCCTCTGTTTCTGGGATATCAGAGAAGTTTTCCTTTATAATTTCTTGAAAGATGATTTGTAGACCCCCCCTTTTTTTTGATCATGGCTTACAGGTAAAAGAACATTTATTAAATTATCTTTCCTTGGTCTATTTTCCAGGGCAATTAAAAAAATGAGATACTGTATCTTTTCTTCTATATTCTTTTATTTCTTTTGATTTTGTTTTATAATTTCTTTCTTTTATTTTTTAATAAACCCTTACCTTCCATCTTGGAGTCAATAAAGGCAATGGGGGTCAAGTGACTTGCTCAGGGTCACACAGCTGGGAAGTGTCTGAAGCCAGATTTGAACCTAGGACCTCCTGTCTCTAGGTCTGGCTCTCAATCCACTGAGCTCCCCAGCTCCCCCCCCCCCCCATTTTATAATTTCTTAATGTCTCATTGAGTTATTAGCTTCCACTTATCCAATTCTAATTTTGAAGAAATTATTTTCTTTAATTGAGATTAAACACCTCTTTTCCCATTTGGTCAATTCTTCTTTTTAAGAAGTTCTTTTTTTTTTTGTTAGATTTTTATGCCTCTTTTACCATTTAGCCCATTCTGTTTTTTTAAGGTGATATTTTCTTCAGGTTTGTGTGTGTGTGTGTGTGTGTGTGTGTGTGTGTGTGTGTGTGTGTGTGTGCCTCCTTTACCAAACTATTGACTTTTTTTTCCATGATTTTCTTACATCACTTTCATTTCTTTCCCCAATTTTCCTCTACCTTTTCAATTTGATTTTTAAATTCCTTTTTGGCCCTGAGACCATTTTTCTTTGAGGTTCTGGATATACCTATTTTGACTTTATTGTCTTCTTCTGAGTTTGTGTTTTGATCTTCCTGATCACCATAGAAACTTTCTATGACTAGATTATTTTTTCTCATTTCCCCATGATATTTCTTGACTTCTAGCTTAATGTTAAAGTTGGGCTCTGCCCCTAGGTGGAGAAGGCACTGTCCCAAGCTTTAGATTTTTTGTGATTTTTTTTTAGAGCTAGTTCTGAGATCTCTAAGTTTTGAGTTCCTCAAAGGTGGTATGATATAAAAAGAGGTGTGGCCACTATTTTCCTGACCTGTGCTCTTGTTAGTGAGTGATCACAAGCATTCTCTTCTGTGCTGGAACTGTGATCAGGGTCTCTCCTTCTGTTAGTGTTCTTCCTTGCCTTGGGGCTATGAGCCAGAACTATGTATGGGTAATGTGACAGAGTCCTGCACCCAGTGCTATCAAAGGATCCCCTGTAATTTCCTTTTGACCAATTGTCTGATCCCCTTATCATCTGTGAACTGATAGCTCTGGAAGCTACCATAGATTCATTTGTCCCCAATGTCTGCACTAGACTGTGCTTCATTCTCACTCCTGTGAGACAGATCTTTTCTGCCAATCTTATTAAAAAGGAAATTGTTTTGCTTCATCCTTTTGTTGGTTCTGATGTTCCAGAATTTGCTTTGAGGTATTATTTTAATATTATTTGGAGGAGAATTTGGGAGAGCTCACAAGAATCCTTGCCTTTAATCCACCATCTTAGTTCTATCTCTTTTGGTCTTGAACAGCAGCTCTTAAACTTTTAAGCCTCAGGATTCCTTTATACTCTTAACTATTATTGATGATGCCAAATAGTTTTTGTTTGTATGGGTTATCACTGTCTATATTCACAGTATTAAAAATGAAAACTGATAATATTTAAAATATTTATTTATTAAACAAAAATAATAATCTCAATATATACTAACAAAAACATTTTTATGAAAGATATTTTCAAAAAAATTAGTGAGAAGAGTGGCATTGTTTAACATACATTTACAAATGTCTTTAATGCATGACTTAATAGAAGATAGCACTCACCGGTGTTTAATTTGTTGTGAAATACTTTGTTTTAAGCAGATGAAGAAAATCTGGCTTCACATAGATAAGGGGTTAGAAAAAGGAAGAGTATTTAATAGGTAAAGGCTTCTTAGTAGTTTTATGAAAAAATTTTAACCTTGTGTGTCTCCTGAAAGGGTTTCAATGGATAGAAGAAAAATGGTTTTGCCTAGTAGATAATATTTGGTGCAGATTGTTTTTGAAAGAAATACACAGTATTGATTCTAAGATAGAAGGTAAGGGTTAAAAAAAAAAAGAATATCAGTGGGGATTGAGGAACAATACTGATGAGTAAAGGGGGTATAGGACTCTGAGAGAGAGAGTTGTAGTCACATGCCTGTTCTTCAGCAGATGTCACTTGCAAAATGAGTGCAGGAAAGGTAAGTGAGTTAGTCCCAGCTTAGGGAAAGAAAGGAGTGATTCCCAGGTTACATACTTTTTTCAAATCCTAGGCCCATACCATCTTTCAATGCCTTCTCTTTCCTAAACAATTTTAGTAATTTTGTTAGGGACAAAAATGACAATTTCTGCTCTCAAAAACTCCATTCAACCCAGACATTGTGGGAGAAAAAGGGAAGGTATATTTGGGTTCATGAATTCAAGAAATTCCCTTGCTTATACTTATAGATAATTTGTTTATAACTTATAGTCTTAGTTCTCAGGGGAACCAAGAGGATAAATGATTTACTCATGGTCTCACTAGCTGTGAGATGCCAAATAGATTTTCCTGACTCCAAGGCTGATTTTCCATCCATTATATCCACACAGACTCTCTTTTGGGGGATACGATATATGAAAAAAAAATTAACACAGTCCAGTCTATTTCCTTTTGCATGCATTCTTTCTCCTTTTCTATAATTTCATTTCTTTTCTGGAGTCTTTTAGGTATGAATAGAGTTGCTCTGGGGTTCTAGCTGAATCCAACTGTATTCCCTAAGTTCATAAAAAAGGATGAAAGACACTGCTTTGTTTTTTAATTGTGTGAGAGATGGTGTTAGACTTGGAATTTGTTAGAGCTGGAAGATGAAACTGCCATTTAAAAGATAGGAAAACAGATTTAGAGAAATTAGATGGTTTGTTCAAAGTCATGCAACCAGTTAGTGGCAAAAATGGGATAAGAACCCAGCCCAAGTAAACTCATCTGTTAGTGAGGGCGTAGTCTATTCACTTTCTCCCAGTGGTTTTCTGTTCCAATAATTACATAAAACTTGATGACACCATAGTAGGGAGGGGTAGCCTGATGGGCTTTTCCCCCCCTAGGATGTGATGAGCTTTTTTTTTGAGTGGGGGGAGTGAAATATTTTTGTGACTTGGTTTGTACTTTTTCCAAGCTTTCTTCTGTGGCTTCAGAAGTAGTAATTTTCAAAATGGAAATTCACCATTTATAAGTGTTGTATTGGAATTCAGTCCATCACTTTTAAATATCTATGGTGACACAAGAGAGAATCACAAGAGAGCAAACAATTTTCAGGATTGCCCTGCTTAGTCATCCCTTTCCTTTTATTTCCCTAGCTGACTCATATCTGTCTAGCCTCTGGATCACCTCACACACTGCATTTTCTCCAGTTCTTCCAGAATGAAGAATGAATTCATTTCACAACCTTCCTCTCTTTTCTAGAGGCTTTGTCTTTTTCTCATTCTTCCTTGGGGATGATACAGAAGGACCATTGTTCCCTTCTTTCCCTTCAATGATTCATGTCATACCCTAGAGAAGTGAGGAAAAATGGGAAGGTTAAAGGAGATGAGAAAAAGAAAAAAGTAAGGAAAGAAAGAAGAGCTGAAGGACTTTGAGTCTTTCCCTTTCAATGTGATCTATTCATTAGAGATCGGGCTTCATTTTTTTAAAGAATGTTTTTATTTTATTTTCTCAATTACACTTAAAAATAATTTTTAGCTTTCTTTTAAAAATAATTTTTGAGTTCCACATTCCTCCCTCCCTCTCATTGAGATTATAGATTAAACATGTGCAATCATGCAAAACATATTAGCTATGTTGCAAAAGAGAACAGATAAAGAAATCACAAAAAGAAGGAAATAAAGGAAAATATGCTAGATCTGCATTCAGACTTTATCAGGTTACTCTCTGGAGGTGGATAGCATTTTCCATCAAAAGTCCTTCAAATTGTTTTAGATTATTGTATACCTGAGAACAGCTACTACATTCACAGTTGATCATTGTATAATATTTTTTTTACCCTGTTCATGATCTTCTGGATCTGCTCAGTTCATTTTTCATTAGTTCTTATAAGTCTTTCCAGGTTTTTCTGAAAGCATCTTACTATTATTACTACCAGCTACTACTAAAAAAAATGTATAATATAAAGGTCAAATGCATTTCCTTTATGCGATCACATTTTCTAGGGTATAAACAAATCAGACTGACTAAAAGCTCATGTAATTGCAATGTTACTGCAAATATTGGAAAAGTCTATATTCTACGTTTTTCTTTCTCTGTTCAGTTCTCTCTCTTGCTTCTCTTTCTGTCTTTCATTTTCATTCTTCCTTGCTATCTTTCATTCTTCCTTGTTATCTTTCTTTCTTTCTTTCTTTCTTTCTTTCTTTCTTTCTTTCTTTCTTTCTTTCTTTCTTTCTTTCTTTCTTTCTTTCTTTCTTTCTTTCTTTCTTTCTTTCTTTCTTTCTTTCTTTCTTTCTTTCTTTCTTTCTTTCTTTCTTTCTTTCTTTCTTTCTTTCTTTCTTTCTTTCTTTCTTTCTTTCTTTCTTTCTTTCTTTCTTTCTTTCTTTCTTTCTTTCTTTCTTTCTTTCTTTCTTTCTTTCTTTCTTTCTTTCTTTCTTTCTTTCTTTCTTTCTTTCTTTCTTTCTTTCTTCCTTCCTTCCTTCCTTTCTTTCTTCCTTTCTTTCTTCCTTCCTTTCTTTCTTTCTTTCTTTCTTTCTTTCTTTCTTTCTTTCTTTCTTTCTTTCTTTCTTTCTTTCTTTCTTTCTTTCTTTCTTTCTTTCTTTCTTTCTTTCTTTCTTTCTTCTCTTCTTCCTTCCTTCCTTCCTTCCTTCCTTCCTTCCTTCCTTCCTTCCTTCCTTCCTTCCTTCTTTCTTTCTTTCTTTCTTTCTTTCTTTCTTTCTTTCTTTCTTTCTTTCTTTCTTTCTTTCTTTCTTTCTTTCTTTCTTTCTTTCTTTCTTTCTTTCTTTCTTTCTTTCTTTCTTTCTTTCTTTCTTTCTTTCTTTCTTTCTTTCTTTCTTTCTTTCTTTCTTCCTTCCTTCCTTCCTTCCTTCCTTCCTTCCTTCCTTCCTCTCTCTCTCTCTCTCTCTCTCTCTCTCTCTCTCTCTCTCTCTCTCTCTCTCTCTCCCCCATATGTAAAAAGGGTCAGGAATCCCCACTTATAAAGGGGGTGAGAGTAGTCAGGTTTAGGAAATCTTTCTCTGGACTATTCTACTTGTTCCGTAAATGAAAGAAAGATAGGCATGTGAGAACCAAAGCCCTGGTGCCTCCCAAATGGGCTTGTCTGGACCTTGCCTCCTAGTGATTTAGCCCATGTTCCTTTCTTAGTTCAGTTTACAGTTTAAAATGAAAAACCATTATCATACAATTTTTAATATGTATGTCATGATTGGCTTTTGTTTTCCCCTGTTACCGATTAGAATTCTCATTTCCTTTCCAACTTTGTATTATCCAAAAGGAAAAGTCATTCGCATTACCATTTAGAAAACATTTGCTGTATGATATTGGCACTGAAAAGATGAGAATTAAAACTCCCAAAAGGCTGAACATTCATCCCTACTAGTGAAGTCTGAGCTCTTAATTCAGTTCACAACTTCCTTTTCACCAAGAGTGAATGCTTCCAGAGAACATTACCAGAGGAGAGCAATCAGTTATTTTCCTGTGATATCACAGTCATAAGATAGGGATATGGATGAGCTATGATTTCAGTGGCGTAAGAAATTTGCAAGTGTCAGAGTCTCTTTATCATTCTAGGCTGGCACCTTCTTTACAACTTAGAGAATTCCCTAGAGCACGAAAAATGACCTTGAGGTCTCCATTGACTTTGTCTTATCATTCAATTCTGGGAAAGGTATTTTCATTTTATCAATTCCATGGAATAACAAATTTCCACATAAGCTTTCCAAAGTTGTATGATCCAAATTGTCTTCCTTCCTCCCCCTTCCTAGAGCTGGCATGCAATTTGATCTGGATTATACATGTATTATCATGCAAAACATACTTCCATGTTGTTTTCTGGTCTAATTCTGAGTCTAACTCAATTTCCTTTCTAATCACTATGGGTCTATTCCAATTCTGTCTTGAGAGAAAACTTCATTCAATTATGAGAAAACTTTACTGCATTGTTTAAACCTAGCCTCGCATGTCTGGGAAGCTGGACCACCTCTACCTGTGCCTTAAGGCCCTTAACTAAAGACCTAGAAAATGCTAACCAGAAATAGTCAAAGTCAAAGACTGATGGAAGGAGTTTCCTCATAATTATTCATCTCAAGTAACCCTTTGATATGTTTGGAAGCTTGAACTTTTATTTCCTCAGTGACTTCTTATTCACTCCCCTCAGGCCAACCCTTTATCTTCTACTATGCCACGCTGCTTCTCATGTCATAGAATGTACATAGTTTCTCAGTGGTGTATTGTAAATATTTAACAACTGTCTTTTCTGTCCCCCACAAAATGATTCTGTGATACCTTTTTAAGTTTAGTCTGCATATTACCATTTTATCCATTATTTTCTTAAGCCTAGACAATCAAGAAAACAATAAATAAAAACTATGATTTGTAGAACCTTTGCTAGGCTCTGAGATAGAGATGCTCACACAATGAGCTTTTCTGGGTTAGTACCAGCTATCTTCAGCACATCCTTGATCATTGCACTCTGACTCCTGATGCTGCTTCCTGGTTGATTGCCAAACAAATTCCAGAGTCCAAAGTCATTAAAGATCCCTTTAGAGGTTTCTGACATGACCCAGGACTATCCCATGGTCTGGATAACCACAAACTCTGTGATCTCACCTTCTGTGCCATGTCTCAGGAGTCTTCTCGTTCGTGACCTGTTGGCCATGGCATCTTCTACAGCTTTTGCAGGTTCCAAACTCGAGTAACCAAATAGAGGGGTGTCTCCTACCTAGTCCTATCACATTTCTCTGTAGTCCTTGAGGGCAGAGATTGGTAAGATAGCCTTAGTGGAAAGTCTCTACCAACTCCAGGGTTCTGTATCCGAGACAGTGGAGAGAGCATTGGTCAGGAAGAACCTCAGTGCAAATCTGACCTTAAATACTTACTGTGTATGGCCCTGGACAAGTCATTTAACTTATGTTTGCCTCAGTTTCCTCAACTCTAAGGTGAGAATAATGACAGTTCCTGCCTTGCAGGGTTTTTATAAGGAATGACTGACATCATTTTAATACATTTTTGTAAAAGTGCTTGGCATAGAATCTAATTCATGGCAAACACTATATTAATCCTTCTTTCCTTCCCTTCCCATCTTCTATCTTATAGGCAAAGCAACTTCCACTCACTGACATATGGTTCTTCTTTTAAATGCCTTCTTGGTCTACTTATGCCCCTGTACTATTCCTGTGGTACCTTAACAGATATGGAGGGGAAAACACTTGTGGCTTGCTATATTCAGGAATTGCAGTCATTTGAGTATAATTCACAAATGCACATCCAGTGCTACTCGACTGCCTCTTTTAATCTATTTTCCTCCTTTTGAATAAGGTGTTTCCTTTAAGAGTCATATTTCTCAGGTACTTCCCAGCTGTGTGACCCTGGGCAAGTCACTTGACCCCCATTGCCTAGCTCTTACCACTCTTCTGCCTTGGAACCGATACACAGTATTGACTCCAAGATGGAAGGTGAGGGTTTAAAAAAAAAAGAGTCATATTTCAGTTGTGAACCCACCAAATCTCATTGATACAGATGAGTTCAAATTTGCCTTCTTGCACTAGGATTTCTAGTTATGCCATTTAAAAAATCATCTTTGTGCATTTATATACAGAATCTTAGACTATGGATGTTATTGCTGATTCCCTTCTGGAATATTATTATAATAATATTATTATTATTATATATATATTAGACCTTTTCTACTATTCTTTTTTCTGTTGTATCTGCTTTATCAGATTTATAAGACACTAGCTTTTGAATGGTATGCCCAATAATAGTTGAGAATCCATTATTTCTGTATTTTCTGTATTCTATATTTTATTTTATTTTTTAAAAACTTTTACCTTCTGTCTTAGTATTAGCCTTAAGACAGAAAAGAGGGGCAAGGGCTAGGCAATCAGAATAAGTTGCCCAGGGTTACAGAACTAGGAGATGTCTGAGGTCATATTTGATGGCAAACCACTCCAGGATCTTTGGTGGGAAATCTCCAAACGGGATCATGAAGAATCAGACACACCTGAGACAACTCAACAGTAACATAGGGAATGAAGAGCTGGTCTTGGGGACAGGAAGATCTAAGTTCAAGACCTACCACTGGCATATAATAATCTGTGTTTTCTCGGGCAAGTTACTAAATCTTTCTATGCTTGTAGTATTTCCTTTAAGTTTAGAGAAGGTGCCAACCAGCTTAGTGGAGAGTTTCCTCATTCAGGAGTTTCCTACATTAATGAAACCATAGGTTCAGCCTCTTTCCCCTTCCTCCAGTAGTTGGTAATTATGTGACCTTTGGCAAATCACTTTATATCTCTGGTTCTCATTTCCTATTTTGCAAAATGAAAAGACTTGGGCTAGATGACTTTGTAAGGTCTCTTTCAGCTCTGATAAACTGGAAATTTTAGAAAAATCTCAATTTGTGCTTCCCTTTTTATTTGAATCTTGCTTTGGCTCTCCTTGGCTCTCAGCCAAGCTTTGTGGGGCCTCTAAATCTGCAGTAGGGGATTTTCCTTTCCTTGGTTCAAATAGCTCAGTGTCTTTTTTTGCTTCAACATTTAATTGCTTTCCATCTCTGCATGTTGTGCATGTTCTGATTGCCTTCTTGGTATTTTGGGCCTCTCCGGTACTTTAAGTGGCTTTTTCCTGTTCCTCCTCTGTCACAATGGTCACAGCAGGCTCACAGTAGCTTCATAGCTGTAAGAAGGTCAGAGAATGCTAATGTGACATTTAGCAAAAAGCTTCATAGACTCCAAGAATATCAGCCTTGGGAGGAGCCTCAGCAACTACCTAGTCTAACTCTGACCCTTTTATAGATGACCAGAGAGGTTCCCTTTGGATCTTGTCCAGCTCTTATTCTGTAATACTGTGCATTATAGCTATCAAAAGGTTATTAATAGCTTGATGGCAAAACGGAGGGAGTTGTCTGTAGCAGAATGCTCCAGGGATTTATTTAATGGCATGGCCATACTATAACCACTTGGACCATTATTTCCTTCTCCTTCTCCTTCAAACTGGAAACTTGGACTCTCCCACTGGAACCACCCTGGGCTCTGAAGGGACAGCTTTGGCTTTATCTTGCCTAGATCCAGAATTAGACTACATTTATGAGCCTTTTCCATCTCCCATCCTGACAACCCCCTTCCCCAGACCCCATTCCTTGCTTTCTAGTTCCCCTTCCTTTGTGATTTTCTTCCGTTGGAATGTAAGCTTCTTGAGGGCAGGGACTATTTTATTTGCTTGTATTTGTATCCCTAGCTCTTAGAATAGTGCTTAATCAATGCTCTATCTATCAATACAACCATCTCTCTATTGTTCTATTTTGTTATCTAGGCATACAGGACCCAGTGATCAGATTTTCAGATGATAAAAAGCTGGACGGGATAAGAAATGTGTTGGATGTGAGTCCAGGACCCACAATTACTTCAGCAAACTAGAAAATTGTGTGGAATCTAATAAGACAAAATAGAGATAAAGAGGTTGCAAATTCCTCAGTATGATAAGATAGCATGGACAGGTGACAGTTGATCTGGATGAAATTTGGGGGTTTAGGGGAGCTGCAAGGTCAATATGAACCAGAAATATGACACGGAAGCCAGAAAAGCTAATGCTTTTCTGACAGTGTTTAGGAGTAGGGAAATGATAATCTATGTAACTATGTGGTTAGACCATGTCTGGATGATTGTGCTTGGTTTTTGGTACCACATTTTAGGAAGGGAATTGATAAATTAGAGAGAATACAAAGGAGGGCCATCAGAATGGCAAAGGTCCCCAAGATCTATAAGAATATTGGTTGGGGGGGGCAGCTGGTGGCACAGTGGATAGAGAGCCAAGCCTAGAAATGAGAGATCCTGGATTCAAATCTGACCACAGCCACTTTCTAGTTGTTGCCTACCTCTTATTGCCTACCTCTTATTACTCTTCTACCTTGGAACAAATACTTAGTATTGATTCTAAGACAGAAGGTAAGTGTTAAAAAAATGAATACTTATTAGAAGAACTGGAATTGTCCAGCTTGGATAGATTCAGGGGATCATGTTCTCTATCTTCAAATATTTGAAGAGCTGTCAGATTTCAGAAGGATTAGATTTGGTTTGTGGGCAAATACAAAGTAAAATTAAAAAACATTAGGCAAAGGAGCACATTTCCTGCCTCAAGTGAGATTTCAACTCTTCCCTCTCCTTGAGGAATGGGAGGGGGCTATCTCATTGGCCATGATCTCACAGGTCCTTGGGGCTTGAGGAGACAGGTATAATTTAGAAAAGAGGGACTTCAAGAGAAGGAAACCCTCTCATCAGTTCAGTTCTTGGCACCTCCATCTGCACTGGTTACAGAAATCTTTCAAGAGGTCACTCTTCACCTGTAACCATTTGCCGCAGGATGATTTTCTGTAGTGGTATACCTAATTTTACTGTTAAGTTTTAGGCCATATAATTTTCAAGACCCCAGAATTAATTGGGACTTGAATACATCTGATCTTCCCCACAGCTGGTCCTTTAAGTAAATTTGTAGAGAAGCATTTGCTCTATCCCTGAGACTTTTCACCTTCCCACTGGTGGGCCTCTTTGACTTGCTGCTTATACCATTCAGTTAGGTAACACCTTGGAAGCACCAGTCTTGGTGGTCCATATGGCTCTGCCTTATGGTTAGTTAGCATTTCCTTGACCAGTCTTAGAGCTTTCTTTCCTTTCTAAGGGATCTCTGAGATATTTTCCACTAAAAAAGCACTAAGGGCTTGGTGATCAGATTTACCTTGGTCCTTGTCCTGTTATTCCTTATTGCTGTAGCCTCTGATTCTTCCCCAGTTACATGGGTTCAGGTTCTTTCCTGCTCTCTGAGTGGTTCAATGTATGTATCCTTTCTGGCCACAAGTCTAATCTCTTTTCACCTAGATGGTCATTCAGTTGAATAATCATATTAATCATGGATGCCAAATCTCCAGGCATGGAATATCTTAATGAGTTTTCACTTAAGTCTTTCCCAAAAATTAATAAGAGAAGCTTACATTTATATAATGCTGATATAACAGTGTGAGATGGATACTATAGGTATTAGTATTCCCATTTTATAGATGAGGAAACTGAGACTCAGAGATATTATCCATGGTCATATAACTAGTCAGAGATAGGATTTGAACCTACATCCTCTACAAAATAACCACTATCCTCTTCTGCCTCACTAAGTACAATCAATATTGTTTCTCCCTAGCCTAGGATGACTCTCAGTTGTCAGAAATCTAAATAGAAGTTAGCAATGAGCATCTCCTCTTCTTTCTCCTCCCCTAATAATTAGAACTGTCACTTGATTTGGATAAGAGTATCCCCAAATGGCCAGCAGCCTTGTCACAAGCCATAGATAACTCTTCAGGGGAGTCTTTCTAGAGTGGCATCTCCTAATTGTTGTATTCCAAAGGCCACTTGTGTCTGGTCTTCTGCAGGGACCTAAGATTGCATTGTAAGAGTCACCTTATCTTGGCCAACAAAGGCCAGAGTCTGCTCCCACTTCCCTTTAGAAATGGGCAGAAATATATTGTGGCTTAGATGAGGACTGCAACTTGTGGTGTCAAAGAGATAGCTACTGTGACATAACTGAAATATCACTCTTGTGGTCAGGGTTGCTGTTCCTAAATTTGATCTGGAAGTCTATGAACTCATTATACTGGGACCTTATAGTGCAGGAAAAGAAAAAAACAATTTTTCATGTAGAACTTTTGTCTTGATTCTTTCAGAGTACTTTAGGATGATGCAGAAGAGTGTTACAACTAATGTGTCAGAAATTCAGTCAAAGATGTTTTGAAAAACCTTCTCATCACAAATTCCACCATTACCATGTTGCTGACCTCTTACCATGCAAGAATGGTTTGAAGTAGTGACACAAGGTACTAGGCTTCTTTCCATAGACACACACTGGCTGTCTTCTTTGTTGCCTTCCCTTTGCTGCTTCCCCATGGTTCATCATGCAGGGAAATACACAGATATACTGATGTAACAGATTCTTTTCCTAGTGAAATCCAGCCAATACCTTTCCCATGTTCCAAAGACTCATCTGGGGCTTACTTGAAATCTGTGAAATCATAGTCAAAAGACATGACAAAGAAGCACATAATTTAATATACTGGTTCTGGTTAATAGCCCTTCTTTCTTAAATAGCCTTTGTTCTTGTGGTCCCACATGCCACCAGCACTAGCAGAATGACAGTTAGCTGAAACTAGGCACTGACCCCTCTTGGAACTCAGTTCATGGGGGACCCTCAATTTCACCACAACCTTAGGTCCTGGGCTGAAGGTTTGCTGATCACAACAGTGTTGAAAGGCAGTGAGAAGGGAGAGGGAATTAACTGAAAAAATCAATAGGATTGGCTTGCAAGTTTGAGTAAAAAAATATCAGACCCAGGATAATCATCAACATTGTGTAATAGCAGCTCTCTCTCCAGTTCATTTCTCTCCAAGATGTCAAACCTTCTCTTACAATAGGAAAGTCCCAATGACAAAAACTCTCTCTCTCCCAAAGTAGACCAATATGTCCTTTGCAATTTAGTGTTACAAAATTGTCTGGTGAACTTAAATGGTTAGGTGACGTGTAGAGTCACACAGTCACTATGTGCAAGAGGTAAGTCTTGAACCAAAGTCTTAGGGCCTGGCTCGCTATGTATTATCTACCACATTGTTTCTCACTAGTTAGCTATAAGGAATCAAAGATAGAAGAGATTTTTTTAAAAAATCAAGATTTTTGAGCTTGACAGAATTGGTACCTTGGATAGAAACAAAAATGCTAATAGATTTAGTGGGAGAAAGAGATATGTTAATTGTGACTTGTTTAATTTTTTAAGTATAATTTTGAACTTGACAAACATGAAAAAAGAACAGAAATAAGCAAGGTATATACAAACCCAAATACCTATTATGTATAGCTCACTTTAAAAAGTGCACAGTAAAGTCAGCATGCTCATTCCCAAATTGTCCCACTTATTTGTATTTCACTTTGAAACTCCATTTTCCTCTGTGAATTTTAAAAATGTTTCATTCTTGTTTCTCCCTTTCCCCTCTTGTCTCCTTCCTTTCCTATGCCCTCTCCCTAATTTTCCACTCTCCCTCCCATCAATTAAAATAATCTGATAGAAGTAGAGGTTTTATAAAGCCCTTTGCAGAAATGCGACTGCAGACTAAATGAGAGAGCAACCTTGAAGGGCTCCGTTGGAGGATCCTCTCTAGATGTGCGATGGATTAAACCCTGAGACTGTATCTGTTCCTGGTGGGAAAGAACATAGCTAGAGAAGGAAGAGCAGAGGGCCAAGGACGGAGCCTTGGGGAATGAACAGCCCACTCTGAGTGGGTAAGAGGAAGAAAGCACATGGAAATTCAGTAAAAGCCAGCCAACAAAAGGGGCATCTGCTTCCAAGAGTGACCTCCATCCAGAGGGAATGCTGTACTCCAAACTGAGCATGGATGTGTGGGAGGGCTGGAAAGTGGCACAACACCGAAGTTCACACCACAATTCTCCCAAGAGCCATTACAGCAAGGCTGGGAATGAAGGGCAAATTGTTTTCTTGTTGAATTGCAAACCCACAGTCGTTCCATACATACACGGAGGAGACAGAAAACAAGGGATTTCCCCTGGTTAAAGGCTTGCTTTCCATTCCCCAATTTATAGGGTGAGAAGATGGTCCCTTGTAGTAAAAACCACTACATGGGCTCTGGGCACTAAATGCCTCTCTCATTTCCTCCTTCGTGCGTGCTTCAGCCCATCAGCATCGCAGATGGGGGGAGGGCTTTGCTCACCAAGTACTCACAGACCACAGTGCAGAAATGGCCCTTAAGAGACAGCCCCGGAGAAGCAGAAAGAGTCTAATTAAGGGGGATAGAGGCAATTTATTTGACAAGAAAATGCTTTCATGAGAATGGCAATAAAAGAGCAAGAAAGGAAATGAGAAACACCCTGGTTATGGCCAGATGACAAGCAACAGTCTCTGCTTTACTTTCTGCCTCGGCTGGAAGGAAGGAGATTTAGAAAAGGGGAATCGGCACTTGCCCAGCCCCCCAGCCCCTCTTCAGTCTTTCTGTCCAGCCCCAGAGACGAGCAATAAGTGAGGAGTGCTAATTAAGCGAGCACCAAATTAAGGTAATCCGGACGCTCAAAGGCTAGAGGTGGCTTTCTAATTGGGCTGCTGGGGGCAACTGCCCCACTGGGTTGTAGGAAACTTATCTAGTCTCCTCCAGACAAAGCTAGTCTGCGAGAAGTCCGTCCGCTCTGCCCTGGGCTGCCAGCGGAGCAGGCATGCTCACTTGAAAGCAGTCCTGGAGAGGGACCTGGGAAGTGTTAAAGAGACATCACACTCCATCCAGAGCACTTCCCATCCCGGAGAGGCCAGAGGTGGCTGAGACACTAGGCAGCCCGTTAAAATCCCCCAACAAAGCCTGGCCCTGTCTTTCCATTATAATATCTCTCCAGGTGCAAAGAGCGAGAGAGAAGCCACTCTTTCCTTAAAAAAAGCTTTGGACACAATTTGTTTTCTTATCACCTAGATTTCTCTCTGACTCTTCCGTCAGAGTTCCATCTCTTTTAACAAAGAATATTTTTAGGAAAAAAACATGAAAAGAAGAAGAGAAATTTTTTAAAGCAAGATTGATCAATGTAAAACAAATTTGCCATCTCAGGCAATATAATATCCATGCAGGAGCTCTGTCTCTGCAAAGGAGATGGGGCGGCTGAAGGAGAGATGGCCTCTCATATCTCTGCTCTGGGGCAACGCTTATTCTTTGTAATTTTGCAGCGTTTGTTTTCCATGGTTTTGTGTTTGGGGGTCTTTCTGTTTCCATTGTTGGTATTGTGCGTCCAAGTTTTGGCATTTTTCTCTGAATTCCTCATAGTCATTCTTTCTTATAGCACAGTAATATTCGATTATAGTAATAAGTGTACTATTTGCATAGCCATGCCCCAAGAGACTTGAGAAAGCACCTCAGGACCACTACAGGCTGTTTTAGTGAAAAGCTGCTTGATTCCTTAAAGAGACAGAGGATGGGGAAATGGAGAAGTACTGCCCAAGTTTGAATCCTTGCTTCTTGTGTGACCTTAGCGACATCATGTATGCCTAAAGTAGGGCAGCTAGGTGCCAGAATGTCTAGAGCTTCAGGCTGGAGTCAGGAAGACCTTAATTCAAAGCCAGACTCAGCCACTAGCTGTGTGTCCCTGGACAAGTCACTTAACTTTGCCTCAGTTTCCTCATCTGTAAAATGGCAAACCACTGTAGTATCTTTGCCAAGAAACACCCAAGTGGGGTCATAAAGAATTGGGCACAACCAAACAACAAGAAGCATATAACTGGGCCTCAGTTTCCTCATTTTAAGAATGAAGACTTGCACTAGATGGCCACTGAAATCCCTTCTAGCTCTCTATGGACCAATAATCTATTGAAATCCTTCTCGGGCTTCAAGGCACTGCTCAAACATCACCCTTTCCATGATGTCTTTTCTGATCCCTTAGCCAGAATTAATTTCTACATTCTTGGGCATGTATGTGATTATTGTGTTTTATTTTGGCAACTTTGAAAGGCTATAAGCTGCCTGAATTGGTGGAAAGTTTCCTTACCCAGGAATTCCCTCTATCAATAAAATCCCCTGGGTGAGGGGCACCCTCACCTGAGCTTAGTGGCTCAGTCAACTGAGAGCCAAGCCTAAAGATGGATGGTTCTGGGTTCAAATCCGAACTCAACACTACATTGCCTAGCCCTTATTGCTCTTCTGCCTTAGAACCAACACAGAATTGATTCTAAAATGGAAGGTGAGGATTTAAAAAAGAATCCCAGCTCCAATCCCCATCTCATTCATAAAAATGTCCTGTCTTTCTAGTCCTATTATAAAATCTTTGAGCGGCAGGTCTTTCAATATTTTACCCATCATTGTATTCCCAGTACCTGACACAGGATGACCCACAAATATATTGGACATAATGTTTACTAGACTGAATTGACACAATCAAATCTCTCTCTTTGTCTCAGTCCGAGAGCTGCTGTTTTCTTCCTCTACTCTCACTGTTTTTTCAAATTCTCTTGGAAACTACTTGAAGGAAGGCCTCCAGCTGATCTATTACTTACCATTTGCTTCCTCTCCTGGGGAATTCATTTCCTCCCATCCTGTTACCACTACCAGTTAGCCACCCAGATGGTTTGCTAGCTTTCAGTATCACACACTGTTGCTCTGCTGTGATAATTTGAAGACTTGGGGATGTCTGAAATCCCATTTGGCTTCAGGGCCTTGAGGACAGAGGGAACGTGTCACAATATGCTTTCTTGTTTTTCCTTTGGGCAATATGTTTGAATTATCACATGGGTTGCTGCCATAAGGTTGTCTAATTAGGATGAGGAAAAAAAAAAGAAATGGTCACTTATGCATTAGAAAAAAAATCCTTCCATTCCCACTCCTTCTGCCCTGACTTTGCTTTGGAGCACTTTGGTCTTTGGACAGTGTGTCATTAACAAATGGGGAAGTTGAACAGCAACCTTGGCCTGCTCATCTATTGATCTCACCACTGTATTTCCTTGCTATTTTCTCTAACCTCCTCAGTCTTGTGTGAAAGATTTCTTTCCTCTTAGTGAAGAGATTTTTTTTTTTTAGGAACACACCATAATATTATCTCACCCTTTGCTATTGATCCATAATCTTGGAATATACTTCATTACACCAATGCCCATCTTTTGGCATTCACATATAACTATTACATCCCTTTACATGATATGTATTCCAGCAAAACTAGCTTACTTGGAACCTCATCCACAACATCCTCATTCCTATGTATTTCCATGCTTTTTTTTAGGTTTATACTCCCAGGCTTGAAAATCCCTCTCCCATCACCTCTACCCCGTAGTCATCTTCAGAGCTCAATTCAATTGCCACCTCTTACACGAAGTCTTTCTTGATTTCTCTCCTCCTGCTTTCCTTATAGTTACTTTGAATTTATTTGGTATTGCTTTAAAAAATTAACTAATCAGCTTGTATGTTACTAGTTAACTCCTCTATTAGAGAAGGCATCATCTGCCAAAAAAAAAAAGAGATATAAAACTGTCTTACTTATTTCTATTTATCAATTCTTTCTCTGGAGGTAAACACATACAAGTCATTCTTTTTTTTTTTAAGTTACATGTTGAATTTATTTTAGACCCAAAAGGAAAAGTGAGTTGTGCATAATAGAGATTCCAGTTTCAAATATAATTGTATTTTTTTGTTCTTCTTTGTATTTGGAAATGTTTACTTTATTTGGTTCTTGTTAAGTTCAGAATTTTAAAAATAATTTTTAAAAAGAAAAAATTCTACAGTTTGAAAGTTGACTATATATATATATATATAAATATTTTATATTTTAAAAAATCTCGCCACCCCTGGGGGTGGCAAAGGGGAGTCAGGAAGGGCCCCGGAGGGCAGAAACATGCTTCCTTTTTGCTTTTGGATCCTCAGTCCCCAGCCCAGGGCCTTGAATGTTGTGGGCACCCAGTGGAATAAATGTTTGTTGAGTGCCCAAAAAAAAAAAAATCTCTTACCTTCTGTAATAGAATCAATACTAAGTATCAGTTCTAAGGCATAAGAGTGGTAGGGGCTAGGCAATTGGGGTTGAATGAATTGCTCAGGGCCACACAGGTAGGAAATGTCCACCTAGCTTTTCCTGTTCCTGTTGTTGTTGCTGTTTTTTGTAGTCAACTTTTATAGTTTATTTTTCTTTTATAATGATATTTTATTTTCTCAATTACATGTAATAATATTCTACATACATTTTCTGAAGTTCCAAATTGTTTTCCTACCTCTCATCCCTCCTCCATCCTTCAGGTGGTAAGCAATTTTGTTATTTATGTATTATCATGCAAAATATATTTCCATATTGTTGACTGTTGAAAGAGAATACTTGTATTAAACCCAAACCCCAAAATAAAAAACATAAATTAAAGTAAAAAATCATATGCTTTGATCTGCATTTAGGCTCTATCAATTCTTTCTCTGGAGGTGGATGGCACTCTTTATCCTAAAGTCTTTCAGAATTATCCTGCATTATTGTATTGCTGAGAGTAGCCAAGTCTATAACAGTTGATCATTGTATACAATTATTGTTCCTTTGTACAATGTTCTCCCAGTTCTGCTGATTTCACTCTGCATCAGTTCAAGTAGGTCTTTCCAGCTCTTTCTGAAATCATCCTGTTCATCATTCCTCATAGCACAAAAGTATTCCATCACCATCATATGCTGCAATTTCTTTAGACATTTCCCAATTGATGGGCATCCCCTCAATTTCCAGTTCTTTGCCCCCACAAAAAGAGATGCTTTCATTATTTTTTTACAAGTAGATAATTTCCCTTCTTTTGTTGAGTTCTTAGGGATATGATCCTAGTAATGGTATTTATTATTGGATCAAAGGGAATGCACAGTTTTTTAATAGCCCTTTGGGCATGGTTCCAAATTGCCCTCCAGAATGGTTGAATCAGTTCACAACTCCCCCAACAATGCTTTAGTGCCCCAATTTTGCCACATCTCTTCCAACATTTACCATGTTCCTGTCATATTGGCTAATCTTCAATCAATATTTCTGTCACTATATATAGAGTTCTCTTGGTTTCTGCTCATTTTACTCTTCATAATTTCATGTAGGTCTATGTTTTTCCAAAATTAACCTGCTCATCATTTCTTATGGCAGAGTAGTGTTCCAGCACAATCATATGCCACTACTTGTTTAGTAGTTCCACAACTGATGGACAGCTTCCCAATTTCCAGTACTTTGCTACCATTAATAGAGCTGCTATAAATATTTTAGACCATACAGGTTCTTTCCCCTGATCTCTTTTGTAGTTACTCTTAATTGTAAATATTGTTTTCCTTGATAGAGTATAAACTCTTTGAGGTCACAGCTTGTTTCATTTTTCTGTCTTTGTTTCCCCGTATCAATACATTTCTATTGAATTGAATGCTTATGATTGGACACTGAGCACTGGGGAGACAGAGAAAAAATGAAGCAATCTCTGTCTTCAAAGAGGTTACATTTTATTAGAGGTTTGCATAGCAGTACAAAGAATAACATGTAAATAGAGAAACACATACAACATATGTAGAAAATGATTATAAAGTAATTTGGAGGAAGGGAAGAGACCACTAGCAACTGGGTGAATCTAGGAAAGGTCTAATAGAGGTGACACCTCCTGTGTTGAAAGGAACATGAGAATTCTATGAGGAGGGAGTAAGAAGGAGAGCAGTCCTGATATGGTGGATGGTAGCCTCTGCAAAGACACAAAGCTGTATGATGAACCATTGAGTTCAGGGGACAAGCAAGGAGGCTGTTTTGGCTGGAATGCAGAGTGAGTGAGGAGATATGATGAGAGATTAATCTAGAAAAAACCCACAACCTTTGCCTGTTATTTAAAGTTCTTGACAATCTAGCTCCAGCCTCTCTTTCCAGACTGATCTCCCATTATATCTGCTCACTCTACCTTCCATCCAACTGGTCTACTTGTTATTGTTATTTGTTTCCTGTAGATTTGTAGTGTCAAATGCACATAGCCCACAACCTTCCTGAGTGTGTTCAGAACCACATGAAAATGTAATTGATGCAGCCAGAACCAGATTAAAAGGCATTTAGAAAATATTTAACAATAAAATGAAAATATAATAAAACAGAGACAATATTACATTAGAAAACTTATGTATGGTTTAATGACCCCCATTTCTATTTGAATTTGGCATTATTGGTGTTCACAATAGTTCATCTCATAATTTTGTGTCTTTTCAGAGATTGTTGTCTGCCATATTCAGAATGTTCTTCCTCATTTCCTCAAGGAATTATTATCTTCTTTTTTCCTGATTTTACACTGCCCCCACCTTTCTAGTTGTTCAGTCATTTTCAGTCATGTCTGATTTTTTTGTGACCCTATTTGGGGTTGTCTTGGCAAAGATACTGTGGTGGTTTGCCATTTCCTTCTCCAATTCATTTTACAGATGAAAGTCTGCAGCAAACAGGGTTAAATGACTTATCCAAGTTCATACAGCTAGGAAGTGTCTGTGGTCAAATTCAAATTCAGGTCCTCCTGCCTCTAGGCCCAGAACTTTATCCACTGTGCCCTTAGCCACCCTTGCCTTTCCTACACACTCAATATTCTGACCAAACTAATGTGCCCTGTTCCCTATACACCATATCCCATCTCCAGTCTCTTTGCCTTTAAACAAGTGACTACCTAAGATGTTCTCTCCTTCATCTTTGCCTCTTGGAATTCTTAGCTTTATTGAAGTCTCAGCTTGAGCATTGCTTCCAAAATAAGACCTTTCCTGATCCCCCAAATTGTTGGGGTTTTTTTCTCCCTCCCTATCCTAATCACTTTGTGTGTATGTTGTATTTATTTGTAGAAATATCATTTCCTTTTCCTAGTAGAATGTCAGCTCTTTAAAAGGTGGAATGATTTTCATTTTTTTTTTGTCTTTTGTGCTCTGGCACATAGTAGGTGTTTAACGAATGCCTTTTCATTTGAATTGAGTTAAACTGAGTCACCTACCATTTTTTGAGCTGGAGACTGACGTGGCAAGATGAAGAAAATTTATTTGTGAACTGTGTAAAAGATGAATTAGAAACAGGATGCTATTGGAGTCAGAGAGATTAGTTATATATAATATATAATAATATAATATGTATAATATATATAGTATATTATAATACTTCAGGTGAAAGGCAATGAAAGAGGGAACTATCATGGTGGCTCTTTGAGTAGTTGGGAGATTATGAATAGGAAAGATTTTTTGGAGGTATAATTGATTAAATTGAGTAACTGACTGGATGTGTGACTGTGTCAGGAGGAGGATAAGGGAGAAAGAAGATTCAAAGATGGGGTCCTTACCAGATCCACTTTCCTTTTCTATTTCCTTAAAAAATTTTTTTTTATAATTTATTTTCCCAATTACATGTAATAACAATCTTTTACATGTGCTTTCTAAAGTTGTAATATCCAAATTTTCTCCCTCCCATCCTTCTCTTCCCCTCCCAGATATGGTGAGTAATTTGATCTGGGTTCTACATGTATGATCCTGTGAAATATATTTTGATATTGACAAGTATTGTGAGAGAATACTCACATAAAACTAAAAGACTTTTCTATCCCTTAAGTGGCACATATTTATGGCTATATACCGCAGGACCATCAAGTCTCCATTATCTCCATTTCCTCTAGCTCTTTGAAAATGCAAGGGAGCAGCAAGGTGACTCAGTGGATTAAGAGTGAGGCCCAAAGACAGGAGGTCCTGGGTTCAAATCAGACCTCAGACACTTCCTAGCTGTGTGATCCTGAAGTCCCTGAACCCCCATTGCCTAGCCCTTACCGCTCTTCTGCCTTAGAACCAGTACATAGTATTGATTCCAAGACAGAAGATAAGGGTTAAAAAAAAGAAAAGAAAATGCAAATTATTTACTTATATCTGATTTTTTTTTGTCCTGCAAAGTTTTTCTTTGGTACTCATAGCATCCTGATTTTAGCTGTGGAAGTATTTCCTATTTCTTCAGTCTACTGTGGCCTTCATATTAAAAGCATAGAGAAAGGTTTACTTACCAGTAAGTAAACTCCATATGTAATTCCTTCAAGATCTTTGGCATCTGAATCCTCAAAGGGGAATGGATGTCAGTATAGCTGTGTTGGCCTTTTGGGAGAGATACTTAATGTTTTTGTTCCTTGGTTTCCTCATCTGTAAAATGAGGGAGTTGGACGTATGATCCTTAAAGTTCCTTCTAGCTCTAGTTCTCTGATTTTATGATCTAATAACCCATCATTTCCAAGCTCACTTCATTTAGCTGAATCTTGAAGGAAGAAAATGAATCTGATGGGTAGGAATATTAATATCTATTATGTATATATTGCCTCAAAGTTTGCAAAGGGTTATCCCATTTAGTCCTCACAACAACCCTGTGAGGTAACTGTTATTGTTATTATTCATTGTTCCCATTTTGCTGATGAGGAAACTGAGCCTGATTCCCATTATAACAAACTTTGCTCGATATACATATTCAACCTCTACTTAAAGAATTCCAGGCCTGGGGAACAAGCTGCCTCTCAAGCCAGTTTATTCCTGCTTTGATAGTAGTAACTGTCAGGAAGTTTTGTTTATTTGTTTTTGTTTTTTCAGGAAACCAAATCTAAATTTGCTCTCTAAAGACTTCCACCCATCGCCCTGGCTCTTTCCTCTGAGGAACACTTCTACACAAACTTATCATTTCCTGCCTGAATGTTCAAGTCCCCTATCAGACGCATCTCCCTCTGCCATCCACTATTTGTGTACTCTTAGAATGATCGAGTCCCCCTAGCTGGGACAAATCCTCTCCGGTGTCTAGTTTGCTGGTCCTTCATAACTGCTGACACAAGCATGGGAATTCTAGGAATAGCACTCGTGCCTCCTTCATCGTTTGTTCTCTTTGAATCCTGTCATATTTCTTCATTCATCACTGGCTGTCCAGCTGCTTTGGAGGAAATGTCAGAACGGTTAACCCTGAATTTTGTCACTTCCCCGGCTTGTCACTGGACAGCTGCTTCCCAAGATAGTTTTTAAAATCTTAGAGCTCCATTTGCTCATTGCTCTCCTGTCAAGGATCTTCTGTGGCCTCCATCTTGCATCTGTGAGCTTGGAGAACAAGAATGGCGAAAGGTTCCAGAGTCACTTAACTGGTCTCTGTCCAAAATGTTGAGCCAGTATCTGTCTCTCTGTGTGTCTCTACCTCTCTGTCTCATTCCCACTCTGGATGGGAATTCAGAAGTTATGGAGTCCAAACTCCTCATTTTTACACATGAAGAAACTGAGGCAAGTAGAGGTTAAGTGACTCTCCCAAAGTCATACTGCTAGTGGGATTTGAACTTTGGTCTCCCTGACTCTAAACCCAGCATTCTATTCGTTATATCATGTTGGGTGCTGAACTAGGTGTGGAGGATACAAAGAAAAAGTGAGGACAGTCTATGCCCTCAAGGAGATTACATTCTATAGGGAAAGACAATATTTATACATAGAAGCAAAAAATGTTTAGAAATGCACAATTAAAAAGGCAAGAAGAGAGGCCACTATCAAAAGTAGCATATTCAGAGCAGCTAGGTGGTACAGTGGATAGACCACAAATCCTGGAGTCAGAAGGACTTAGCTGTGTGACCCTGTTCAAGTCTCTTAACTCTGTTTAACTCAGTTTGTTCCTCTGTAAAATGAGCTGGAGAAGGAAATGATAAACCACTCCAGCATCTTTGCCAAGAAAACCCCCAATGGGCCAACAGAGAATTGGACATGACTGAAATGATTGAACAACAGAAAAAAGAGATTTTAAGTGCTGCAAGAGAGGGGACAGTGCATTCTGGATGTGAGTGACAGACACTTTAAAGGTACAGAGATTGGAGACAGATTATCTTTTGTGAGGTACAACAGGAAAGTCACTTTGGCCAGCCTGTAGAGTATGTGCTTGGGAGTAATGTATAATGAAGCTGTAGAGCTGACGTGGAGCAGATCCTGAGGGCTTTAAATGCCAGAGATGTTGATAACTGAGTCTGATAATTGTAATTCTGTAATTGATAGGGAGCCACTGAAGGTTATTGAATGAGAGAGTAATACCAATTAGACCCATGCTTTAGGAATAGCCTTTTGGCAACTATGTGGTTGGAGAAGAGGCAGTTTTGAAGCAGAGAGCCTGATTAGGAGGCTTTTGCAATTGTCTTAGCAAGAGATGGATGAGTTAAAAAAAATGGGACACGGGTTCTGCCCTTGAGAAGCTTACATGTATGTGGATCCCTGGCCACAGAATACAGCTCTGCTTATGTTAAATGTCCCATGAGTGGCACAGCCAATAAAGATACAGTAGGCGTTAGTTCAGAGGAGGAAGAAATCATTTTCAGCTGGAGTGGTCAGAGGAGGGAATAGGGCACTGACTGCTGCTATCAAAAGATCAAAGAGCTGCCTACATGCCTATTTTAGGAGCAGTGCCTTGATCATCTGCTGGCCACAGAAAGGCAATTATCTTTCCAGTTCACCCTGAAACATATGGTACTGGCAGAGCCCGGAAGAGTCAGGAGGAAGGAAAGGAACCACTCCAGACTCTGAAAACTCAGTGTTGGCCCTGCCTTAAAATATCCTGTCTTGCTGGAGTCCTTTCTCCTTCAATACATCCATGGGAGAAGGGGAAAGTTGGGGGTGGGGCTGAAATCAGGGGATCTGGGTTTGAAGGAGGAGGGAAACATATTTATTGATATCTACTATATCTACTATAGGCACCATGTAAGTAATTTACAAATATCTCCTTTGAATCATAGCTCTGCTATCTTACTATCTCTGAGCTTGGATGAGTGAAATAGCCTCAGTTTCCTAACATGTAAAATGAATAGGGTGGATTCTCTAAAGTTCCTTCTAGCTAGCTATCAAGCTTAGAATCCCATCTCAGGGCCAATACTAAGATTCTATTTGAATCATAATCTATTCCTATGGCTTTGTTCTCTTCCTGCCTTTGATGCTACTCCTCCATCTTTCGTAGGAGTGGTCAGCTGCTATTTCAATTTTCTTTATACCTGGCAAACATTTCCCAGATGAAATCTTTCTTAGAAACTGTGTGTATGTGTATGCATATATGCACATATATTTACAAAGATAGCATTTTAGAAAAAGAAAAGGACAAATACAGGCATATAGCTTTATATTTACATATACACACATGCCTATATGAAAATGTGTTGAGACAGTGAAAGGAATACCGACCATAACAATTAGATTTGCTCAAGCCTTCATTTTTCCAGGGGTTTTTGATGTATAACAATCATCCTTTGTGACTAGAAGCTAAGCTTGAGAAATGGGGACCTACCCACTGAACCCTGCCTTAACTGGCCCAACTGGGTCTGCACTGACCTTTCTGGATAAGATGATTATTATCTCATCAGGAAGGGCTCCAGAGAGTTCCAGATAAGATAACTCTTATCGACTGCTCTTCTCTAGACCCCAAAAGGCACTCCAAGGAGTTAGTCAAGATTTTGCTGGTACATCCTGCCCCTCGAGCAATAATCTTGTTTTTTTCCCCCTTTTTTCTCTTCCTCATCTTTCAAATAATAAAAGCTGGCTCATTTCAGTATCTAAAGGGCTCCTTTCCTTTGGGAAGGGGTTCCTGCATGGAGGCTTGTTTTACTGAGAATACATTAAAATACACTTTGCTTCTTCCTCAGTTTCTAGTGTCTTTCACTTAGACTCTGCTCAGGTAGGGTCAAAGACTGGGGAGATAGTGGGTAGACAATGGTGTGTGTGTGTGTGTGTGTGTGTGTGTGTTGGTAATATAGTGGAGTTGAATTATCTCCAGTTTTGCTTTTGTGGTTATATCATTCATGCTCATGATCATCTTTTATTCCATTTAGCTTTTCAGCTGCTTTTGAAGACATTTAGCTACTCCTGGCTAGTCTTCAGGCATTCCAACTTTGCCTTTTTAGGTAGACGTTTTTTGCTTTTTTTTAGACCAAGTCACTTTAAGGGTGACTCAGTCTGGGGTCATTTCAAAGAATGAAATCTTACTGTTAAATTTAAAGGATATCATTAAAGAAATGTATGGAAGGAAAAAGGAGACGGGTTGGTCCCTTGGCAAGAGTGAGAAATGGATCATCTTCTTGCTCCACTGTTTTCTTTGTGTTGCCAAGAGAAGGTGAAAAAGACCCTCATGGGGCCTTCAAGTCAATCATGGGCTGACCCCCTTTGGCTAATAGGTGAACAAATATGGACAAGAGCTTTGTGGGATGGGTAGACCTGGATGAATCGGGACCTGTATCATCAGAGAGAGTACTCATATTGTACAACGTACAAAAACACATTGTTAGAGGCAGAATGAAGGGTCGGCCTCTCACCCAACTCACTAATTTTAAAGGTTAGGAAACTGAAACTCATAGAAGGGATATCTCTTAGCTTCTATATTCATTCAAATACCTAACATGGGCAGAACTCTGGTGATAGGATCTAGGAGAGATAGAAAGATTAAGCAAGACTCTTTTCCCTCATGTTGCTTATAGTCAGGTTTGTAGAGATGACACAAATAAAGATACATATAATTCAGGGAAGGAAGGAAAAGTCACTTTATTTGCCTTATTCCAAATTGTTTTCTAAAATGGTTCTACTATTTCACAGCTCCCTTGATGATGTATTAGTGTGCTTACCATTTTCTTACCGCCACTCCCTCTTCCCCCAGCATGGACTATTGCCACTTTTAAAAATTTATTTATTTTAAAAAAGTTTTTAAAACATTATTTTATTTGGTCATTTCCATACATTATTCATTGGAAACAGATCATTTTCTTTTCTTCCCCTCCCCACCCCCTGCCACCCCTTCCCTAGCCAACACACGATTCATCTGGGTTTCACATGTGTCCTTGCTCTGAACCCATTTCCTTGTTGTTGGTATTTTCATTAGGGTCCTCATTTAGCTTCTCTCCTCGATCATGTCCCCTCAACCTCTGTAGTCAAGCAGTTGCTTTTCATCGGTGTTTTTACTCCCTCAGTTTGTCCTCTGCTTGAGGATAGTGGTTTTTTTTTTTCTTGTAGATCCCTGCAGGTTGTTCAGGGACACTGTAAAGGCACTACTGGAGAAGTCCATTACGTTCTATTGTACCACAGTGTATCAGTCTCTGTGTACAGTGTTTTCCTGGTTCTGCTCCTCTCACTCTACATCACTTCCTGGAGGTTGTTCCAGTCTCCATGGGATTCCTCCACCTTATTATTCCTTTTAGCACAATAGTATTCCATCACCAACATATACCACAATTTGTTCAGCCATTCCCCAATTGAAGGGCATCCCCTCGTTTTTCAATTTTTGGCCACCACAAAGAGCGCAGCTATGAATATTCTTGTACAAGTCTTTTTCTCCATTATCTCTTTGGAGTACAAACCCAGCAGTGCTATGGCTGGATCAAAGGGCAGACAGTCTTTTATCGCCCTTTGGCTATTGCCACTTTTTGACATCTTTGAGGGTGTTGTATTTTCAGAGTATGAAAAAAAATCTCAGGTTTATTGTGGTGGGCATTTTCTCTGATTATTCATGATTTGGAGCATTCTTAAATGTGGTTGAAAATATTTTATAATCCTTCTTTTGAGAATTGTTTGTTCATATCTTTTTTTTTTAAATGCTTACCTTCCATCTTAGTCTGAAAATTAGCAGTAACCTAATAAACATATATATATATTTTAAACCTTACCTTTGGGGGCAGCTGGGTGGCTCAGTGGACTGAGAGTTAAACCCAGAGATGGGAGGTTCCTGGGTTCAAATCTGGCCTCAGACACTTCCTAGCTGGTGGACCTTGGGCAAGTCACTTAACCCTCATTGCCTAGCCTTTATCACTCTTCAGCCTTGGAACCAATACACAATATTTAAGGGTATTTAAAACATCTTACCTTCCATTTTAGAATCAATCCTGTGTATGGTAGGGCTGGACAAATTAAGCCCAGCTTACATTCAGGACCAGATCAAGCAAAAAGATTTGCCCCCCTTCTCTTATATAGCCAAGGAAGATACAAATCTGGTTGGTTTTCGGATTGGGCAGACTGGGTCGTGTGTTCTGACATGCAGCCAAGTAACCATGCTTTGCCACTTGCAGCATCAGGGGGCTTCTGCCCACCCATTCAGGAATTCCAAGTTCTTTAGTTGACCATGCAGTCTTCCCCTCACATGACTTGGTATTATTTTTTAATGTGTATATGCCAGCCAATGGATTATATGTTAATGTTAATTTCAACAAACATATAATAAAATATAAGATTATAATAAGTGTTCAGTGGATCTATGTTATATATATACATACACACTACTATATGCCCTATATTTATTATATTATATATAATGTAAACTACACATGTGTATATATACATACATACACACCACTATATAAGTGATATATTATCATAAATTATATAAACTATATGTGTGTACATACACATATACACTCCTATATAAACTATATATTATATGTTATATATAATATAAGCTATATAGCTATATATGCACATATACATACATATCACTACAGGAAATATATATTATTATATATCATGCATATTGTATACTATATAAACTACACATATATATATACATACATGCTACTATATAAGCTACATATTATTTTATATTATGCATATTATATATTATATAAACTATATTATTATATCATATATGATATAAACTACACATAAAAACATACATACTACCACATAAGCTATATATTATTATATATTATTATATACAATATAAACTATATTAATATATAGTGTGCATATTATATAAATCATATATGTATATACACACATTACTATATGTTATTATATATTATATAAATGATATATGTACACTATTACACAAACTATCTATTATCATTATTATATATTATATAAACTACACATCTATGTTTTTATGTGTATATTCCACAATATAAACTATATAAGTACACATGTATAATATGTGTGTATGTACTCTCTTGTTTGACCTTTGAAGCTTTTCATACATACCCTGGACCTTTCCTACTGTCCTAATCTTTTTCTGCTTCACTCCTCTTCCCAAACTCTATGATCTAACTACACTGTCCTGTATACTGTTTCATTTTCTTGGTTTCTTTGTAGCCTCCAACACTATCGATCGTCCTGCTCTCCTTGATATTCTCTTCCCTCTTGGTTTTTGTGGCATTGCTCTCTTAGGACATACTCTCTTCCTACTTGCTGACTTCTCCTCCATTTCCTTTGCTGGGTTTTCATCTAAGTCCCTGACTGATACCCACAGGTTTCTGCCTTGCACCCTTTTCTTTTTTTCTTTCTATATTGTTTTGCTTAGTGATTTCACCAGTGCCAATCTCTCCTGACCTCCATTTTTGAATCTCCATCTGCCTGTTGGACATTTCTACCTGGATATCTTGTAGACATTTTAAATTCAACATGTCAGAAACTGAACTTATTCTCTCCCCCCCCCCCAAACCTTCTTAACTTCTTCCTAAGTCCTCTATTACTGTCAAGGGCACATTCCTAAACAGACCAGAAATCTAGATGTCATTCTTAGTTTCTCACTTCTCTCTCATTCCCCATATCCAGTTAGTTGTCAAGTCCTATTATTTCCATCTTTGTAATAGATCTCATTTAAGCATTCTTTCTTCTGACACTGCCACCAGAACTGTTCTTGAGCAACCAAACTTCAAGAGAAAATCATCAGAGTCCAGAAGCAGGACAGCCAGACTGGCCTTCAAGGCACAGACAGACAGTCAGCACCCTTGGGAAGAGAGCTGAGAACACAAGAATGCTGGGGAAGGTTGGTAAAGCTGAGTCCTGGGATGAGAGAGGGATCGATGCTTCACAGTCTATAAAAATAAGAGCAAACAGGTCTGGAAAGAGCACAACCTTAATGTTTATCCAACTTGTAGAGTAGGACTTTTGGAGTTTACACACACACACACACACACACACACACACACACACTCAAAAAAAGGTCAACCCCACTTAGGAAAAAACCAAACCAAACCTTAAAAACAGTCAGATTTCTAACTGAATAGCTCCTGATCAATGCAGGAAGCAGCATGTTTATCCTGTAGAGCTGCTACGGCATCTGCTAAATATAAAGCCATAATCCTCTGTGGCATAAGCAACAATTTATATTAGGTTGCTAAGTAAATAACTACTGTTCAGTGACATCCTAGAAGGAGATGGGAGGTCCAGAGTTATACAAGCTCTTTTTATCTTTAGGAAACAAATCTAAAAACAAAGATGACATTATATCTATATGTCACTGACATTTCTAAGATTCCATTCACAGCACGGTCAGTGGGTACAAAGTTGTCTTTTGCCAGCTAGATTTGGAAAATTACATTGAGCAATAGAGAGATTGTCCCAGGACAATCTGGATCTTCTGTTCTGTGTTTTTTAAGACTTTCCTTCAGCATACCCAAGTGCTGAGAGCCTGCCACCCCGTCTTTGCTGTGTATATCTCCTAACTTGGGGCTTTCATTCAGCAAAACTATTTGATCTTCTGCCATAAGACATAAGCAACGTGATAATTTGCTCTCTTTCCCTTTGCCCAGAGCATAAAATCAATGGATTTCTACTTTTTCCTTCATCCTTCCCTACTTTGCATTTATGATGCCATTAAATACTTTCTCTAAATAATTCTACCCTTAATTTCTTCTGCTTTTTCAAAATAGTTGAAGTCACTTGGTACAGATATTCTTTGAAGGGGGAACCCATTCATCTCTTGACTACTAAAATGCAATAAAGTGATAAAAGTGCTGGATTTGGGTATGAGTATGAGTATGAAAGCTACCTCAGACGTTCTGTGATCCTGGGAAAATCACTAACTCTTTGCCTCAGTTTCCTTAAAACTAAGAGACTGAACCAAATGTCCCTTTCAGTTCTAAATCTATAAAGATGTTTGGGACAGGAGACATTTTTCCTTTTTTGGTTGAATGTATTGTTTTCCCCATTATATTTTTTTCTTTGCCTTTCCTTGTCTTTGTATAGTACTTTTTGGTTATAATAGACTTCACATTAACTCTCATTTCATCTAACTCAACCCTGTAACCAATTTAAAAATATCTACTGTGTGCAAGGTATTAGAAGCAGCATGGTGTCCTGGATAGAGAGCTGGTCTCAGTCAAGAAGGTCTAGATTCAAGTCCCTATACTGGCTATGTGACACTAAACAAGTTACTTAACTTCTTAGTGCCCCAGCAATGTCTTGGGCAGTTAGGTAGCACAACAGATAGAGAGCCAGGCCTGGGGTCACAAAGCTAGGGAGTTTTTGAGACTAAATTTGATGTCATATCCTCTCATCTACAGGCCTCGCACTCTGTTTGCTGTGCCATCTAGCTCTGTCATTTTTTAGAGAGTACCAAGATTTGAACTCAGGACCTCCCATCTGCATGGAGCCACCTAGCTGCCCCCATCATTTTCATTTCTTATCAGCTTTGCCAATCTGTCCAGTGTGAGATGTAACCTCAGTTTATTTTTTATTTTCATTTTTCTAGTTATTAGTGATTTAGGATTTTTATATGACTTTTAATTGCTTGGATTTTTTTTCCTTTGAAAATTGCCAGTTTATATCCTTTGGCCATTTATTGATTGCGGAAGAGAATGCATGTGTTCATATTTCAATTCTATATCAGACTGAGGGAATACAAAGGGTAAGGTTAGTCCCTGGGCATGGAACGTGAGATGACGTGTTCTCAGATACGTGTGGTACAAGTGTTATAATATGGGCAGAGGAGAAATTGACACAGTGTTTTGAGGAAATTTAAAGATAAACTTGACTTTCATCTAGATTTCCTTAAAGAAAAGAGTTTCCACAGGCAGAAAAGAGAATGGAGGACATCCAAGGCATGTAGGGAAGGTTCAGAGAACCAAAAGGAAGTGTCGAAGATAAGACGAAGGAACAGCCACTAATCAGTGTTGGCTGGGAGGTGGTGTGCGAAAGGGAGGAATGTAAGGTAGGTTGGGGATAGACCAGGGGAAGCTTTGAGTGCCGGCCTTAGCCATTTGTGTTTTTTCCAATGAGCACCAGGGAGCCGCTTAATATGTATATATTTTAAACCCTCACCTTCTGTCTTGGAGTCAATACTGTGTGTTGGTTCCAAGGCGGAAGAGCAGTAAGGACTGGGCAAGGGGGGTCAAGTGACTTAATATTTTTGAGGAGGGGAGTGACGTGGTGAAACTCTTGCAGAGGGAAATTTGGCAGTGGTGAGAAAGCTGGGATTGCTCAGAGAGACTGAAGGAAGGCCAGGTAGAAGGCTATTACAATGGTCCTAGTGAGAGGCGATGAGAACCTGAACTAGGGTGTTGGCCTGTGAGAGTGGAAATTAAAGAGCCATAAGATTCCGAGTTGGACAGGACTTCAGAAACTCTCAAAGGAAACTGAGATCATGAGGAAATGGAGAGGATTGGATATTAGAAATCTTCTGGCAGCAGAAAAACAGAGGTTGGCAGTCAATTTGATGAAACAGATAAGGGAGAGGAAAGAGTCAAGGATGACTCTAAGGTTTCCAGCTTAGATGCTTGGGAGAGAGGTGTCATCAATTAAAGTTGAGAGGAGGGACAGGTTTTGTGGGAGAAGATGACAAGCTCAGTTTTGAACATGTCAAATTCAAGTTGTCCTTCCTTCCTTCCTTCCTTCCTTCCTTCCTTCCTTCCTTCCTTCCTTCCTTCCTTCCTTCCTTCCTTCCTTCCTTCCTTCCTTCCTTCCTTCCTTCCTTCCTTCCTTCCTTCCTTCCTTCCTTCCTTCCTTCCTTCCTTCCTTCCTTCCTTCCTTCCTTCCTTCCTTCTTTCTTTCTTTCTTTCTTTCTTTCTTTCTTTCTTTCTTTCTTTCTTTCTTTCTTTCTTTCTTTCTTTCTTTCTTTCTTTCTTTCTTTCTTTCTTTCTTTCTTTCTTTCTTTCTTTCTTTCTTTCTTTCTTTCTTTCTTTCTTTCTTTCTTTCTTTCTTTCTTTCTTTCTTTCTTTCTTTCTTTCTTTCTTTCTTTCTTTCTTTCTTTCTTTCTTTCTTTCTTTCTTTCTTTCTCCCCTTGTCTTCTGTGTTAGTATTAATTCTAAGACAGAAGAGACATAATTGGGATTAAGTTGCTTGTCCAGGGTCACACAGCTAGGAAGTGTCTGAGGCCAGATTTGAATCTAGTTCCTCTCAGCTACAGGATTGACTCTTTATTCACTGTGCTAAGTAGTTTGAAAATATTTCTTAGGAGAATGAATTTTGTCCTACATTAGCAAATAACATGAATAGGAAGTAACACTTCTCTAAAAATTATCCTCCCAGACAACAGTTGTGAGATGGATGTCTTTTCTTTTTTAAAACCCTTACCTTCTGTCTTAGAATTAATACCAAGTATTGGTTCTAAGGCAAAAGAAGGATTAGGCAAGCAGGGTTAAATGACTTGCCCAGGGTCACCCAGATAGGAAGTATCTAAGGCCAAATTCCAGGCCTGGCACTTTATCTGAGTCATTTAGTGGGCATTTTTTTTTCTTAATAAAAAACCTTTGCTCCTTAACTTTGTGAGCAAGTCACTTAAACTCTCTGGGCCTCAGTTTCTTCATTTGCAAAACTATAGGATTGGTCTAAATATTCTGAAGTCCATTTCAGCTTTAGATCTATGAGCCTAAGATTATATAGTGTCTTCTCCTGTCTGAGCTTAATACAGAAAGCAGGCAAGAGTTTGACTCTTGAAAAATGAACCTCAGGGGTTTACATACCTTTCCAGCAGCCTGTCTTTTCTTTTTAAACAACATATACTTCTGTGATAACAAACTGATGTTTCAAGTGGCTTGTCATAGTACAATGTCTGAACTGTTTGGGTAGTGTCTCCCTTTCTCCTTGGCCTCATGGCATTTTTGACAGTCACAGAAAAATGAGGAAGCTGCTTCTTTCATGGCCAATTGAGTCTCAGTGACCCCCAGAATTTGTACAGCACGGATTTAAAAATGGGTTTGCTCTGTCATTTTGAAATTTTCCCTTGATTTATTTTTTGGTACATTTATTTTTATTTTTTCCCTTTTTTATTTACAATATTTTTTCCATGGTTACATGATTCATGGAAATTTTTCTTTTAAACACTATATAACAAAAAGAATATCCCCCAGACAGGATACGAGAGACTAAACTGGCCTCCCGGCCTCCAGGCTGTACGTTGACTAAATGATTTCTTTTTTTTAAACCTTTATCTTCTGTTTTAGAATTGATACTGAGTGTTGGTTCCAAGGCAGAAGAAAACTGGTGTTAAGTGACTTGCGTAGGGTCACACAGCTAGGAAGTGTCTGAGGTCAGATTTGAACCTAGCACCACCTGTCTCTAGGCCTGGCTCTCTATCCACTGAGTCACCTAGCTATCCCATAAATGATTTCTGAGATCCCTTCTAGCTTTAAATATCTGAGATATTTATAAATATCTTAGATAAATATATAATATACATATAAATAAATAAATTCAATGTAATAAGCATTTATTAAGTACCTAAGGTGCTTGTGATACATTGTTGTACTGAATTTGTTGCTTATGTTGAATTTAATTATTCAGAGGACCATGACAGGCTCCAGGGATACAAAAATGAAACAATCTTTACCCTAAAGAAGCTTACATCCTAACTAAGAGGATATAGTATATATAAAGATAAAAATACATTATTATATGTAATATACGGTAAGTAAAACAAAAGAATTTCAAAGGGTCAGAATATGAATAAGTGGGAGAAATCAGGAAAACCTTGGGTGGCAGCTGTTCTCTGAACTAGGTTTTGAAGGATGCCAAAGGTTTCATAGGGTAGAGGTTGGAGGATGCATTACAGACATGTGTGGAAAGAAGAGCTGAGATGGGATGTCATGTGTCATTTCCCACAATACTTTTTTGTTTCTTCCTTCTAAGATGACTTCCACTTTATCTTGTACAAATCTTGTTTGTCCGTAACTGTTTGCCTCTCCATTTAGGTTGTGGTCTCTTTGAGGGCAGGAACTGGATTTTAGTGTTTTGCTTTTGACCTTTCTTTGTATCTTTAGTGCTTGGTTTGTCTTTTAAAATATTCACTGGGCATCCACGAGGTATCAGATGCCATTGGAACACACCTGTAATAATATAACCAATTTGGAGAGATAGACTTTTCAGTTTGGAAAATGTGAAGTTAGGCTTATCTAGTAAAGAGATCATCTAGCAAAGTCTCTTGCATTGAGGAGGCGCTCATTAAATATTCATTGAATAAATGAAAATGTAAGAATGTCGTGAATCTAGTCTAACTCTCATTTTATTGAAGAAGACACAGAAGGTCAAAGAGGTTCTGTGTCTTTGTTAATATCACACTGATAATAACAGAATTGGAACTAAAATCCAACTCTTCTGGATGTGGGCTTTCCTTTACAACAGAGTCATCAGTGATGCTTAGCTTTAGATTTTTAGACAGCCTCAGTTTTTCATTATTGAAGTTATAGAACAGAGACTGATCTCCATCAGCAGAGATTTCCTTACTGGGAGTTCCCTACCAATTAAATCATAAGTCTGGATAAAAAAAATTCAGCTGTGAATTGACCAAAGCAAAAACTTTGATTTTCTTATGTGATCCTGGGAAGGGGGATAAGTTGTCTCTGAGTCACATTATATGACAAACTAGACAACTCTTGTCAAAGAGAACTCTTTTGAGTTTCCAGTCATACCTGCTTGGAATTCCACTAGCTATCTGTTCTCATTTGTTGCTTCCTTTGCTCTCTATTGAGAATGGGGCAAATTGGACATTTCCAAAGAGAAAAGAAAGGCTTTATTCATTCTTCTCAAAGGACGAAGAAGATAGCTTTGGTCTGATTTGATCCAAATGGCTTTGATTAGAAAAGTAGAACAAGCAATTGAATAAGAAATAAATGCGAATTGAATTAAAGATGAAATATGAGGCAGATAGGTAGCACAGTGGATTGAGTGCCAGGTCTGGAGTCAGCAGGACCTGATTTCAAATTCGACCTGAGACACTTCCTGGGCAAGTCTCTTAACTCTGCCTATTCCTTGCCCTTTGGTCTTAGAGTTGTTACTAAGACAGACAGTAAGAGTATTAAAAAGGATAAAGTAAACAGTAGCAATAGCAGGATCAAAAGCAACAGCAGCAACAGCAACACATGGTTTGAATGTCTGAATTTTTTGGCTCCAACCATGAATGATTTCTGCATTCTACGGCATCTGACCTTTCTGATAAAGCTGTAGTATCCAACCTCTCTATTTGCAAACACCGACTCTAAGCATCTGCTAGACCAATGAAATTCCAGCAAAAGCAACATTTTCCTGCATTTAGGGTTTTCAAAGCTAGATTCCTTCTACCATGAATAACTAGGAAAAATGCATCTCTAAGCTCTAGGGGAAAGAATACTGGATTTATAGCCAGGGGACCTGTTTTCAAACCCCGGCTCTGCCAGCCATTTACTATATATTTGTGACATTGGGTAAGTCATTTAACCCCTTTGTAAATCAGTTTCCTTATCTGTAAAATGAGGGGCTGGACTAGATAACCTCTAAGACTTCTTAAAGGTCTAAATCTGTGACCCTATGAGCTATATAACTGGTTTAAGTCAAGTGACTTCTCTAGGAATTAGTTTCCACTTGGATTTTAAAGCTCTTCTTAACCTGCCCCCTTTCTACCTTTTCAAGCTTCTTATACCTGGTATATCTGTATCTGTCTATCTGGTCTATCTGGTCTCTCTCTCTCTCTCTCTCTCTCTCTCTCTCTCTCTCTCTCTCTCTCTCTCTCTCTCTGTCTATCCATCCACACATTCTTCCATCCATCCATCCATCCATCCATCCATCCATCCATCCATCCATCCATCCATCCATCCATCCATCCATCTACTTATCTATCTATCTATCTATCTATCTATCTATCTATCTATCTATCTATCTATCTATCTATCTATCCTCTCCAAATCCAGAGTAAATGGCTTCCTTGCTGTTAGTTTATTTTTTAAAAACCCTTTACTTTTTGTAGTAGTTAACAACTCTGAGGCAGGAGAACAAGGGTTAGGCAAATGGGGTTAAGTGACTTGCCCTGGGTCACACATCCAGGATGTGTCTGAGAAATCAGGTCCTCCTGACTCCAGACCTGGTGTTTTATCCACTGTGTCACTTACCTGGCTTCCATGTTCTTCTTTTTATATGGCACTCCAATCCATCTCCTGACTCTGGGGTTTTTCACTGACTGTCTCTCATTTCCAGTACACTCTCCCTCATCATGCTCAATTCCTCGCTTCCTTCAATTTCAGCTAAAGTCCCACTTCTGCCAGAACCCTTTCCTAGTCCTCCTTAACCTTAGTGCCTTCTCTTTGAGACTATCCTCATTTTATCCTTCATACAACTTTTTTTTAACCCTTACCATCTATTTTAGAATCAGTATTAAGTATTGGTTCCAAGGAAGATGAGCAGTAAGGACTAGGCAATTGAGGATGAGTGACTTGCCCAGGGTCACACAGCTAGGCCAGGTTTGAAACAAGAACCTCCCACCTTCAGATCTGGCTAAAAGGTCACCTAGGTGCCCCAGTGCTGTATATATCTTATTTGTACATAGTTTTTTGCATATAGTCTTCCACCTTAGGCTGTGAGCTCATCAAGGGCAGAGACTATGAACTCTGAAACTGCCTGTGTGACTCTGGATAACTCATTTAACCTCAGTGGGACTCTGTAAAATGAGAAGATTGGACTAGATAGTCTCTGAGGTTCTTTCTTGTTCCAGATCTATGATCTTTATGATTCAATATTGCTTATATAAAATGTAACTTCCTTAAAAAATAGGGGCAATTGGTGGCACAGTATCTAGATAGGTAGGCCTGGAATAAGGAAGACCTGAGTTCAAATCTGGATTTAGACACTCACTAGGTGTGTGGTCCTGGGTAAATCACTTAACCCTGTTTGCCTCAGTTTCCTCATTTATAAATGAACTGGTGCTGTGTGACCTAGGGCAAGTCACTTAACCCTATTTGCTTAGCCCTTACTCTTCTGTCTTAGAGTTGTTACTAAGACAAAAAAGTAACTCTTGTAAAAAATAGACAATAACAGAGGGAATAGGAGAAGAGAGGTAAGAGTACATTGGCAAGAGAAATAAGGCAAGTTTCATGCTAAGATTAGAAATGAGAGTGAAAGTAAATGAGGCAGAGAGATATGAAAAGTTTATCCCAGACAGGAGAAGTGTGAAGGGAGCCTTTTGCAGCCAAGAACAATATGATTTTCCTCAACCACACTGCCAAAAAACCACCAAGGGCTCCAAAAAAGCCCGGAGTAGCACCTGATTGGCACACCAACTTCTAGAATTGTCTGAAAATGGAATTTTTTTCTAGTTGTGTTAAAAACCCCATTTAGCAGGAACTCAAACCCGTTAGGAAAAGGAAGGATGTGTCATTAAGATATCCCAATCCAAACACACAACATCCTCTCTTAAGAGTGAGCAGTTTTCTTTCTCTCCAATGGCTTATAACACCCCCCTCCCCAATCAAACAGATTTAATTGTTTTTGTCCATTCTATGACACTAGAGAGACAGAGACAAGTATGCTCTGCATACAACAGGAGCCAAAGAGAAAGCAGTAATGGAGGCTTAGCAATGGCTGACCAAAGGAAGGACTGGAGGTCACCATATTCCTTGTTCAATTCATTTCCATTAAACAAATACTGACTAAACACCTGCTATGTGCAATGTGGACACAAGGGTTAAAAAAAGATATGCAGCTCTTGCCTTTAAGGAACCTAGTCAGGGAGAGGGAGAAATGAGACATAGAAAAAATAGTATGATGGGAAACTGAGTACAGTCAGTGTTAAGGAGAGATCCAGGCAAAAGAAGATGAGAAATTAAGGAGGGAGAGATCTCTATCTGTTGAAAGAGATAAAGTAGGTTTCAAGGATTAAGAGAGAGCTGAGCTAGTCTTTGAAGGAAGAGAAAGATTTTTATGGACAACTAGGTGACATAGTGATTAGAGTACCAAGGCTAGAATCAGGAAAGTTCATCTTTCTGAGTTCAAATCTGGCCTCAGACTTTCTGTCTGTGTGACCCTGGACAAATCACTTACCCTTGTTTACCTCAGTTTCCTCATCTGTAAAATGAGTTGGAGAAAGAAATGACAAATCATTCATAGTATCTTTGCCAAGAAAACCCCATGAAGAGTTGACCACAACAAAAAATAAACAACAACACAGATTTATATAGGCTAAGATATGGATGGAATTGGCTTCAGGATTGGGGCTAACTGTGCAAATCAATGCGGTAGTGACAGAGAGGGGGACAAGATCAAGGAACTTCTTGTATTTTAGTTTAAGCATGAATAGAAGCAGTGTCAAGTTAGACTAGAAGGGCAGGTTAGAGCTAGATTGTAGGAAGTCTTTAATATCAGAATTTGGGGGGGTTGTTTTGTTTTCTGAATAGTAAAAACATTGAATTAATACAAGATTAAAAATAGATAATAAGAAAGAAATCCTATGATAAAATAATTGTCTTTTCATCCATAAATGAATAAATCTAGAAGATGGGAAGGAACTTCCTGTCCATAATTTGCCAAGGATAGAAAGTTTCTCCCTTAGCATATGGCCAATTGGGAAGTACATGGGCCCTTTTTTAAATCCTATTGGCAATGTGGAGACCCTGAAAGTATTGGAACCAAGGATGACACAGCTAGATCTTCGCACTCACAGTGAAGGTGAACCTTTTATAGACCAAGCCCAAAGGGCAACTCTCTTGCCATGTGTGAACTGCCCCCTTACCCCAGACAGAGGAGGGAGGAAACACTTCTATTGGGCTACTGGGCAGAGGCAGGTATGTGAGAAATGTCTTCAGGAGAGGAATAGGGAAGCAGGTCTCTCTGGCACATGTGTCATAGGTTTGCCAACAGAGCACTAGGATGTCTACTTTGCTCTTGGTATGCAAGAGTGATCAAAGAGGAGAAAAGCTTGAAACATGGAGAAAAATTAGTATTTTTTTAAACAATAGTTTGTGTGAGAGATAATGAGGATCTGTATTAAGATGGCTCTAGAGAGGAGAGGGGAAAGGAAGGACAAATTGAGGAAGATGGAAGAAGTGAAAGGTAATGGAAACTGACAACTGATTGGTTGTGTGGAATGAGAGAGAGAGAATACTTTTCCACTGTAAGCTTTCATGGTTAGGAAGATGATGGTGCCATGAATAGAAATGGTGAAGTTGAGAGAAAGTTTTGATTCTGTAAGAGGATGAAAAGAGGAGTTCAGTTTTGGATATGTTTAGTTAATTTCTCTGAGATTCAGTCTCTTTCTTTGCAAAATGGGCTAATAATACCTACACTACTTACCTCATAGAGTTGTTAGGAAAGCAGTTTGTAAATCATAGGCAATATAAACATGAACTATTATTATTTATTGAACACTAGGAGTGACATTGTACATGTTCTGAAAAACCCTTAAAACCTAAAAGTTGAGGACATCTAGGTGGCTTAGTGGATTGGGAGCCAGGACTAGAGATGAGAAGTCCTGGGTTCAAATATAACTTCAGATACTTCCTAGCTATGTGACCCTGGGAAAGTCACTTATATCCTCTTTGTCTAGCCCTTACTGCTCTTCTGCCTTAGAACCAAAACATAGTACTGATTCTAAAATGGAAGGTAAGGGTTTATTTAAAAAACAAAACAAAACCCCCTGAGTTATGAAATGGTACCTGCCATCTGAAAATAGACTGGAAAGCTATTTGGAACATAGAAAGATGTAAATAAGTAGTTTCCCTCTCTCTCTCCCTCCCTCCCTCCCCCCGCCTCTCTCTCTATATATATTTCTCTGCTCTCTCTAGTCAATGTCTAACAAGTACCTTCCTTTTTATTCTTTATATATATACAAATATAGAATAAAAAGGAAAGTTCTTGGAGACAGGGTAGTGGAGTGTGTGTGTGTGTGTGTAATAAAAAGGAAGGTACTTGGTTGGAAATTGACTAAAGGGGGGCTGGGTAAACATATAGGACAGTGATGGTGAACCTATGGCACAGGTGCCAAAGATGGTACACAGAGCACTCTCTGTGGGCACTAGGTGATCCTCCCTCCCCCTAAGAGTTTGTTACTAGAAAGGCAGAGTGTCTTGGGGCAGAACTTCTCCCCTCAACCTCTCCACCACACCTGAAGGCATTTTTTTACATTACCCACCTCTCTGCCCAGCAGCCAATAGGAGTGTACAAGGGGTAATTACAGTGGGTGACTCACAGACTGTGGAGCTGAAGGGGAGTGGAGCACTTGGGCCACTGCCCATCTCTAGACTTACTGAGGATATTCCTCACTTCACCCATCCCTCTGTCCAGCAGCCTAATGGGAGTGCTTCCTCCCTCCCCTGTGTGGGGTAAGAGGGAGCATAGCATATGGTCTCTGGTGGAGGGTGGGCATGGGGGCAGAGCCAAGCACTCCCATCTCTAAAAGGTTTGCCATCACTGATATATAGGATAACTGCTTGTTTACTTCTTTCTATATTCTAGGCATTTACCCTCTGAAGACTTTTTGTTCTCTTCTATGCAAAACTAGAAATAGCCATTTTGCTCATTCCTTCAATATTTTAAATCTGTTCCCCATGTGAATTTAGAATGGGACTCTATTCTTTGTTAATTCCAAAATAAACATTGTCATCTCCTCATCTCATGTGGTACAGGTATGTGTGTGTGTGGTGTCAGTTGGTAGGATTTGTATCTCTGCAGCCGCTTTGCTCACAGAGCTTCCTGAGGAGGACAGAGACATTCTTTATTAGGAGAGTTCTTTAGGAACTAGTTTTCCTACCAACACAAGCCATGTTTATCAAATGATATCTTCTACTACTGGATGACTCACCAATTCTGTTTTGCCAACTAGCAAATTGATTTCCATGTTAATCACCCAAGACTACTGGCCTGACTCCATTATTTAATCTGATCACCTGGAAGGAGTGGTTTACTGGGCAATTTATCTGGTCCTTCCCTCATCTCTCTACCCCAACATCTAGACTTCTAGAGTGCACACTCCTCAAGGTTAGTGTTGTATCTAATTTCTCTGTGTTTTTCCCAGGGCTTTGTAGACAACCAGGTGCTTAATCACTGTTTGATTAATTGAATGCCACTGTTTTATTTTAAATACCTTTGCTTGTAACCTGGGAGGCTCAGGTAGTAGATACAGATAGAAGTGGGCAGAGGGATGCTAAAATATGCTTTTATTGGAATGTTTCTCTGCTGCATGTTCCTGGGTAGAATGGGCTTGTGAGGTGGAAGGTATGTTCTGCTGCCAGGCCTCTGGCATATGGGACAGGGGGATTAAGGTGAATTTCCCACTTTTTCTGACTACTGTCTAATTGTTTTTTTTTTTTTAAATATATTTTATTTGATCATTTCCAAGCATTATTCGTTAAAGACATAGATCATTTTCTTTTCCTCCCCCCCCACCCCCCATAGCCGACGCGTAAGTCCACTGGGCATTAGATGTTTTCTTGATTTGAACCCATTGCTTTGTTGATAGTATTTGCATTAGAGTGTTCATTTAAAGTCTATCCTCTGTCATGTCCCCTCAACCTCTGTATTCAGGCAGTTGCTTTTTCTCGGTGTTTCCACTCCCATAGTTTATCCTTTGCTTATGAATGGTGTTTTTTTTCTCCTGGATCCCTGAAAGTTGTTCAGGGACATTACACCGCCCCTAATGGAGAAGTCCATTACGTTCGATTATACCACAGTGTATTAGTCTCTGTGTACAATGTTCTCCTGGTTCTGCTCCTCTCGCTCTGCATCACTTCCTGGAGGTTGTTCCAGTCTCCATGGAACTTCTCCACTTTATTATTCCTTTGAGCACAATAGTATTCCATCACCAACATATACCACAGTTTGTTCAGCCATTCCCCAATTGATGGGCATCCCCTCGTTTTCCAGTTTTGGGCCACCACAAAGAGCGCAGCTATGAATATTTTTGTACAAGTCTTTGTGTCCATTATCTCTTTGGGGTACAAACCCAGCAGTGCTATGGCTGGGTCAAAGGGTAGATATTCTTTTGTCGCCCTTTGGGCATAGTTCCAAATTGCCCTCCAGAATGGTTGGATCAGTTCACAACTCCACCAGCAATGAATTAATGTCCCTACTTTGCCACATCCCCTCCAGCATTCATTACTTTCCTTTGCTGTTATGTTAGCCAATCTGCTAGGTGTGAGGTGATACCTCAGAGTTGTTTTGATTTGCATCTCTCTGATTATAAGAGATGTAGAACACTTCTTCATGTGCTTGTTAATAGTTTTGATTTCTTTATCTGAGAACTGCCTATCCATTTCCCTTGCCCATTTATCAATTGGAGAATGGCTTGATTTTTTGTACAATTGATTTAGCTCATTATAAATATGAGTAATTAAACCTTTGTCAGAGGTTTCTATGAAGATTTTTTCCCAATTTGTTGTTTCCCTTCTGATTTTAGTTATATTAGTTTTGTTTGTACAAAAGCTTTTTAGTTTGATGTAGTCAAAATTATTTATTTTACATTTTGTGATTCTTTCTATATCTTGCTTGGTTTTAAAGCCTTTCCCCTCCCAAAGGTCTGACATGTATACTATTCTGTGTTTACCCAATTTACTTATGGATTCCTTCTTTATGTTTAAGTCACTCACCCATTTTGAATTTATCTTGGTGTAGGGTGTGAGGTGTTGATCAATTCCTAGTCTCTCCCACACTGTCTTCCAATTTTCCCAGCAGTTTTTATCGAATAGTGAATTTTTGTCCCAAAAGCTGGGATCTTTGGGTTTATCGTATACTGTCTTGCTGAGGTCGTTTTCCCCCAGTCTATTCCACTGATCTTCCTTTCTGTTTCTTAGCCAGTACCAAATTGTTTTGATGACTGCTGCTTTGTAATATAGTTTGAGGTCTGGGACTGCAAGGCCCCCATCATATGTGTTTTTTTTCATTATTTCCCTGGATATCCTTGATCTTTTGTTCTTCCAAATGAACTTTGTTATGGTTTTTTCTAAATCAGTGAAGAAGTATTTTGGTAGTTCAATGGGTATGGCACTAAATAGATAAATAAGTTTGGGTAGGATGGTCATTTTTATTATATTGGCTCGTCCTATCCATGAGCAGTTAATGTTTTTCCAATTGTTCAAGTCTAGTTTTAGTTGTGTGGCGAGTGTTTTGTAGTTGTGTTCATATAGTTCCTGTGTTTGTCTTGGGAGATAGATTCCTAGGTATTTTATTTTGTCTAAGGTGATTTTGAATGGGATTTCTCTTTCTAGTTCTTGCTGCTGAGCTGTGTTGGAGATATATAGAAAAGCTGATGATTTATGTGGGTTTATTTTGTATCCTGCAACTTTGCTAAAGTTGTTGATTATTTCAATTAGCTTTTTGGTTGAATCTCTAGGATTCTTTAAGTAGACCATCATGTCATCCGCAAAGAGTGATAACTTGGTCTCCTCCTTGCCTATTCTGATACCTTCAATTTCTTTATCTTCTCTAATTGCTACTGCTAGTGTTTCTAGTACAATGTCAAATAGTAGAGGTGATAATGGGCATCCTTGTTTCACTCCTGATCTTATTGGGAATGCATCTAGTTTATCCCCATTGCAGATGATATTAGCTGTTGGTTTTAGATATATACTGTTTATTATTTTTAGGAATGACCCTTCTATTCCTATGCTTTCTAGTGTTTTTAATAGGAATGGGTGTTGTATTTTATCAAAGGCTTTTTCTGCATCTATTGAGATAATCATGTGGTTCTTGCTAGTTTGCTTGTTGATGTGGTCAATTATGTGGATGGTTTTCCTAATGTTGAACCAGCCCTGCATCCCTGGTATGAATCCTACTTGATCATGGTGAATGATCCTTCTGATCACTTGCTGGAGTCTTTTTGCTAGTATCCTATTTAAAATTTTTGCATCTATATTCATTAGGGAGATTGGTCTATAGTTTTCTTTCTCTGTTTTTGACCTGCCTGGTTTTGGAATCAGTACCATGTTTGTGTCGTAAAAGGAGTTTGGTAGAACTCCCTCTTTGCTTATTATGTCAAATAGTTTGTATAGTATTGGGGTTAACTGTTCTCTGAATGTTTGATAGAATTCACAGGTGAATCCATCAGGCCCTGGGGATTTTTTCTTAGGAAGTTCTTTGATGGCTTGATGGATTTCAATTTCTGATATGGGATTATTTAAGAATTCTATTTCCTCTTCTGTTAGTCTAGGCAGTTTGTATTTTTGTATATATTCATCCATTTCTCCTAAATTGGTGTATTTATTGCCATATAATTGGGCAAAGTAATTTCTAATGATTGCCTTAATTTCCTCCTCATTGGAGGTGCTGTCCCCCTTTTCATCTTTAATGCTGTGAATTTGCTTTTCTTCCTTCCTTTTTTTAATTAGATTGACCAGTACTTTGTCTATTTTGTTTGTTTTTTCAAAGTACCAGCTTCTTGTCTTATTTATTAAATCAATAGTTCTATCACTTTCGATTTTATTAATTTCTCCCTTAATTTTTAGGATTTCTAATTTGGTTTTCTGCTGGGGGTTTTTAATTTGATCGCTTTCGAGTTTTTTCAATTGCATTTCCAATTGATTGATCTCTGCTCTCCCTTGTTTGTTAATATGAGCTTTCAGGGATATGAATTTGCCTCTGATTACCGCTTTGGCTGCATCCCAAAAGGTTTGAAAGGATGTTTCGCCATTGTCATTTTCCTTGATGAAATTATTAATTGTTTCTATGATTTCTTCTTTAGCTAAACGGTTTTGGAGTATCATATTGTTTAATTTCCAATTGGTTTTAGATTTGGTTTTCCATGTACCATTACTAATCATTATTTTTATTGCCTTGTGATCTGAGAAGGCTGCATTCATTATTTCTGCTTTTTTGCATTTGTGTGCTATGTTTCTGTGACCTAATGTATGGTCAATTTTTGTGAATGTGCCATGTGGTGCTGAGAAGAAGGTGTATTCCTTTTTATCCCTATTTATTTTTCTCCATATGTCTATTAATTCTAATTTTTCTAAGATTTCATTCACTTCTTTTACCTCTTTCTTATTTATTTTTTGATTCGATTTATCTAAATTTGATAATGGTTGGTTTAAGTCTCCCACTAGTATGGTTTTATTGTCTATTTCTTCCTTCAATTCTCCTAGTTTCTCCATTAGAAATTTGGGTGCTATATTATTTGGTGCATACATGTTGATTAATGATATTTCCTCATTGTCTAGAGTCCCTTTTAACAAAATATAATTACCTTCCCTATCCCTTTTGATCAGGTCTATTTTTGCATTGGCTTTATCAGATATCATGATTACCACTCCTGCCTTCTTTCTATCAGTTGAGGCCCAGAAGGTCTTACTCCATCCTTTAATTCTGACCTTGTGGGTGTCAACCCGCCTCATGTGTGTTTCTTGAAGACAACATATGGTAGGGTTTTGGATTCTAATCCATTCTGCTATTCGTCTACGTTTTATGGGTGAGTTCATCCCATTCACGTTCAAAGTTATGATTGTCATTTGTGGACTCCCTGGCATTTTGATTGCCTTCCCTAATTCTAACCTTTTCTTCTTCGGCTCTACCTTTTAGTCCAGTGATTTACTTTGAATCAGTCCCCCTTGTCCCCTCCCTTGATGTTTCCCTTTTTAGTCCCTCCCTTTTTGTTCCCTCCCCCTCCCCCCTCTCTTTCCCTCCCTTTTTGTTCTCCCTCTCCCCCTCCCCCCCTTGGTTTTCCCTTCTCCTTACCCTTGTTGGGTAAGATAGAATTCAAGATCCCAATGGATCTGGATGTTTTTCCCTCTCAGAGTTGATTTCCCTGAGATTGAGGTTTAAGTAAACCCCCCCCCCCCTCTCTTCCTCTCCTTCTTATAGGAGTTTTCTTCCCCTCCCCTTCCCCTGTGAATCTTTGTGTGAGAACCATTATTCTATTTGGTCTTTCTTTACCCCCTATTTATACATTACATTTTCCCCACATATTAGTATACATAGGTTGATATAAATGTAGTCCTTATAGAAGAGAGTTTGAGTAAAAGAAGATAACATTTTTCCCCTTTCCTTAATATTTACCTTTTCAGGTATTCCTTGCTCTTTGATTTTCGGTATCAAACTTTCCACAGAGCTCTGGTCTTTTCTTTGCAAAAAGTTGGAAGTCTTCTATTTTGTTGAATGCCCATACTTTCCCTTGGAAGTATATAGTCAATTTTGCTGGGTAGCTGATTCTTGGTTGGAGACCCAGCTCTCTTGCCTTTCTGAAGATCATGTTCCATGCCTTACGATCATTCAGCGTAGAACTTGCAAGGTCTTGTGTGACCCTGATTGGCATTCCTTTATATCTAAATTGTCTTTTTCTGGCTTCCTGTAGGATTTTTCTTTTGTTTGATAGCTTTGGAATTTGGCAATTACATTCCTGGGAGTTGTCTTTTGGGGGTTTAGTGTAGAAGGTGTTCTGTGAGCTCTGTCAGTGGCTGTATTGCCCCCTTGTTCTAGAATCTCTGGGCAATTTTCTTTGATTATATCTTGTATCACCATGTCCAGTTTGGTGTTTATTTCTGGCTTTTCTGGGAGTCCAATTATTCTTAAATTTTCTCTTCTCCCCCTGTTTTCCAGATCTATCACCTTGTCGGTGAGATATTTTATGTTCTCTTCTAATTTCTTGGTGTTTTGGCTTTGCTTTATTAGTTCTTGCTTTAAAGCCTGGTTTTCTTTTACAGTTTGGTCAAACTGGTTTTGTAGGTGCGTGAATTTCTTTTGCATCATTTCCCACTTTTCCTCCCAGAGGGCTTCCATCTTTTTGGTCCTTTCTGATTCAAATTCTTCATGGGTTTGTGGAGAGTTTCTATTTCCTTTGGAAGATTTTGGAGAATTTTCTTGTATATCTTCTTCTATCTGCTCTGTATTTTGTATTTTGGCTCCATAGAATGTGTCCAGAGTCGCCCCTTTCTTCTTATTTTTCTTGGTATTTTGGGGCTTCTGTGCTTCTGTGGAGTTTGTCATCTCTGAACGTGGAGGATTGGCTTTTCTTGTCTTTGTCTGGTGATCAGAGGCTTTAGTCCTGGGCAGATGTTGGTTCTATGAGCGTTCCCTGGGTTAAACTGAATATGCCTCACTGGAACTGGAATGGAAGGGTCGGACCACGAGGCCACACTCTCCCCCTGGCTCGATTTCCGGAAGTTGCCTTCAGAATCCCTGGCCGTGAGGCTGTTTCGTCGGCCTGCGGGGGGATGGGCTGCCGCTTCCCCAAGCTCCGAGAGCACAGACTTTCACTGAGACTTGGATAGCAGGATCCAGCCCGTGAGGCTGTCTTGCCCGCCCTGAGGGTTGCTGTTGTTTTGACCAGCTCTCTGCAGCGGAGGCCCCAGGCAGTAACTTTCACCCGGACTGGGACTTGGGTAGAAGACCCTGAGGGTTGTTGTTCCTCAGACCCTGCTCTCTGAGCCCGGCGCAGCTGCCGCTTCCGGGAGCCTTGGACTCTGCGCTCCTACCCCTGAGGTCCGAGGGATCTCGGGTTCTGGCTTTTAAGGGGAGCCGTACCTTTTGAACCGGGTCCAGGTCCAGGAGGAGGGTTCCCAGGGTCTGTGCTGTTGATCGTTTTGAATTTCGGCGCCTTAGGAGCTTCTAGTTTGAGATCGGTTGGGAAGGGTTTTCCGGAGATCTGAACTTCAGCTTTCTCTAAGCCGCCATCTTTACTGTCTAATTGTTAATATTCAGCAACAGGTTAGTGGGTCAGCAGCTGAAGAACATGAGAGATTGAGAAGGATTAAAAACTATTTTCCCAGAAGCACTTGTGATCCAGCAAATTCTTAAAGTTGTTTTTTGGACCAATTTTCAAAGAGGATCAATGACATTATGATGTTGGTGTCAAGCCAATATGAGCTCCAAAGGTTGGGCACCATTAGTCTGTTAGAACATTTGGGACAGAGATGTCTCTAGAGTTGTTCATCTCGTGCTTCCTTTGTGTCATGGCATTTCTGCTTTGTTTATAGAGCATGTTGCCTTCTTTGATGTGGGCATTACATGCAGGATGGTTCTATGCCAGTGTCTCCCATGTCTCACAGTTTGTACTAAAGTTCTTCAGAGAGCCCTAGAGAATGTCCTTGTACCACTTCTGACCTCTGGGTGAGCACTTGCCTTGTATGAGTTTTCTGCAAATTATCTCATGGATAAATGTATGTTTGGCATGTGGCCAGCTCATCTGAGTTGTATTCTCTGCAGAAGGATTTGAAAAATTGACAATACTTGACAGTACTTTATCTTGTAAGATCATCTTCATAATCTTCCTAAATACAGCAAAACATCATGGAAGAACATTTGCAGCAAGTACTTGGATTTAAAAGACTAATGCTAAATATACATACTAGTTAGAGGGGGTTTGAAGGACATCCTTTTCAGTGACTTTTTCAAAAGTTTTGCTCTTACCCTTTGCCTTTGCTAATGTAAGCAATTTTTTTGCTAGATGAGGTGAAAAGAATTGAGGACTATGTCTTTACTTTTTCAGAAGAATGAAAAATTTAAAACACAAGAAAGCCAGGAAGAACCATTTGGAAGAAATAGAGGGAAATCAAGGTCAAAAGGTTGAAAGTAGAAAAACATGACATAGGAAAAGAGAAGAAACAGTAAGAAAAAGAGAGAAAGAAGAAAAAGAAAAGAAAAAAGAAAAGAGAAGGGACAGTAATTTGAGACAACCTGACCAACATGGGCCCTCCCTTCATGAACAGATGAAGTCAGAGAATAAGTGTAAGGCTTTAGGAAACAAGTATGAAATGGTGGAAGTTTATGATTAGTTTTGTGAATCTTGGAATGACTTTTGTTTCCTGAATGACATTGGTTGGGGATTTCCAGGTTAACATGGCTGCAGTGTAGAAGCAGGACTCTCCTTCTTACCACCGACCAATGCAGACTACTTCAAAAGGATTAAAAATACCAAGTTCAGATAAACAAAGGCACTCCAAGGTAGTGTTCAGCATTGAAGGTATGTAGGATTTGGGCATTTCCACACTATAAGGAAATGAAATAGCTCCCACCAAAATAGGAACTGATCAACTCTCCCCCACCCCACCTAAAGTTCCAGAGTCAGAGCCAGCATACCAGAATCAGAGTGAGCAGCAATCCCAGGGAGCTGACTGAGACCACCAGGGAATTACCCCTGAGAGAAGCTAGACTTGGGACCCCAGGAGGCTGAAGAGTATAGACCTTGGGAGCCAAGAGAGAATGGAGAGGTGAGGCACATAGTAGAAGCTGTGGAGACTCAAAAAAATAGCTTCAGGCAAAAAACCGTGCTCTGTAGCTCCATACACAGAGAGACTGCCTTTCTCACTTAGACTTCTGGCTGGGTAGGGAAGGAAAAACCAGTATAGTAATGGCTAGCAATGCCCAAGAAATACAATCTTCAACCACCAGAAAGAACAAGAGAAAGGTACTGCCCTTGGATAATTTTTATGGAGAAAAAAATCCAGACTACAGAGGAAATAGCAGAAGATGACAAATAAGTAAACATATCAACCCCCCCCCCCCAAAAAAAAAAGGAAATTGGTCACAAGCTTTTGAAGAGTTCAAATTTGAGATTATGAGAAAGATGGAAGTGATTTGGCAAGAAAAGTGGGAAATAGTTAAAAAAGAAAATAACAGTTTAAAGGACAGAATCTCAACCTTGGAAAAAGATGTCCAGAAATCAAATGAAATGATAAGCAAATTGAAGACCAGAAATGACCTGCTGGTAACCATAAAAATTAGGACAGCCCAAACTGAAAAGGAAAACCAAAAAATCATAGTGGAAAACTAGTCTTTAAAGACTAGAATTGGGCAAGTAGAAGCTAATGATCTCACACGACAGCAAAAATTAATGAAGCGAAGTCAAAAGTCTGACAAAATAGAAGGGAACATGACATATCTCACAGACAAAGTGACTGAACACAAAAACCGGTCCAGAAGAGACAATTTGAGAATCATTGGTCTAACTGAAAACCCCAAAATCAACAGAAACCTGAACATCATACTATAAGAAATTATCTAAGAAAACTTCCTGAATGTTCTTGAACAAGAGGGAAAAATAGACATTGAAAGAGCTCATAGATCACTTTCTCCACTAAATCCTCAAAAGACAACCTGAATGACATTGGTTGGGCTATTTTCTTTTCAAAGAGGAAAAAAAAGAATGAAATGTCAACACTTTGCTTAGCAGTAATTCTGATAGTAGCCATGAAGAAAGACCAAGGAAAACTGGTCAAAGGGGATGTGGAGAATCTACTCTTCCTTAGGTTGAATCATCCTAAAACTGATGTAAGATCACAAAGTCTACAAATGCAAAAAGAAGGCTGAAGTTGTTGAGCTATATTTGGTTGGGTCTTTTGTTGTTGGTTAATCTCAAGTTTCTGTCTTCTTAGTTGAAATGCTCTAGTTTAATGATAATTATTATTAAGATCACCATTTGGTGACCTTATAGGAAAACTTAGAAGGCAAAAAATGTTTAATACCTTTACTAGCAATGTGGTCGTGACAAACTGAGATTTCAACTGTTTCAGCTACATCTAATTTTTTTTTGCTTGTTTTGCATTTATTTTTGTTGTTTGAACCTATGAATACCTGCGTGTCTACTTTGTGCCAGGTCTCATAGTAAGTGTTTCTTCTGAAGGATTATTTAAGTGTGGAGTTGCTATTTGACTACAATTATCATTAGGATCACAGTTTGCTTGAGTGACTTAATATATAAGAATCTTTGGAGTATAAAATAAAGTTCTTTAAATAATATTCTTTCTGTGTTCTGTGATTATGACATGAAACAAGGCATAATGTTTCGGCTGCTTTATTTTATTTTTGTTATTTTGCATTTACATCATAGATACTTGAGTGCCTACTATGCTATTTGCATAGCCTGTGGTGAGTTTGCGTGCTAGTCTCTCCCCACTTAAATTCATCCTCCATTCAGTTGCCAAGTTGGTTTTCTTTAAGTGCAGATCTAACCATGCTACCTCCTCTCCAACCTCCAACCTCAATAAATGACAGTGCCTCTCCATCACTTTCAGGATTAAATTTTTAAATGTATCCTCTGGCACTCAAAGCCCTTCCTAACCTAGCCCCCTCCTACCTTTCAAGTCTTCTTACACCATACTCCCTGCCATGTACTTGTTGTTCCAGTGACATTGGCCTTGGTGTCCTCCCCATCTTTCAGGTCCAGGCATTTTCACTGACCCTTCCCTGTGCCTGGAATTCTCTCTTTCATTTCCAACCATTGGTTTCCTTGGTTTTCTTTGAGTCCCAACTAAAACGCTGTCTTCTATAGGAAACTTTCCCCAACCTCTCAGTTCTAGTGCCTTCTCTTTTTACCATTTCCCATTTTCCTCCTGTATGTAACTTGCTTATACATATTGGTTTGCTTGTCTCTTATGATATATTGTGAGCTTATTCAGGGCAAGGACTATCTTTTGCCTCTTTTAGTATCCCCAGTCCTTAGCATTATGCTTGGTAGATAGTAGGTAGATACACATATAATATATTTATATAAAATAATACATATTACAATAATTATATTGATCTCACAAAGATTATACATTATGACCAATCCAGATTTATAGTAGGAATGCAGAAATAGTTTAATATAAGGAAAACTATTAATATAATTGATTATATCTATCTATCTATCTATCTATCTATCTATCTATCTATCTATCTATCTATATCTATCTATCTATCTCAATTGATTGTTGGGTCTCCCACTTAAGTCTTCTTCACAAGGCTTATGGTGATAAGGAAGGGACCCTGGTTTCGCCTGCAGCTACCCTAGCAGAGCATAAGCTTATGTACTTTCTACAAAGCTAGAAAATATTCAAACAACCCAGTGATCTAATGTGAAGAAAAATTTATTAACGTTTTGAGATTTTCTTAACCAGAGAATTGGCTACTAGGTAAAGACTTCTTATTTATTACTTATTAATTTTGCCATAGCAACTCCTAAAATCAGTAGAGGAAATATACATATCAAAGAAATACTAGATATTTTGAAGTATGTGCCAGGGACCAACAGAATAGGACTGTATTTCCAATGACGTGACCTTTTTTATTTTATTTGTTATAAGGGGTAAAACTTATGGTTGGACTGAATATTTGAGAGTTAGTCTCCAGGGATTTAATTACTAAGTCCCAATGAATTATTCAAGTCAGAATGGTTTTTATGGTAGTTTATTTACAAATAGAGGGAAGAAATTAAGGAAACAAGAGAGAAAGAGAGAGAGATAGGTGCGCTGGTCTGGTCTGAACTAGGCAGGAATTCAGAGGGCCTAGAAAGGGGAGGGGGCAGAGGATAAAATTTAACATGGCTTCCAGTCAGGAGGCCTCCTCCAAGTTGAGGGGTCTCTCCAGAGGCTAGTGACTCCAGAAAGCCAAGGGAAAAGGAGTCCCAAGACAATGGGCTGGTGCCTCCAGAAAAAGACAAGGGAAGGAGTCAGCCTTTCCACTCACCACATGGCAGTCCAAAGGGAAGCAGTCTGAGATCTCAAGCTCGAGCTCCTCTACCATCAAGTTCCAAGGTGAAGACCACCTCACAGGAAGTGACCACGAAATTTAAAGGCAGTTCTTTGCATCACTTCTTGTGCTTTACATGTACCAATGGTGGCTTAAACTTGGCTCTGGACTGCACAGGGGGGCAGTCAGTTGTTTCTGATTGGTCACTTGCTAGCCCATGTGGGTCATAGACCTTCCTCCCCCACACTAAATCCTTAAGTGGGGGTGTCTACATTCCCAATGGCTAAAATTCTAAAGAATAAGTAGGGTGGAGTTAATCTAAATTTCACATTGTCTAAATAAAATTAGTAGAATAGTATGGTCCATATTATTAAACCATACTATATAGACAGTCTGAGTCAAGAAGGTCTGTATTTAAATCCTGCCTCTGACATGTTGGATGCATGACCCTAGACAACACTTTTAACCTCTCAGAGCCCTAGGCAACTTTCTAAGGCTATTTTGCAGAGCAAGTGCTGCTGACACTCACTGAGAGAGAAGGTACTTACTGGGACAGCAGTGAAATTATACCATACCAACGAAATCACAGTATTTCTGATAGGTAGTATAATCAATGAGTCAAATATTAGACTAAAGGTCATTATTCAATTTAAAAACACTCTTGGGATTGTTAGCCAATAGATGACTTTGCTTTAATTCTTGGGTCTCCCCTTAGATGAAAGCACTTAATGTTGCCTTAAATAATGAATCTTCTGACCAGTTGAAATAACCATTTTTCCAGTCATAGTACCTTAGGTGGAAGAGACCTCAGAGGTCATCTAGACCATTGGTTTCAAACCCAAGTGAAAACTATTCATAAAGACATCCAAAGGTAGCATATTGACTTGGCAATATTGTATTTTTATTTTGTTAAATATTTCCTAATTACATTTTAATCTGGTTTAGTTACACTCTAGGAGGTAGGTTTGGTCACTGATCTAGACCCATTACCCTCTTAAAGAAGAAGCAGCTCAGATCTAGCCAAGTGGAAATGTCTACCCTAAGGTTCCACAGATAGTGATCAGTGGAGTCACGATTAATTACAATCCTGGTCCTCTGACTCCATACTCTGTGCTCTTTCCCATAAACTCATGCTGCCTCTCTCAGTCAGTAACTGCCAAGATGATGGCTTCTAGCCCAAGAAAAGACAATGAAAAGAAAGTTGGAATTTCAATTCCACAGGAATAATAGGAATAGGGTAGCTTGGTGGAACAGTGGATAGAGCACTGTGCTTGGAATCTTCTTGAGTTCAAATCTGGCCTCAGACACTTACTAGCTATATGACCCTGGCCAATCCATTAACCCTGTTTGCCTCACTTTCCATATCTGTAAAAAGAGCTAGAGAAGTCAATGACAAACAACTCCAGTGCCTTTGCCAAGAAAATTCCAAAAGGGTCACGAACAGTTGGACATGACTGAATATCAGCAAAACTGGAACATGCCTAGAAAGGGATATGCACATTCTTAGAAAATTAGAGCTAGCAGGGATTCATCTAGTCCCAGTTATCTGATAGAGGAAGAAAATGAGACCAATCAAGTGAGACAACTTGTCCAAGGGTATATAATTAACTAGTGCCAGGGCTAAGGCTTTTGGACCACCAATGGGGTGCTTTCCTCCTTCCCCCAAACCCAGGTCTTATTTATAATGCCTCCTTGAATTTAGGCCACTTTTCTGTCGAATTGCGATTTTATTGGTTGCCCTGACAAATGCTCCATTTAAACTTTTAATGTCTTAGATGATGGTTAAAAAATTAGTAATTGTATAGTGATTCAGTAATTTTGATCTGATATAGAAATCTATCAGTTTTTTTTTCCTCTTCCCACCAGAGAATCTTTTTTTTTTTTAAACTCTAACTTTCTGTTTTAGTAACAATTCTAAGACAGAAGGGCAAGCGCTGGGCCAATGGAATTGTGACTTGCCAAGATCACACAGCTAGGGATTATCTGAGGTCAAATTTGAACCCATGACCTCCCAAGTCCAGGCCTGGCTCTTATTATTGTGCTGACTAGCTGCCCTCACCCCTGGATCTTACTCCATAAAAATGGACTGAAAATGAAGTGACTAATTTGTTGTGTGTGTGTGTGTGTGTGTGTGTGTGTGTGTGTGTGTGTGTGTGTGTGTGTGGTTATAATCAATTGTTGAATTATTATCATGTAACTTTGGCATTTTTCTCTGTATTCTAAATGCTAAAGAATGGGTAGATGAATTTAAAGAAAATTAGGTTTGTCACTTGAAAACTAAATGTAACGAGAGCAAATCAGAAACTCAAGAAATGGAAGGAGATATTGGGAAGGAAACATCAACAAGAATGCTATAAACATGCTGACAAACAAGAGCTGGCAGATGGCCTTCCTGCTCTTATTCAGGAACAAGAAGAAAAGCAACATGGGGTCAGAAGTCAGGGCCACCTGAAACAATAGAGAATAGAAGGTTCTTCATCCACTAAGTAGCATTTTTTTTCTGTCTCCTTTTCTCTTTCCATCTTTTCCCCACTTTTCCACTTCTGCTTACGAGCTTCCTTTTCTTTCTTCTTCTTCTTTTTTTAATCTTCCCTGTCCATATTGTAGGCTTGCCAGTGCCTTAACCTGTGGCGCTTAGGACTTAAACAGGGGGTTGACTTGGCTCTGTGATAAGTGACTTCCTCTGTTTGTTTCATTGATTTTGACTAGTGGTGGTGAGGCTTCTCATGTTGGACAAAAGTTGTCAATTTCGTACCTTCACGGAATGATCTCTTTCTGATGAAATAAGATTAGGTATGTATTGGCCCTTCATTTAAGTCTAGCATGTGAGTTTTTAGAAATGTCCAAATTCTTTATGAATTCCATGAATTCAGAGTAGATGGCGTGTGCTCAAGAAGTTTATGATTTAAAATGTAAAATGTTTCAAGCTAAATTCAATCTAATAAAATAAGAGTTGTTGATATTCCTGGAAAGGACTTTTGGTTTATAATCAGGGACACAAGGAAAGAAATTCTCGAGGACTAAACTATAACAGCTATTATCAATAACTCTAATGAGGTCACCCGTTTTTATCCTATTCTCTGGCATATTGTGTAAGAAAGGGATGCATAAACAGAACCAAAACTTTAGAGTCGATGGTTGTTACAGATTGGTCTATGACAAGGTTTTTTGACCTGGGATGAGTGGACTTGCTTTTATTATTTTTTATAATTGCATGACAACACAATTTATTTCTTTTCTCATCCCATATATTTTATGCATTTAAAGACAATATTTCAAGAGGTTTCATAAGATTTACTCCTTTGGTCTGTTAAAGAGTGCACAGAAGATAAGAAATCTTTGGTTTAGTAGCTATCTCCCAATATATGTCTGGTTTTCTACAACTCGTGGGATCCTAGGGCAATCTTGCATCCCTGGATGCAATCTGTGGTCTTCAGGACAGAGGATGCTGAGGCACTGGTGATTGTCACAAGGTCAGTGATAGCTACATCCTGGATATGATTGGATTCTCCTCTTGAAATATACCTGTATCAGAAGGAATGGAATCCTGATAGATACAGAATCAAGGTTTTGTTTGGAAACAATTCCTCTAACAGTCAAGAAATAGCACAATAAGCCTTATAGATACACAAAAGTCTTTGAACTAAGATGTGCAATAGTGAATACTTGTATGTAAAAAACTAATAAGAAATGGTCTAAATAGTCAAATGACTAATGTTTTGCTGTTATTAAATACAACATGATATAGTCAGTATTGTCTGTTATAAGAATGGCATGACAGTTCCAAATATCTAGAAAAATATTGTTGCTAAGAACAAAAAATGTATAATATTTCTAATTTTCTATTGGCAAATATAACTCTTCAAATATTTATATTTGAATATGAGATGAATGAAATGAATTAAAAATGGAAGTTTAGGGGCAGCTTATTAAGTATTTGGGATATGAAGAAAGGCAAAAATAGCCCTTGCCCTTAAGGAACTCCTAATGGAGAAGACAAACATGAAAATTAATAGGTTCATAAGATATGTATGGAGTAATGGAAAGCCTATCCCAACAATCTATTGTTCACAAAATCCTACCTAAAATAGAGATTCATATAGACTTAAAATAATATCAGGGGGCAAGATGAGAGTATTTTGGGGTGTAGGAAAGACTGGAAAAGGCTTACTTCAGAAGATTGAATTTGATCCAATTCTTGAAGAAAGCCAGGGAAAATAAGAGACAGTTTTTCATCTGGATTTATTGATAAAAAACTTTTTGTTCATATAATCAAATTAATCTATTTTCTCAAATTCCTCTGTTACAGCTAATAAAGAATTGATTTAATTTCCTAGTTCTGTTTTTTAAAAATTAGATCACTGATCCAGTTGAAAAAAATTTTTGTGGTATTTATAGATATTAGTCTGTTGATAATTCTGATTAAACTGTTATTCAATTTTCTCAGCAACCTTTTGTGACCTCTAGTTATCAAACACCAGACTATTATATTTATCAGTGTAGTTCATTATTTAATATATTGTAATTTATTGGAAAAACCTAGCACCAGATAATATAAGTTGCAACTTTATAATATAATTCAACATTTAGTACTGTAAGTCTCCATTTTCCTTTTCTCTTTCCATAATTTCTCTTGATAATCTTTTTTAAAAAATAAAATACTTATTAATAATGGATGGAAAAAATAAACTTAACCATAACTATTCACTCAAATGTAACTAATATACTCATGAAATATGGAAACATAGTGGAATGAATTAAAAAGCAGATCCCAACAATCTATTGTTCACAAAAATCACACCTAAAACAGAGATTCATACAGACAAAATGAATCCATCATATACTGACAGTATTTTTCCTTTTTTTTTAAAACAGTTACCTTCCATCTTGGAATCAATACCATGTATTGGTTCCAAGGCAGAAGAGTGGTAAGGGCTAGGTAATGGGGGTTAAGTGACTTGCTTAAGGTCACACAGCTGGGAAGGGTTTGGGGTCAGATTTGAATCTAGGACCTTCCATCTCTAGGCCTGACTCTCAATCCACTGAGCTCCCCAGGTCCCCCCGCCCCAGTATTTTTCTTTAAAAAAAATAAGAGTAACAATTTTGATGTCAAATAAGTGTAAAGACAGACATGATTAGTTGAGATGGGAAAATAAATTCCATTTTCTTCAGAGGAATGTAATACATTCACATTTGCCTGCCATCCTGTGTGACTCTTGTTCATGCCCTCTTTGTCACAGGTGGCCCACATAACAAAATTTTGAGTTCCACATTCTCTTGCTCTTTTCATTCCCTCCACAACCCACTGGGAAGGCCAGCAATATAATATCAGTTATACATGTGAAATCATATGAAACATTTCCATATTAGTCATGTCTCAAAAAAAGCAAGAAAAGATAAAGTGAAAAAATCATGTTTCAGTTTGCACTTTTAATTATCTCTCTGGGGTTGTACAGCATTTTTCATCATGAGTCCTTCAGAATTGTTTTGGATAATTGTATTGATCTAAGGCTTTCACAGTCAATTGCTATTACATTACTGTTGTTACTGTGTACCATGATCTCATTCCATTCACTTCACTTTACATTAGTTCACATAGGTCTTTCCATGTTTTTCTGAAATCACTTTTTTATGGTACAATTTCTTTTTTTTAAACATTATTTTATTTGGCCATTTCCAAACATTATTCATTGGAGACAAAGATCATTTTCTTTTCCTCTGCACCCCCCCCCCCCACCTCTCCCATAGCTGATGCAGGAATCCACTGGGTATCACATATGTTCTTGACTCGAACCCATTTCCATGTTGTTGGTATTTGCATTAGAGTGTTCATTTAGAGTCTCTCCTCAGTCTTTTCCCCTCCACCCCTGTAGTCAAGCAGTTGCCTTTCATCGGTGTTCTTACTCCCACAATTTATCCTCTGCTTGTGGATAGTGTTTTTTAGATCCCTGCAGACTGTTCAGGGACATTGCATTGACACTAATGGAGAAGTCCATCATCTTCGATTGTACCACAGTGTGTCAGTCTCTGTGTACAATGTTTTCCTGGTTCTGCTCCTTTCGCTCTGCATCACTTCCTGGAGGTTGTTCCAGTCTCCATGGAATTCCTCCAGTTCATTATTCCTTTGAGCACAATAGTATTCCATCACCAACATATACCACAATTTGTTCAGCCATTCTCCAATTGAAGGGCATCCCCTCATTTTCCAATTTTTGGCCACCACAAAGAGCGCAGCTATGAATATTCTTGTACAAGTTTTTTTCCTTATTATCTCTTTGGGGTACAAACCCAGCAGTGCTATAGCTGGATCAAAGGGCAGACAGTCTTTTATTGTCCTTTGGGCATAGTTCCAAATTGCCCGCCAGAATGGTTGGATCAATTCACAACTCTACCAGCAATGAATTAGTGTCCCAACTTTGCCACATCCCCTCCAGCATTCATTACTTTCCATAGCTGTCATGTTAGCCAATCTGCTAGGTGTGAGGTGATACCTCAGAGTTGCTTTGATTTGCATCTCTCTGATTATAAGAGATGTAGAACACTTTTTCATGTGCTTATTAATAGTTTTGATTTCTTTGGCTGAGAACTGCCTGTTCATGTCCCTTGCCCATTTATCAATTGGAGAATGGCATGATTTTTTGTACAATTGATTTAGCTCTGTAAATTTGAGTAGTCAGAGGTTTTTATGAAGATTGCTTCCCAATTTGTTGCTTTCCTTCTGATTTTAGTTACATTGGCTTTGTTTGTACAAAACCTTTTTAATTTGATGTATTCCAAATTATTTATTTTGTATTTTATGACTTGCTTGGTTTTAAAATCTTTCCCTTCCCAAAGGTCTGACATGTATACTATTCTGTGTTCACCTAATTTTCTTATAGTTTCCTTCTTTATGTTCAAGTCAATCACCCATTTTGAATTTATCTTGGTGTAGGGTGTGAGGTGTTGATCTAAACCTAGTCTTTCCCACACTGTCCTCCAATTTTCCCAGCAGTTTTTATGAAATAGTGCATTTTATCCCAAAAGCTGGGTTCTCTGGGTTTGTCGTATAATGTCCTGCTGAGGTCACTTACCCCGAGTCTATTCCACTGATCCTCCTTTCTGTTATGGTACAATTTCTTATTGTACAATAGTATTCTATCACAATCATATACCACAGCTTGTTCAGTCTTTCCCCAATTAATGGGCATCCCCTCAACTTCCAATGCTTTGCCACCACAAAAAGATCTACAATAACTACTTTTGTACATGTATATTCTTTTCCTCTTTCTTGTATCTCTTTGGGAGTAGTGGTATTGCTAGGTCAGAGAATGTTCAATTTTATAGCCCTTTGGGCATAGTTCCAAAATGTTCTCCAGAATGGTTGAAATTAGTCACAACTCCACCATTCATTAGAGTACCTATTTTCCCATTACCCCCTCCCCCTTCCAGAATCTGTCTTTCCTGATAGGTATGAGGTAGTACATTAGAGTTATTTTAAATTTGCATTTCTCTAATCAATGGTGATTTAGAGTATTTTTTTCATCAGGATATAGAGAACTTTGATTCCATCTTCTGAAAACTGCCTGTTCATAACCTTTGACCATTTATCAGATGAGGAATGGCTCTTATTTTTATATGTTTGACTGTTGCCCATGTACTTGAGAAATAAGATCTTTATCAAAGAAACCTGATGTGAATTTTTTTTATATTGCTTCACTGTTTATGACACTTTTTACCAAAATGTACTTTCCCAATTATCTCTTTTAATTAGGTCTATTTTTGGTTTTGCTTTGTTTGAGATCATGATTGCTATCCCTGCCTTTTTTACTTTAGTTGAAGCATAATAGATTCTGCTCTAGCCCTTGTTTTAATTCTATGTGTCTTCCTATAAGTAATATTTTGTTGGATTCTGATTTCTAGTCCATTTTGCTATCAGCCTATGTTTTATGGGGGACCTCATCTCATTTATATTTATAATTATGATTACTAATTGTGTACTTCCCCTCATCCTATTTTTTCCCCTGGTTTATCCTTCTCTTTCTCTTTTTACTCTATCCTTCCTCAGAGGTCTCTTTTGTTTCTTATCATTGCCACCCTTAATCCATTCTACCTTTTGTCATCCTTTACCCCCTTCCCATCTACTTCCCCTCTCATTTTACTATTGGGTTATATAGATTTCTTTATGCAACTGAGTGTCTGTGTGTGTGTGTGTGTGTGTGTGTGTGTGTGTGTGTGTGTGTATTCATCCCTCTTTGAACCAATTCCGATGAGAGTTCAAGTGTCACCTGCTACTTCTCACCCCATTTTCTCCTCCACCCTAAAAGTTTTCCTTTGCATGCCTCTTTTGTGTGAGATATTCCCCCCATTCTTCTTCCTCTTTCCCCTCCTATCAGTGAATTTTCTCTCTCTCACTCCTTCATTTTTAGAGGTTATCATTCCAACAAAATAAATTTATACTCATACTCTTTTTATTGGTGAAGATATTTTAACAATTACTTGTAATAATTTTCCACATAAGTTTTCTGAAGTTATATGATCCAAATTGTATCCTTCCTCCCTTCCCTCCCCTCCCCCCTTCCAGAGCTGGCAAGCAATTTGATCTGGTTTATACAATTATTATCATATAAAACATTTCCAACAATATAAAACATTGTTCATTTTTTAAAGAGAATACTCATATAAAACCAAAATCTCCAAATAAAAACCCACATAAATTAAAACATAAAATTGTATACTTTGATCTGCATTCCAACTCCAAAAATTCTTTCTCTGGACATGAATTACATTCTTTGTCATAAGTTCCTCAGAATTGTACATAGACTTTTTTTTAACTGCACTAATATCAAGAAAGTTCTTCGGAGTTATATGTCTTCTTCCTATATTGGAAATGGAAACAATTTAACCTCAATGAGTCCTTTGTGATTTCTCTTTCAAGTTTCTCTTTTAATGCTTCTTTTGAGTATTGTGTTTGAACATCAGATTTTCCATTCAGCTCTGATCTTTTTATTAAGAATGCTTGAAAGTTCTATATTTCATTAAATATATATTTTTCCAAAAGAAGGATTATATATGATTTTTCTGGGTAGATTATTCTTGTTTGTAATCCTAGCTCATTTGCCTTCTGGAATATTATATTCCAAGTTCTCTGCTTCTTTAACATGGAAATCACTAAATCTTGTGTGATCCTGATTGTGCCTCGAAGATATTTGAATTATTTCTGGCTGCTTGCAATATTTCTTCTTGATCAAGCACTCCCTCAAGTGTTCTTAAGTTCTCTTCCATGCTCCTTTAACTGCTCTCTTCTTCAGTGCTCCCTTCACTACACCCTTAAGTGTTCTCTTCAGTTCTCCCCCCCTCAAGTGCTCTCAGGGGCTCTCTTGGAGCCCTTTTAAATGCTCATAAGTTCTCTCTTAAGTGCTATGAAATGCTCCCTAGCTGCCTATATACCAGGCAGATATACCAGAAGTGGAGAAGGGAAGGTCCTAATAGCTGGGGTGGGTGGGGTGGGTGGATAGTCAGTCAGTGGAAAAGTCCACCTGTATCAAGTAGGTTTTGAACTGTCTTGAAGCAAGCTAGGTAAACTAAGGTGGAGGTGGAGGAACAGCGGAGCCTTCTAGGCATGGTGAAGAGCTAGAGCAAAGGAATGCAGATGAGAAATAGTGTTGTGTATGAGGAACAGCAAGAAGCCCACTGTGTCATATGGTGGAGTAGATAGAGGGAGGTCAAGTGAAAGAAGACTGAAAATATTGGAAGGGACCTGGTAATGAAGAGCTTTAAATGCTTAATACAAGAGTTGAAATTTAATTCTGGAGGTAATAGGGAGCCAATTGAGCTCATTGAGCATGAGAATGACATGGTGAGACCTAGGCTTTAAAAAAAGTCTCCCAGCTCTTTAGAAGATCAATTATAAGGGAAGAGAGATTTAAAATAAGGGAGCTAGTTACAAGACCACTATAATACTCTAGGTAAATGGTGATGAGGGTCTGAATGAGTTGGGAGTTATATGAAAGGACCAAAAGAAACTCCCAAGTTGGAGCTTGGATAACTAGAATGATGTGCCTTTAAGAGTATTAGGGAAATTGGGAAATGAAAGGTTTTAGGGAAAGCAAATAAATTCTTGACTTCTTGATGTTCACAACTCATGTCCAAAAAGAAAATAAAAGTGGTTTTAGGACCTTCTTGGATTGAAGCCACTAGATATTTAATAGAGTATGTACTCACTGCTGTTTTTTGCTCTTACTTTTAGAACCTGGAAAGTGATAGGTAATGGGAGAACTGGCCAATGAGGAACCTGTCCTTTAGAGTATATACATTTTATTTTTACTGTATATCATCATAGAAGTTTGATGAGCCTAAGTTCAGGTTGGGCTTTTTTTGGGTGGGGCTTTTATTTCCAGTGTCTGGCATTTCCATGATAAATAAATATTTCTTAAATTTAATTATCATTCATTTTTTTAGAAGATGGATAAGACTATTAGTATGTTTACTTGAAAAGGAATTTCAACTGAACATACTGAATTCTTTCTGAATATAATAAATTGCTCTTAATTGCCTGAGACAGAAAAATAATGAAGCCCCCATATTACCTTTTTAATTTTATTACAGAGTAAATGGTGAATCTTTCAAGTGATGAAACATAAGGATATTCTCTTGACATTTCTATATATAAAATTATAAAGGTAGCTATGTGTCAGGAAAGTAGAGGTCAATTAAGACTTTGATTCAGAGGACTATTATAGAGTGGATATTAATGTACTAAATAATTCCTTGAGGGATCATGAGACCGTAGGAGAAAGATGAATATTTTGCTTTGAGGTAGACAGTGGGGAAACCAGAATTCCTCCTCCTGCTTCTGCTTTATCAATAAGCCAGTGAAAACAAACAAATGATAGTATAAGGCAACTTGGTATAATGGCAGAACACCAGTTTCAGAGTCAAAGAACTTAAGATCAAATCCTTTCCTTGGATCTTCCCTGGCTGAGAGAGTCATTACTTAATGTTGCTGGGCCTCAGTTTCTTCATTTACAAAATGAAGGGACCAAAGGGTTCCCTAACATCCTGACCCATTCCATTAGATTGTGAGCTCCTTGATGGCAAAGACTATCTTTCCTCTTTCTTTGTATTACTGTTTTTTAAACACCTTGCATGGCACATGGTAGATGCTTAATGAATGCCTGTCCACTGAGGGATCTTCCAGGTTTATAGCTATGATCATATGACTGACCATCAAGGGAAATGAGAGGAAAACTAAAAGCTACAGGTATATCTTGTCAAAAGTCAAAGACTTGTCAAAGTCAGAGCTGCTGAGCACTCTGATATTCCTCTCAGATTTTGGGAGACTGGAAAAATCTCTGAAGAGTTTGAAAGCATCAAGGAGAAGAGGAGGTACTTATGAGAGGGACTGAGGGAAAGGGAAGAGAGGATGCTGATGATGAATAAAGAGAAGAGAGGAACAGCTGATCAGCTTGCAAAACTTTGCCTTCCCCCCTCCCCCTCTCCATCCCTTTGTCAATTTGCATTTTAGAATATAATGAATTGCAGAAGGCCAGGCTCTACTCTGTGGTTTTGTCTTATATTCTTGAGGGAATATTGCACGCAAAGATCCTGTATCTGGTTCCTAAGTAAAAATCATCTTGGATTATAACCCATTGTTTTCCTGTAACTGCACAAGAAAAAATATTCTGTCCAGATTCCAATAATCACTATCTTTCCTTCTCCCCCAGTCTCATCCCTTTCTCAAAGCAATGAGTGTCTTCTTTTGAGACTCCTTCTTCCCTCCTTTTTTCCCTTCTCCAGGCTTGGTCAGTGTAAGGTCTCTTCCCTAATGTTATCCCATGTTCTGTGGGCCTCCAGTCCCTACAAACTGCTCGAGTCATCCTGCCCTGATGATGTGGGAGAAAGATGATTGTGGTGACTGAGGAATTATGCTACATGTCTGGCAGAAGGAAAGAATGACATCTTTTGTTTGAAACTCCTGATTGGCCTGTGAGTTATACTGCTTCTCTGCAGTGCTCCAAGAATATGAGACTCACTTTTCCTAAATTCTTTCCTGCTGAAATAACCGTGATTGTAAGTCATGGGAGCTCAGTGCTTCATGCAGTAGTGATAGGGGCTCCCCCGCCTGAAACTCCCTTCCCTTTCTGCTCCCAGCCCCCACTTTCCAATATGATTTGTTCATTCCTGCTTCCTTGAAGTGAGACGGGGCCAAAGGGAGGCACTTAGGGTAAGCATTTTCCTTAAAGAACACAGCTCTTCCAACTTTCTGTTATTCTATTAAAGTGATTTACTATTTACCATGAAGATGGAATAAATTAAATGCATGTTTAGGAAAGATTTAATGGGTCACCAACAGGCCTCTCACAAGGAAATAGACTCACTCTTGCTGAGTGACACTGTTTGGTTTCCTTCTGTCCAATGAGGAGAGGAAGGAGCCTGGTGCTTCTGTGATAAACTTGCAGTATGTCAAAGTCTCTTTTGCAATGGGAAGGAAATTATTTGACCAGCAGCTGGCCTCCCTTTCTGAAATGCCTCAATCACACCTATTCTATAAAGCGTAGAAACAATCCTGAACACGGAGTCATGGGATTTTAGTTCAGATCCCAGCTGTGCCACTTAATTCCTGTGTGTTCTTGGCCAAATATTTTAGCATCTGTAGGCTTATTGAATTTTCTCTTAAGTAAGATCAAGATCTTAGACTGGAAAATAGGTAAGGTACCTTCCATCTCTACCTCCATGACCCAATGATTGGGAACTGAGCGAGGAACTGAGATATAGATATGAGGGTAGAGCTTGGAGTGAGAGGAGATTGGCAAAAATAAGAAATTGATGGTGATTTTCCTGCTTTACCCCCTCCCTCCACTTTTCTTGCTAAGGATATTTTTGTTTTGTTTTTAATTAATTAATTTTAGGCATTTATTATCTGTCTCTACCATTGTTTCTTGTTATTCCCAAAGAATAATGATCCCATCTCTAGTAAGAAGTGGGTGACATGTTTCATCTTTTCTCTGCTGGACTTGTGATCTATCATTCAAGGATTAAAAAAACCCTACATCTTACATGAAATTTAATTATTAAAAACTACTTTGGGATAAATACCCTTTGGTCAAGCAATAGCATTGATTGACTATCAACGATGTCTACAATCCACTTTTAGACCCTTGAACCAGAGTTATAAGGAGGGTGGCATAGGTGGGGTTGTGAGGTTGGAGGGGAGGGGTGTCGTATTTTTTTTCCCACTACAGCCTGCCTCATGGTTTTCAATCATCCTATGGAATGGACATGAGCTCCAGAGGAGGGAATAAGAGCAGGGATAAAAAAGTCAGCAAAAGTAGGGGAGGAGCATGGAAAAGAAAACTGAATTAAGCTCTGGACTTTCTGCCACTGAGTTGGAGCAAACAATAGTTGGAAGGTTAGAGTGAAATTGATGGACAGCAATGGGGGAGGGGAACTGGGAGAGTGACAGTTGCTTTTGAGGCTCTCTTTCCTGGTCCTCGGACTGGAAGGAGTGCTCTCTCCCTGTCTCTGAATAGAAATGCCTCTAGTCCTGGATTTTCCCAACTGTGTGCTCTACCTGGATTCCTGTAATTGTGTCATCAAACAAAAGGATTTAAGGAGAGTAGTTTGAACTGGAAGGTTGGTCTTTAGGGGTGTCAGCCTGAAGAGATGGGCCCAACCAGCTCTGAAGGTCAGAACCTTTTCTTCCTCTTGCTGTCTACTGCTAAAGACTTTGAACTTAAGAAAATTAGCATAGATTAGCATAGACAGGAATAAAAGAAACCTTCCACCAGCCTGTGAGACCTGTCCTCAGCTCAAAAGCTGAGAGAGAGACTCAAACCCAATCTAGGGAAATCCCTCTTTCCTCGTCCCCTGATAACTTTCCAATCCAAACTTGTTATTAAATTCATTTTGAGTTAAATAACCTACAGTTAGATAAGAGGACTGTCATTTCAGGGGGACAGAGAGGGCACTGAACCCAAGGACAGCCATTCAACCATAAGGGTCCTTATCAGACCCCTGCCAGGTGACCTTGATCTGGGAGGAGGCTTGTACCTCAGGGACATTCATTCATTGCTTATCTTAAGGATGGCATATACTACAATTTGTATTTTTTTGTCCTTAATGTATGCTAGACGATTCTGAAGGATGGTATATACTACCATTTGTATTTTTTTGTTCTTGATGTATGCTAGATGATTTTGGAGGATTTTATCATTCAGTCATTTTCAATTATGCCTTACTCTTTGAGATCCCATTTGAGGTTTTCTTGACAAAGATCTTGGAGCAGATTGCTGTTTCTTCTCCAGTACATTTAACAGATGAGGACACTGAAGCAAGGGCAGTTAGGAGGTATAGTATAAAAAAGCATTGGGCCTGGAATCAGGAAGATCTGAGTTCAAATCAAGTCTCAAACATTTACTAGTTATGTGACTTGGGCAAGTCACTTAACCCTGTTTGCCTCAGTTTCCTTATATGTAGAATGAAATGGTTTGGAAATGGCAAACTACTGTAATATTTTTACCACAAAAACCTCAAACTCTGAGTTTTTTTGATTTCCTTCACTTTTTTCTTTATTCAACCAGTTTTTACATTGACCATTTCCCAATATGCTCATCTATCCACATAAGACTCTGTCTTGTGAAGAAAGACAGTTTTGCAAAAATCAACCAACACAATAAAACAAAATCAATGAATTAAGTATGCAACTAAAAAAAAAAAAACTAGAATAAGAACAAATTAAAGTCCTTCAATTAACTCAGATTCCCAATTGGGAATCCTGAAAATCAAAGATGAGATTAATAAAATTGAACATAATAAAACAATTGGGGGAGGCTAGGTAGTACAGTGGAAAGAACACTAGGTCTGGAGTCAGGAGAACCTGGGTTCAAATCTGGCATCAGATATTTCCTACCTGTGTGATCTTGGGCAAGTCATTTAACTCTGATTGTCTAGACCTTGCCCCTTTTCTGTCTTACAATTGAAACTAAAATGTGTCATCATTCTGGAGTTCCATCTAATCATATTTACATATAAACTCATATAAACTTTAGTCCTTTATAACAAAAAGACAATGGAAGTTGGTGGAACAAAACTCAAAGTATTTGTGAATTGTCTATAGTCTAAAAATTTAACTGTATTCTTTATTATGTTTAACATCTTTGTTATTTGTACACTTGGAGCTACCTACCAGCGTAAGCTGGAATCAAGCAAAGTGAAAGGGATGACAGCTGGAGGAACAGTGTCAGATTCTTTTGCCCTAATATTTCTTATGATTAAGTTAAGACCACTTTCCCAAATAATCAATTCATGACTTTTCACAAATGAGGAATCACAATGTTATAACCCAAGCTTATAAAGAAAGCCTGGAGACATGCCAGGCATGAAAATTAAGGCATTCAAGTACAGTGAAATGAGCTCTGGACTTTGACTCAGAGGACCTGGATTTGAATCTCAGCTTCAGTATTTTTTTAACCTGTTTGACATTGGTCATATCTCTTAACCTTTCAAGGATTAAACTAGAAGAAATCTAAGGCTCCTTCCAAACCCATATCTATGGACATCTTTATTTCAGATATGAACTCAACAAGTATTAAGAAGTCTTGGGTTGACAATTATGGGTTTTAAAAATTGATATACAATAACTATTATATTTTATAAAGTTTTATTAACAATAATTAAAGAAAAAAAAAACTACTTGAATCTAGCCTGGTCAAGAGAAAAGAAAAAGAGAAAGAAGGAGGAGTTACAGCCAACTTATAACCAATCATGCAACCATGCAAACATGAGGATGCAGGAAAAGGGAAGGGGATTCTAGGTAATACAGAAAGGAATTTTGAGTAATGCCATTTTTAGGGGTTCAAGAATTTCCAACTATACACAATCTTGAAAAGTGTTGACATTTTTATATTCCTCATTACTGATTTTAGTAGCATTCCCAGAAAAAAAGACACCAGCAATCCAGAATTGAATCCTTTATAAATCCTGCCAGGAATAGGCAGATCACATCAGCCAAAGAACACCAAATAAAATCTAAATATTGTGTATTACCATACAAAAATCATTAAAGGACATGTTGATTCAGAGATATATCTACAAAGGCTTACCATTGAAGAATAAACATTCAAATTCCAGCTTCTCTCTTCTATTTTAAAAGAAATAGTAAAGATATATATATACACACACATATATATATATTCATATATGTATATATGACTCATCCTTCTAGGTTTTGCTATACCATTATTCATTGATTCCTGTATGTCTGTAAGCTTTTTCACATTTACTACTGTTAGCTCTTTTCTGTTCTACAAAGGAAACATCTGTAAGTCATTGTCATGATTTGGATTTTCACTTTTCTATTTGAGACATTGTTTTCCAAGGAAATAATCAACATGGAGTCTTCATCCCCACAGAGTATATGCTTATTCATCAGTTCTTCTCTGGTATTTTAAACATAACTTTATGGTAAATTCCATAAGCTCAGGAGAACTAAATGACAATTTTACACTTGATCTCAGTAGAATAAAATAAAGTTGTTCTGAATATTAGTTCAGGATCCAGTATTCATATCTGCCTATTGAAATCCTATCTCTTTCATGATCAGCTTAAATACTACTTGATCTGTGAAATTTTTGAGTAATTTTCCTGACCACAAATTAAGATTCTCTTTCCCATTTGTAATTTTATTAATTAGTAAGAAGTAATACATTTGTGGCACATGCTATGAAGCTACCCTCTCTACCAATCCCTTGGAAGACCATGTCCTAAGAGCTTGACTGCTACTTTCTTCTTTTGGGCTTCTAAGGGTAGTTCTGAAGAGACTCTCAGACTCTTCAGACTCTCTCTGTCTCTTTTTCTATTGCTCTATCCCCCAAGACTCTGCCAATGTGCTTCTTTACATGATTTCCAGTTGTCAAATAGCTAGCCAGATTTCATTAGTTTTATATGTTAGTATTTAGGATGATGGTTGGCACAAAACATTCCCTACAAAAGTTTATGATGTACTCTGCCACTAATACTTACAGACTCTAGGGGGGAATGGAGTCAGACTTAGAGTGCACCTGTGATAAAGGAGTAACCTACAGCTCTTGGCAATCCTTTTTCTTGGAGGCCTCAAGATGTTCCCTTTTTGTATGGGGGTAGTTCTTCTGCTGAGCTTTGTAGAGCTTTGACCCTACTTTTCCTTTTTTGTATCTGATCTCTCCTCAGATCCCACTGGAGACATAGTCTTTAGCAACTGCTCTCCTGGGTACTTTGGCTGAACAGACGGAAGAAACCAATAAGAAGGTTCAATGGCTGAGAGGGCGACGCAGCAAAGCACTGTGGAGTGCTTAGGGCGTGTTGGAGCACAAAAGACAACACGGCCATCCAATGCAGCTGAGGAAGTCTCCAGGTGTAACGTCTTTTTGTGCCACTGGACCCAGGCTTCCAACGCCGAGAGAGTGGGACTTTCTCTGTGCACCGACTTTTCCACTTAAATCTCCTTCACGCACAAGTGTCTTTGTGCACACATGCACAAAGACAATCGTCATCCTCGGTTACCGAGAGACCACTACTACTACTACTACTACTACTATTACTACTCCTGGGGCCATGGCTAGGATGCTGATGACAAAGTCCAAATCCTCTCATTGCCTGAACATCGTAGTCCTTGACCTGCCAAAAAGAGAGAGAAAAGGAGCCTGAGATTTCATTTTGGTGTACTCAGCCTCCAATGCTCCTTATTAAGGGCTTGACTGCTGGTAACTCTCTTGTGCCAGACAGATGCTAGAATTACTGATCCCAAATTAATTTCCTGGTTTTATAAAAGACTCACAAGACATGAACAAGCTAGCAAGTCAAGTTAGTGAGCAACCAACTAATTGTGTAAGCCCTGAGGATATAAGATAGGCAGAAAATAGAATGTGTTCTCGAGGAACTCAAAGTCTAATGGGGTAAAACAACATACAAAATGTGAATAAAGAAGTTGTAAGCAGGATAATTAACAGTAATCACAGAGGGAAGTAACTAGCATCAAGAGATATATGGAATGACTTATCAGAGAACGAGGGATTTAGTTGGCAAGTAAGGGAAGCCAGGGGATATAGATAAGGAGGGATAACTGCTCTGCATTGGGGGCAGATTCTAAAAATGCTTAGTTGGGACATTGATCTTGTGTAAGAAACAGCAAAGAGTAAGTCCAGTGTCATTGGATTGTAGAGAATGAATTGGATGGGGGGTAGATAGAGTGGTAGAAGAAAGATGTAAGAAGATTGGAAGGGTAGGAAGAGGACCAGATTAGGAAAGGCTTTAAAAGCCAAACAGAAGATTTGATAGTAGAGGTACTAGATCATTATTTGAATATACTGAAAAGGGGGTGACATGGTCAGATCTACACTTCAGAAAGATCAATCAGAATGGATTGGAGTAGGAAGAGGATTGTGGCAGGAAGACCAATTGTAGACTATTGCAACAGGCCAGGGCTTGCAGTGAGGTAGCAGAGTCAGAGGAGAAAAGGGGGCTTATAATAGAAAGTTAAAAAGATAGAAGTGATAGAACTCATCAACAGATTGGATATGGGGATGGTATAGGAGGAGGAGTCAAGGATGGACATAGGTTGCAAGACTGGGTGACTGGGAGGTTGGAGATATCCTTAACAGTAATAGAGAAGTTCAGAAGACTTGGAGGTTTGGGGGGACAGTGAATGAGTTCAGCTTTGGATATTTGAATTTAAGATGTGTGCAGGAATCCATTTTAAGATTTGGTTCAATAGGCAGTTGAGGACATGAGACTGGAAGTCAAGATAAAGTTTTGTGTTGAATAAATGGATCTAAGACTCATCAGCAGAGATTTTAATTGAATCCATAAGTTCGTAGAAAAGAGAAAGAAGAGAAGAGGGCTCAGAACAGAACTTTGGGGGGAGACTCATGTTAAGTGGGTCTTACCTGGATGAAGAGCCAGCAATGGAAACTGAGAAAGAGCAGTCACAATGTCAGAATAGAAATGGGAGAGAACAGTGTCAAAGAGAAGAGGGTGATCAGCAGAGTCAAAGGTTCAAGAGAGATCAAGAAGGAAAGTGACTGAGAAAAGGTCATTAGATTTGGTTGAAGAAGGTTATTTGAAGTCAGGCAGAGAAGAGTTAAAAGGAAAAAGAAAATAAATGAAAGTATCATGGTAGTTGGCTTTATTGAGCAGTTTAACCACAAAAAGGAGACATATAAGGCAATAGCAGGGATAGATCAAGTGAGGGATTTTTTGTGGATGGGAGAGACATAAGTAAATTCATAGGCAGTAGGGAAGGAGGTAGTAGTTAAGGAAAGATCTGATATTCATGAAAGTGGAGGTGATAAAAGGGACAATTTGCTAGAGAAGCGGGGATGGAATGGCTTCATTTGGACATATAGAGAGGTTAGTGTTTGCAAAGAGAAGGTTATGTGAAATGGGATAAAGGAGAAGATAGTGGCAGAAGACTGGAGATGATGGGGAAAGAGGGAATTCTTACATATGGCCTGTTTTTTTGTTTTTCAGTGAAATATGAGTCAAAGTTCTCAGGTAAGAAGATGGAGGGGGAACCATCAATGGTTTGAGGAGGGATGAAAAAGTTTAGAGAAACTGCTGAGGAGAGTAGGATGTTATAGCAATTAGGCAGATGTACAAGAATTGTCTTGCCACAGTGAGGACCCAGTTGAACCTGTATGACATAAATTTGTAGTGGACTTAGCATGGTGTCATGAATTTTCTCCATTTTCTTTCAGCAGTACATGAGTAGGAGCAAAGGCAGTGGATGGAAGGAGTAATCCAAGGCTGGAGGTTTATATGGCAAGATCTTTGATAGTGTAAAATTTAAATCAATAGCAATAACTCCAAGTATTAATTTTATGAAGTTTATTAATAATGATGTGAAGTAGAAGGAATAAAAAGGAAATAGAAGTATAGAAACATAATTATCTGACAAAATTAAGACCACGTACGTTCTCCTGCCTGGCTCAAAGCCAGCTTCCACAGCCTCGATCAGGGGAAGAGCAGAGGGAGGGGTGGGTCACATTCAAACTATCTCTAAAACATAAGGATGAACATGAGAACAAAAGTGGGATGCTGGGATTTAGGGTCCTGGGGAGCAGATTCTAATTGTACAATAGGATAAGTGAGGAAGGAACTAGAGAGAAGAGGAAATGCAGAATTGAACTGAACAAGTCTCTCAGCAAATTAGAACAGACTTCCTGTTGTACCTAGTTGAAAATTTTTGATTAGATGAATGCCCAGGCATCATTCATGCCTCCAATTTATTTATTTAAGATATATTTTTATCTGACAAAGATATCAAGGCAAATTAGATATTACTTATCTTGCAAATTAGATATTATTTATCTAAAATAATAGCATCTTTCCCATTACTTTAAATGGCTTAGATTGATTGCCTAGACAGACACTCCCCACTTTTCCTTCCCTCTTATATTCCCTCCCAAACCCTTGCCTTGTCTTAGAATAAATACTGTGTATTGGCTCCAAGGCAGAAGAGTGGTAAGAGCTAGGCAATCGGGTTCAAGTGACTTGCCCAAGGTCACACAGCTGGGAAGTGTCTGAGGCCACATTTGAACCCAGGACCTCCCATCTCTAGGCCTGGCTCTCAATCCACTGGACCACCTAATTGGCATTTTCCCCCATACATTTTTTACTTCTATATATTATTTAGTCACAGAGCAGTCTGACTGCCATATGCCAAGTGTCTTTTGTACCTATAAGGACCCTATGATCATAAATTTTAGAGTTAGAAGAAACTTTATTGTCCATCAACTCCAATATATTCATGTTATGCATTAGGAAGATGAGAAACAGAGAAGATAAAGGACTTGGCCAGGGTTACATAGTTAATGAGTGTCTGAGGTAGGATTTGAATACAGGTTCTTATTTACTGTTCCACACTGCCTTTCTCAGAAGATTTCAGAAAATTCTTTCATTATGAAAACTCAGATTTTACTTTCCAGCCTTCCTCATTTTATGTAAAATCCCAAAGTAAAAGTTGCTATACAGAGGGACTGTATAGTAATTAAAGATAAAGAGTGATTCAATAGAGCTTGAATCTAGAAAGAATGCAATCATTCTTGTACTGCTTACCTCATAGAATTCGTTTAAAAAACCTTTATTTTCCATCTTAGTGACAATTCTAAGACAAAAGGATGATGGCTAGCCAAATGGAGTTAAGTGACTTGTCCAAGGTCACACAGCTAGGGAGTGTCTGAGGCCATGTTTGAACCTAGGACCTCTTGTCTCTAGGCTAGCTGCCCTGCTCAGAGAATTCTTCTAAAAAGAGCTTCCTGGGAACCTTAAAGTTCTATGCAAATGTGAATTAGTAATTAAATTGATTTGAGCTCTTTAGTTGTTGGTGGCCTTACTAAGTCATGTCAGACTAGTGTGACCTGACAAACAAACCCTTCAGAATCCTGAAGTTTTGTAAGGATGCAGCTATTTCTGACTTAATGGCACAGAATTATCATTGAGGAGCCCTTTAATATACTCCTTGCTTAAGACCTCAGGCTACTCTGGTACAGCCCATTTTAGAGAGTCCCAGGGCTTACAAATACAGAAACATGAGGAAGATGTTGCCTGGGGGAACTAGACAACCCAGAGTTATATTATTCTATCATTTGATCTCCTTTATTTATCCCCCCCCCCCCAAAAAAAAATCCTTTGGTTTTCCAGTGGCAACCGAAAGCCAATCTCACACCAACCCAGCTGGCTGGGCTCTCTCTGCTTTTATTAGTCGCCATTTATAGCCTGGAGTGGATGAATACCTTTATTACAGTTCCCTTCAGGAGCCACTGCCTTCCTGCCTCCCGGAATGTGGTCATCACCTGAAGTCACCATTTAATCAGCCACCAGATGGAACATATTTTTTCTGCATTCTCCTTTGGGCTGCGTTCCCATTTCTAATCTGGAACAACAGAGAGAGCCTCTATCAGGCTTAATGAGGTTGCACGTGCAGTAAGGAAGGAAGGAACATATCCTAGAGTTCTGCAGTGTGCTGGACCTGTGCCAGAAGTCAAATGATTGAAGGAGGCCAAGCATAATGGAAGCCGGGAAAGAAAAGCAAACAGAGGTGGAGAAATAGTGATGAGTGGAAGGTCTTGGCCAGCTGCTTTCTTCTTCCTGACTTAGGAAGAAAACAGTGTTGAAATCTTGGGTCCCAGGCAGAAGGGAAGCGCTGGCTCTTGGTGAAAATGTCACACTTAGGAAGAGCAACTGAAGTATTTCAATGGTAATATTTTAAAAAACGTATTAGAAACTTAGCAACCCTCTTATAAAACAAACATTCAGATAAGCAAATTAGGCAATGAAGTCATATATAACCTCTAGAGCCCAAGTATTTACAATTTGCTTTTCAAGTGTTTATATTAGGCTGAAGAAAATAATAACGTTTGCTTCTCTGTCCTCTTACTTTTTCTTTTACTTACGTTATTAGAAACTGTTGCTGTCCTAATTATGATTTTATGTGGTTATTATTGGTATGTATGCTCTGATACAAGCAATCCACCAGTCTCAGCCTCATTACTAGTGGGGAATCACAGGTGTATAATTTGCATATTTGTATAATATAAATTGCTCTGTATTATTTCACATACATCTTTTCATATTTATTTTTTTTAAACCTTTGCCTTCCATCTTAGAACCAATATTGGTTCTAAGATAGAAGACTAGTAAGGGCTAGACAATGTAGGTTAAGTAACTCTTCCAGGGTCACACAACTAGGAGGTGTCTGAGGCTTCATTTGAACCCAGGACCTCTCATCTCTACATCTGGTTCTCAATCCACTGAGCCACTTGGCTGTCCTCTCACATTTCTTCATATGTATTATATTTATCATTCCTTTTGGTGCAATGATAATCCATTATGTTGATAAACCATAATTCTTTAATTCCTCAACTATTAGACATATAGATTATTTTCTGATTTTTCTCTTTTAAATACAGTCTTAGGGACATTTTGCATGTATTGGTCTTTTTTTTACCTTTTAATAACATCCATAAGGAATAAAGTTTAGTAATGAATCACTGGGTCAAAGTATACAAAATACACAATTAAAAAATTATTGTATATTTGTCCCAGGATGGCACATGCCATAGTTCTTGCAAAAGTGTAATAATTTTCTTTTTTCTCTATTTTTTCAACATAGAATTTTTGTAATTTTAAACTATTTTTCTTAATTTGATGGTTGTAGGTGGGAATCTCAGAATTGTTTTAATTTGCTTTTCTCTGAAGGGTTGGGAAGTTTTTTTCTTCTTCTTCAGGTGATCATTGATCTCTTCCATTGAAAATTGACTAGTCAACTCTCTCTCTCCCAAGTTAGTTCCTTAGATTTTTGTTCCAAAATTTTTATCATAAAGTATTTATATAAAAGAATTTTCCCAGTCTGATACTTGAAGGAAATTCTAGTTGCAATGCTTTTTGATGTATAAAATCCTTTATTTTTATATAATTAAATGCATTTATTTTATCTCTTATAATTTATTCTTTTGTTGACTGTTTTCTTATGTATGCAAGTATGATAAAGCATTATTCTTCCTTTTTTCTTTTTAAAGTGTTTTTTGTTTGTTTAAATATTTAGATCACTGATCACTTAGAATTTTAGTATGAGATGAGGTGTTAATTCCATTATCTGAGTTAGTTCAATATTTTATTTTTAGTACTGACCTCTTTATCTACCGGAGACTGGAAGTTCAGTGACCGCCCTTGGCTAGATCTGAGAGGGGCCACATCAGCATAGGGGCTTTGAGAGTCTCCATTTTTCAATTTGGATATGTTAACTTCTTTGGGTATATTAACAGCTTTGGATGGCTTTGCCTCTCTAGCCCCGCTTTTCTTGGCGGCTCACCATGTTTGTGCTGGACTTAGTATAGACACTAGACCAGTGTTGGTGAACATTTTTGAGTTCATGTGCCCAAATTGCAACTTCAAACTGCCTGAGAATCCCCTGCCTGCATTACCCCAGAGAGCAGAAGGAGAAAGTGCTCACTTTGGGTGGCTGGACAGAGAGGTGAAGCATGCAAAAAATGTGCTCAGAGGCTGCTGAGAAGAGGGGGAATGTAGCAGCTCCCCTGCACTAGCCCAGCACATGTGCCAATATTTTTCCAGTGCTGCACTAGACTATTCTAACTCACTGAAGCTCAAAAATCCCTAACTCAAGCAATCCACTAGCCTCAGATTGCTTTAGTAGTGGGAGATTAGAAGCAATAATTTATATAATATAAAGGATTTAATAAACTTTAATCCTGCATAAATGCCAGTTGCTATTGTTTGTATCTAGAAGATTTTCTTAGTCCTTTATTAAAATATAATTCTTCTTGAAAAGATTCTTGAACCCTAGTCATTTTCTCTCAACCTCTCTTCTTAGAAATTGTTTCTTCATCTACTCAGAGCCCAATTTATAGTTACGTACATCTCATGCTTTTTTCATTCTAAAGTGATTGTATATTCCTAGAGGTAAGGACCTAATTTGTGTGTGTGTACGTTTATGTATCTGTGTGACATTTGGTTTTTTCTGTTCTTTATGGAAGCCATCTCAGAACCATAGCATGATTTGTATTAGTATTCTCTGAAAATTCCTTTCTAGCTAATTTATGAGCCCCTACCAACTTTCTTCTTTTTACCAGACCAACTAGAGGATGACTAGTTCGAAGCAAAAGACTTTAAATAATGACAGGAAGCAGCTAAATGACTCAGTGGATAGAGCCTGGAATTGGGAGGAATTGGGTTCAAATATGTCCTCAGATACTTTCTGGTTATGTGACCCTGAACATTTAACCCAGCCCTTGCCTTTTTGTTTTGGAGTTGTTACTAGAACAGAAAGTAAGAGTTGAAAAAAAATGACAAGTGAATTATTTAATAAATGTAGTGATATATTCTTCCACAGAATTTGACAGAAAATCAATTCCCCATTTTCCTCCCACAAGCCTAATCCTTAAAGCCTCCCCATTGCTTCCTCTTGGTATAAGAGAGGAACTCGAGCAGTTTACTGAGAATTAACCTGGTTCTCAAATCATTCCTTTATATTCTCAACATAGAGGTTAGGGGATTTGCTCCATCATTTATGGAATATATTAGGAAATCTTGTGGGATTGCAAATCCATGGAATTTCTTTGGATGAGAACCACAGAAGGGGAAAGAACCTCTGGAAAGAGAACTGTACCCCCAAACTTACCACCTCAGCAATATTGCTGCTTGTGCAATTTGAGGTAGTTGCAATAGGGCACGGTGTCCCTAATCTTTTAGCTTCTGCTTCTCAGTTCTCTTTTCATAGTGTCCTAGGGTCAAAGAGACATTCCCACATTGCCTGGACAATGCGTGGCCCTCTGTGTGATATTTAGGAACCTTTCCCAAAGCTTTATGGGAGAAGTAGTCCAAAGAGTCTTACATATCTTTACACTTACATATATTTCAATCTTTGATATCCAGATATAAATTAAAATTGAGGTTTTTTAATTTGAAAATTTTTATTTAATTAATTAATTTAAAATATTTTCCCATGGTTATATGATTCATGTTCAAATCGAGGTATTTGTAAAGTGCTCAGCATATGTCTGACACATAGTAAGCACTATACAAATGGTAGCCATTATTATTATTATAAAACATTTCCTTAGCAGTTACCATGTGCCAAGTACTGTGCTAAGTGCTGGGGATACAAATACAAGAGGAGAGCCATTCCTACAGTGGTGTCAGGTAAAGGATATTTGGATTTGGAAAATTATAGGAATAAATGGTTGTTGTTCAGTCATTTCAGTTGTGCTCAATTCTTCATGACCCCAGTTTGGATTTTCTTGGCAAATGTACTAGAGTGTTTTGCCATATCCTGCTCCAACTCATTTTGCAGAGGAAGAAACCAAGGCAAACAGGGTTAAGTATCTTGTCCAATACAACTAGTAAGTGTCTGGGCTGGATTTCAACTCAGGTCTTCCTGACTCCAGGCCATGGTGCTCTATCCTCTGTGCCACCTAGTTGTGCCATAATTTATTATCATATGATATACATTTCCCTGTTTGTCACGTTGCTTATCCTAGAGAAAAAGTAATGGAGGAAATACAGTTAATCATAGAAATGTCCAAACAATCATGCATATACAAGATCTATACAGCAGAAGTGGAAAGTAATCTCAAAGAGAAGGAATTAGTAGTGGGAGGAGGGCAAGGGGCAACTTCTGAAGAAGGTAGAATTTGAACTGAATGATGAAGGAAGCCAGGAAAGCCATTAGTCTTTCAAGGAGGAAGAGGCAGACCATTGTAGGCTTGGAGAATAGTCAATGCAAAGGTATGGAGTTGGGGGATAGAGCAGCATATTCCAAGGCAACAAGTGGCAAGTGTTACATGGAGGGAAGTCTAAGGAGACTGGAAAGATTGGAAGGGATCAGGTTATATCATACTTTAAAAGCCACACAGGATTGTATATTTGATCCTGGTAGTAATAGGGAGCCACTGTATGCATGTGTGTATGTATGTATGTATTTGTAGGTGACATGATGAAACAGTAACAAAATCATACCAGCTTTTGAATTGCGTTCAAGCCTTCTAGCTCTTAAATTCTATGGCTGAATTCCTTCACTAAGTGATAGGCTAAAAACTTTGCAGGACCCCTTCTTTTTTAACATTGTTCTTGTTAAAATGTATCTTTGCGACCCCATTTGTAAAGGATGTTTGGATTTGGAAAATTATAGGAATGAATAGTTGTGGTTCAGTCATTTCAGTTGTGTCTGACTCTTCATGATCCCAGTTGGGATTTTCTTGGCAGAGATACTGGAGTGGTTTGCCATTTCCTTCACCAGCTTACTTTACAGATGAGGAAACTGAGGCAAATAGTGATAAGTGATTTGAGCAGAGTTACACAGCTAGTGTCTGAGGTCAGATTTGAACTCATGAAGATGAATCTTTTTGATTCCAAACCTAGTGGTCTATCTGCTGTGCCACCCATATACTCTTTCTTTACTTTGTGTTTATAGAGAATGTGCTCACTGTGGCATATCTCAGGTTTTTGGAAATAAAAGGTACAAACAATGTGTGTTGTAACTGCGCAGGCAAAGGGCATTGGGGTGGATGGTGAAACAGAAGGAGCAGTCATTACTGTGAGCTGCATAATGCCCCTGTCTGTCTTTTTGCTTTGACCTTGTCCTGGAACTGCCTTGTGGTTTTGAAGTCAGGAGTAACCAGATGGTCTAACTGTATTTGTAACATCCTCTAATCCTGTGCTGTTTGCACATGTTCCACTCCCACTGGTGGCCACTTCAGTGGGAACCCCGAGCTCAGGGGTGATCTGATCAGAAGGAGTCTTCCAATGAAAAGGGCCCATTTGAGAGAGAATGCTCCTCCCCTTGAAGCTGGCAGACTGGCACCATAAAGGAAATGTAAATCATGAAAGATTTCTGCGTGCTTTCCTGGAGAGGGGGACAGAAGGAGGCAATTATGCTGACATAATACATATATATATATATATATGTCCACATGCATCCAAAGTCCTTGAAGATGCTTTGCCCTCTCTAGTGGATAGCATAAATCTGCCTCTCTCTTGCAATTTTTATTTTTATTTTTTAAATGCTTACCTTCCATCTGAAATAGGTGGGTAGAATAATAGGCACTTAAATAAATAACATAACTAATTAACTATTTATTAAGCTAAGGAAAGAAAAGGAAGGGAATTGGGGAGATCTAAACTTAAAACCCCAAAGTCAATGTACTAAACACACTAAATCTTTCCATACTATTCTAATTAATTCCTTAATTACTACTTAAGATTAGGGGAGGGCTTGTATGAACAGGAACAAAGCCAAAGGAAGTCTCACAACTGATGTCCTTTTGGATCTGTCAGAAGTCCCAGTAGAGATCAGTAGTATACAGGATCAAGAAGGGGACTGATGGTTTAACACATACCACCCACCGATGTAATGGTAATGTTAACCACTATCTCTACCACTTCCTTAAGATGATTTTGCTTAAGAAAAGTCCCAGTCTCCTGGCAGCTTCCAAAATCTCCTTCAAAGAGCAGCTTCCCCAACTGTCCTCCAGAGAGACAGTCTCCTCAACATTCTGGAATTTTCTCCCTCTGCCTCTGTACTCCCTGCTTTCAGCTTGCTCCTGCTAAAATCCCTTACAACACATCTTAGAATCAGTATTGCTTCCAAGGAAGAAGAGTGGCTAGGGCTAGACAAAAGGGGTTAAGTGACTTGCCCAGTGTCACACAGCTAGGAAGTATCTAGATCAAATTTGAACCCAGCACCTTCTGTTTCTAGGTCTGGTTCTCAATCCAGCTGTCCCCCTCTTTCTTGCAATTTTAATGAGTGTCTTAGAAATCCCGAGGTGACAAATAAAAAACCCAAACATCCAATCAGATGCCTAATGATTATGAGCATCACCATGACAAGTGAATAAGAGAAAATGTTTTTTGGTTGTCAGTTAGAGCCAGTCATACCTAAAAGATGTTGAAAATCTGACCTGGGGTTAGTTACTAGAACATCTCCATGTCTTAGTTTTCTTGTCTAGAAATTGAAGGGGCTGGTTTGGATGACTCATAAAGGCCCCTTGTAGCTCTGGTCTAGGGTCCGATCAACCTCCATGCCTCAGAAGAGTGAATGGGGAGTTACCCCTCACCAATTTTCATGCTATGCTCATGCCTTACTATAGGCAACATCTCATTCTTTGGGGCGTGATGTTCCTGAAAGAGGCATAGCTTGTTTCTGCTTTGGAATTCATCAGCTAAGAAATACATAGAAGTAGGGTGCCAGGAGAATTAAATATCTAGGAGGCCATCAGCTCCCAGAAGTCATCCACTGTAAGAGTCCAGAGTCATGCGTCTTAATTTGCCAGCGTGGCAGGTGAGATTTCTGACTGGCAGAAGTCAGGGGGCTGAGGTGAAACCCCAGCGAACTGGAAGATCTTGGGGGAGGGTTTAGACTGAACTTGAAGAGCCAATGGGTGACGTGTGCTTGCTCTCTGCCATTTTTTTGGGCTTGTGAAAGGAGCTCTCTATGTAAGCCATTTTTGGCAAGTGGTGTGGCAGGGACCATGCCTGGCTGGGAATCCGGGAACTCTTGGGCTCTGGTCCCTTTCTGAACTCAAGTCTGCTCCTTTTCTGGCCCAAATTTGTCCAGCCCTACCATGAGGGTGGCTGGGCCCCCTGGCCCCAGGCTGTGAAGTGGACCGGGACCAATGGAGAATCTAAGACCCGATAGAGCAGAAGTGACTTGGCTGGGGACTTTGAGTTAGATAGACTGGAAATCTTATTTCTCACATTTTTTCTCTTTACTAATACGCACTTCTAAATTTAGAATAAAGTCTCCAAGATTAATTTTTATTCATGACAGTGCTAAGCTGGAATTCGCAGGTTTTGCTCTCAAATTCACAGCTCTCAAATTCATAATGAGCCTTCAGTAAGGTCCTAGCCATAAAGTTAGGGAAAATTCATTCAAACATTTTGCCTGAAACCTTCCCCATAACCAGGTTGCCCAAGTGCTTGTCTGAATCTGGTAACAATGTAGATGTAGTTTTGTGAAATAAAAATTATTACCACCTTTTGTCTTAGAGGTGATACTAAATGTCAGTTCTATGGCAGAAGAATGGGAAAGGCGAGGCATTCTGGGTTCAGTGACTTGCCCAGGATCACACAGTTAGGATGTGTTGGAGGCTATGATTTGAACTCAGGTCTTCCCAACCCCAGACCTGGTATACTATCCATTGTACTATGTAGCTGCTTTAGGTTTGTGCAACTTAATTAATTTGGTTTTAGGTGAGGAGGTTTTAGAATGCTTGAATTGATAGAATCATAGGTTTAAAGAGGAGGTCATCTAAACTACTCTAATGCTCTCATTTTATGGTCAAGAAAAAATGAGATTAAAGAAGTTAAAAGATTTATATTTAATGCAAGTATCAGTGGTGGGAATTAAGCCCAAGTGTTCCTGATTCTAAGTTCATCACTCAACTACACTAAAATGTATTTAATATATAGCTATTGTTAGGGCAGCTAGGTGGCATAGTGAATAGAGTGTTGGGCCTGATTTCAGGAATATTCATTTTCCTGGTTTAAATCTGGCTGCAGACACTTACTAGCTGTGTGACCTTGGACAAGTCCCTTAACTCTACCTGTTTTTTTATCTATAAAATGATCTGGAGAAGGAAATGGCTAACCCACTCTAGTATCTTCACTGAGAATCCTCTAAATGGGATTAGAAATGGCAGAAAAGGACCCCAACAACAAAATCATTTGGATGGGGAGAGAGTGGATGAGATGAGGGGAGGCGAACAAAAAAGAATAAGCCAAATGAAAAGCATGGTAAATTAGCTAAAGTCTATGAGACTGGCATGACACCCAATCAATGTCAATCTCATCCTAGGCTCAGAATATAGCAGCATTTACTTAAAAAAAAAGCAAAAAACTTGCTTTAAAAAAATGCTCCAAACACTGGTGTTCTATGTGATGGGAGAGAATAGACATTTTATGAGAATTTGGGTGTTAGAAATATTTTTCCTCAAAGGTAAAACATTTGTAATAAAATAATAATAATCATGATAATTTCCTCAGTCTATCACTGGGGACTCATAGTGTGCAAGTGTCTTCCAATGATACGGATTGATAACTTGTCTATATCTCATAAGCTTGTTGTCTGGGGGCGTTGTGAGCTTGAATGACATCTCTGTGTTCACCCACCAGTGTTTGTCACCAGCAGAATTTGAAATCAGGGCATCTTGATTCCAAGGCCAGACTGATCTACTTTACCAAACTGTTTCTCTATGAATATATATGTGTGTGTGTGTGTGTGTGTGTGTGTATGTGTCAAGTATGTAGTCAAGATCAAATTAACTCTCTCCTGCCCAGTTTTAGATTTAATCACCAAAAGCATAAATACCCCACTTACACTTGAGTGGGGAAGGTCTGTGACCCACCTGTGCGATAGTGTGTGATGAATCAGAATGGACTGACTGCCCTCTGGGCAGTCCTAAGCAAACCTTTAGCTGTAATTGGTACACATAGAATGGAAAGAAGTCACAGGAAGTGATGCAAAGGATGGTCTTTAAAAAGGCTAAGAACTTCCTGTGAAAAGGTCTTTTTGGTCTTTCGTCTTCAACTTGACTTTGGAGGAGCTCTGAATGAGGATCTCTTAGACTGCTTCTACTTTCCTTAAAAACTACCACATGGGGTGAGTGAAAAGGCTGACTCCTTTCCTGAATTTTCTGAAGGGACCAGCCTCAGGAGAGGCCTCCCTTCTTGAGGCCTCTCTGGCTAAGGGTTAATTAGCCCTGCAGGGGTTGGAGCAAAATACTTAGTGTGTAGGCTAGATATCTTACCCTATCCTCTCTCTGATTTTCTTACTTTCACTTTCTACATTTTAAAAATAATTAAAATAAATCTCTTTGGAATTTGGCTAAGGGGGCCACCTTAGACTTTAAAGAAATGTCAGAAGACACAGCTGGGTAGCTCAGTGGATTGAGAGCCAGGCCTAGAGATGGGAGGTCCTGGGTTCAAATGTGACCACAGATACTTCCAAGCTGTATGACCCTGGGCAAGTCATTTTAACCTCCATTGCCTAGCCCTTACCACTCTTCTGTCTTGGAACCAATATACAGTATTGATTCTAAGGCAGAAGGTAAGGGTTTAAAAAATGCATTTGAACAAAGTCTTAAAAATTTTTAAATGTATAATTAAAATTTCCCCTCAATTATGTGTAGAAACAATTTTTGACAATAGTTTTCGTACATTTTATAATTTAAATTCTCTCTCCCCTCCATCCCCAAGGCAGTAAATAATCTGATATAAATTATACCAGGTCTTTTTTTTTTTTTTAAAGCATTTGAACAAGGAAACTAGGAACTATTAGGCAGTTAGATAGTACGTGAATAGGGTTATAGGCCTAAAGTGAGGAAGATCTGAGTTGAAATACACTCTCAGACACTTACTAGTTGTGTGACCCTGGGCAAGTCACTTACCCCCTTTTGCCTCAATTTTATCATCTGAAACATGAGCTGGAGAAGCAAACATTAAACCGTTTCAGTATCTTTACCAAAAAACAGCAAATAGGGCCATGAAGAGCCATGGGAGACTGAGTAACATCATCAACAAGAGGGATTGGTAAAGGTATGAGAGGAGGGAGTGCCTTCCAGGGATAAGACTTATCCAGTGCAAAAAGATGTGCATGAAGAACCTCAAGAAGGCCAGGCTTGACTGGAATATAGACAGAATGGAGAGGAGTCATTTGTAATATATCTGAAGAGGTAGGATGTGGCCAGGCTTTAAAGTTCTCTTTAAATGCCAAAAGAGTTTATGTTTACTGCTAGAATACATTGTCCCCAGTCTAGGGACTAGTGTGGCAGCTGTATCTATCATGCCCTGTGTCACCACGGCCCTCCACTGCAGCTGAACCCCCAAGCAGCCATGCCCTCTCCTACCCCCGTGGTCCCACCTTCTCCATCACTGATCCTACAGAGGGAAGAGCTTTGGACTGAACCCCTTTCAGGGACAGATTTTGCTTCAGAACTGGTCAGTGAAGACTACTTGCTCCATACTGGGTCGTTATAGTATGACGAGAGGTGGTTATTGTTGGTCCTTTGTTTCTAAGAGGACTGATGACATCCCTGGGTGATGGCTTGACTCACATGCAAACTGGATTTAAATGAGGCAGAGTTGCAAAAAGTCATCAATCTCACACCGTCTTTCTTAGAGTCAGAATCCAATAGCAAGACAAAAGTCAGGATATGGGACAGCTAGGTGGCTCAGTAGAGAGCCAGGCTGGAAAACAGGAGGTCCTGAGTTCAAATGTGGCCTCAGATACTTTCTAGCTGGGTGACCCATGGCCAGTCACTTAACTCTCATTGGCTAGCCCTTGTGGCTCTTTTGCCTTGGAACCAATAATTAGTATTGACTTAAGATTTTAATCCTTAAAGTTAAGGATTAAAAAAAAAAGTCAGGATGACAGATGGTGGCCAGGGATGTAGTGGATAACCTTGGTTTCTTCAAAGTCTGGCCAAGCTCAAAGTGTTCCACCGCAAGATCATTTTCCTGGGGTGTTCTTGGAGCCATAGTAGACACTCAAAGTAGTTGGCAAGCCCTAAAAAGGGCTCATTCAATAAGCCCTTACACCAGAGGGGCTAGTTCTCTCTGAACACCCCAAACACATCTGAGAGGCAGGATGGAATCATCAGTAGAGCACTGGACTAAACAGGGCAGACAGAAAGAACTAGATTCAAGTTTCATCTTTCACAGGGACTATTTGCCGCTGGACAAGCCACTTTATTTTGTAATGGCTGTTTCTTCACCTGTTGGACTCAAAGGCCTCTGAGACCTCTTCCAGGTCCTATAATTCTAGGATCCTCTAAACTATGCCATACTTCTTTTCTGACAATATCTAGGAACTGGATTTGGAAATCTCTTCCCTCTGGAACCTCCTGCCACAAGCAAAAACACTACTTTTAGGATCATGAATTTAGAGTTAGAAAGGTTGCTAAAGATCTTTGAGTCTAACTTACCCATTCAAATGATGAGCAGACTGAAGCTCAAGGAGGTGGTGAGTTGCCCAAGGTTATCCCGGTATTACATCAGAGTTAGGACTTGCATCCCAGGTCCTTTCACTCCAGTGAGTGTTCTTTCTAATGTTCCATACTACCTCTGAATTTATTCTGCCTTGCTTCCACAAGACCCCTGGATTTTACCCAGGACCCGAACTGCCTCTCTCCACCTGGGTCTCATCCAAGCCTGGAGCCCCAAACACCAAAGCCTCTTGTCACCAGGACCTTGTCTCAGGCACGGGGTCCAATGCAGAGCCAAATTCCTACTCTTTATTCACAGTATCTTGTGGTTACGCTTCATCTGAAGAAGCAAAGGAACTGGCACAGAGTATGAGTTTAATCAGATCCCTGGTGACTTGATTACTTGCCCAGACTTCTACCCTAATCTCCTTGCTGGCTTCTTTCCTTCTGCCTTGCTGTTTCAGAGAGCATTGGACTTAGGACCTTGGACACCCAAGTTCTAGATCGACCCCTGACAGTGTGTTAGCTGTGACCCAGTGCCCAAGGTCCTTGGCCTGGCCACTGCTGAGCTCAGCTCCCTTATTTGTAAAAAGAGGGGTGTCGAACCAGGTCGTCTCTAATGTCCCCTTCACTCTAAATCTATGCTTCTAAAAATAAATCAATATATGCTTCTATGATTTAAGACATTAGGACCCTAACTCCCCTGCGACTTTCCCCTTTCTGTACTTAGCAAACTCCCAGATCTTCTTCCTTTAATCCCTAAACTTCAGAGTTGCCATCTACCAAGGAGGAAGCCAGGACAAGAACCTCAGACACTAGGCCTCTCTCCACCTGGACCTCATCCAAGGCGGAAGCCCCAAACACCAAAGCCTCCCGTCACAAGGACCTTGTCTAAGCTGGGAGCCTCCGGACCTGACCTTCACTCGCCCATCCCTCACCTCTACTTACCTCTCCCATCTGAGTTCCCTCCTCTTCCATTGTGTCTTAGGGATCACCCAGAAAATTTATAATGCTAGATCTCTTGTTGTCATACTCTTTCCTTTTCACCATTCTCACCAAAAAACTTCCAGAAGATACCGAATCCCTCTTAGTAAGGAATGTGCCTTCTCTCATATCCCTTGACACACTGAGCTAGGAGGAAGTGAAGGCTGCATGCTTCCCTGCTCTTCACTGACACTCCTAGAGGTCAACTCTTAAAAAACCAAAACCAGAAACAAAGCAAACCAGCCACCCTTTGCAGAGCCTTATTGCAGTAATGCACCTTTTATTCTTATTTTGACGTTATTTTTCTTCATTACTTTACTTTTCCAGTAATTACTTTAATTTCCCAAGCAGAAGTCGGAGAAGTGGCTCAATGAATGAGTCAGGTTTGGAGTGGGGAGGTCCTGGGACCAAATATGGTCTCACACATTTTCAGGCTGTGGGACTCTAGGCAAGCCATTTGACTCCAATGGCATAGCCTGGACTCTTCTTCTGCCTTGGAACTGATACTTAGTATTGAAGGTAAAGGGAAAGGTTAAAAAAACTTCCAGGCAGCTCAAGATCTTATTTGAAGTTTTTCTGTCCAAATCAATCCTTGCCCTTACACTTGAACACTTAACATGCCTGTTGACACCCCCTTAACCACCTTGACTGCCCAGTTATTCAGCTATTTAAACTCTCCTAACTAATTTGTCATTCCAACTCAAAAACCCACATGGTGGCCACTTTACAATACCTTTATTTCTCACTGAGAGGCAACATGGTAAGAAAGTTGGCTTTAGAGCCAGGAAAACCTACATTCAAGTCCTTATTCTGATATATACTGACCTTGTGATCCTGGGCTAGTCACTTTATCTCTGAGTATTCTAGGCAGAGGTGGTACCACCATACACTGGAAGAGGGAGTTCCTGTATCAGTGAAGCTACAAGTCCAGTCTCTGTCTTTATTCTCTTAGTCCTGAATAGGCTACTCCCACAATGCAGAACTCTGAAACTCCCCTCATTCCATCTCTTCCTCTGCTTTATCCCTTTAAAATCTACTTTGCATTCTCACTGTGATTCCTAATCATTCCACCCCCAGTCCCCACCCCTTCTCTCATTCAGCTCCCTTTCCCTTGCCTTTCTTTTAAAGTCTTCTCTCTTCACAGTCCTATTCCTATAATTCCGATTAAGGAATTCACCTATACTCTGTCCTCTTGGTCCCTTGTTCTTGTAGTAGATTCACAATCCAGGAAGTCCTCAGTTAAACTCAGATATTCATAACTGGTGTGACCCTGGTCTGATATCTCTGTTCCTTACATTCCTCATATCTGTAAAATGAGTTGTTGCCTCAATGGCCTCTTACCGGTCCCTTTTAGCTCTAAATTGATGTTTCAATGATTTTCAGAAATACCAATGTTGGTTTACTCCATCATCTGCATTCTCTATCTACCTGCATCACCAACTGCCATTAGAGGAAATTCACACAACTGCAAATGTATTACCTAATATTAACAGGGATATCATTGCTACCCAGAAATCTTTTCCTTTTTCTTAGTATAATTCTCAACCACACATTCCCTAGTAGCTCTTCTAAATATTCTCTTATTTTCTTGATGCTCTGCACTACCCAGCTACCTCTATGTTAGTGGAAAACCTTACCTTCTACTTTGTTGAGATGATAAGCGTCTTTTATTCCTTGGCTTTTGACATCACCGACTGTTCACCTCTTAACCCATTGATACTAGGTAATTTTTGTAGCTAATCCAGTTTAAGAATTAGGGCATGAACTATCAAAATTAGGTAGGATATATGAAGAATATATTGTATTTTTATTTAACATAAACTATCTTTAAATGAATTAAGTGAGGAATTATGGAAAAATTTAAAAACAGAAACTTTAGAGGAAATACTTAATATTTTGGGCAGAGGAATGAGAGTGGGAATAGGGAGTAATATATTAAACCATGTTTCTACCTTTCTCCATTTCTTGAAGAGAATCTCTTTAGTCATCCTCAGTCCATTTTAGCCACACTTTTCAGGTCCTTGACAGGAAGAGGTATGACATGACACCATTAATTCTTTTTTTTTTTTAATCCTTATCTTCTGAAGAGCAGCAAGGACTAGGTCTATGTTGGTGTAGCCATGGCACATTTGCCCCAGTGGCTTAGAGGGGGCTGCTCCATTCCCCCTCTTCACAGAGCTTGAGGACATTTTTTGTATGCCCTGCCCCTCTGCCAAGCTACCCAATTCTAGCCCTTCCTCCCTCTACTGTCTAGGGTAATTCGAGGGGCTCCCAGGCTGCTTGAAGTTGCAGTTTGGGCACGTGATCTCAAAAAGGTTTGCCAGCACTGGACTAGGTAATCAGAGTTAAGTGACTAGCCAAGGGTCACATAGCTAAGAAGTATCTGAGGTCATATTTGAACCCAGGTCCTCCTGAATTGACAGGCCTGATGCTCTATCCATTCTGCTAACTAGCTGAGCACCATTAACTTTTAATCACAAAATATTTCCTAAATAGAATCAATGTATAAATAATTATAATAGTCCACCCATAAGCCCAGATCTTTTAGCACTCTACCATTAATGACAGAGTATCCATGAGGAAGAATGATCATAGACTTAAAGAAACTTGCCCTGGTCTCCAGGACCCACCCTGTCCATGACTTCAGGGGTCCTCAACTAGGTGTGGTGGTGAAGGTGTAAATGAGTGATGGGAAGATAGTTGGGAGTGTCAGCCTGTGTCAGACTTTGCACGGAACTGTTCCATCTGGCCCAGAGTTGTGTTTATTTTTATACCCTTCAATGGTTACATATTTTCTTGGCACAGAGCTATATTATTCAACACACATATTCAATGCAGATAATTGGATAATTGGATAAGTCATACATTAACTTTTAACAAATCATTTGATTAACATTCTGTGATCATTCTATATACTTATATTGTTACTATTGATTCTGACAACCTACATAAAGCTTTTGCAAAAGATAAAATGATTTTGTCACAGGTGGTGTAGCTAGAGATCAGTTCTTTCATTAACCTGTGAGATTCTTGGGTTTGTGGACAATCAAAGAAAATAATTTGTGACTTTAAATAAAATAGATAATCAATCAGGAGTTATTTAGAAAACAACTAACAAACACTGTAGCCAAGTTGAGGGATCAAAGGATAACAGAAACAATCCAATTTTAAATATCATTTTTCTAATGTTAAATTGGGGGTTTCTAAGACAGATTTTAGTTGGTAAAACAAGTCATTGAGGCATGGTGTACTGTAGGGTAATTCATAAACTTTCTCAGGAGAGCTTGTTCCAGGTCTGTACATTGGGTGGCAAATTTTGAGTGCAGCTTTGTTAGAAGTTATATTCATAAGCAGAAGTTAACCCATGATAGTCTTTAGATTTGATTTTGTAAGTATGATCTTTTGGTGATATTCTGGGGGGATAATATGGAACATTAGTATTAATCCTGCAAGTATTTTGCTCTCATATTATCTTTCCTGAAGCTAGGGAGAGAACAATAATCATAGCAATTCCAATTGTAAGGGATGTTAGTGAGAGAAGTCTAGAAGAGGGGGACTGAGTGGGTATCTCCATCCTTCCTGGGGGTGACTTTGTGACCTTCTGGTTTCCATGTGCAACTGTGTCAAAGAGTGAGGCTTTGATGGCCCCCAGTAGAAACTCAGCAAGAAGGCATGTGACTAGGGACACCTATATGCTCAGGGTAACATGTGATTGTATTCTAGACCTTGACATCTTTGTCCTCTTAGGGAATATTTATATGTCACCCTCTGGGAGGACTACTTCTGGCTATTGCTTTAGAATAATCTCTTGGCCAAACTTTAAGGCAAAGTTACACACTTTTAGCAAAAGCAGTGTCTATATGTAAGCCTTGCATCTACAGAGCTATACAAATCAGCCCTTTGGTCTGGGCTCTAAGAGAGTTTCTTCTCTCTTAAGTCATAAATGTCAATAAAGGGTAAGAAAAATGCCTGAAGGTTTTTTTCCCCCCTCTCAATTCTTAAGTCAAGTAAAGGGCAATATAGCCAAGCCTCTCCTTTCTCCAATCATTTCTATTGAGTAGTTCAGAATTCCTTCTTTAAATCAGGTCCCAGCAGCAACATTTTTTCCTCCAATCAGCTCAACTCCAAGGGGTCTATGCAAGCCCTGTCTTCCTCCAGTCAGGTCAGAGGGAGAGGGTTCAGGGATATATGCTCCAAGTTCTTCTCTCATCTGTTTTTCAATGGCTATCTTTTTAGCTGAGCTTGGCTCTCTTCAAGCAAGCATAAAGATGAAGTTTCTGTTCTCTGTGTCTGGTGACCATACTTTGCTTCCAACTCTAGTTTAAATTATGGTCTATTTTTTCTGAAGTGACTCAACTCTAATTCAGGTAAAATGTGACATACTTAGGGGCCATAAACAATTGTTCAGTAATTGCCAAGAAAGTTCTGGTTATCAGGATTTCCCAGAATTGAACTCAACATGACTTTATGTAACATTCATGAGCATAATATGTAACATTCACAAAGTATCCTGTGACTGCTGGGAAATGAAACTCTGTGGCCATTTTTGCCTAACGTGAGTGCTTTTCTTTGAGGTGTACTTTCTCTTAAATTCTTTCAGATTAGATTCTCTTCCTCAAGTATTTTTCTCTGGGGGAATATTTTTTCCAGGTCCTCTTAGTATCATTTTTGTTTCCCCCCAAATACTTTCTCTAAGGGGTTACTTTTTGGAGGATCTTCTGAACTGTTTGTTTCTGTTCCTTTTCACAATAAAACTGTCTAAATCTGAAAGGGACAATACCTTACCAAGCTGTCCAAGGATTTAGGGATTGCTTTGTTTTTTCATTGTCATTCAGACATTTCAGTCATGCCTGATTCTTGGAGTTTTCTTGGCAAAGATACTAGAGTGGTTTGCCCTTTCCCTTTCCAGCTCATTCCAGATGAGGAAACTGGGGCCAGCAGGGTTGAATGACTTGCTCAGCGTCGCACATCTATCAACTGTCTAGGGCTGGATTTGAAGTCAGGAAGATGAGTCTTCAGGTGGCTCATTTCTTATCAATAAATCTGGGGTAGTGAGGGATGCAGTCAAATTCCTGAGAGACAGAGCTGCACCCTTAAGGGAATTATCACAAAGTTATAATTCCTGGGGACAGGTTTCATCATGGCTACTCTATATACTTCCCTTTCTAGTAATCCTGCTCCTCCTAGTAGTTCTCCTCACTATAGGGCCCACTGTACTTAAACTCCGAGCCAAAAATAGAGATGGGAGGTCCTGGGTTCTAATTTGGTCTCAGAGAGTTTCTAGTTGTGTGACCTTGGTCAAGCCTCTTAATTCCCATTGCCTCATCCTTACTACTCTTCTGATTTAGAACCAATAAATAGCATATTATTAATTCCAAGATGGAAGGTAAATATTAAAAAAACACTTCCTGATTGCAAGCCCTCTGCTCTATCCACTACAACACTTAGCTACCCCACTTTACCTCAAGTTTTCTCTAATAGTTTCCTCTCCTTGTTACCTATATTCATGATCTTTTGACCTCTCCCATACCTTGATTTTTTTGACTACAGTTTATACCTGATAACTGCAGGAAGCCTTCCCAACTTAGCTTGTATTATTTCTTGTCTGAATCATAATACTTGCTGCTAACCTACGGACCACAAATATCTCTGGTTCTACTCTCTCTTCCTCTCTCTCTCAAAAATATTTTATTTTTCCATTTGCATGTAAAAACAATTTTTTAATATTGATTTAAAAAAATGTTGAGTTCTACATTCTCTTCTTCCCTCCTGCCTCTACCCCACCATTGAGAAGGCAAACGATTTGATATAGGTTATTATATACATGCAGTCATATAAAACATATTTCCATTTTAGTCATGTCATGAAAGAAAACTTGAATCCCCCCCCCTCAAATAAAGCAAAAAAAAATGCTTTTATCTGTTTTCAGATTCCATCAGTTCTTTCTTTGGAGGTAGGTATCATTTTTCATCATAAGGCCTTCAGAACCACCTTAAATCTTTGTATTGCTGAGAAACCCTCACAGTTGGTCACCATACAATAATGCTGATATTATATATTTTTCTCCTGGTTATGCTTATTTTAATTTGCACTGGCTCATATAAATCTTTCTAGGTTTTCCAGAAAGCATCCTCTATACCATTTAAAAAAATCCAGACAACTTTCTTAAGAGTCTATCTTTATTTCCCTGCTCTACTTGGATTTGACTCTATGAACATCATAGCTCCCCTATGATAATTTCATCACCTAAAATCTCATCATCATGGAAATTGTTTTGGTTTTGGTACTCAGCACCTCAGCACCCTTGATTACATCTTTCTTCTCAATGGAGAATTGGAGGACAGAGCAATAAAATCTTCCTAAAGCCTTCCCCACAAAGGGTGCCCTCTAGTACCCCAACCCCTTTCAGATTCCTTTTGTGTTTTGTCTTCCCTGATTAGATTGTAAGCTTCTGGAGGTCAGGGACTGTCTTTCCTTTTCTTATTTGTATACTCAAATTTAGCACAGTGTAGGCACTTAATAAATGTTTATTGATTGATTATTGACGATATCTTGCAGAGAAGGTAATAATCTGCACTAGTATGTGTAAGTTTCTCTCTGGAAACTTCCAATTTTGATGAAATTACAAATATAGTTAAAAAAACCCCACACACCATAGATATGTGATATGTTTTTACTTTTATTTCCATCATTTATACTTTCTTGGAGGTCTTTGATTCAGTTCTGAACTTCACACCCTCATTCCCCCTTTGATGAATTGAAGCAAGTGACATGAGAGGTATGATCTGCCTTTGAAATCAGTGTTCATTATTGCTTTAAGTGTTGACTGTATTTACCAGAGGCGACTCAGTAGATAGAGCACTGGGTCTGGATTCAGGAAGACGAGTTCAAATCTGGTCTCAAACATTTACTCACTGTGTGAGCCCAGGTGACGTCTGTTTGCCTTAATCCTTTGGAAATACCAAAATTTCTCTAGTATCTTTGCCAAGAAAGTCCCATGGATTTTCCGTCATGGATGGTCCATAGGGTCCTGAAGGCATGACTGAACAATTGAACATCAATAACAATAAGCTATTCCTACTATGTCCTGGTGATTGGTTAGTAGAATTGACCAAATAACCAGGACTTTCAGTGCATTTAGCAGAGGAATGATATGTTAATTTGTTTCCAGCAGAACAAAATCTTGGGGTGATCTTGGTATGTCTCAGTGTTACTTTCTGAATTGTACTGAAACTAAAGTCTGTGTTCCCTTTAACCTGAATTTCATGCAAATGTAAGTAGTTTCATGTAACCAAGAGCTTGAGAATGTGTAGCTATGGAAACCTAGTAGAAACTAAACATGAAGGATATCAAAGTAGAGCCTGTTCAGTATAACACAGAGTAGACCCACCTAATGTAGTAGTCTCTCCTAAAATTATGTGAAAGGTTGTATACCTGGGAAAGGAAATGTGTGTCCCAGAAATAATTTATTAGGTACTTACCTATCTAGAGGATTAAACAATATGGGTGACTCATCTCTTTAATTTTTATAAATATTTAGATTATGGATTTATCTAGCTGAGAGATTGTGATGATGAAATATGGTAAAGCTCTTTAAACACCCCAAGGAAAAATTATTTAAATTGTTGTAGTTTGTGACTTGCAATTCTCTGAAGTTAATTTTTGTTGTAAAAAAAACAATCCAACCCCACCCAAAACCCCAATTCTATTGTCCTGGTTAGGTGGGCTTATTCTTTAGTTTTGTTTATCAAGTAAGTTATATATTGAACTTTGGTACACACTATACTGTTCATTCTTAATCTCACATGCACATTTTCTACATTTTTGTGAAAAAGAAATGAATATTGCAGCAGTGTTTTGACTGTTTATAGTTTTCACTTTGCTGAAATAACTAGGAGTTTTGCCTTTTTATTTTAACAAAAATTCAGAATAAATGATTATCTTAATTTGGAAGCAACATTAGAGGTCATATACTCTACTGCCATTCACAGCTGATCATTGTACTTTTTTGCTGTCATTGCGTACATTGCGTTCTCCCAGATTTGATAATTTCATTTTTCATCTTTTCACATAAATCTTTCATTCTAAAGCATAAAACTGTGCATACTATGTGACTCAGAAATACCACCACTAGGTCTGTATCCCAAAGAGATCAGAGGTAGGGGAAAGGCCCCTGCTTGTACCCAAATACTTAAAGCAGCAGCTCTTTTTGTAGTGCAAAGAACTGAAAACGAAGTGTGATGTCAATCAATTGGGGATTGGTTAAACAAATTGTGGCATATGGTTGTATTGGAATACTATCATGCCATAAGAAATGATGAACAGGATGATCACAGAAAAAAAATGACAATCTGGAAAGATTAAGTGCTTGTTGATGGATTGATCCTTCATGAGAAATGCATATTTTCCCATCTTCTCTGGGCTGTGATGTGGGGGAATTTTAGGAAATGTGGGAAAAGGCTGTTTTTGAATTTTTTGTGTCTCTGTGATTAGCATAGCTTCTGGTATATATGATGCACTTAATAAATGCTTATGGTTGTTGCTAATGATGATGATGTAGGAGATAAAAAGGAGGAAGACAAAAAATGCAATGACATGGAATGGTGGCTCTAACATTGGAAGACTTGATTTCAAATCCTGTCTCTAATATACAGTTTTTGAGTGACTTTAGGGCTTTCTGGCTCTCATTTTTCTCCTTGTAAAATGGGGAAGTTGAATTAAACTCAAGGTCTATGATCCTCTGATGCTGAGATCCCCTCTAAGGAAATGCATATACAGGACAGAAACCTAGGTTACTTCTATTCTAACAGTTGGTCTGTGGAAGGCTTCATTATTATGAATGAATCTGTGTTTGGATTACAGAAATTTTCATAATTGAACTCAGGGTGGGTTAGTCTCGGGCAAAATTGGGAATTAAGTAGTTTGTCCCTGGAACCTCTGGCCCCCTTTTGGCATTCCTTTCATTTCTTCCTCAGGCATTCAGTGCTTTTATGCATCTCGGAAATGATAACATAAATAAATGGGAACAAAAGCAGTTGATTCACAAATAATCAGTGCTCATGTAGCTATTTAGAAGCACAAGCTTATGACTTTCCTGTAAGTCTAAAGCTTTTCATGTAATTCTCTGAACCATCACTCTGTGGTAACAATTAGATCTCCTTGGCTTAGGAAAAGTTTCTCCTGGTAAAGCTAGGAGAAAAGGGCTATTTCTCTGTTGCCAGTTTCTAACCTGTGTCTTTACCTGTTTATTCCCATGTTAAAGTCACCATGACAAGGAGACTCTGAACTTTAATTCTGATTGTATTTCTGTTAGTTGCAATGCCATTGAAGTCAAAGTATTCAGAGATCTGCCTGAGCCTTAGGTTTTCTGCCTGTAAAATGGGACAATAGATACTCCACTGATAGGGTGAGGATGAGGGGGACAGTGGAAACTAGATTGCAAATACCAAGTGTCAGAGGCAGCCATACTAAGGCATTTAGCTCAAGAAAACAATAAAAGGAAATCAAACATGTCTGTAGAGGGGAATGGTCTTTAGATGTGTCCCTCAGGGAATATTGGTTTTGCCTTTCCTCCTGAAATTGCAACCAACTAGGCTGGGAATATTGAATGGATTAAATTTATTCGATGTGACAGCTCCTTTTTACCTCCCTCTTTCTTTCTCTCCCCTCCATTCCTCTCCCTCTATTTCCCCCATCTGCCCTCCCCAAATAGCCACATTCTTAATTTTTCATTCTGAAACAACTGCTGTCAAAGACTCAAAAACTTGAAGGATTAGACTGTAAAGTACACAGTGAATTTTAGTCTTCATTTCCCTTAATAGGAGTTGAAATGTTTTTGTTTTTTCCTACAGGCACTCCTTGCCTATGGGGGTTAATTACAGAAGCCAAAGGGGCTTGAAATTTGAAAAAGCTATCTTGTTAGTCATCAGACCAAAGAACTCCCCATTTCCATCTGCCTTCGTGGTGTTGGGGGAAAAAAAGAGAGTACCTTGGAAAGGGCCTTGATTAGGAGAAGTTGTTCACAGAAACTAATGATTACAGATCTTCCATATTTGGAACGGAGAGCTAAAGAACTTTAATACCCTAGCAGAAATAATCCCTCCTTATTTTGTGAGCTCTTTAGATATAGCAGAGCCCCAAACGTCCTGCTGAGTTAAATGGGAAGGCCAGAAATACTTGTAATTACCTAAAAGAGGGGAGAAAGAAAAGTAGATTCAAGACACCTAATCAGTGGAAACTGAGTACTTTAACAAGCTGGTAATTTACAGCTTTAGGGTGGTAGTGCTAGAGGGTTGGGAGTAGGGAATGGTCTTTGCCAGGAACTAGGCAGGCTCTTTACAATCCCAGAGTTTAATTAAGGCAATGGAGGGTGGATTCATATAGCTAAAGACGTGTGTAATTCCATCTGCTCTGCTCTTGGAACGGGACAGGATGCAATTGACAGAGCACTTGGGGCCTACATCTGGAAACAACATGTTTCAAAGAGTTTATAAATCCTGTACTCAAGAAAGGAAAAAAAAAAGAGCGGAAAAGGGAGGGGGCTGATGGCAGTGAGGGGGGAAGTACACCAAACAAGAGCCACTTTCTTCCAGAGATGTGCTGTGCAGGTTTTTGTTTCGGTTCAAGGAATACATTTTCTAATGTCTGGGCCAGTCGTTGATAATAATTGACTAAACATGCTTGTGAAGTATGATCGGAAAGCAGGAGGCAGTGTAGACTTTCTCCTCTCCCAGCTTTATTCCCCATCGATGGGATTTGAGAGGGACGGGCTGTCTGGTCCAGCCTTCTCAGTCTTTTGTTCTTGAACTACCTAAGGAATCAGCCCAGAGATCAAGGGAGCCTTCTGTTTCTCCATACTGCTGCTGCTGCTGCAGCCTGCTTTCTAGGATGTTTTCTGGACTCCTTCCTTTGTGATTACTTCTGCTTTCTAGCTACCATTAGTCTAGGGGAGGTATGTGCTTGTCAGGAATGGGGCAAGGAATCGACATGGACACTTTTTTCTCTCCCGACAATAAAAAGAGCTACTTCTTTACATACTCTTCCCTGAGACTGAAACACAATTTTATTTTTTAAATCAACTAATTAATTAAGTTAATTAAGAATATTTTTTCAAGGTTACATGATTCATGTTCTTTCCCTCCCCTCCTCTGAACCCCCTCCCAAAGCCAACGAGCAATTCCACTGGGTTTTACTAGTATCATTGATCAAGACCTATTTCCATGTTATTAGTATTTGCAACAGAGTGATCATTTAAGGTCTACATTGCCAATCACATCCCCATCGAACCATGTGATCAAGCAAATGTTTTTCTTCTGTGTGAAACATAATTTTATTATCTGCACTGAGGATTTATTGATGGAAGAAATGCCTGATGAGGAAACAATCTCTATAATGCAGGTCAGCTCCTGTAGTGCAGACAGACTCAGAGAGTTGCCTGGGATAGGGATGGGGGGACTCTGAAAGGTTTTATTGAATTATTATTGAATTAATGATTTAATTAAATGATTTACCAGGGTCACTATATCTAGTATGTATAAAAGAAGTGGGATTTGAACTGAGTTTTACCCAATTCCGTAGCAGCAGGCTGGGAAATCAGTATTTAGAATTAACTTCTTACTGAGATTGACCATACATCTTATTTCAGAACAGATTACAATTTATTTAAAAACTCTCATTTAATTTTTCATGAGCATATTAGAGAAGTCTGGTACAGAAGAATGAAAGGTCCTGGAGTCCTGGGTTCCTAATCCTACCTCTTCCACTTATTCATGTGAATTTCAAAAAGTCATTAAACAAGGGGCAGCTAGGTGACTCAGGGGATAGAGATCCAGGTGTAGAGAAAGGAAATTTTGGGTTCAAATCTAACCTCAGACATTTCCTCACTCTGTGGCTCTGGACAAGTCACTTAACTAATTGCCTAGCCCTTACCATGTTTCTGCCTTGGATTCTTAATATCAATTTAAAGATAGAAAGTGCTTTTAAAAAGTCGCTAAACCTTCATGACCATAGTTTCCTCATTGATAAAAAGAGGAGGTTGAACTTGTTGATCTTTTAAGGTTCCTGCTATAAAGACTGCTTGAGCAACATCCCATAAGTTTTAATATATTGTCTCATTATTGCCATTGTATTTACTGCAACTTTCTTTTTAAAAACCCTTATTTTCTATCTTAGAATTGATACTGTGTCATTTCTAACACAGAAGAGAGGTAAGGGCTAGGCAGTTGGGGTTAAAGGACTTGCCCAGGGTCACACAGCTAGGAAGTTTCTGAGGACAAATTTGAACCTGGGACCTCCCATCATCAGGCCTGGCTCATTATCCATTGAACCATCTATTTGTCTCCATTGCAATTTTCCATCATTTGTATAATTTGTTCCTTCATCTACGAGTTCTTTAGAATTAAGCTATTTAGTTTTGAATTAGTGAATTATTCCTTCTAAGGCCCTTTATTGAATATACTTTTTATTGAATTGTGCTCACTAAATATGTTTAATAGTTCTGCTTTTTCTACATTTTTGGTGAGTTTTTTATGTTCTAGTACGTAGTCATTTTTGGTAAAGGTGCTCTGCATAGCTAAGAAATATATATATTTCTATTCCCTTTTATTAATTGCCAGAAATCAACCTAAATTTCTATTCAAGTCTTTCATTTAGATTTGTTTAAGGCCACTTTCAGCTCTAAATTTATGATGTTACTTCCAAGAGCCTGCCATTCATATTTCCCATTTCTAGACTCATAGAGACATCCTCTTTCTACTGTTTAAAGTTCAGCCCCAATGCTTTCAATGCTTTCTCTTCTAGCTTGGGGAAATAGAAAGAGTTTTGAATCTGGAGTCAAAGAGAGGTCCAATTCTCATTTACAAGCCATGTGACATCAAGCAAATTACTTGCCCTTCCTGGACTTGTTTCCTCCTATAAAATGGGGAGGTTAGACTAGATGACCTTTAGAGATCTCTTCCAGCTATAAATTTATGATCCTATGATTTTATTCTGAAGTAGAAAAATGATTGGCAATTCTTCCTTTCTCCCCTCACTCTTTGCCTTTATTTGAGAACTGGGATGAGTGTCATGAAATACTTCCTCTCTGTTTCTTCCTCCACAATACAGATCAAGTAACTATGATGGTACAGAGCAAATAGAGTTTGCCATGTCGGAGTTTTCCCTATTGTTGTTGTCCTTGATAAAGTTTCTTTTCATCCTTTAAATTCAATCCAATAAGCAATTATTAAGTACCTATTATGTTCAAGAAGCAGCATGATATTCTAGAGAGTTAACTGGCCTTGGACACAGGAAGGACTGCATTTGAGTCTTCCCTCTGACATATGCTGGCTGAGTAATCCTAGGCAGAACTCATAATCTTGAAGTGCCCCCAGTCAACTCAGAGATGATAAATTGCAGAAAATATACTGACCTATATGAGTAGAGAGAGTTTCTTCATCTCTGAGTTCCTTATATCAATAGAATCACCCAGCCAGTCTCTATCTTTTATGTGTAAGGCATTGAGCCAAGGATACAAAGACTAATAAAATGTAAAAAGTTCCTGAGCTGGTGTCTGTGAACTTATTTACTAAAAAAAATTAAATAATTGTTGCAACATAGTTTATTTATTATTGTATTTTAATTTATACATTTAAAAATGTTAACCTGAGAAGGGATTCATAGGCTTCACCAGACTGTCAAAGGGATTTGTGATACAAAAAAAATTAAGAGCATCTAATGTGAACATCAAAATATATGTGGTAACATGAGGAGGATTGGTAGGGCAGGAGCATTTACAGTAGAGAAAGTTAGGAAGGACTTCCTAGAGAAAATGATACATAGGCTGAACAGTGACATAATCAAATAGTAGAAAAGGAAGGTGTATATACTTTTATGCCTTGAAAAAATTAATATTTATACAAAGATTCTCCACTCTTGTCAAGAATGACTTTGATCATTAGTTTTTATAGCAAGTTTCCTTGCATCCATTTTGTTATTGGACAGATCACACTACCTTATGCCATCTCTTTTCATCTTGGTTGTTTTTAATCAAATTTTTCTAAAAATCCTCTAAAGAGCACATTCTGAACTCATTGGGAATCTTCTTTTTTTTTTTGGTGATATTTTATGAATATGACTTACTACTATGTGGCTTAGATCAAGTCACTTAACCTTCTTCGACCTCAGTTTTCCTAATATGTAAAAGGACTGAACTTGATGTCGTCTCAGGTCCTTCCCAGTTCTAAATCTAGTCTCATGATGATGATGCCCCATGACTATGATTCGTAACTCTCACCATATAACTCATTCAACTTGTTTTTAAAATTTCTCCACTTAAATATCAAATAAGAGAAACACTTTCACAAACATAGTGGAAAAGAGAAAATGGTTATACATGAAATTGTAAAATTTGCCTTTATCATGTATAATAAATTCTATCTGTAACTTCTAAGCTGACTTGCTTGTACTTGATTCCCTCTGCCCTTCGTTCTGGTCTCTTCTGTGCCTTTAAAACAATGCTTCAGTGACTTGCATCCCTCTGTTCCTCCTGAATATAAGTCATTGTCAGGAATATCTTGTGGCTTTCTTACACTCATGATGACTCTTCTCATTGACTGGTAATTTGGATTCTTATGAAATTGTGGTGTTTCATGATCCACAGTGGGGATAGTTGAATGAGTTTTTGTGGCAGTGAAGAACTTGGGGTCCTTGAAAGTGCTACATTATTTTCCAAATATTATACAAGAAATATTTATTGATCATCTACTGTATACAGAGCACTATTCTAGAAGCTGTGGGAATATTGGTCCAAGTCCTCAGGGAGCTTTTAGTCTTGTTGAAGATAAACGCCAAAACAGAGATGATAGGAAATGTGATATTGTAAGTAGTTTAGAGAGCTGAAAAACAAAGCCTGCGTGTCATCTGAGACAGGAGGTCATTCAATAATCAGAGGGATCTATGAATGCTACTTGGACAAGGTGATATTTGAGTCTACCTTTAAAGAATAGAAAAGAATTAATCAGGCAAGATCAAGGATGAAGGTCATTAGAAGGCTGGAGAATGACATGAACAAAGGCATACAGGCATAATAGTGCATTGTATTTTGAAGGGCAGAGAGACCTCTAGTTTGCCTGGAGTATAGGAATTGTAAAGGAAAATAAGGAGATAAAGTTGGCAGATGAGGTCTTTGGCTAATAGATTTAGAAAGAACCTCAGAGATCATCTAGTACAATCTCTTCATTTACAGATGAGTATCTGAGTCCCACAGAAATGAAATAATTTGCCTTTGACATACAACTATTAAGTAGCAGATTGGAACCCAGGTTTTATCATTGTAAATCTTTTATTCTTTCCACTGTACCATGTTATCTACTGTATTACTATTTTGTAGAAGATCTTGAATGCTAGGCAGAAAAGCATAAAGTTTGTGCAGGTAATGGGGAGCCACTGAAGATTTTTGAGCAAGGGAGAAGTTATTAAATTTATATGTACAAATATTCTTTTGATATTGGTATCCAATTACAGTAATTTAAGTGTCTACTATGTGCAGAGTGCTGATTGAGACATTAAGAACACAAAGACAAAAAAATGCAGAATGGATCCTGCCATAAAGAGCTTACATTCAACTAGGGAATGCAACATATACCTAGACAAGCGAATACAAGAGAATTTGAGGAGGAGAAAAAGTACAGATAACAGTAGGGATCAAGAAGGGCTTATCTTCAGAACTGGGAGAACAGCAATAGTGGGCTCTGATCAGCTGTGAAGGACTTAGCTACTCTCAGCAATGCAATGATCTGGGACACTTCTGAAGGACATGATGAAGAACATGATCCACCTCCAGAGGAAGAACTGTTGGAGTCAGGTGCAGATCAAAGCACACTATCTTCCACATTAGTTTATGGTTTTATTTTATGGTTTGGGTTTTTATATGAATATTCTCTTACAATAATGGAAATGTGTTTTGAATGCTAAAGCCTATATAAACTTAGATCAAATTGCTTACCTTCTTTGCGATGAGGGAGAGAAGTAGATCTTATAGTTTCGGAAAATGTGTGTTGAAAATTGATATCCTACGTAACTGGGACAATAAAAATCTCTTTGAATGAAAAAAAAAAAGAAAGGCTTACCTTAAGAGGTGGTACTTGAACGGAACTTTGAAGGAGGCAAATGATTCTTTTGGGGCAAAGGTCTGAAAGAATATATCCCAGGCATGAGAGTGGGGCAGCCTATGCACAGAAGAGAGTGAGTACTATTTGGAGAACAGCAATAAGCCATTTCTAGGAATCTAGCCTGTGAAGGAGGAGAATGTGGAGTGAGCCAGGAGATGTCGTCCCCCACCAGATTGTGAGGAGGAAATAGAGAAATTTGTGATTCATACTGGAGGGATAGAAGGATGACTGTTGATCAAGGGAGCACTACCTGTGCTTTATGTATGAAGGATGAAGTAGGGTGAGAAGAGGTAGATGGTGAAAGACATAATCTAGGGAGATGATAATTCATGGGTGTTGAAGGGAAGATAGAGAGAAAGGGGGAAGAAATGGCTTTTCACACACATGGAAATGGCTTTTCTATTCAGTTCTGGGCTCAGTTCATGGTTCATCAGCAGTGCATATCTGAAATATACCCATGTAACTAACTTGGTTCACATCCATGGTGCAAATTAAGAACTTTGGCCCCATATTCATCATAATTCTACACTTCAAAGGCTGGTTTGCCTTAGATGGTTGGTGCCCTTAGTAAGAGAGCAAAACTCTTAGACAATGGGGTTGGGGTGGTGGGTGTTGAACTTCCAGCCTTGGGCTGGGAAGGATCCTTTCCTCGTGTGTCATTCCTGTTGTGTCTCATGCCACAAACGAAGGGATATAAGGATGCAATATAAGGATGCGTTCAGCCATGAGTGTTTGTGAGCAATAATGTTAAATGTTTTCCTTAACAGCAAAAATAGAACACTATGAAGGGAAATGAAGGCTAGAGTGGAGTAGGGTCTGATAGATCATTTCTCTCAGCTGGTTTGCTTCTAGCCCAGCTTCTGCTGCTAGAGTGAGAGCTTATTATTTGAAAAAAAAGTCACACTTCCCAATTTCTTGATTTAGAAGTTGTTTCTTTCATGACTTCTGAAGGAAGACATGAACTATTGTCACAATCTGTCATGAGAGGCTATCATGAGATTACCAACACCTCTCCCTTCCCTTCATGTTCACAACATGCTTGAAAACCTCCCCTTCTCCCCTTGGTGTCCTTTCTTCCTAAACGGAGAAGAACTGCAAATTAAACAGTTCACCCCCCCCCCCCCCCCGCCCCCTCCAGCCCCTCGCCACTGTATATTTGCTATAGACAGCCGGGCTCTTTCCAGGCTTTGTTCTGCACATGAACACAGACCTGCATATATGCTGATAGACTCTGGTAGTGCCCTGTCCATTCAGCTGGCTGTTTAATCTGGGCATTGTATACTTTTACTAGAACTTGATTTTAGGATGAAGAACACTCTCTGTTTTTGAATTCTGAATGCACATTCATTTGTCATCAGCTCTTTATGTAGTTTCTTTGCATTTCTCCAATCTCTGTGGTTCACCTTTTGCAAAGCCAGAGTGAAATTCTCATGTTGTAAAAATAAATACCTTATATATAGTAACACATACCTATTTACAATGGGAAACGGAATAATCGATTTACTTCTGTTTTCAATCAACATCAACTGGAAAAGTCTCTCAAGGTAAATAAATCTGCACAAATATGTCAAAAGATGTCAGTATCTACTCCATGTGGTGCTGGGAGTGAAACCTGATGCTGGAAGTGCTAATGATGTTGGAAGGAAAAAAAAGCAGAAATATTTTAAGCAGTTACTTTCCCCCTTTCTTGACTGGTGGATTGACAGCTTGGTTTCAGAACTTTGCTTTGAGTCCTAATCTTTTTATGATTTTTGACTTCAGGAATATTGAGTTTCGAATCTTACTTATTTAGGGCTGATAGTGCTGAGTAACATATTTTCTTAATACAGGAAGAGACTAAGCTTAATTCAAGTAAAACTGGTTTACCTCTGTTGGAATTCATAGAATCACCATGGCAAAGCTGAGAGTACAAAACTGTTTGGATTTGTGGTAATTGTTTGATTTTATTATACCTTCTCTTTCACATGCTATGTTGTGGAAATTAATTTTAAAAATAAAATTGGAGGGGGAAGCTGGGTGGCTCAGTGAATTGAGAGTCAGGCCTAGAGATGGGAGGTCCTAGGTTCAAATCTGGCCTCAGACACTCCCCAGCTGTGTGACCCTGGGCAAGTCACTTAACACCCATTGCCTAGCCCTTACCACTCCTGCCTTGGAACCAATACACAGTATTGATTCCAAGACAGAAGGTAAGGGCTTAAAAAAATGAAATTTGATTGATATCTTTTTTTATGTCACTACAATTTTTCCCAGTATCCCTCCCCCTTCCAGAGATCCATCCTATGTTTCAAATATTTTTTTTAATAAAGAAAAAATCATCAAAAATATGTGGGAATATATGCCTTTTACCATGAGGTACCTCTCACTTTTACAAAGATGTAGAGATATCTTTTCATTCATGTCTTCTCTTCTTTGGAGAAAGGCTTGTTCTTGGTCATTTTACAACATTCACTTTGATTGTTCTTTCCATTTATATTGTTACAGTTATTGTGTATATTGTTTTCTTGGAGTCTCTCTCTCTCCCTCTCTCCCTCTCCCTCTCTTCCTCTCTACTCCTCCCCCTCTCTTCATCTCCCCTCTCTCCCCCCTCTCCCTCTCTCCCCTAACCTTCTGTCTTAGAATCTATATTGTGTATTTTCCAAGGCAGAAGAGCAGTTAGGGCTAGATAATGGAGATGGAATGACTTGCCCAGATTGCACAGGTAGGAAGTGTCTGAGACTGTATTTGAACTCAGGACCTCCTACCTCTTAAATCTGGCTCTCAATTCACTGAGACACCTAGCTACCCCCTTGGTTCTGCTTTCTTAACTCCTCATCAGCTCATGTAGATACTTCCTTGCTATATATACACCACTCTTTAGTTTTTACAGAATATTATATACATGTATCACAACTTATTTAGTCATTCCCCAGTGAATGGGCATCTGTTGTTTTTCAGTTGTTTCAGTCATGTCCCTCTCTTTATGACCCCATTTGGGGTTTTCTTGGCTTTCTGCCTCTAGCTGTCTCTTAGGCCACTGTGCCTAATGGGGATCTATTTTCTTTCTAATGCTTTGCTACCACAAAAAGTGCTGCTACAAATATTTTAGTATATATAGGGACTTTCTATAAATGGCTTCACTGGGCTATAGGCTTGGTTGTTGTTGTTCAATCATGTTCAACTTTGTGACCTCACCTGGGGCTTTCTTGGCAAAGATACTGGAGTGGTTTGCCATTTCCTTCCCCAGTTCATTTTATAGATGAGGAAACTGAAACCAACAGTGTTAAGTGATTTATTTGCCTTGGGTCACACTGCTAGTTTCTGAGGCTGGAATTGAACTCACAAAGATGGATGAGTCTTCCTGACTCCAGGCTTGTCACTATCTACAGTGCCACCTAGTTGCCCATAAATCTAGTGGTGGAAGCATAAGTTCATTTTTAACCATTAAAGTGTGGAGACACCGTATCTTGTTGGCAACATTGGAGGATAAGGTTTTCCATAAGATTGCTGGCACCATCTTTGTTGATGACTACATGATTCTGAGATTTTCTAAATAACCAAAGTTTACCTCTTTAAGCAGTAATTTGGCAGAGTCAGGATTCTGAATTTAAATCCTTTGATTCAAAGTCCAGCATTCTTTCCACCTCTAATAGTCTCAAATGAACTATTAACACCAGTACTGGAAGCTAAGATTTTAAGGAGAATCTACAGATGTGGCCCTAGGTTCAGATCTGATGAGAATTATTTAGATTCTGGAGGTTGTAGTAGGCACTATGGTGTTTCCTAACCTGGAGTGTATCTTTGATACATTCATGCCTGCCTTGGTGACAGAGATCCCAAAGCTTTGACAGAAAGCTGGTGGTCAAAGGCATAACTAGGTTAAAAAATAAAGTTTGAAATGGACTTTTCTGTACCATTCTGGCCAAGTTCAATGAGAGCTTACCACTTCCTTCCTTCCTTCCTTCCTTCCTTCCTTCCTTCCTTCCTTCCTTCCTTCCTTCCTTCCTTCCTTCCTTCCTTCCTTCCTTCCTTCCTTCCTTCCTTCCTTCCTTCTCTCCCTCCCTCCCTCCCTTTTCTTTCTTTCTTTCTTTCTTTCTTTCTTTCTTTCTTTCTTTCTTTCTTTCTTTCTTTCTTTCTTTCTTTCTTTCTTTCTTTCTTTCTTTCTTTCTTTCTTTCTTTCTTTCTTTCTTTCTTTCTTTCTTTCTTTCTTTCTTTCTTTCTTTCTTTCTTTCTTTCTTCCTTTACCTTCCGTCTTGGAGCCAATTGGCTCCAAGGCAGAAGAGTGGTAAGGGCTAGGCAATGGGGGTCAAGTGACTTGCCCAGGGTCACACAGCTGGGAAGTGTCTGAGGCCAGATTACCACTTTATTTCTGTTGACTGTAGGAGTCCCTAAGGACATACCTGGTATTCTTATGGGATAATCCAGCATTGAAATGATACTAGCCTGAACATCTTGCCATCTACCCTGCTATTGTAATCCCAGCCAGAATAGTAGTCTCCAGACCAGACCTTCAGAGGCTGTGTAGCTTTGGATCTCTCCCAGAGATGGAGCAAGTCATGATTTTTGAGTGTAAGAGAGTACAAACTCACTTAATCCACTATGCCAAGCTGCACCTAGCCCATCCATCAGGACATCCTGCTTCTGCTTTAGCACTTGCCTGGCTACTGAGCTGATTTCGCATTCCCTCAGTTTCCCACTTCTTGCTTTCAAAAAAGTAATCAAATCAATATTGCCATTGTTTCTAGAATGGGCAATCAGTTGCCTTATGCCTGTATTCATTATCCCTTTGACTCTCAGGGACCAAAATTCACTTCTTTGGATATCTCTTCCCTATATGAATATCATTAAGTTTCTTGAGGGTAGGAACTATTATATTTGTCCCTATTATCTAGCACATGTTATTGTTCAGTAGTATCTAACTCTTCATGATCACATGGACCATACCATCTATGGGATTTTCTTGGCAAAGATACTGAAATGATTCTTCTGCAGTGTTAAGACAGAGATTAAGTTACTTGCTTAGGGTCACACAGCTAGTAAATGTTGGGGTCTGGATTTGAACTCAGGTCTTCCTGACTCCAGGTCCTGTGCTCTAGCCACTGAGTTAGCTTGCTGTCTCCTAGACAAAAAGAGATTAAAATGACTTGGCCAAGGTCACATAAAAATAAGTAGAATGAGTAGAATAATGTTAATAGTAGATGCTTAATAAGTTCTAATTCATTTAGCATTTCTATATATATTTATCTATATTTCTCTATATAGATATATTAATTACACATATATTTATATATAATTATATATTATTAATATATGTACATGTATTGCTGTATATACAGTCTAGCCTTGCTATATCATGTTAATTTATCATAGAAAGGTTTAAAATGTATACAAATAGTAAATAAATATAATGTTGCTACTTTGTAGATTTTCATCTATCACAGGGGTCTCTGGAACGTCACTCCTGGGATAGGTGAGGGATCACTGTAATTTTGTATGTGGTGCTAGTTAGATATATATATCCATATCCACACACACACACACACACACACACACACATGGTTATCTCTTCTATACCATAACAGTTGTTAGATCGTGGCTTGGCATCAGAAATTAAAGGAGAATTATTTTGGAGTTTTGCAGAAGCTGTAGATGACATACAGAGGCTAGCAGATGACACAGAAAAAGTTTAAAAACTCAGAGATATATGCTTAGCCCAAAATGGACAATAAGGTGCTGTAAACAACCCATCAAATAAAAAGAAAAAAATTCAGACTTCTCTGGTAGGACCTAAAAATTTTACGTGGATTTTCCAAATCATAGGGGAGTGCCACAGCCTTAGCCTCCTCAAAGTGGAAGGGATAATTTTCTCTCTCTCTCTCTCTCTCTTTCAGATTTGAAAAGCAATTTGCATATATAATATAAGAAAATAATTTCTGATTCTGAAAACCACACCCTTAAGGCATTTAGTCCATTTTGTGGATGAGGATACAAGATCAGAGAAATAAAATGATTTGTCTGCAGTCCCAAGTCTCTAGTCGGACAGTGGCTGAGCTCAGGGTTCTGGTCCCATGAAAGACACTTTCCACGCCCACCATGTTGCTTCTCCTTGGATGCTACGGGAACAATCTTGCCAGTGTTTTGAGGGCAGAATTTAAGGGATTTTCTCATAGAGTCATCCAGGATAGAGGTTCACTGTCCACCTCCCTCAGCTGTTATAGTTTTTCCTTGATGCAATCAAAAAGGATTAGAAACTAAAGCCTCCTGTGCCTGTTGCCAATGGTATTTTGTGTCTTTCAAGGATGTTAGCAGTGATTTTGTTGAAACTAGTGGAATTGTTAAATTTCTCTCTGTGGGAGCTTGACTCTCTTTGTTGGATAGCTTCTGGCCTTTTCTTTGGCTAAGTCAGAACAATGGGGAAAGTTCCCTGGTGCCCCTGTGAGTCTCCCCCTCCAGCCCCCCATCCTTTCTTCTTAGACAACTGTGTCCCCTCCAGATCATGGCCCAATAGATGAGACACATTTCTAGGTCAACAGAGATGATTGAGAAATTGATGACCTTGTCAGATGATGAGAGAGTTTGCCAGAGACCAGTTGAGACTTATACAGTGTGCCTGAGTCCCAACAAGGGACAGTAATTGGTTTCAGATGAGTTCAGAACAGTTCTGGAGATAATGTTTAAAATCTCTAAGAGGCCAGTGGCAGGAGAGCTGTTTCCAATAAGGTTTTTCTCAGAAACTCCACGGTTCCTTCCCCTTCCCCCCTCGCCCAGATGCACTTGATAGAGCCAGAATGATCTAACAGGTTAGCACAGGGGCCTATAAATCTCGAGATAGGGCACAGCTTGTTGGTGTGGATGAGGCCATTTTGTGCAGTCCTTGCAGGATCAGAGCCTCGCTGAGAACGTAAGCCCTCTTACCTCATCAGGCTGACACCTAGCTTTCCTCTGCTCCTCAACTCGATTTAAAGAAAACAATGGAGGCTCTAGATTTTGTGTTCATCTGATCATGCGCCCTCTTTGCTTGAAGAAGGAATTTCTAGTGAATGTGGAATCAAACCTTTGTGGGAGGACCTTGAATCAACTAGTAATCCCTCCCTGCTTCCCTCTCTGACTTTTTTCAATTTTGATCGAATGGGCTTGTCTTTCTATTTTTGTTGGCTCACAGACTTACAGCTGAACAGTTCTCCAATTCAATACCTTATGTAATAGTTAAAATTAAATTACGAGGCTGCTAGTAGCTTTAATAACTTTATTACATCAAAGTAGTAATAGTAAAGGGAGGGAAAGGTAAGAGAGAGGTAGAGAGTTACTTAGCTTCCTACTCTATTGGCTGCCATGATGGATTGAAGCAGAGCACCAACAGGAGTCTTTTACCTCATAAACAGTTTTCTCCACCTACTAGCTCTCCCATGTCACAGCTCAGGAACCAATCATAGTTTCACTGATTGATGACGTCAAACAAAGCGACATAATGGAGAGAGAAATTCCCTTCCAACACTTAAAAACCAACCAATCGTTCCTTTCTATCTTAGAGCTGATATGAATTATTGGTTCCAGGGCAGAAGAGAGGTCAGGATTAGACAACTGGGTTTAAGGGACTTGCTAGGTTAAGTTACATGACTAGTAAGTGTCTAAAGCTAGATTTGAACACAGGTCAAATACTCAGGCTCTATCATAAGCCACCTGAATCCTTCCTTTTACAGATGAGCAAATTGAGGCCCCCAAAGTTTAAGTCACTTGACCAATGTCAAATAAATAGAAAGGAACATAGGCAGAATTGGAACTCAAGCCTTATGACTGCAAATCCAGTCATTACTTTTACAGATGAACTCTCTGAGGAGCATGTTAAACCTTTTATGACATTTCGCCCTTTTTTTCTTTCAAGATTTCTTGCTTTTTTCCCCTATAACCCTTACCTTTCATCCTAGACTCAATACTGTGCATTGGTTCCAAGGTAGAAGAGAGGTAAGGGCTAGGCAATTGGGGTTAAATTACTTTCCCAGGGGGCATATTAGATAAGTATCTGAGGCCATATTTGAACATAGGGCCTCCTTTCTCTGGGTCTAGCTCTTTATCCACTGAGCCACCCAACTATCCCAATGACTGCTTGCTTTTTATATGCATTTTAACTTTATTTTCATTTGGGCAAAAAATAAACTTTTGGAGGAGGAAAAGGAAAAGAATCTGAATGTAACTTGCCCTAGGCCTCATATACACCAGACCTTACATCCCTGTAGTGTCTAACTTGCCTTTAGCAATATTTTTTTCCCCTCTCGTTTCTGGAAGAGTAAGGTTATTTCATACAGGGACTCCATGTCTGTTACTCTGACTTTCTGGTCAAAGCAGCAATCTTTCTTCTCTCTCTTTCCTTCAAAACTCAGTTCAGATATTACCTCCAATTTGAGTCCTATCCTGTTGCCTCTAATTGCTCATTCCATCCTCTGTCAAAAATTATTTTACATTTACTTTGTGTGTATTTTGGATTGACTTATTTGTGTATGTGTTGTTTGCTTCCAATAGAATGTAAGAACTTGAAGATAACTGTGTTTTTATATGTCCAGGGCAGTACTTGTATTATACTAGGTACTTAAATGCTTGAGGATTGATTGACATGATAAAATAATTTTCCCCAGGTCCCATGAATTTTAATTTCTTTCTCTATTTTTCTCTAACCTAGTCTTCCTTCCTTCCTTTATCTCTCTCTCTCTCTTTCTTTTTCCTTTCCTCTCTTCTTCCCTCCTTCTCTCCCTTCTGTAAGTTTTAAAATTAATAATCAATAACTAAATATTACATTTTATAAAGTTTTATTAATAATAACAAAAGAACTGCCTGACTTCAGCCTGGTCACAGATCCAAGATAGGAAGAGGGAGGAGTTACAGCCACTTAAATACAATCATGCAAAATGTGGGGTTGCAGGAAAAGGAAAAGGTGATTATGGGAAATGTAGTCTCTAGGGTTCAAGATTCTAAATCAATACACATTCCCCTGTGATTCTTTGATAGACCAGTCTCCCCAATGGATCATGAAAACATAATTAACTTATACCTTGAACTATAGGTATATACAAATATTATAGTTTTTAAAGGGAAATTACAATAATTTGGGGAGAAGAGGAAAATAAAAGGGAAAAGGAACAAAACCAATGATAGGTGCATTGACAAAAAGCCAATTTGGGGGCAGTCCCCTTTGGCATAAGAGTGTACATTCAAAACAAAAGCATTTCAACCCCCGCCCCCACCATAGTTCAATTCAAATTCCAAAGTTCGCTCTGGATCTTCTGGTGCAGCATGTGGTCTCTGCAGGCATCTATCTTCATGGCACATTCTGGATTCTGGGAGGTAGCAAGTTTCTTATCCTAAAATTGCTCAAATTTAAATCAAAGTTCACAACAATAACACAGCCCCCCTGAGGTGAATAATAACCAACAAGGGGATCACTCAGGGATGCATGGCTGAGTTATGAGGTATATGAATCAATTTGCAAAAGAAAATAAAACATTAAAAATACAAATAAAAGAGAACAATAACTTGTAGATATAATACAAAATGTAGAAGTCTTATGTCTAAAAAAAATCTAAGAAAAGGAAAAAAACAACTCTATAATAGGTCCTTGAATCCGGGTTCAATTTAAATTATTTAAGCAATTATGTATTTACCCAATCAGTAGCCAGGACTATAGAAAGTTTGCCACACTATGAAAGACAGAAAAGGGACTAGATTTCAGCAGCAAATGGGAGTCAGGATGGCAGCGAAAAGTAGGTGCTTGATAGAATGTGGCTCAGAGGAAGTCCAGCCTCTGACATGTCAAAACAGCTGCAATCTCAAACCCCAAACAAGTTCAAGGCCTCTTGTCTTGCCTCAAAATTACATCAATCCCACTGGTATCTGTTCTTTTTGACCTTCTGCTCCATAGGCACTATGCAGGTGCTCTGTGCTTCTTTAACACTGTACAGTGGCTCTTTTGTATATTCCCTTCTTCTGGAATCAGACAGAATCATGAAGCAAAGTCCCATAATTCTTTTAAATAATCAATGACATGATTTTTATAGTCTAAATCTTTTGGGGGCATGCATTAATATTAGAACAAATGTATTTAAAACATATTACTGCAAAATAAAAAAATTAAAGAAAAATCTTCTCAATACTGTTGATGGGCTTTAAATTCAAAAAAGAGAGAAAAAATAAAACTAAGATAATATATTGCACATGCAAGGAAAAAATCAAAGTTTTTTTAAAAGTTTTAAAAATCAAAAATATATAGCTTAAAACCAGTGACACACTATGTGTCATGTGAGTACAAAATGATTTTCAGAATAAAACAGTAACACTGTAGATAATGCACATTCAAAGAAGTACCAAAGTCCCAAATTCACAATAGCCCAGTTAATTACAATAGCAAACAAACCCACTATCATATTTCAAATAAGTTGCTGTATGACGTAAAAAACCTTATGAATTGATGGATATTTGCCACAATTTTTATAGATATAGCAAATCTTTCAACTTTGGCAAACATATTTTTAAACAAAGTAAAACTTATTTGGGTCTAGAACATCTTCAAAAAATCTAGATTGTTCTGCTGGAAGTAAATGAAAATGAAGAGTTTTGCAGGAACTCTTTTTTCAGCTTCCTGATTCATATAAACACCTTGGTAGGAACATTTCTTTGTTTCTCTACCTTTAATACAACATTCTTTATTATATATATGTATATATATAAAATCATCCATTCAGAAACTACTAGTTACTAAAATTATTTCTGAAGACCCATTAGAATTACCATTTAAATTATTAGCTCATTAAATTCTCCAAAGTTTGCAACAATTTAACCAGTTTTGTTGAAATTCATCCATCATCATCTATGTGACAATTAACAAAGGCAACATGTGATCTTCAATAGATCTAGTGACAAGGGTTTTAGGCAAGGTGTTCATGGACTTATACAGTGATATTTTGTTCTTCAACAGAGGTAAAGGTACAAATTAAAGATCAATATAGGCAAAACATAGTAGCTTAAAATGATTCAGTATTACAGAAAGGTATTGACTAGATTAATACAGATAAAAACAATTGAAACCTTAAAGCAATCAGTAAATACAATAATATAAACCAATGAGAAGGTGCAGACAGGCAGTGCAGTCAGAATCCTTTTCACCAATCCCAATAGACTTGTTTTATATTATAGGAGGAGAATAAACTCAAAATAGTTAGCAATAAGCTTCCAGATCTCTTTTAAAGTTTCCTTCCCCTCCCCCAGTATTTATTATCCATTTAGATTTCGTTTTCTAGAGGTCTGAATTTTCTCATAGAAGCACAGGGCAGAATCTCCACTCTGCATGTTGAGAGCAGTTAGGACTTTTAGAAGTTTGTCAAAATACTTCAGTTTGGTTTGTAGCACAAGCAGGCTAGCTTGTGGCATATTCTTGAGGAGAAGGAAACAAAATGGGAAATCTCCAATGAAAATAAAAAGTCCCAGCATAAGAATTAAGCAGATCCAAACTGCACTGTTTTGCTCTACCAACTCAAATTGTTGTTTCAGAGTTTCAAGCAGACACATGGAGTGTGGAAAGGGATTGGGGTGGAAAGATTTTTATACGTCACCCTCTGTGGAAAAAAAATGGCTGGTATTGGCAGGCTCTTGTGGCGGATCTGGTCTGGGTAAGAGGAGGCTCCAAGTTGGGTGGAGAGTGGTGAGGAATGCTGGCCATGCAGATGGACAGGAGAAACAGCAGGCAGTGGCAGGCAGCAGGGCAGATCAGGAGCGCAGGCACACCAGGCCACCAGATCGTCATGGTGGTCAGTGACTGGGCAAACTTACTATCTTTACTGTAAGGCTATCTGCTCAAAAATTTTTGAGAATTCATAATATCTTCATGGTAAGCCAAAAATGTGGGTTTTAGAATGAATAACTAAATATTATATTTTATAAGGTTTTATTAATAATAACTAAAGCAAAAGAACTACCTGACTTCTGTTAGGTTGAAGGTCCAAGAGAGGAAGAGGGAGGAGTTATAGCCACTTAAATACAATCACACAAAACATGGGGGCACAGGAAAAGGAAAAGGAGATTGTGGGAAACGTAGTCTCTAGGGTTCAAGATTCTAAATCAATACACTTCCTTTCTTCCTTCCTTCTCCTGACTTAGAATCAATAGGACCTCCTGTCTCTAGGACTGGTTCTCATCTAGGTTATATTTCTAGACAGTCTCTTTAGTAATACCTTTCATCTTAATTAAAAACATCCTGAATATTTATTATCTAGTTCTCCCTATTTCTCTTCTCTCTATTCCTATTGCTCCCCCCCCCTCCCCATTTCAATCTCTTCTGGCTTAGTCTTCAGTTTGTTGGAGCAAGCAGTCAGTCCATAAGTCAGTCAGTTTATTATAACTATATCATGTATATGGGAATACACACACACACACACACACACACACACACGCACACACAACATAATATTATATAATAGTTTATTAAGTATCTGCTGTACTCCAAGGGGAGCTAGGCAGTGCAATGAATAGAGAGTCAGGTCTGGATTTAGGAAGATAATCTTTGGGTGCTCAAATATGACACCAGCTAGGTTTAGTAGCGGAGTGAGCCTGGGACAAGTCGCTTAACTCAATTTGCCTTAGTTAACTCAATTTGCCTTAGTTTCTTCATCTGTAAAAGGAACTGTACTAACCTTTAAGGCTCTTCTGTCTTGGAAGTGATACTCGTTAGTGATTCTAAATGTAAGAATTTAAAAAATTTAGGTTATATGCTAATATAAGTATTCTAAAGTGATATTGTGGTTGGCAATTTAAAGATATAACAAGTCAAAAATGATTTTTAGTAGCTTTATTTACAAAGAGGTAGAAAGAGTGAAAATGGAAAAGATAGCTAAAGAGACAGGTTTTAACAAGCCTACTAGTCCTTCTCCAATGAAGTGAGGCTCAGCCCTGCATGGGCTTTTTTTTAGTGGTGTCTTCAGCTAGAGTTCCACCAACACAACCTCCTCCAAAGCCACAGCAGAGACCTCTGGAACCAATCTCTCCAGAAGTAAGGAAAGGAAGGCCAGCTAGTCACCCACCCAAAAGGAACTCCAAAGGAGAAGACCAAAGGTCAAGTCCCAAGGTGAAGTCCTCCAACACTGAAGTCCAAAGAAGATCTAGGAACAGTCCTCCAAGGAGCAGTCCAAGAACCAAGTCCAAGGTCAAAGGTCCAAGTTCCCTTCAACAGGAAGTTCAAGACTTTTTATCATCCTTTCCCCACATCACTTCTTGTCCCTTCCTAAACTTTATGGGAACCAATTGCAGTCTTTCAATTTGCCTAGCACTGCCCAGGGACAGGGCAGTGGCCTTAGTGATAAGTAGGGGTGTTTAAGTTTTTGACTGATTAATTTACAAATTGCTGATTGATAGACAAAGAAAGTTTGATTCACTCTTCACAATACCCCCTGTGATTCTTTGGGAGACTAGTCTCCCCAATTGATCACTTAACATAATCATCTTGTACCTCTAAAATCTCTAACTACAGGTACACACAAAATTTCACCTTCTAAGAGGAAACTACAATAGTTAGAGATAAGACGGAACTAGAAGAGAGAGAGCAAAACCAATGTTTGCGAGGTGCATTGACAAAAAGCTAATTAGGGGGCAGTCCCGTTTGGCATAAGAGTTTACATTCAGAATAAATGTGTTCAACCCTGTTCAGGTCAATCAATTACATCCCAAAGTTCATTCTGGATCTTCTGATGTAGTAGAGCTTTCTTTATGGCACGTTCTCCAAACAGTTCATTTTTTGATTCAAGGAGTTAGTGAGCTTCTTTTCCTAAAATTTTTTTCTTAAAAAATTTAAAGTCTTGGGTTTTACAAAAATTATATGTAAGACAAAAGGTAAGGGTTAAAGAAAATACTCTAAAAATATTTTATTTTTTCCTAATTATATATATTAAATTTTAACATTCATTGAAAAAATCTCAACATGAATTTTCTAGCTCCCTTCCTTCTTTCCCCTCTCTGTAAGATGGTAAGCAATCCAATACAGAATGTACACATGGAAAAGAATTTATTTTGAAGGAAGAGAGAACTAAAAATTGTAGTGCTTAGGCTAGGAAGTTTATGTAGGAGCTAGTACTTGAGTTAAGCCTTGTGGGGAAGTAGAGTGGGATGCTCCAAGGTGGGGGTAACAGAGGAAGAATGTTGAATGAGCTACATGTAGACATGTTTGACTAAGTGGTAGAGTGTGCAGGATAGGGACAGGGTAGGGAGGAGTACTGGAGCTGTGATTCACTTGATATAGAGAGATTCTGGGGAAGGAACTTCCTATAGTAATTTAGGGCAGCATTTTTACAATTTTATATGTAATTTATAACCTTAAAGAGTTGCCTGTAGGAGTGTAGGTTGGCTCAGTGAATAGGAAGTCAGGCCTGGAGATGGGAGGTTCTGGTCTCAAATGTAGCTTCAGATACTACCTAGTTGTGTGACCCTGGATAAGTCATTCAACCCCCATAGCCTAGACCTTTCCACTCATCTGCCTTAGAATCAATATGTGGTATTGATTGTAAAAGTTAAAATTAAATCTCAATAAAATATTATATTTTAGGAGATTTATTAATGATCGTTAGAAATAAAGGAATAAAGAGGATACAAAATACAGACCATGTGCCCATGGCTGATCAACCCATTTAAAATCCCTATGCTTAGCTTACCACTGTCACCAAGCTCACTGTCATCAAGTCAAAGATGGTGAGACCCTCCACATTCCCGCCTAGTATCCCCTGCCTTCAGGAAGTACATAATGACAGGAAGTCAGTGGGCTCCTGGGCAATGTAATTCTTTTTTAGGGTAACATATTTTCAATTATAAATTCCCCCCTGAAATCTGTGGAAGACTAATCTCTCCAATGGATCTTGTAAACATAATCAACTTTGAAATTACAATAATTTGAGGATAAGAATAAAAGAGAACAAAACCAATGATTGGCCAACTATGCACTGAGACACATTTAAAATGGTCTGAAATTCTCACTCTGGCACTATTTTATCTTAGAAGCAGGCCCAGGGGAGACCTATACATCTCACCATTTGAGATGCTTTTTGGACATCCCCCTATACAGGCTCAGCCTTTTCCTCCTGCATATACATAATTATTAGGGGGAGATACTTCTATTGCTTCCTATATATAGGAATTGCAGCACAAACTGCATGAACTCCATGAATCTGGAGCTGTAACAAGCAGGACCACTAGATTTTTCACTTCATGACCTGAACCTAGGAGACAAGGTATAAAGAACTTCCAGCACACTGGAGCAACTCAGCCTCCCTGGGAAGGGCTGTTCCAAATATTGCTAACCACTTTAATGTCTATAAAAACTGGAGAGAAGGACTCTTAGATTCATTGCTCAGATGTAAAGAGAGCATCTTCTATTGAAACTGATTGACTATATCCTATCACAAGCATTGGAGACAACAGTCCATAGGCAAGTGGACACTATTTTTGGGAACACATTGAATTCCTGAATTTCTATTTTATTATTGCTTTTCTTTTGATTAGAATATTTAATTTTCCCCCTTTTCTCATTTCTTGAACTTTAAGTATATATAATCAATATTAATTTTTTATTCTGCAGTAATATAAGTTAAAATATATATTTTCCATAATATTAATGCATACCCAAAAGCCTTAGACTATGGAAACTTGAAATTTATTGATAAATGTTATGGGACTGTGATTAATGTGGCTGTTAAAAGAGTTAATGCTATAAACTGTAGTGAGTAAAAGAGTGGAAGATAGATATAAGAGTGGGTGAGTAAATTTGTGACCTCAGGAAATATATTTTCACTACAGTGTCTTGTTTTAAATCAAATATAAGTTGGTTGCCAGGGAAATATTCCCAATTATGAATATACCCAAGTCAACTGGGTTTTATAGAGAATTTAATTAATAATACAATGAGGAATTAAAGAAAAGAGAGAAAGAGAGAAAAAGGAAATAAGTATGAAGGGCCTTAAGCCAACATGGCCTAGACCTGAGTCTTAAGTGAGAGAGATCAGTCAGTCAGTCTTTTATCACTCACCACAAGGTCTGTCTAAGCAAGGATTCTAGTGGCAGAGTCTCCTCAGAGAGAGTTCCAGCCAGAGTCCTCCTCAAAGAGCCTTTCAGCCAGAGACTGTTTCAAAGGGCCTCTCTCAAGAGATTCTCTTCAAGCGATCCTCATAAGAGATTTCTGCTTTTTCTTATATAGGGGTTTTTCTCTTATGTCACCTCCCCTAAGTCCTTACTACCTATCTACCTATCACAGTAGATGCTTTTCCAAAGGACAACCCATTCTAAAAACACTGCTGGGTCGACTAATCCCTTTAGTAAGTTTGTACCAGAAAAAACTTCTGAATAAGTTTTCACCTCTTTGCTCCTGGCAAGTTTACAAGTTGCCTGACCTTTAATAGGTACTTAGCACTCCATTGTATTAATTCTAAAAATAGGCATGGCTTAAAGAACTTTTTGCCTCACTATAAGTATGGGCCCAAGTACCCTCATTGTTTAGCAAGGAGTTTTTTCCCCTAAAGCAGTCCTTAAGTACGGGTGGAGTAGAAGTCCTCCCATTTCTGATCCAAGTAGAGTTCTCACTGTTCAAATGTGGAATATTCCCAGTAGGGAATTGTTCCAATTGAGAATTCCCTGATGGGGAAATTTTTAACATTCACAAGTCTGAGAAATTTCAAGATTTACATTAATGATTATGTATGATTCCAAGAGAAGGGAACAAAAGAGCCATTATACGGTGCCAAGAAGCACAAGGTCAAGGAGACCAACCAATGCCAATGGGGTTGATGAGAATCTGCCTAGTGCCAAGGAGCACAAGGTCAAAAAGGACAAAACCAATCCAGGTAGGATTGATGAACTTCTAAGCCAATACGAAAGGACTTGAACCTAGTGTGAGACTCGAGGTTGCCATGCTTGACATATGTTAAGATGTAGAACACCTTGTATCACACTCTATATGAAATATTCACAGACAATATTGAAGTTTGGCTATCATCCTGGCTCCCCCTATTTCTGAGAGTGAAGGTAAAATCAGACCAGGGAATGACACTTTCCTATCACACAAAAATCTAGTCCTTTTTTGTCTCTTATAGTATGACAATTTCCTGTAGTTTTGGCTGCAAATGGGTAAGCAAAATATTACTGCATTTTGTCCTACAAACTTGTGGAATAGAAATTACTTTAATTGGACCCTAATATAAGGGCCTGTTAGAAATTTATTAAATTGAATCCAAAATACAAGGGTCTATTATGAATTTATTCTTGTTTATGTAAAATTTTATATACATAAATTTTTGATATTTTGATTCTGATTTTGAATGTTTTCTTTCTCCCCAAAAGTTTATTTTTTCTTCCATTTGTTTTTCTTTTATAGTTTTGATTTTTTTTTCTTTTGATAACTGACTCATACATCCTATAACTCAACCAAGCATCCTAAGCTGAACTGGGTGTTTCTCAATACCCTCTTCAGGAGGGATTGTATTTTCACAAAGACCAAAATTTAAAATTTTGTTCGAGAAAAAAAATCTTCAAGGAAAGAAGCTTGCTAACTCCTAAAATCCATAGAATTAACTGTTTGCAGAAAGATGCCTGCAAAACCTACAGTACATCAAGATGATCCAGAATGAACTTTGGAGTGCAGTTGATTGAACTGAAGGTTGATTGAACATTTATTTTGAATATATACTCTTATGCCAAAGGGGACTTCCCCCTAATTGGCTTTTGTCAATGCACCTGGCAAAACATTAGTTTTGCTTTCTCTTTCTTCTTTTTCCCTCTTATCTCTAACGATTGTAGTTTCCTCTTAGAAGGTGAAATTTTGTGTGTACCTGTAGTTAGAAGATTTTAGAGGTACAAGATGATTGTGTTAAGTGATCAATTGGGGAAACTAGTCTCTCAATCATCATCAGGGGGGATTGTGAAATTGAGATGAACTCAACCCTACTTATTTTTTAGAATTTTAGCCACCAGGAATGTATACACCCCCACTTAAGGATTAAGTGTGGGGGAGGAAGGTCTATGACCCAAGTGGTCTAGCAAGTGACAAATCAGAAACAACTGCCTCCTGGGCAGGCCAAAGCCAAGTTTAAGCCACCATTGGTACACATAAGGCACAGAAAGCGATGCAAAGAACTGCCTTTAAATTTTATGGTCACTTCCTGTGAGGAGGGCTTCTCCTTGGAACGTGACCATGGAGGAGTTTGGGCTTGAGATCTCAGAGTGCTTCCCTTTGGACTGCTACATGGTGAGTGAAGAGGTTGACTCCCTTTCCTTGGCTTTTTCTGGAGGCACCAGCCTCTGGAGAGACCCCTCTTCTTGGAGGAGGCCTTGTGGCTGGAAGCCATGTTAAATTTAATCCTCTTGACCCTCCCTTCCCCCTTGCTGGAACCTCTGAATTCTCTCTCTCATTTCCTTAATTTCTTCCCTCTATTGTAAATAAACTACCATAAAAGCCATTCTGACTTGAGTAATTAATTGGATTTAGTAATTAAATCCCTGGTGACCAACTCTCAAATATTCAGTCCAACCATAAATTTTACCCCTTACGTGATTCAAAGATAGAACATAAGGGCTTAAAAAAAGTTGCCTGGAGGCTAAGTGACTCATCCAGGATCACCTAATCAATGTATATGTGGTTTTTCAGTTGGGTTGGACTCTTTGTAACCCCATTTTGGGATTTTCTAGGCAATGTTACTAGAGAGGTTTACCATTTCCTTTCCTAGTTCATTTTATAGATGAGGGAAACTGAGGCAAACAGGGTAAGTGACTTACCCAGGGTCACACAGCTAATAAGTGTCTGAGGCTGAATTTGAACTCATGAAGAGTCCTCCTGAGTCTAAGCCCAGTGCCCTATCTACTGCACCATTTGACTGCCTCTAGAGGCACAGGGATAGGAAAATAGTGTGTAATAAATCTGGGAAGATACTTTGGAACTAGATTGGGAAACAATATTGCTTTAGGTAGCAAACAGAAAAGTTTGAATTTTGTCTTGGAGGCAATCTTGAAAATGACATGATCATACTTGTGCTCTAGGAATATCATACTGGCTGTGATGTACTGGATGAGTTAGAGAACCAAGGTTCAGGGTGACTAGTTAGGAGGAAATTGAAAGAATCCAGGTGAGTAGCAATGGGAGAATTGGGACAGTGACTAAGTGAATGGAAAGAACTGAATAGATGACTTTACTGAGTTAAAACTGATAAGATCAAGCACTTGCTTTCAAAATAGCTGCTAGGAATATGGGCTGTAATCAGAGTTTAGAAGTCTTTAGTGCTGGGCTGAAGAGCTTATATTTTATCTTAGAGACAAAAATAGGGAGCTATTGAAGATTTCTGAGCAGGAGAATGACCTGGTAAGACCTGTATCTTAGGAAAATTATTTTAGCATCTATAGGAAGGGTATATTGAAGAGGGAGAAAGATTCAAGACAGGAAGGCCAGTCAGTGGGTGTTTAGAAAAAATAGGAGAGAGGTAATGAAGACCAAAAGTACTACATTCCACCCCAAATAGCCACTGCCTTTGTTTTTTATTAATACTATTATAAAAACATTTGTAACAAATGACAATCATCCAATCCAATATAAGGCAAGTATCTTACATAATTTCTGAAATATTTCCATTGGGAAATATTATAACAAACATATTAATAAAATAAAAACACCACATTTGTGCCATGTGTCCATACAAATCTATGTGTATACTTGGAAAGCCTTTTCTTATCCTTATTTTTTATTATAATTTGTTATTTATGTTTTCTTTTAATTTTGTATTTTTCTTATTCTTATTATAATCTTCTGGTCTTAATTTGTGTCACTTTCCATAAGTCTTTCCAAATTGCCTTACATTCTTCACATTTGTCCCTAGGAAACATATCCCAGGGAGGTCAGACTCCCACACTGACCACCATCTCCCCCCAGAACATAGAGGAGACAGCTGAGGCCTCTGAACCCAAGAGCCTTGGGCATATCATTTCCCCTGCCTCCCACAAACCACCAGATCTGCTTCCAGTCTTACTGCCACTCCCACTCCCATCATTAAGAGGAAATATATAATGGAAAAGGGGCCCACTTTCCTCACTACCTCCAGCAATGGCTGCTGATTAACTGCCCCCAACAGGCACAAGAGTCCTTCCTGGGATTGTGGAGCTCTCTAGACCACAAGTCCCACTTTTAACCCAGCCATCACTACCATTGTCTGGGGAAATGACTCGTGTGAATAAGGACCAGACATCTGCTATTTTTTTTTTTGCTGCCGCCTAAGGACCATGGGACTTTTCTGTTTTAGTTTTGAAGTTAGAATCTTCTATATGTGTTGTGTTAACCGTTAGAATGTAAGTTCCTAGGGCAGTGATGGTGAACATTTTAGAGACTGAGTGCCCAAACTGCAACCCTCATGCTGCATGTGAGCCACCTGCCTTAACCCAGACAGAGAAAGAGGAAATGCTCCCATTGGGCTGCTGGGCAGAGGGATGGTTAAAGTGAGAAATGTCCTCAGGTGGGCATGGAAAGGGGGAGGGGAACAGCCCCCTCCAGCATGTGTACCATAGGTTTGACAACATGGTTCTGGGAGTAGGGATTGTCTTTTCTGTTTGTATACTAAAACTTAGCACAGTGCTGGGATCTTAATACATGATTCCTTTGATAAATCTATATTATTTCATTAGCTTATGTCATGATTTATCCAGTCCTTTCCTAATCAATAGAGATATGGGTTATTTCCAGTTGTTATTTTTACTATTATCAAAAAAGCAGCTATGAGTGTGTATAGTTGGGAAATTCATTTCTTTAATAATTTCTTAGGGATGAAATTCTGCCATTGAGATCACTGATCAAAGGATATGGTCAGTTTTATTGCATATTATGAGATGAGACTGTTCTAGAAAACTCTTATAGAAGTCTTTTGTCCCAGCAACAATACAATAGAATGCTCATTTTGCAGCAGGGCTGACAACATTGAGATTTGCTTTTTTTTTTACTAATGTCATGGGGGAGGAATGCTATAGTTTCTTTGATTTTCATTTCTCTGTTTATTAATTTTTAGGGAATATGGACATCTTTTCTTGTGGTTATCAACAATATATATTTCTCCTTCAAAATGTATATGATTATGTTCTTTGTCCTTTGATTGGAGAATTAATGGAATTTGCATGTGTGTATGTATGAATATTGTAATGGGAAAAGGATAGAGATGAGGATAAGATTTAAGAGAAGTGGAAGGTTGTCTTTAAGGCCCATGCTAGGAACTCTAAAGAAAGGATTTTAGCAGGCAAGGGGCAGAGGAGGAACAGTTTGGAAGGGACAACTGTTAGAGTGAGTGACTTCCTGTGGTAGCAGAGGAGCTCTTCCTGTCCAGAAGGGAAGAGGAAAGGCTGGCTTGTCGGAGCTGGGATACCTCAGCCTGTCTGTGAAGATGGAAAAACCCTAAAATCATCTTTGAAGGTTCTCTGTTTGACTGGAGAACAAAGGATCTGATTATACTTGCTGCATTATTATCAACTTTCCAGAAGGTTTTGTCTAAAATCCTATCAGGTTGGCTTCGAGGTTTTACCTAAGGGTTCAGACCCACCAGGGTTGGACTTAACCGTTTTGAGAGCAGTCATAACAGGTTTTGGAGACAGCTTTTGAACTAAACCAAACCAAGTACTAAGGGTCATAGATAAGCAGCTCAGCCAGCTCTTTTTAGGGAACACCTAGGTAGCAATAGGGAGCTGATAGCTTAGCTTGAAGACTGGAAGACTCCATCTTGTAAGGGATGTAGATGTTGGTGGGTTGGATAGCTAGACTCTTTAGAGTCAGGGACACCTTGTTCTGATCCTCAGTTTGTACCCTCTCTTTGAATAAATAGAGATACTGATTTTATATAACTCTGTCTCCAAGTTGTTTTGCCTCACTGGCTCAGTGAGAGAAAGTGATTCTGTTTTACTCTCATTAACAGGGGGCTAAAATACCAGGAGACCATGGCTGTGTATTTAGGGAGTTTTCTAAGTGGAAACTACATCTATCCAATTGAGTTCTCCTATTAGCGTTCTGGGTTTATTAGCTATCTTCTGTCTTTTTTAATATACATATATTTGTTTTAATTCTTATATAGCAGTACCTTATCTGATATATTTACTACAAATGGTTTCATACATGTCTACTTCATTCTTTTTTAGAGATATTTTATCACATAAATTCCTTTTATAATTGTATAATCAAATCCATTTTATCTCAAATAATTTTTTTGATAAAAAATTTTCCTTTGTCTACAGTTGAGAAATGTCAGTCCCCCCCTCCTCCCCGCTTTTTAGGATGTGCTTTTATTGTATTTAGATCACTGACTCACATGTATATACATGTATATACATGTAATGTATATAGGATAAATGCCCAACTATATGTTTCAAATTTCCTTTTTGCCAAGTGGCTATCCAATTTCCACAAAGCTTTTGTTGAGTAATGACTCCATTCTCTAGTGTGCCTTAGTCATTGATTCATTGTAGATTTAACATAAACATGTATATATATATATTAGGATCCATTTTGGGATTGTCTGTTTTGTCCCATTGATTTTTTTCTCTTTTTTCCAGTACCATAGTTTGTAAAACTAAATTTGTTGTATTTAAATATGATAGTATAAATTCCCCCTTTACTCAATGCCTTTTTCATGGTTCCTTTTGATATAATTGCCTGTTTTCCCCATTGATTTTGTTATGAATTTATCTCTATTGAAGTAATCTGGTACTTTAATTAGTATTGCTTTAAATCTCTAAATTAATTGTCTAAGTATCCATTTCTGCCATATTTGCTTGATCTAACTATATAGGGGACATTCATTCATTTCTTCACTTCTGATCCTCTGTGAAAATCCCGTTCAAGATTTCTTTATATAGTACTGATCTTTTTTGTTTCTCAATAAGTATAATATCCAATTGTTTGATATGCTGTTTTCTATCAATTTAAATGTTATTTTGGTAGGTTTTTATCTATCTTTGTTATTGATAAATAGATACAACGGAAACTACTTAACCTTGAAGTATTTAAATAAGAAATTGACAATCAAAACTGGGCAATGGATAACAGAAATGACAAAATGATAGAGGTCAGAAAGCATCTTACTTATGAAACATTTGACTTAATTTCCAAATGGAGAGCAATGGTTCTCAAAGTCGATTAGACTCTAAACTTGTTAATAAAATCTTATCAAGAAGGATACTGAATGATTATGAAAAAATAATCTTATAAAGCAGAGGAAAGTAATTCAGGGTAAAAAATGTTTAAGGAAAACTTGGCAACTTAGTAAAGTTATCCCAAGGGCATTTGAGGATGAAATCAAAGAACTACAAGTAAAAGACAAATGGGAAAGATTTACAAAAATCATTTGTTTTCTGCAGCAAAGATGTGAGAACCATCACACTTGGATTTGGACTATGTTTATATATTTGACTAAAGCTATTTTTAAAATTTCAATACATATTTATTACTTTTAGTTAAATATCCTGAGTTTTCTAGATAACAATGGAATGAATCTTCAAATTGAAGTATTTTAACTTTTTCATTGTGAAAGTTTATACCTTAATTTATTTCTTCCTTTTACTAAGACTATGCAAAAGAGGTGGTAATATGCACAGCTCAGCTTTTGTGTATGCCCCTTTTTTTGGTTTTGCTTAAACTTTTACTTTCCATCTTAGAATAAGTACTGTCTATTGATTCCAAGGGAGAAGGTCACTAAGGGCTAGACAATGGGAGTTAAGTGACTTGCACAAGACACACAGCTAGGAAGTATCTGAGATTATATTTGAACCCAGGAGCCCACCTCCAACCCTGTCTCTGTGTAGGCCAGGCTCTCAATCACTGAGCCACCTAACTGGTCCTGACAGTCCAGCTTTGCATCAGTTTTTAGTGACAAAACCTGTTTCCCTTTTGCAAATAGTATTAGTTCCTGGTTTAAAATATATGCTTTAAAATTATTAAGCAAAGACCCTTTTACTAAGATAGTTTAAAAATATTTTTAGAATGTATAAGTGTTGCCTTGAAGATTATCTTTGCATCTAATGATATAATCACAAAACTTTTATATTTTCCCCTTATTGACATATCAATCCCCCCATAATTGTAATAGTATTACAGGTTTAAAATCTATTTGGATTTTTTGGATACTCATTCTATTTGTAATTTTTTTATTTACTAAATTTATAGTAATGAATACTAATGGTATTAACAAATCATTTTCTTTTTCAACCTTTTCTGTGCCTGGGTTAAGTACCGAAACCACATTTTCCTCCTAACAGGAGCTGGGTTCTATATTCTTTATGTTCAGAAACAGTTAACATATTTAGATATTATTTATTTATTTTTAAAAATTTTATAGAATTCACTTCTGAATACATCTGATCTGGGTACCTTTTTGCAAATCAGCTCTTTAAAGCTTGTTTTCCTTTGAAAGCTATTTATGATACCAACATTTAAAAATTGTGCATTTTATTTTCTTTAAAGAATTACCTATTTCTTTTAAATGCTTAAATTTATTAGCATACATCCATAGTAACGTGATATTCTTGTCTGTTTCTTTTAAATTCTTAAATTTATTGTTTCCTTTAAAGTCTTAAATATATTATCATAAATCTATTGATATTATTAAGTTTATTTGTTCTTAGTGTGATCCCTCTTTCTAATGTGTAATTGTAGTTATTTGCATTTTCTCCCATCTTTTAAAAATCATATTTCCTAATTGTTCATCAGCTTCATTCATAAATTAAACAAATTCAACAAAGAATTGTAATTAATTGCTCGGTTTAAGTCATTGTGTTAAGCAATGATACAAATGAAACAACAGCAATAGTCCTAGCCTTTAAGAAGCTCATTATACAGTTTCTGAAGAAGATACATGTAACACAAAGAAATTTGAGATGAGAGAGAATACTACCTGGAGGAATCAGGGAAGGGTCATGGAGGAAATATTATTTGAGCTAAGCTTTAAAGGAAGAGAAAGACTTAGATTGAAAATGACAGAGGAAGTACTCAATGTTATAAAGTCCTAAAGGAGACAGAAGGACCATGAAATTCAATGGAAAGAAGGAAACAAGCATTTATTAAGTACTTATTATGTGCTGAGCACAATGGCAAGAGCATCTCATATGATGCTCCTGAGAATCCTGGGAGGCAAGTGCTATTAATTTATAGTTGAGGAAACAGAAAGAGCCTGGGGTTAAGTGACTTCCCTAAAGACAAATAGCTAGTGGATGTTGGAATTCATATTTAACTCAGGAAGTGACTAGAGGCTGGAATCTTCAGGGCTCAATCCATTACAACACCTAGTTAGTTGCCTCTGGATTAGCCTTCCCAAGAAGGGTCATCTCATCTTTTGAGTATGGGCAAAAGAGCAGATGGTTGGAGATAAAAGAGAAGTTTTGAGTTGTACAATAGTGGATATGAGGGAGATAACACTTCTCAGTAGACTAGATATTGAAGCTGTTTGTGTGGATAAGAGAGGTAGGCCTGAATATGGGAGGTCCTAGGTTCAAATCTGTCTCAGATACTCCTTAGCTCTGTCTTAACCCTAACTGCCTAGACCTTATCACTCTTTTGGCTTGGAATTGATACTTAGTATTGATTCTAAGATAAGGTGAGGGTTTTAAAAAAGAGAGATAAAGGGTGTGAGGAGAAAGAAGAAAATTTGTAACAATTGATACAGGAAATTTGAGTGAATCCAAGAATAGTTATTGCTCTGTAGTGAAGAACTAGCTGAGATTAATGATATAACATGAATTGTTTGTGGACCCAGTTTTCATATTGTATGACCTCCTTTAGCACCATTCCCCAGTTTTGGAGTGAGAAGAGAAAAGGACTACCATCTAGTAGAAAGTGATCCAAAATTGATTGATGATTGTCTGGACATAAGTGTTGGATAAACAAAAGGCTACGATGATAGAGAATGATAAAGTGTTTAACAGGTCAATTAATTAAATATAAAAACTGGATTAAGACTAAAAAGATTTTATTGAGGTCAGAGCAGGAAGGAGTGATGTTCCGAGATAATATAGAAAGATGGAGAGAATGGTGGTTGTAGAAACGACAAAGAATTGGTTTTGTAGGAGGGAGGCAAAAGGAGAGACTGGAGGATAGAAGATTGCAGTCAGAGGCAGAACAGTTTTCAGTGATGGCGATTTCTAGTGTAGGATATCCCTGTGGTTGGCTGGAGTTGAAAGGAGAAATAAATTAATGGGTGTTAATGAATTTGATGACCTGGAAGATGACATAGTCTCCAAGGATAAAAGTCAGATTGAAATAGAAAGCAAGACTGTGTGACCAGTACTAAACTTAATAAAGGAGTGAGAGTAATATGGGAGCCAATAGGTGGTAGTAGTAAGGAACTGAGAGATGAAGGGAGATAGATGGATATAGTGAACAACCATAAAAAAAGGAGAAACAGCTGATAACAGTGGTGGCAGAAGATGGATCCCGAAATAGCAGAGGGAACAGGGAATATGTTAACTCCAAACCTTGAGATTTCTTGGGAGAAAACACAAGAAAAGGAACAACTCAAACTGGAGAAAGTGAAGAGGGTTAAGATATTATCTGAAGAAAGTAAGGTTTCCATTGCTGTAGGAAGATGGGGGAAGCCATAGGAGAATATCTAGAATGAAGGGATATTTATTAGATCCAGAAGACCCAGCAGAAAGGGTTGGAAAAGAAGCATATGAACTGGGGATGTATATGACTTGACTAGACAGCCACAGAGGAACATGTAAGAAAAACTAATAGAAGAAAGTTATTTTTTTGCCTCAACAGATAGCAACTGTTTTTTAAAATTTAAATTAGGGCAATATAAGATAGGAGAAATTCTAGTTAATCACTTTTCCATTTATCAGTTTGGGGAGGTGAGTGGATAACTGGTAACTGAGTGGATAAAGAACCAGACTGGAGATGAGAGATCCTGGGTTCAAATTTGACCTCAGACACTTCCTAGCGGTGGGATTCTGGGAAAGGTACTAAACTCTAATTGCCTAGCCTTTACTACTTGTCTGCTTCCTGTCACCTTTAGTCACAGCAAAAGCCTCTGAAGACTAAAAATCAAGGAAAAAAGAAGAGCACAAAGACAAAGGCACTCTGAATTATATTATAGTAGCCTCCAGTAGAATATCAGAAGTTTTTCAAAAGAAGTATTATTAACATATGACCAGCTATTGTTTCATGCTCCTTAAATTTTTCCAAGTTCCCAAACACACATGCACATATACAAGTCACATATCTATATTTCATGTTAGGTGATTGGATTAGGGTTAAAATTGTAGTCAAGTGTCAAAGAAAGAAAGCATGCTTCAAGGCCGCACACATTTTATCCTTTGGTTTCCATACAAATGTCTCACCAAACATTTCCCACAAATACGTCCTTTTAATACAGAACAATTTCAAAGCAGCAGTAGTACATGAAACCTTATATTTTAAAGGTTTTTTTTAAACATTTATTTTATTTTTAAAAGATATTTTATTTTCCTAATTATATGTAAAATTTTTTTCCTACATTTGTTTTCTGGAATTATTAAGAACCAAATTGATTCCCTACTTCCCTTCCCTCCCACTTTACTGAGATGGTAAGCAAGTTGACTTGAATTATACATGCAAAACCTACTTTCATTTTGTTCATTGTTGTAAGAGAATACTCATACAATACAAAACCAAGACCCCAAACCAAAAACCCAAATAAACTAAAATTAAAAATTGTATGCTTTGATCTGCATTCTGGCTCCAACAGTTCTTTTTCTGGAGGTGGATAGCATTCTTTGTCATGAGTCCTTCATAATTTTCCTGGATCATTGTATTGTTTTGATTACCAAAGTGTTTCACAGTTGATCATCCCGTAATATTGCTGTTACAGTGTACAATGTTTTTCTGCTTCTATTTATTTCATTCTCCATCAGTTCACAAAGATCTTTCCAACTCTTTCTGAAATCTTCCTGTTTATCATTTCTTCTAACACAATAGTATTCCATCACCATCATATACCACAGTTTGCTCAGTGTAAGAGTTAAATTTTAAAGACTCAGGTACTTAGAATTTTTATAAAGTTTATTATAATTGCTTGGATTGGTAAAGGCAGAGATATAGAGAGAAAGGCATACTCTAGATAGTCATGTGGCTTCTTCAGCAGCACCCCAGCACTGAGTTCCTTGGCAGGACACAGGAAAATGAAGAGAGTCCTTATTTCCTTGTCTCGAACCTTTTAACCTCCCTTTTTCTTCTGGGTCAAATTCAATTATTTTCAGACCAAGTGTGTAGGTCACAGTCCTATGAAGGTAGTATAGGTGATGCAAACTCATGAAGACTCAAGTGCACTGATTACTAAATATAAATGGCTTACTATAAATATATATTTTTTGTGATTTGAAATTTTTTATTTAATTAATTAATTTAGAATATTTTTCCATGGTTACATAATTCATGTTCTTTCTCGCCTGTCCTCCAAACCCTATTCTATAGCCAATGAGCAAATCTACTGGGTTTTACATGTCATTGATCAAGACCTATTTTCATATTATTAATATTTGCACTAGGGTGATTGTTTAGAGTCTGTATCCCCAATCATATCTCCACTGACCCATGTGATCAAGCAGTTCCTTTTCTTCTGTATTTATATTCCCACAGATCTTCCTCTGAATGTGGATAGTGTTCTTTCTCCTAAGTCCCTCTGAGTTGTTCTGGATCATTGCATTGCTGCTAGTAGAGAAGTCCATTACATTTGATTGTGCCACAGTGTATCAGTCTCTGTGTATAATGTTATCCTGGTTCTGCTCCTCTCACTCTGCATCAATTCCTGGAGGGCTTTCCAGTTTACATGGAATTCCTCCATTTTATTATTCCTTTGAGCACAATAGTATTCCATCGCCAACATATACCACAATTTGTTCAGCCATTCCCCAATAGGAGAGCATCCCCTAATTTTTCATTTTTTTTGCCACCATAAAGAATGTGGCTACTTTAATTCATTTTAAATTGACAAGCCAGTCTAAATCTTCTCTTTTCTACTCAAGGTTTACACAATCCATCCTCCTACCCTACTCTGAGTTGAGGATCTCTTTTCAATGAAACCTTTCAACATGAACTCCCATATTTCTTCCCATTGATTCATCTTGCAGCATTAAAAAAACAACAACAACCCTTTACCTTTCTTCTTAGAATCAATACAGTGCATCAGTTCAAAGGCAGAAGAGCAGTAAAGATTAGGCAATGGGGGTTAAGTGACTTGCCCAGGGCCACAGAGCTAGGAAGTATCTTAGGCTGGATCTGAACCCAGGACCATTCAACTGAGCCACCTACCTTCCCCCCATCTTACAACTTTTTTACATCATCTCCTACTCTCTCCTCCTTTCCTCCAGTCTCTGAAATGAGCTAGCCCTTCTTCATGAGCCCTTGATCCCATACCCTGACATCTCCAGCAGATTTGAAACCTCGACCATCCCCTCTCCCCAATCTTCAGATTCTCCTTATTTACTGTTTTCTTCTCTACTGCATTCAAACAGGTCCAAATATCTTCCACTAAATGAAACCTTCCTATATCTCTCCTCCTCTTATCAGGAGAAAAAAAGAAAAAAAACCCCAAACCCAAACATTTATAAGTGCCTTTCTACACTCATTGACCCTACTCCCTACTCAATCCCCTTGTAGTATGGATTCTGACCTTCTATCTCAACTGAAAACACTCTAGTCAAAGTTATCAACAATCTCTAATTGCCAAATCTAATGGCTTTTTCTCAGTCCTCATTCCTCCTGACATTTGCAGCTTTTGATTCTATTATCCACTTTCCTCCTGGGTTTTTATTTGACAGTTTTCTCCTACTTCTCCTTTTCAGGTTCCTTCCTAGTCTATTTAACAGTTTCTCATCCACTTTACACTCTAACTGTGGGTTTCCTGTCTCAACCCCGCCCCTTTTTTGCTTTCTAAATTCTGTCTCTTGGTGATCTCATAAACCTCCCATAGTTTAAGTATCCTCTCTATGCAGAAGATACACAGATTTATATATCTAGCCCCAATCTCTTTGCTTGGGCTTCAATTCCCCATCATCAATGACTTATTATACATTTTATTATTTTGTTTTTTAAATCCTTATCTTCTGTCTTAGAATTGATACTATCAATTCCAAGGCAGAAGAGTGGCAAGGGCTATGCAATGGGGGTTAGATGACATACCCAGAGTCACACAGCTAGGAAATATCTGAAGCCAGATTTTATATATTACATTTAAAAATTACATGTCTCAGGCATCTCAAATTCAAAATGTCCAAAATATAATTTATTATCTTTTCTCTTCAACCAAATTTCCCTTATCCAGAATCACTGGGGTTAAACTGATTATATTACTAAATAGGACAGTGATAACTAAGATGATTAAGGTATCTATAAAGTATGATGTAATTAAGGTTCTTTAAATACTTAAGATACTCAAAGGAATCAATGGGGACAAACTGACTACTTCATATATGGGAAGATAATAATTAAGATACATAAAGTATCTTTGATACTTGAGCTGCTTAAGGTACATAAAATACTTAGGATTCTTAAGAACTTTATCATGATTAGAGCAGTAATAGGAGCATATATTGACAGAGTTTAGGGAGTAAGATGAATATGATGGGCTATAAAAAAACAACAATCAATTTTCCCTATAACTGTTATAGGAATGACAATCTTTTGGGGGCAGTTAAGTGGCAAAGTGGATAGAATTTAGACTTTGTAGTCAGAGAGACCTGAATTCAACTATGGCCTCAGATATTTCTCGGATACACAGTTGTGTAAGTCACTTAACCATGTTTTGCTCAGTTTCTCATCTCTAAAATGAGGTGGAGGAGGAAAAGGCAAACTACTTCAGTATTTTTTGCCAAGAAAACTCCAAATGTAGTCACAGAGTTGGACATCCCTAAAAAACAAAGGAATAAATACAATATTCCAAGTCTCCTAGGCTTGTAATCTCAGTGTTATTCCTGATTTCTTACTTTCTCTCACCCCACATATCCAATCAGTTGCCAAATCCCGACCTTTCTATCTCATCACTATCTCTTGAATTTGACTACTTTTCTCTACTCACATGGCTACCATCTTAGATGAGCCCCTTATGATCTAATGCCTAGACTACTGCAATAGCCTCTTAATTGGTTTCCCTTTTAAATTACTTGATCATCACACACATTCCACTTTATCATGTTTGGGCATATGCCATGGGTACTCTTCTCTACTTATTACCAACAGTTTTAATGGATTTAACTATTACTTCCATGCAGGAAACTCTAAGATCAGTAAATAGAAGAAGGATGGATATGTAGGTTTTGGAGATGTCCGAATAAAGATTATAGCTGCTTGCCATCCACATATGAATGTCTAATCAGCATTTCAAATTCATTATATCAAAAAGAGAACCCATCATTTTTTCTTCCTATACCTACATCTTAACCTGACCTCTCTATTTCTGTCAAGGGCAATACCATTCTTCTCATCATCAATGTGAACTCTTCACAGACACTATTCCTGTCCGGTGAGTTGCTTTTGATTTCACCTCAATAACTCGCACATCTGTCCCTTTCTTTCTATTTACACAACCACTCAAATCCAAGGCATCATCAGTTATCATTACTACTCCAATAGTCTTTTACCTAGTGTCCTTGCATCTAGTCCCTCCTCTCACTAATCTATCCTCCACACAAATTGACCCTCCATAAGTTCAGGGCTAATCAAATAATTGCTCAAGAAACTCTAGTAGCTCTCCATGGTCCCTAAGATAAAAGCTCAACTTTGGCATTCAAGATGTTTCACAGTCAGATCTTCTTGTGCATTAACACTCTATTTGCATACTTTACATGCTCTATTTTTCTAGCCAACTTCCAGTCTGTTTGCTATTTCCCATGCATGCTTCTTTCTCCATCTTGGTAGCTTGTCATAGAGAGTTCCTAATGTCTGGAATGTGCTCTCTCTTCACCTTTGTCTTGTAGAATCTCCTCTTTCCTTTAAGTCTCAGTTCAAGGGCCACATGCTACAGGATGACTATCATGATTTCCCTAACTCCTCCTGCCATCCCACTGTTTCTCTTTGGTAGAATTCTTTTTTATTTAAACTTTTAAACATTATTTTTTTGTTCATTTTCAAACATTATTCCTTGGAAACAAAGCTCATTTTCTTTTCCTCCCCCTCCCGCCACCCCTCCCATAGCCAATACGCGATTCCACTGGGTATCACCTGTGTCCTTGATTCGAACCCATTTCCATGTTGTTGGTATTTGCATTCAGGTGTTCATTTAGAGTCTCTCCTCAGTCATATCCCCTCAACCCCTGTAGTCCAGAAGTTGCTTTTCCTCAGTGTTTTTACTCCCACAATCTGTCCTCTGCTTGTGGATAGTGTTTTTCTCCTAGATCCCTGCAGAATGTTCAGGGACATTGTATTGACACTAATGGAGAAGTCTATTATGTTTGATTGTACCACAGTGTTTCAGTCTCTGTGTACAATGTTTTCGCTCTGCATCAATTCCTGGAGGTTGTTCCAGTCTCCATGGAATTCCTCCACTTTATTATTCCTTTTAGCACAATAGTATTCCATCAACAACATATACCACAGTTTGTTCAGCCATTCCCCAATTGATGGGCATCCCTTCATTTTCCAGTTTTTTTGTTACCACAAAGAGCGCAGCTATGAATATTCTTGTACAAGTCTTTTTCCTTATTATCTCTTTGGGGTACAAACCCAGAAGTGCTATGGCTGGATCAAAGGGCAGGCAGTTTTTTATCTCTCTTTGGCATAGTTCCAGATTCCCCTCCAGAATGGTTGGATCAATTCACAACTCCACCAGCAATGAATTTATGTCCCAACTTTGCCATATCCCCTCCAGCATTCATTGCTTTCCTTTGCTGTCATGTTGAACAATCTACTAGGTGTGAGGTGATACCTCAGAGTTGTTTTGATTTGCATCTCTCTGATTATCAGAGATTTAAAGCACTTTTTCATGTGCTTATTAATAGTTTTGATTTCTTTGGCTGAAAACTGCCTGTTCATGTCCCTTTCCCATTTATCAATTGGAGAATGGCTTGATTTTTTGTACAATTGATTTAGCTCTTTATAAATTTGAGTAATTAGACCTTTCTCAGAGGTTTTTGTTATGAATATTGTTTCCCAATTTGTTGCTTCCCTTCTCATTTTGGTTACATTGGTTTTGTTTGTACAAAACCTTTTTAATTTGATGTAGTCAAAATTATTTGTTTTACATTTTGTGACTCTTTCTAAGTCTTGCTTGGTTTTAAAATCTTTCCCTTCCCAAAGGTCTGACATGTATACTATTATGTGTTCACCTAATTTACTTATAGTTTCCTTCTTTATGTTCATGTCATTCACCCATTCTGAGTTTATCTTGGTGTAGGGTGTGAAGTGTTGATCCAAACCTAATCTCTCCCACACTGTCTTCCAGTTTTCCCAGCAGTTTTTGTCAAATAGTGGGTTTTTGTACCAGAAGCTGGGGTCTTTGGGTTTGTCATATACTGTCTTGCTGAGGTCACTTACCCCAAGACTATTCCACTGATCCTCCTTTCTGTCTCTTAGCCAGTACCAAATTGTTGCGATGACCACTGCTTTATAATAGAGTTTGAGATCTGGGACTGCAAGGCCACCTTCCTTTGTATTTTTTTTTCATGATTTCCCTGGATATCCTTGATCCTTTGTTCTTCCAAATGAACTTTGTTATGGTTTTTTCTAAGTCAGTAAAATTTTTTTTTGGAAGTTCAATGTGTGTAGCACTAAATAGATAAATAAGTTTGGGTAGGATGGTCATTTTTATTATATTGGCTCGTCCTATCCATGAGCAGTTAATGTTTTTCCAATTGCTTAGGTCTAGTTTTAGTTGTGTGGTGAGTGTTTTATAGTTGTGTTCATATAGTTCCTGTGGTTATCTTGGGAGATAGATTCCTAAGTATTTTATTTTGTCTAAGGTGATTTTTAATGGGATTTCTCTTTCTAATTCTTGCTGCTTGGCTGTGTTGGAAATATATAGAAATGCTGATGACTTATGTGGGCTTATTTTATATGTTGCAACTTTGCTAAAGTTATTGATTATTTCAATTAGCTTTTTGGTTGAATGTCTAGGATTCTTTAAGTAGACCATCATGTCATCCACAAAGAATGATAACTTGGTCTCGTCCTTGCTTATTTTAATGCCTTCAATTTCTTTTTCTTCTCTAAATGCTACTGCTAGTGTTTCTAGTACAATGTTAAATAATAGAGGTGATAATGGGCATCCTTGTTTCACTCCTGATCTTATTGGGAATGCATCTAGTTTATCCCCATTGCAGATGATATTAGCTGATGGTTTTAGATATATACTGTTTATTATTTTTAGGAATGACCCTTCTCTTCCTATGCTTTCTAGTGTTTTTAATAGGAATGGGTGTTGTATTTTATCAAAGGCTTTTTCTGCATCTATTGAGATAATCGTGATTTTTGTTGGTTTGTTTGTTGATATGGTCAATTATGTGGATGGTTTTCCTAATATTGAACCAGCCCTGCATTCCTGGTATAAATCCTACTTGATCATAGTGAATGGCCTTCCTGATCACTTGCTGGAGTCTTTTTGCTAGTATCCTATTTAAGATTTTTGCATCTATATTCATTAGGGAGATTGGTCTATAGTTTTCTTTCTCCGTTTTTGCCCTGCTTGGCTTTAGAATCAATACCATGTTTGTGTCATAAAAGGAATTTGGTAGAACTCCCTCTTTGCTTATTCTGTCAAATAGTTTGTAAAGTATTGGGATTAACTGTTCTTTGAATGTTTGATAGAAATCACTTGTGAATTCATCAGGCCCTGGGGATTTTTTCTTAGGGAGTTCTTTGATGGCCTGTTGGATTTCGTTTTCTGATATGGGATTATTTAAGAAATCTATTTCTTTTTCTGTTAGTCTAGGTAATTTATATTTTTGTAAGTATCCATCCATATTGCCTAGATTGCTATATTTATTGCCACATAATTGGGCAAAGTAGTTTTTAATGATTGCCTTAATTTCCTCTTCTTTGGAGGTGAGGTCCCCCTTTTCATCTTTGATGGTGTTAATTTGCTTTTCTTCTTTCCTTTTTTTAAATTAGATTGACCAGTACTTTGTCTATTTTGTTTGTTTTTTCAAAGTACCAGCTTCTAGTCTTATTTATTAGTTCATTAGTTCTATCACTTTCGATTTTATTAATTTCTCCCTTAATTTTTAGGATCTCTAGTTTGGCTTTCTTCTGGGGATTTTTGATTTGTTCGCTTTCAAGTTTTTTTAATTTGCATTTCCAATTCATTGATCTCTGCCCTCCCTAATTTGTTAATATATGCACTCAAGGATATGAGTTTTCTTCTCAGTACTGCTTTGGTTGCATCCCATAAGGTTTGAAAGGATGTCTCACCATTGTCATTTTCTTCAATGAAATTATTAATTGTTTCTATGATTTGTTCTCTAACTAACTGATTTTGTAGTATCATATTATTTAATTTCTAATTAATTTTTGATTTGGCTCTCCATGTACCCTTACTGATCATTATTTTTATTGCCTTATGATCTGAAAAGGTTGCATTTATTATTTCTGCTTTTCTGCATTTGTATGCCATGTTTCTGTGACCTAGTGTATGATCAATATTTGTGAATGTGCCATGTGGTGCTGAGAAGGTGTATTCCTTTTTGTCCCTATTTATTTTTCTCCATATGTCTATTAACTCTAATTTTTCTAAGATTTCATTCACATCTTTTACCTCTTTCTTATTTATTTTTTTATTTGATTTATCTAAACTTGATAGTGATTGGTTTATGTCTCCCCCTAATATGGTTTTACTGTCTATTTGGTGCTATACCATTTGGTGCATACATGTTGATTAGTGATATTTCCTCATTGTCTATACTCCCTTTTAACAGAATATATTTACCTTCCCTATCCCTTTTAATCAGGTCTATTTTTACTTTGGCTTTGTCAGATATCATGATTGCAACTCCTGTCTTCTTTCTATCAGTTGAGGCTCAAAAGGTCTTACTCCATCCTTTAATTCTGACCACCTCATGTGTGTTTCTTGAAGACAACATATCGTAGGGTTTTGGATTCTAATCCATTCTGCTATTCGTCTACGTTTTATGGGTGAGTTCATCCCATTCACGTTCAAAGATATGATTGTCACTTGTGAACTCCCTGGCATTTTGATATCCTCTCCTAATTCTGACCTTTCTTCTTTAGCTATAACCTTTTAAACCAGCGATTTACTTTAGATCAGTCCCCCTAGTCCCCTCACTTGATATGCTTCCCTTTCTGGCCCCTCCCTTTTTGTTCCCTCCCTCTCCCCTCTCCTTCCCTCCCTTTTTATATTCCCTTCCCCCTCCCCCTCCTTAATTTCCCCTTCTCTCTTACCCTGTTGGATAAGATAGAATTCAAGATCCCAAGGGATCCAGATGTTCTTCCCTCTCAGAGTTGATTTCACTGAGAGTAAGGTTTAAGTAAAACCAATTTGCACTCTTTTCCTCTCCTTCTTATAGGAGACTTCTTCCCTTCCCCTTCCCATGTGTATCTTTGTGTGACAAAGATTATTCTATTTAGTTTTTTTCTATTTCTTGAAGTATATCTTGGTACCATTGACGATTCCTCCCCTCCCTTTTTCTTTCTACTCATCGTCTTGATGCCCCAATCTTTCCCTATATGTGATTCTTCTAACTACTCATATGTTGCATATAATTTTTGAGAGTTACACATTACATTTTCCCCACATATTAATATAAATAATTTGATATAAATGTAGTCCTTATAGAAGAGAGTTTGGATAAAAGAAAAAAGCATTTTTCTCCTTTTCCCTTTCCTTCATGTTAACCTTTTCATGTTTCTCTTGCTCTTTGTGTTTGGATGTCAATCTTTCCACAGAGTTCTGGTCTTTTCTTTATAAATTCTTGGAAATCTTCTATTTTGTTGAATGCTCATACTTTCCCTTGGAAGTATATGGAAGTATATAGTCATTTTTGATGGATAGCTGATTCTTGGTTGAAGACCCAGCTGTCTTGCCTTCCTGAATATCATGTTCCATGCCTTACGGTTGTTCATTGTGGAAATTGCAAGGTCTGGTGTGACCCTGATTGGCATTCCTTTATATCTAAATTGTCTTTTTCTGGCTTCTTGTAAGATTTTTTCTTTTGCTTAAAAGTTTTGGAATTTGGCAATTACATATCTGGGAGTTGTCTTTTGGCAATTTAGTGTAGAGGGTGTTATGTGAACTCTTTCAATGCCTATATTGCCCCCTTGTTCTAGAATCTCCGGGCAGTTTTCTTGGATGATATCTTGTATTATGATATCAAGATTACTGTTTATTTATGGCTTTTCTGGTAGACCAATGGTTCTCAGATTGTCTCTCCTTCCTCTATTTTCCAGGTTTGTCACCTTGTCAGTGAGATATTTTATGTTATCCTCTAATTCCTTAGTCTTTTGACTTTGCTTTATTAATTCTTGCTCTTTTGCAAGTTCATTGTCTTCCAGTTGCCTGATTCTGACCTTTAAAGACTGATTTTCCTTTTCAGTTTGGTCTGTTCTGCTTTTTGAGGCTTCAAGCTGTTTCTGCAGTTGCTTGTTTTCGTCCTTCAGATTGCTGAGTTCCTTTTGCATTATTTCCCACTTTTTCTGCCAGAAGGCTTCCATCTTTTTGATAACTTCCAATTTAAATTCTTCAAGAGCTTGTGGACAATTTCCATTTCTTTTGGAAGGTTTTGGAGCATTTGTTTGTGTTTCCCCTTCTATTTCCTCTGTATTCTGTTTTTTGCCTCCATAAACTGTATCCAAAGTCACTCCCTTCTTCTTGCTTTTCTTGGTGTTGGGAGGCTGGTGCTCCTGTGCACTGTTTGCCATCTCTATGTTTTTTTTTTCTTTCTCCCCTTTCTACTCAGAAATCTGAGTGAGGAGGGCTTGCCCTCAGTGTAAGGGTCAAATGATCAAGGCTTTAGTCTTGGGCTTATTCTCGGTTCTCCACAGCTGCACTGTCTTCCGGGGGGAGCCCAGGGTCTGCTCTCCCCTGCCTGCCAGCATTTCAGGTGTTGTTGCTCTCAGGTGTAGGTCTTTGGTGGTCTTACTTAACTCCCAAGACCTGTGGGTGCCCCTTGCTCACTTCAGGGGATCCCTTCCTGCACTCATTGATTATAGCGTGCTAGTTTTGGGCACCCGGGATCTGAGTTCCCCTCGTCCGCCTGCTGGGGTTTGGGGTGTTACTACTCTCAGGAGTAGGTCTTTGGTGGTCTTATTCAGGTCCCCAGACCTGGAGCTTCCTGTTGTTCAGTCCTGGGGCATCCCTCCCTCACTTGTTGATTATGGCCAGTGCCGACTTAAACTCTAGCTCCCATCGGTGTGGTGGGTGGGGGAGGGTGCATCAGCTTTTCCTTTCCTTATGTTGTAGAAATGCCGGAATCCTACCTACCTTCAGTCCTGCACTTTAGTGTGGGGTCTCTCCTTTCTCATGAGGATGGATGTTTTTTTTTGTTTGTTTTTGGGGGGTCTTTTGAGGTCATCTGTGTCATTGGGTCTGAGGAGAGGAAGTGAGCCATGCTTACCCGGAAGTCCCTGGTAGAATTCTTAACACTGGTCCCACCATTCTTATGTGAGAAGTAGGCATTATTTAATTTTTGTCTTTATGTCTTAAGTGTTTACCTTTCTGAGAATAGCAGGTTCTTAACAAATGCACACCAAATGAATTGATAGAATTTGACTTGCCTTTAAGTCTCTTCTTGTAATATTTTCCCTCTTCTGACAAGACTATAGCTTATTAATAATTTCCTTGAAATAGAATGCCTGGCAGGGGCAATGAGGGGACTCGCTGGATTGAGAGTAAGCTTAGAAGATGGAAGGTTCAGGGCTCAAATCAGGCCCCAAACTCCTCCCAGCTATGTGACCTTGGGTAAGTCACTCAACTCCAATTGTGCAGACCTTACTGCTCACTCTTCTGCCTTGGAACCAATACACAATATTGATTCTAAGATGGAGGGTATGGGTTAAAAAATATATATATATATATAGGTAATACCCAGCATTAAACAAAAGGTATTTGTACCAACCCAACAAGGGAAAATTGTCAATAGCTCATCTGATCCTTACAATATCCGAGTAAGTTATTATGCAAGCAGCATTATCTCCATTTTACAGATAAAAAAATTGAGCTTTAGGGAACTGTCCTTAAAGCTAGTTAGGCATTATGACTTCCAATCAGAAACTCTTTCCATTTTGCTATTTGTTCTTCTAACTGGGTCAGACAAGGTTTCCAAATAAAGAATTTCCCTTTCTTTCCAGCACTGGTGAAAAGAAATGCTTCAAGAGTATAAACTCTAAGTATGAGGTTAAGAAGGTCATTCCTCTTGGCTACTTGTCCTCCAGTAAGCCTTTAAGTGACCACTACTCATCAGGGAGTTGGGATCAGTAAGTAGCAGAGCTGGGAAAACCCAACATGCTAATGCCAATTTCTTTGTTGATTATGCAATCATTTCTTTCTCCTATGTCTACCCAGGTCCTCTTCCAGCTTCTCTCTTGATTATAAGCTAACGTTCAATATCTATCAAGACACTGCTTCCAAGAATAATAAAATATGAAAGCCTAGAACAAGTGGAGCTCTTTCCCAAGGATTCTGCAGCTGCTTTTTTTCTTTCTTTCTGGTCCCACCAATTCTTTGCTGATTCACAAACAGACACAGTTCTGGTTTGTTTCCTGGTGGGTTTTGACTTGGTCCTAAAGTAGCAGTGGAGGTGCAGCTGTGTGTAGGAGCCTTCTTGTCTTGCACTTGGGAGTTTTCAGATATAGTCATGTAACCTTGGGTCTTGCAATTTGAGGCTCCCAGCCTCAGTTTTTCAGTTGTGTCATCTGTATCGCTCCAGGAAGTGCAGTTGCTCCCCCCATGGATGTTGTTCCCTCCGCCAGCTCCCAGTTCCGCCATGGTGCTCCCGTGACGTGTCCAGGGCTACTATAAATATTTTTGTTCAAGTAGATAATCCCTCCTTTTAAAAAACCTCTTTGTAATAGAGACTTAGTAGCAATATTATTGATCAAAAGGTATGCATGGTTTTATAGCCTTTTGGGCATAGTTTGAAATTGCCCTCCAGAATAGCTGAATCAGTTCACAACTCCACCAACCACGCATTTCAGTCCCGGTTTTGCCACATCCCCTTCAACATTTATCACTTCTTTTACTGTGATATTTGTCAATCTGATAGATGTGAGTTGCTACCTCAGAGTTTTTTTTTTAATTTGCATTTCTCTAATCAATAGAGATTTAGGACATTTTTATGTGATTATTGATAGTTTTATTTTCTTCATCTGAAAACTGCTTGTTCTTATTCTTTGACCATTTGTCAATTGGAGTATGATTTGTATTCTTACATTTCTCTATATATTTGAGAAATTATACCATTGTCAGAGAAATTTGATAGAAATTTCCTCCCTAGTTTGCTGTTTCTTTTTTAATCTTGGTTCCATTGATTTTGTTTTTACAAAAGCCTTTTAACATAATCAAAATCATTCATTTTACATCTTATAATGCTCTTTGTTTGTTGTTTGGTCATAAATTCTTCCCTTCTCCATGGATCTGACAGGTAAACTGTTCTATGTTTCCCTATTTTAGTTATATTACTCTTTATATATAAATCATATATCCATTTTGACCTTCTCCTGGTATAGAGTGTGCAACATTGGTCTAAACTTAGTTTCTGCCATACCATTTTCCAATTTTTCTAGCAGTGTTGTTAAAGAATGAGTTCTTATTCCAAAAACTAAGACCTTTGAATTTATTAAACACTGAATTTCTGAGGTCACTTATCCCTGATAATTCCACTGATCAACCATCTCAGCCAGTATAAGATTATTTTAATCATAATGGTTTATAGTACTGTTTGAGATGTGCTACTCCTAGGTCACTTTCCTTTAGATTTGTTTCATTAATTCCCTTGATATTCTTGACCTTTTGTACTTCCAGATGAATTTTATATAGTTTTTAGTTGCATAAAAATTTTTTTGGGGTAGTTTGGTATGACACTGAATAAGTAAATGAATTTAGGTAGAATTATCATTTTAATTATATTAGCTCAGTCTACACATGAACAATTAATGTTTTTCCAATTTTTAGGATTTGACTTTATTTCTCTGAAAAGTATTTTGTAATTATGTTCAGCTAATTCCTGTGTTTTTCTTGTCAAGTAAATTCCCAAATATTTTATATTGTCTAAAGTTATTTTAAATGGACTTTCTTGGAAATATAGAGACATTCTAATGACTTGTGTGGGTTTATTTTGTATCCTATAACCTTACAAAAGTTACTAATTATCTCAAACAGGTTTTTAGTTGACTTCCTAGAATTCTCATGCTTTCTAGTGCTTTTTAAAAATAGGAATAGATGCATTTTTTGGAAGGCTTTTTCTGCATCGATTGAGATAATAATGTGATTTCTGTTAGTTTGGATATTGATATGGTCAATTATGTTAATAGTGTTCCTAACTTAAAGCCAGTCTTTCATTAATGGTATACATCCCACCTGGTCAGAGTGAATTTTTCTTGTGATATATTTCTCTAGACTCTGCTAGTATCTTATTTAATACCAGTCCACTGTGCTAACCACTTCCACTTTATGGGTGAGTTCATCCCTTTCACATTCACAGTTATGATTTCCATCTGTGTATTACCATCCATTTAATTTTTTTCCCTTTTGATTCTGTTTTTTTTCTCTCTCATTTTATTCTGTCCCTTCTCATAAATATTTTACTTTTAATCACCTTTCCACATCCCCCTTCCTCCTATTATCCCACCTCCCTTATTTTACCCCCCTCCTACTTTTCTTTAGGGTAAGAAAGGATTCTATATCCATATGAACATTCTTGTTATTCACTCTCAGACAATTCCAATGAGAGTAAGGTTTAAGGATTGATTGTCACTACCCTCATCCTTCCCTTCAATGTAATAGTTTTGCTATTTCTATGCCTCTTTAGGTGATATAATTCACCCAATTCTACCTCTTTCTTCACTTTTTTTTCTCTGTTCAATCTTCTTTGGAGTGTATACTCCTTCTAACTGCTCTGATAATGATAAAAATTAAAGTATTACAAATATTATCTTTCCATATAAGCAGTTTGACCTTATTTAATTCTTTAAATTTCTTCCTTGTTTACCTTTTTAAGCTTGAGTCTTGTATTTGGATATCAATTTTCATTTTAGGTCTGATATTTTCATCAAGAATATTTAGAAATCTTCTATTTTGTTTTTTTTTTTCTCTCTCCTGAAAAATATAATCTTTAATGTAGAAGCTTCCATGTCCTCTGTAATCATGTTTGTGATACAGTGTTATTTGAATTATTTCTTTTTGGGCTTTTTTTGTGTATTTTCTCCTTGGCTTTGGAGCTCTTGAATTTGTCTAAAATATTCATGTAAGTTGTCATTTGGGGATTTATTTAAGGAGGTAAATGATGGCTTTTTTTCAGTTTCTATTTACTGTCTTGTTCAAGAATATTGGGACTAAACAACTCTGAGGTATCACCTCACACCTAGCAGATTGGCTAACATGACAGCAAAGGAAAGTAATGGGGGGGATTGTGGAAAGGGGGGGAGGAAAACTGGAGGGGATGTGGCAAAGTCAGGACATTAATGCAATGCTGGTGGAGTTGTGAATTAATCCAGCCATTTTGGAGGGCAATTTGGAACTATGCCCAAAGGACGGTAAAAGACTGTCTGCCCTTTGATCCAGCCATAGCACTGCTGGGTTTGTACCCCAAAGAGATAATAAGAAAAATACCTGTACAAGAATATTCATAGCTGCGCTCTTTGTGGTGGCCAAAAATTGGAAAATGAGGGGATGCCCTCTCAATTGGGGAATGGCCGAACAAATTGTGGTATATGTTGGTGATGGAATACTATTGTGCTCAAAGGAATAATAAACTGGAGGAATTCCATGGGAACTGGAAAGACCTCCAGGAATTGATGCAGAGTGAGAGGAGCAGAACCAGGAGAACATTGTATACAGAGAAGGGTACACTGTGGTACAATTGAATGTAATAGACTTCTCCATTAGTGGCAATGCAGTGATCCTGAACAACTTGGAGGAATCTACGAGAAAAACCACTATCGACATTCAGAGGAAAAACTGTGAGAGTAAAAACACCAAAGAAAAAGAACTGCTTGATTACATGGGTTGAGGGGGATATGATTGGGGAAGGTGACTCTAAATGAACATCCCAATGCAAACATCAGCAACATGGAAAGAGGTTCTGATCAAGGTCACATGTAATACCCAGTGGAATTGCGTGTGGGCTATGGAAAGGGCAGGGGGAGGGGAGGGAGGGATAGAATATGATTTTTGTAAACAAGGAATAATGTTTGAAATTGACCAAATAAAAATAAAATTAAAAAACCAAAACCAAAACCAAAACCCAAAAAAAGAATATCAGGGTTGTTTTCTTTGATAATTTCTTGTAATATGACATACAGGCATTTTTTTTTTGTCATAACTTTCAGGTAGTCCAATAGTTCTTAGATTTTCTTTCTTGGATCTATTTTCCAGATGTGTTTTATTTTTTAATGAGATATTTCATATTTCATTCTATTTTTTCATGTTTTGATTTTGCTTTATTATGTCTCATGAAGTCATTAGATTCTAGTTTCCAAATTTTAATTTTTTAAGGAGTAATTTTCTTTCTTTTGAACCTGATTTTCTGTTTTTTAAACAGTTATTTTCTTCTTTCATTATTTTAATTTCTCTTCCTCATTTTTCCTCCTCTTTTATTTAATTTTTGAATTTCCTTTTGAATTCTTCCAGAGCCTGAGGCCAATTTCCATTTTTCTTTGAAGTTTTACATGTGATTGCTTTAATCTCATTGTCACCATCTGGGTCAGTGTTTGAGTCTTGCTTTTCTTTATCTCCATAATAATTTTCTATGATTAAATAGTTTCTTATTACTGTCTGTTCCTTTTACCAGTATTTTTTTTTAAACTTTTACTTTCATCTTAAAGGTGGGTTATCTTCTCAGGGTAGAAGAGGCTCTCTCTGAAATATCAGTTTTTCTTTGCTGTTACCTGTAAAAATAGACTCGAATACAGGACTTCAATCCCCAGAAATCCTTGCTCCACTTCCCCAGAATGCCCTCTAATCTCACTGAATTCTCACCTGGGCCAAGAGTGAGATGGGGTATTTAAAACTGGTCGTGAATAGGCTCGGCTCTCTTTTTGACTTCCGTTTTGGAGCAGACGTGTCTCTTTTATGATGTGAGGTTATTTTGTCTAGGGCTCTCTGGCCTATGCATGTGCTTTCTTATTCTGTAATTTCTTTAATCCTTAACCTTTAATAAACCTCATAAAAACATAATACTCCTTGCAGAGAGAAACTAATTTCTACCTGCCTTGGTCTCCCCTAAATTTTAATCTTTAAGTTGGCTTACCACGTCGGGAAAATGAAATATCTCACTCTTCTGATTCTTTTCTCTTCTTTAGTTCAGCCTTTAATAGCTACTGCCTAGATTTTTTTAAGCCACGTTTCTCAAAGATACTTTTTTAGACAACCATCTTGATCAGCTTTTGCTGGCAGCCATTCGATTCAGACTTTCTTGAGCCCTTCACACCCCACTCGGCTTGGCCGCTTCTCCCTGCCTGCCTGTTTGCTGTTTGCCTCTCACATGGTTCCTGGCTGCTTCGTTCTGCCTGCCTGTTTTTCCTGCTGCTGCTCCTGACCTCTCTCCATCCTTACCTGGTCCAGGCCCTGCCCACTTGGGTGGCCCGTTCCAGCTCTGGCTCCTGATCCTGGCCTCTCACCTGGTGCCTGATCTCCCGGCCCTGCCTGCCTGTTTCTGCACCCCAGACCCACAAGCACGACCCTAGCCAGCTCATCACCCAGATCCTTGGAGCAGATCACTCAGGACTCATTTCTACCAGCTGGTAACAACTGGGGTATTGACCACATGGGCGGATCATAGGAGGAAAGAGAGAAAAGGGAGAGGAGAAGAAACAGACTTTTCCAAACAGGAACTTAAAAGTAATGGTCTATTTAGAAGGATACCTTTTGACTGTTCTGGTAATTTTATTGACTTCACCTGCGTGTCAAGGAAAACGATTCAACTTTAACTTTGAAGTTGCAAATGGGTGGCTCAGCGAACTGAGAGCCAGGTCTAAAGACAGGTGGTCCTGGATTAAAATCTGGCCTCAGATACTCCCCAGCTGTGGGCCCTGGATGGGTTCCTTAACCCCCATTGCTTAGCCCTTACCACTCTGCCTTCTGACAATAGGCATTTAAATGGATAATAACCCAAGGAACTTTAAAGACTGGAGGTTATGATTTTAAGGCATTTCAGACTCCAATGGTTATAAAAATCTCTGTATTTCTATTGCATTTTCCTGATTGTTTTGTTTAAGATATAACTTTGTGATTTTAAGTTCATATATTACTGCATACAATATTATTCTGTTACACTGAAGGTTGATTGAATTTATTTTGAATGTATTGAGTTTTGACTACTGTTAAATTCTGTTGTTTTCCCCCTATAACCATATTGAAAAAAATATTATTGAAAAAGCCCATATATAAAAAAGCTGTTTTCTATTTTGAATTTGTAAATTATCACCTAAAGGATGGATAGACTTCATCAGAACTGGTTACAATTGCTATAACAACCTTTGGAAAATTTAATGTGCTAAATATCTCAAATGATTTTAAGGGTTTTTTAAATATGATTTTTGTAATTTTTTTTAAACAATCTCTGGTTATTTTTGCCTGCCCCTACCACAAGGTAAGGCCCGTAGCTGAAGTGAAATACAATTATAACCCCCAAACTTCCCACATTTCTAAATATATGAATGGAAGTTGGGGAAGTTAATCTCAGGGCATTTGTATTCCTAAATAAGCCTCCAAAAAAGGAGCATCTCTCATTTATAACTCTTCAGCTCACTACTTTATCTGGATTTCCTGATTATGTTCTTAACCCAAGACGAGTTTTACTTTTTTTAAAAATATGTTTATTACCAAGGTTGAAAGAATTGCTATGATTGTAAAAACTTGTGACAATTATCCATCAATTCATAGGTTTAAAAAATGCCATACAGCAACTTATGTGAAATATGATAGTGTGTTTGTTTGCTATTGTAATTAATTGGGCTATTGAGAATTTTGGGGATATTGATACCACATATTTGTACTACTGTTCTTTAAAAATGAAAAATGTTACCTTGTTCAATTCATTTGCCTTCTAAGTCACAGTGATCATGGCCAGACATGACGAGGAAATGGATCTCATTTTTGGTGAGAAAGCCTTGTAATCTTTATTTTCTTAGCTGACACAGTGTGTCAATGATTATAAGCTACATTCTTGAATTTTTAAAAACTCTTTTATTATATTTTTCTTGCATGTGCAATATACTTTTTCAGTTAAAAATTTTTTTCTCTCCTTTTTTATATTTGAAGTACACATCACCAGCATTAAGATTTTCTTTAACTTTTTGACTTTTCAGTAATATAAGTTTAAGATAAATTTGTCATTGCATGCCCCAAAAGCTAGAGACTATAAAATTGATGCCACTAATTATTTAAAAAATTATGGGACTTTGCTTAATGATTTTGTCTGATTCCAGGACAAGATATACACACAAGAGCCATTGCACAGGGCCAAAGAAAACCCAATCCAGGATGGATTGATGCACTTCTAGGCCAATACAAAGGTTTTGAACCTAGTGTGAAGACTCGAGGTTACTGTGTTTAACACGTTGTTACGACATAGGCTTTCCTTGTGTCCACACTCACTCTGAAAATACTCACAGACGAGTATCCCCAAAAACCTTGGCTCCTATAATCTGGTCCCTTTTCTGCCTTTCATACTGTGGTACCTTTCTGTAGTCCTGGCTACTGACTGGGTAAATGCATCATTGCTTAGATCATTTTGATTGGGCCCTGATTCAAGGACCTGTTATAGATTTATTTTTCTTTTACTTAGAATTTTTTCACATAAGACTTTGATAGTCTATATTTTCATTCAGTATTTTTCTTTTTTTATTTGTATTTTTTCTGATATCTTTTTAATTTCTCTTACCAACTGATTCATATACCTCACACCTCAGCCATGCATCCCTACGTGATCCTGTGTTTTTTCAATCACTCTCTTAATGGGGGAATGTAAAAATATCATTATTTTAAATTGCAAAGTTTAATTATTTTAAATTGCAAAGTTTAAATTCCTTTTGAGAAGAATTTTAGGTAAAGAAAGATGATACCTCTCTGAATCCAGAAACTGAACTGTTGGAGAAGATACCATGAAGATGCCTCCAGATCACAAGCTGCACAAAAATGAACTTTGGGTGTAGTTTATTGAACATTTATTTGTATGTATACTCTCATGCCAAAGGGGACTGCCCCCTAACTGGCTTTTTGTCAATGTGTCCAGCAGTTATTGTTTTTTTTTCTCTTATCCTCAAATTATTGTAATCTTTAAAATTGATTATGTTTTTATGATCCTTTGGGGAAGTCCTTCTCCCCAGAGGATCAAACGGGGGTATGTAAAAATAGACTCGAATACAGGACTTCAATCCCCAGAAATCCTTGCTCCATTTCCCCAGAATGCCCTCTAATCTCACTGAATTCTCATCTGGGCCAAGAGCGAGATGGGGTATTTAAACCTGGTTGTGAATAGGCTCGGCTCTCTTTTTGACTTCCGTTTTGGAGCAGACGTATCTCTTTTATGATGTGAGGTTATCTTGTCTAGGGCTCTCTGGCCTAGGCATGTGTTTTCTTATTCTGTAATTTCTTTAATCCTTAACCTTTAATAAACCTCATAAAAACATAATACTCCTTGCAGAGAGAAACTAATTTCTACCTGCCTCAGTCTCCTCTAAATTTTAATATATCCATACCCTGAGCTCTAGTTCTGGGTTTCTGCAAGTTTTAGTTCTTCCAAGGTAGTATGATGGCCTATGGACTGGAAGCTCTGAAAGCCACCTCCCATTGCTGATTCAGTCTCCCAGGGTCTACTGATGGTCTATCAGGCCCAGAGCACTATGAGCTACCTTGTGATGGGGCTCTGGAACTTCCCTTGGGCTTGCTTATACCAAATTTTGTTACTTTGTGTTTCCTTTTATTTTCTTTATATCCAATTTGCTCATTATTTTAAGATCTTTATTTTATTTTTCTATTTTTTAGTTATATACCTAATTCATTGATCTATTTATTCTCTATTTTACTGATATAAACATTTAGAATTATAAATTTCTTTAAAAAGGCAGGTGATATGATATAGATCATATATTTGTTATTGATGTGATTAGATCTTGTCCAAAGAATTTATTGATGGGTCAAACTGACTCCATTATGAGGAAACAAATTTTATTATAAGAGTATATAGTGACAGAATAGCTAGTATAGTAAGTAATTATACTAAGGTAAGGAGGTAAGGAGGTGTGGTAAGTGAAGGTAAGAGTAAAAGTAAAAGAATGAGCGAGCGAGAGAGAGAGAGAGAGAGAGAGAGAGAGAGAGAGAGAGAGAGAGAGAGAGAGAGAGTAAAACATGAGTACAGGTTTTCAGGAATGCTTTTTAAAATCTTGATTAGTTACTAAGGAAGGGGTCATTTGTTTGGGCAGTTTTTGCTCTGTGTCTCCAGGGAATTGATATTAATTTACCCATGGTTCACTCCGCCCACTGGAGGGAGCAAAGTGCAATGTAAATGGGGTACTAACGATATGTTAAATACCCTGGGGCAACTTTTGCCCTTTTCTATGCAGGTTCTAAGGAAGGCAATGAATGTAGAAATTGAGCATTGTTTGAACCTAGTCCTGTCTGACTGGAACTAAACCACCTACACTTGCTGTTCAGAGACACCAACCAATGACCTAGGTCAGTGATGGTGAACCTCTTAGAGGGGCAGATGATGTTAAAATGTTTTTAGGTAAGGGGAAGGGGATCAGTCCCATTTTACATCCTTCTAGCTTTCTATTAATGAACTTTGGTGAATTCTGTGCTGGGGTGACAGTATATATGCCCACAGAGAGGGCTCTGAATGCCCCTTTCTGGCATACATGCTATGGGTTCACCACCACAGATCTAGGTTATGTCTAAAGATTGATGTGAGGAGTTTTGACATAATTGTGAATCCAAGCAACTCATGTTATGTGAAAGATAGCCCCATTCGAATCTACTGCTTATTGTTTTGATTTTCTTTTGAATGTGCACAGCTACTTATCAGGGTTTGTGGGATGTCAGTCCACATCAGAATTATACGATAAATATTTTCATGTTAATCATGTTATGAAAGAAAAATACATTTTTTAACCAGAGGAAAATTCATGAAGGTAATAAAGTGAAGAATGGCATGCTTTAACTTGCATTCAGATTCCATCAGTTCCTTCTATAACAGTAGATAGCCTTTTTCTTTGAGTCCTTTGGAGTTGTCTTGGATCCTTGTACTGCTGGTTATGTATAGTTAATTCATCCAGTTGATCATACATTATTGCTGTTACTATGTACACCATTGTCCTGGTTCTCCCCAATTTGTTTTGCATCACTTCATATAAATCTTTCCAGGTTTTTTTTTTTTTTAATCAGCTTGTTCATCTTTTTTTATGGGACAATCATATCCTATTGCAATCATATACTACAATTTGTTTACCTATTCACTTTGATGGGCATCCTTTCAGTTTCCAGTTCTTTGACAGCACAAAAAGAGTTTCTATAAATATTTTTGTACAAGTAGGTCCTTTTTGCCTATCTTTGAGCTCTTTGAGATTCATACCTACTGGTAGACTTGCAGGATCAAAGGAATGATTAAATCTCCTATATTTGTAACATTGGAAGTATCCTTGACTCTTGCTTTCCCTCACCTCTTCTATCCAATCAGTTATTAATTCCAGTCACAACCATTAAAATTAAAAAAAATTCCACATTCATACTTTCCTATAGTTTGTTAATGATTATCACTCTATATTATATTATATTTATTATCTACATAAACCACTGAACTCTTTCTTGAAATTTTTCCATTTTTAGTCAGTCAACAAATATTTATTAATTACCAACTGTGTTCCAGGAACTGTGCTAAGTTCTAGCAATAAAAATAAAATGTAAAACAGTCCCTGTTTTCAAGAAGCTCATATTCTAATATGGGAGAAAATAGCTCTATGAAGTACAAACAAACAAGCTATGTATAGGATAAATTGGAAATAATCATGAAACTATTATACCCTGACTTTTCTTGGTTATGACTATGATTCTAAGACAGAATGTAAGGATTAAAAAAAATTAGAGCAGAGGATTTGAGGTTCAATATTATTGATAGCTGGTATTGGCATGTGGATGAGGAAGTCACTAATGGTAGGCACTATTTAATTCAGACAGACATCTCACTTATCTCCCTTCCCATCAGAATCATGGGGTCATGTTGTTATTAATTTTTTTCAGTCTTGTCCAAATGTTCATTACCCTGTTTAGGATTTTATTGGCAAAGATACCGGACTTGTTTGCCATTTCCTTCTCCAGCTCATTTTTTTAGATAGGGAAACTGAGGCCAACAGGGCTAAGTGACTTGCTGGGGATAATAATGTTAGCAAGTATCTGAGGTGAGATTTGAATTCATAATGAGTCTTTCTGATTCTAAGCCCTTAGCTGTCCAGAGGAAAAGATTATTCCCTAAATTAATAGAAGTGATATTACTCCTTGATCCCTGCTACTCCCCAACTTGACCTCAAAATTAGAAACTCTGTTTAGCTGACTAAACACTTGGCTACCAATATAAATTAAATCAAATACCTTATTTACTGGAGTCACAGAACATTTTGATTCAGAAAACCCAGGTTCATATCCCAGCTCTGCTGTTTACTAATCTTGAGCAAACCTCTAGATCTTTCTAATTTTTACTTTTATCATATGTTAACCGAGGGGGCTCTTCTATGTGAAATGTTTTCTTTCCTTCAGGGAAAAGTTCCTGCTAAGACAACAAGATATGAGAAGCTCATCTCTGGGTTGTATGCAATAAAGCAAACACAGGTCCTCATTGAAGATGTTCTGCTCTGCCTACCCTGGCAAGCTAATAACTTATAAAGACCTATAAAATTCCTTCCCATTCCTGAAGCATAGATGTCTGCAGAATACAGTACCCACATTCACTCCCTAGTCCTACACTGTAAAATTTCCAGACTATAAAATTTCTGTTGAGTCCATCTCTTCAGCTGTACTCCACAAGTTACAAAAACACTTCAGGGATAGCAGAGGCCATGAACTGGAGCCAAAGAGTTTTCATGTGAAGTGGGCCCCTGATTAATATCTCTGGGCAGTGGGCTATGGATAAATCCAGAGAAGCTGGCAGGCGCAAAGAACAGAGAAGATGCCTTTGATATGTCACAGTAGGAAGGAGTTCATTTGATATCAGCATTAGGCTAGACAGTCTAATGTTCCCCAAAGCTCCCAGGATAACATTTCAGGAATTGCTAAATGTAATGGAAACTAATTTACATAAACATTTGTTCATTATAATATACATTATTATTATCATTTATAATAACAAGGATACTGCATAAGTGTATCCATTTCCATTGCAATTAGTATTAATGTTTTATGTAGTTTCTATTTCCAGGAAACTTTGCTGTTATTCTAATCAGGAGGCATACTTAGATCTTACCGAAAGCTGGGTAGGCAAGTAGGTGCCACAGTGGATAGAACACTGGACTAAGAATCAGGAAGACTCATCTTCCTGAGTTCAAATCTGGCCTCAGACTCTGGACAAGTCAAGCCTTGGTTTCTTTTATCTGTCAAATAACTTGGAGATAAAAATGGAAACCACTCCAGAATCTTTGCAAGACAACACCAAATGGGTCAAAAAGAGTTGGATGCCATTGAAGATGACTAGGTAATTTAATTTTGCTAGCTTATTTTTCTTTTGTTTATTACCAAAAACAGTACCTTAAAAGTCACCCAATTCTAAAGCAGAGACATCTTTAGATTTATCTCTATATAAAATAATATATAAATATATTTTTATATTAAATTAATTTTTATAATTTATTAACTTCTATTAAATCTATATTGTATTATAATATAATATAATAGTTATATGATTATATAATATGTATTTTTATATTAATATATAAACACATATATATGTCAATAAAAATAATGCCAACACTCAAAGAGCTTACATTATAAACAACAATATATATATAATTGGCAATAATACATATAGAGGATGTCCTCAAAGTCTTTGCTTTAATAGCTTAAAGCTGCACTAAAGACTTCTGGGATACTGTGTAATTGGATATCTTGTGCTTTTGAACTACATTTCCCAGGAGCCCACTGACTTCCTGCCATTATGTGCTGATATAGACAAGAGATAAATTGGGTGGTCTTCAGTGGCTAGCTCTTTCTTTCCTTCCTGGGTTTCGACTTTGGTGGAGTGGGCTATTTGAGCAGGTAGATTAGCTATGGGCACATGGTTTTATTTTGTTTTTACTTTTAGTGATTATTACTAATCTTATAAAATATAATATTTGAAGTTATTATATATGAATTTTAACTTTTACAATACCCTGCATACTCAGGGAAAGAATAGTAGTTAGATACTAAGTACTTTGAAAGGAGGGCAATATAAACAAAGCATTTTCGTGCTGGAAAGATCTGTTTTGATGCTGGGTGCATTCTGTTCCTGCCTTTTCTTCCCTTGGCAAATTCCTCTTAATTGGGGCATTTGATCAAGGAACTATATGAACTTTATATTAAATCTTTATCTCTTAGTTATCTATTAGTTAAAAACTGAAATATTTAAGGTAACATCACAGAAATTTGACCTGAAATTGATTTTTAAAAATTCTCTTCAAATCTATTTAAACAAGTATTTGGTCTTATCATGTATTATGAATTATTTAAAATCCCTTAAATACCTCAGAGTGGTATAATTAGACAGTGATCTGGGAGCATCTAAACCAGGATATAATTCTATTGTTTCATAAGGTTACATCAGCAACATTTTGTAATTTGTTTTGAGTTAGAAGACTTGTGTTCAATCATTTATTTTGGAGAAAAAGGATTTATGTTCTGTATTTTGTTATTTCTAAGCTGCATCTTAACTTGTTATTTGTTGTAATACTAACACTTGTGTATGGGATAAATTTTGTAATGCAAGCAAATTACCCAAGAATATGGAGAAGAAAATAAAAAGAAAGGAGGGTAATAGCAGTTACATAGGAATAGAAGAGCTTCCTGTAGAAGGCAGTGTCTCGGTCTCCTCTTGAAAGAAGAGAAGGATTCTATTAGGCAGAGGTTTGAGAAGGGAGTATATTATAGGAAAGGGTCACTGGTAATTTGAGAAACAGAGACAAAGCTAGTTTGGCTAGGTGGCAGAGTATGGGGTGGAGAGAAGAGGTGGCTGGTAGAATAATGTATAATGAGGCTAAACCAAGAAGTTGGGACCAAGTTAGGAAGAGTTAAAAATTAAACAGAGTCTATGTTTGATCCATATACTAGCAAGTGTGACACTGGGCAAGTCACTTAACCTAGTTTGCCTCCATTTCCTCATTTGTAAAATGAACCAGAGAAGGAAATGGCAGATCCTTCTAATATCTATATAAAGAAAACCCCAAATGGGGTCACAAAGAATTGATCACAACTGCAAATAACTAAACAACAACCACAAAATATTTGATCCTAGGCACAACAAGGAGCCCCTGGAATTTACTGAGCATGGGAGTGACAGGATCAAATTTCCATGTAAGGTAGTTCTCTAAGACCATAAATTGCAGAGAAGGAGCCTGGCTGCATTGGTTCCTCACTAAGAACTCCCTACATAGATTAAATAACAGGTCCAGCATGAAAAAAATTTACATTAGCTCCCTTGGCTGATGTCATACTGCTGACTGTTACCAAACTTGTGGTCTGGTGAGGACTTTCCCCTCCACACGCACCTGGCCAGATATTTTCCATATAAACTGTCTAGCCATGTCTCTTTTGTCCTATACTTGTACAGCTGGTTCTTTGAACCTTAGGACTTATATTTATTACTATTAAATTTCATTTAATTAGATTCAATCCATCATTTTAGCCTTTTAATTGCATTTTATGATTGAACTTTGTTGTCCAGTTTGGTAGAATTCCTTTCTAGTTTTGTCTGATCAGCTAAAGCCAAGTTACTGACAATGTTGAACAGCCTAGGACCAGGGACAGATGCCCATGTACTCTGCTTGAAAGTTTTCCCAGGATGTCATTGATCCTTTAATGAATATTCTCTGGGTCCATTCATTCATCCATTTCCAAGTTCACTTCATTCTACTCCCACCTAGTCCACTTTCCCCCAACTTGTTTGCTGGAATAGCATTAGAAATTCTGCCAAATATTTGATGGAATCCAGATATTTTAGTATTTCTCTGATTTCCCAGTCTTGAGTCTTGTTAAAAAAAGAAATGAGGAAGTCTGACATAACCTGGTCTTCATGAACCTGTGCTGCTTCTGGGTGATCACTACATCCCTGTCTCAATGCTCATAAATGATCCATTAAATAACATAACTTAGAATATACCTTCTTTCCTTTTACTTCTCCCTTATTGGTCTATTTATCCATTTCTGGTGTTGTTTATTTATTTAATTAACTTAGAATGTTTTTCCATGGTTACAAGATTTGTATTCTTTCCCTCTTCTCCTTCCTTTTGGTGCTGTGGCATTTCTAACTCTTTTCAGTGATTTTTCAAAGATCACTACCAGTGGTTCCTTTTGGTTCCCTGGGATCTAGTTCATTTGAACCTGAGGTCCATTTGAGTTCACTGGAGAGAGCTGGATGTTCTCTAATTCATTTTTCTTGTGTTTCAACTCCATTAAATATTTTTATTCTTTGCTGCCCAATTAAAAAAGTATTCATCTTAGTAGAGCAAACAGAATCATGGAAGCCTGATTTATTGGAAGATGAAGTCAAAGCTTACCAGCAGAGCTGAGAGATGGAGGGGAAAATCTAGGGTTTACTTGGTAGTAGTAGAATTTGAACAAGAGGATGATTGTGGGACAGAGGGTGTTAGGCAGCTTGATTAGGAAGTTTATCATGTTATTACAAGTTTCTCAATCCCCAAACAATGGTTCAGTACTTTCTTTAATTTCCTTCTTGTTGTCAACATGGCATAAAAGCTTATTTAGTTGTCCTTAGGCTTCATTGTTAGCTTCAGAAGATCCTCAATCTTTACATCTCCAGATACTATTTCTATATATCCACAACACTAATTTATCTCTAACATTAGTGGCTAGGTCTTATTTCCCTTTCTTGTATATGCTTTTTAATCAGTCTCTTTAGTTGGTCCCCTGATTTCTCAATTGTCAGAATAATTTCTGTTTATTCAAAATTCTGTACTTGAGAATATATGACCCTGTTTGGACCTTTCCATTTGTATATATTTTTTCAAAATTTAAAAATTCTATTCTCTTCTAATCTAGAGAGTGATAGAACGCTTGCCTTTTTCCTCCTTATGTAACACAATTTAAAAATGGAGTGATGACTTCTTCCAACCATTTCTACTTCAACACCCAACCATCCTTCCATATTTATCAGATGTATATTCCATTGTTACTCCTCTAACTCTTTTTTTTTTTAGTTTTTAAAACATTATTTTATTCGATCATTTTCATACATTGTTCATTGGAAACAGATCATTTTCTTTTCCTCCCCCCAACCCCCCACCATCCCTTCTTTAGCCAACGCGCGATTCATCTGGGTATCACATGTGTTCTTGCTCTGAACCCATTTCCTTGTTGGTATTTGCATTAGGGCACTCATTTAGTGTCTCTCCTCGATCATGTCCCCTCAACCTCTGTAGTCAAGCAGTTGCTTTTCCTCGGTGTTTTTACTCCTTCAGTTTGTCCTCTGCTTGAGGATAGCTTTTTTTTTTTTTTTCTCGTAGATCACTGCAGGTTGTTCAGGGACATTGTAAAGCCATTACTGGAGAAGTCCATTACGTTCTCTTGTACCACAATGTGTCAGTCTCTGTGTACAATGTTTTCCTGGTTCTGCTCCTTTCGCTCTGCATCACTTCCTGGAGGTTGTTCCAGTCTCCATGGAATTCCTCTACTTTATTATTCCTTTGAGCGCAATAGTATTCCATCACCAACATATGCCACAATTTGTTCAGCCATTCCCCAATTGAAGGGCATCCCCTTATTTTCCAATTTTTGGCCACCACAAAGAGCACAGCTATGAATATTCTTGTACAGGTCTTTTTCCTTATTATCTCCTCTAACTCTTGAGACATGAAATGATTATCAAGTCAAGTCAAGAATTTATCAACTGCTTTCCTGGAGTAAAACCAGTAGCAGATGTCTAGACTAATATAGAATATCATATAGAATATATATATGTGTATATACATATTGTGGCATTTAAAAGAGTGGAAGTCATAAACTGTAAGAGTTAAAATGGTTGAGGTTGTAAACTGTAGTGAGCAAAATAGTGGAAGATATAAATTGTAGTAGATATAAGAGTGGGTGAGTAAATTGTGACCGCATAAAATATGTTTTCACTACAGTGTCTTGTTTTAAATCAAATATAAGGTGGTCACCAGGGAAATATTCCCAATTATGAATATACCCAAGTCAACTGGGTTTTATAGAGAATTTAATTAATTATACAATGAGGAATGAAAGAAAGAGAGAAAGAGAGGAAAAAGGGAATATTGAGAAAAGGATAAGCCGGCCCTGGCCAGCCCTGGCCAACCCAGGCCTAAGCCCTAAGAGAAAAGATCAGTCAGTCCTTAATCACTCACCACAAGATCTGTCCAAGCAAGGATTCTAGTGACACCAGGCCAGCTCCATCTCAGCTGACTTCACCAGCTCAATCCTGAATCTGAAATGTCCCTGAGAGAGTCTCGAGAGAGACCCTTCAAGGCAGCCTTTCCCAGCTGACTGTCTTTAGAGAGAGTTTTTTGTCTCCTTTTAAAGGGCAATTTCTCCTATGTCACTTCCCCTAAGTCCTTACATCTACCAATCACAGTAGACATTTTCCAAAGGACTGGCCATTCTTAATTCACATTTTGTTATCACCTTCTTAATTCACATCTTGCTCTCACCTTTTCTGGGTAGACTAAAACTTCTGAGTAATTCACATCAGGAAAGCTCTGAGTAAATTTTCACCTCTTTGCTCCTTGTAAGTTCACAAGTTGCCTGACCTTTATAGGTACTTAGCATCCCTTTCTAAAAATAGGCATGGCTTAAGTACAGGTTTAAGTACTTTTCATTGTTCAGCAAGGAGTTTTTTTTCCCCTAAAGCAGTCTTAAGTACCAGTGGAGTAGAGGTCCTCCCATTTCTGATCTAAGTAGAGTTCTCACTTTCCAAATGGGGAAAGGTCCCAGTAGGGAATTGTTCCAATGGAGAATTCCCCAATGGGGAATTTTTTTAACATTCACAAGTCTGAGAAATTTCAAGACTCACAATATTGAATTCTATCATTACTAACCAGATTCATGTTATGCTTCTGCAACTCCTCAAACATCTCCTCCTTTTGGTCAGTAATTTTTGCATAATTCTTCTGTGATATTCCTTCTCTTTTTCTCTCCATATTTACTTAAATTCTCTTTACTATGTTTTCTCCATATGTGGTTCATCTATATATATTCATCTAAATTCATGTTCTTAATAATTTAAGCTAAACAGTTCTATAGGAATCAGCTAGTCTAACCTGTTCATTTTGTGGAGGAAGAACCCAAGGCCCAGAAAAGTTAAATAATTTGTTCAAAATTACTAAAGTATAAATGGCTTAGTTAGGATTAGAACCTAGGCTCTTTGGATCTTCCTCCAGGATTCTTTCCACTCCTATTTCTTTTGAAGAACTTAAACTATTTCATGGCGATTCAAATCATGGATCACATTCAATCAAATGCCAGTGATATCTATGAGATTATTTTTATATTAAGATCCCTAGTTTCACCGTCTTTGTTATCTATTTTTTGGTGCATTGCTGTGTAGACATAGGAGGACATCAGCCTTATTGCCCTCCCTTTTATTGGATATTATTTCCTATAAATTATTGGTTCTCTCCGCTGAGGTTCTTCTTGTGCTCTGCCAACTAAATGTTGTGTTATCTGGTTTGGCAAGTAGTATGTGGATAATTTTTTCCCTAGTTCTCTATTTTTGTTTTAAATTCCCCTTGATCCTATTTACAAATCTTCAGATGAATATATTTTCCCTGGCTCTAACTAGATTTGCTCAATTCCTGGCCAGGAATCTATCATTTCTATATGTTAAGCCATAGTTCAGAAATCCATTAATAGATGCAATGTTCTTAATGAACTCTTCACTTCTCTGATTGACCTTTCTTTTCTGAAGCCAGCTGGCAGTGATAAAAATACCCCCTGTGGTCTGAAAGTCTTTAGTTTCTTGTCTAGGACTTCATATTCATCCAATAATTTCCATATTTTATTTTAGCAACATCATTTATGTTCATAATATTCTGAAAGTGAGCAGTGGTTACCAGTCTTAACAAGTCTCAAAATCCATCCTTCATGTCCTAAATATATGCTCTGAGAAGATGATGGAATATTTTCTTATTACTTCTGTCAACTTGACATAAGCCTTCCTCAGGACCCCTCAGTTTGACTATCTGCATAATTTATCTCTTCTTTCTCTGACCAAGGTTGGATAGTCTTTCTCTTGGTAGCAATCTCTCCTTGATTCCAATCTGGTTTCCTGGGATAAAAGTCTGCTTCTTCTAGAGTCTAGTCATACCCCTTATGGGGGAAGAGTCCAACACCAATTGCCCAAGTCCTAAGCATCCAGAGATACTGCTTTCTTTTTCTTGGTGTCTTATTTTTTCCATTTTCAACCTTCTCATGTAGGTTAGGGTTCCTCTCCTTTTCTTTATACATTGTTCTCTTGTCTTCTTTTTAAAGAATTTCTTTTTTAACGATTTTTTAAACCAATTACATGTAATATCAAATTTCTACACATTTTCCTAAGTTTTACAATTGAACGTATTTCCCTTCCTCCCTTGCCTTCCCCCTCCCAGTGCTGGCCAGATGATTTGAGCTGGGTTATACATGTATTATCATTTAAACATTTCCATATTGTTCATTTTTGTAAGTGAGTAATCTTATGAAATCAAAACCTTAAAACACATACCCAAATAAAGAATTGAAAAATCAGATGCTTTCATCTGCATTCTGACTCCAACAGTTCTCTCTCCAGAGGTGAATAGCATTTAAGGAATTTCTTTTAAGAAAATTACTTAGGGGGCAGCTGGGTAGCTCAGTGGATTGAGAGCCAGACCTAGAGATAGAGGTCCTAGGTTCAAATCCTGCCTCAGACATTTCTTAGTTGTCAACCCCCCCCCCCCTTGCCTAATGCTTACCACTTTTCTGCTTTGGAACCAATACTTAATATCGATTCCACCACAGAAGGTAAGGGTTAAAAAAAAAGAAAATTACTTCTTAAATTAACAAGCATTTTATTTTCTCATTCTGCTCCCTGAGGAAGGGGAGGGGAAAAAATTCAAAACCCTTGCAACAAATACACATGGTCAACAAAACAAATTCACAATTTGGCCATGTCCAGAAATGTGCATTTCATTCCATAGCTTGAAATTAACACTTCTGTTAGGAGGTAGGTAACATTATTCATTGGTCTCCTGGGGCTATGGTTTATTATTAATATTCCTTTTTATACTGTTTCTATTATAGTAGAAACTGTCCTCCTTGTTCTGCTTATTTCACTTGGCACTGGGTCATTCAGGTCTTCCCAGGCTTCTCTGAAACCTCCTTCTTAATTTCTTATAGCATAGCTGTATTCCATTCCATCCATATAATATAATTTGTTTAGCCATTCCCAAGTTGATGGGCACCCTCTTAACTTTTACTTCCTTGCCACCACATTAAAAAAATGCTGCTAGAAACCTTTTTGCACATATGGTCCTTCCCCTTTTTCCTTGACTTCTTTGGAGCATAAGCCTGGTTGTGGCATCACTGGATCTAGGAGGTATTCACAGTATAGAGACTTTTGGGGAACAGTTCCAAATTGCTTTCCATAATAGTCAGCTCATTGTACAGCTTCCCCAATAGTGAGTTCATTCAATTCTTTCAAGGAATGATTAATTTTTCTGAATAACTTGTAAGTGAAGAGGTTTTCCTCTAACTAGGGATTCTTAACCAGAAGTCTATGAACTTTAAAACATTTTTAATAACTACATTTCAATATAATTAGTTTCCTTTGTAATCCCAAGTATTTTATTTTATGCTTTTAAAATATTGCCTCTGAGAAGGGGTCCACAGATTTTGCCAAACTACCAAAAGGATCCATGACACAGAAAAGGTTAAAGACCCCTGAGCTGCCCCCTTTATTTTCTCCTCTACTAAAGCGACACATTTGTATTTTTTTAAAAGTTGGCCAAGCTGGTTGAGGTTAAGAAAGTTGCTTCAAGCACAAGTTTTGCATCTATCAAAAACAGTCCTCAAAGAGTGGCTTTAGGAGAAAAGGAAATGTCAACAGATCTTTCCCTGCAGGAGACCTGGAGGATGTCTGAATTAGGTTTTTTCCTATTTATTTTCTTTCAGCAGGGTTGATGACATGGAGCAGCATACAAATTTGCCTCTATAGTAAGTTAAGTAAACAGACTGCTAGGAATATGTAGAGCAACAAACATAAAACAGAATCCTAGACTTTTTGAGTGGGAAGGATTTTAGAGATCATTTAGTTTAAGCTAATCATTTGACAAAGGTGGGAAACTGAGACTCCAAAGTTTTAATAAAATGCTAAATTTCATAGTAGCAGAACTAAGATTTGAATTTTTGTGGATAAAACAATGAAAGAAAGGGAAGTTACTTGGCCAAGTTGTCCAGGGAAAGAAGACGGCAGTGGAGTGATTCCTCACCTGTAGGCAACCAATGAACAACTTGTGGCTGAAAGTGGGTAGGATGCCAGAAATGAGGGATGAGAGTTGGAGGAAGGTATATAGAACAGTGATTCACATTTTAAAAAGCTGAGTAGCAACCAGGAAAGAAAGTCTGAGGGTTAGGCAAGGGTCTGTTATCAAGGTAAGGAGAAGTTTACTTAATGCATATTTACCTTATGTATTCCCCTGACTACTATTATGATTAAAAAAATCTATTTTATTGAAATATTTGGTGTTATCACCTTCATTTTGAATAAATACCTCATCTCCAGCCACCAAGAGAGCCATTTCTTATGTCTTATAACAAAAATTAAGAAAAAAATCAATAGAGCAACATGACTCAATGCACCAACCATGTTGAACAGTGGATACATTATTCTATACGCATAGACTCTTCACCTCTGCAATGAAGGGAGAGAGGTCCATTTAAAAATTCTGTTAAGTGTCCTAGCTTCCATTTCCATTTGTAAAAAATGCCTCCCCACTGGACCATTCTTTTCTAGATGTCTTAGCACCATAAAGACCAGTGCTGTTGAGGAACGTATGTATCTTCTTCAGCTTTCCCCACCCTCTTGTAGCATTCTCCCCTTTTGAGAGATCTATAGCTGGACTTCAGAGGTCAATTCATTTAATCCCTTAATTTCCCGGGCCCAGAAAGGCCAACTTACCCAATATTACAGAGCTAGTGCCAGAGATGAGCCTCTTTCACCAGAAGATCATCCTAGGCTCCATTGCCATTAACTCTATCATCCATTTATTCCTTTAATTAATTACTGATATTACAATTATTGATACTTTTCCTGTTCTGAGATAATTCCCAACTCCATTCTCTGTCATTCAGAGCTGCTAAGCTTTCCACTGCCATCTATTCCAGGCTTCATCCTCTTCAGCCCACTTCTTCCTCCTTCTTGTCTATTTGAACTTTCCGAAACCTCTGCTTTATTTTTAATCCCTGATCCTTTGTCCTAGATTGTTCATCTGTCCCTTATCTGGTGCTCATAGAAAGCTGACATTCTATTTCTTTTTTTTACAATTAAATGTTATTTTAAAAAAGGACAAAAATCCATTTTCTTTCTCCTCTTACCTTCCACATCCCCATTGAAAATGGGGAGCGGGAAGACAAACAAAGTCCTTTTAACAAATATATACAGTCAAGTAAGACAAATTTTCACATTAGCTGTGCTCTACTAAATATACTTTAATATGAAGCATGAGTCTAGCTCCTCTATCAGGCATCTTTCGATCTGGGTAGGATGTTTCATCTTGGGAACTCTATTGCTCTGCTCAGAGTTCCTAAGTCTTTCAAAGTTTTTTTTTTTTTTTTGCATAAGATGTTATTATATTATTGCTCTCTTCACTCTGGGTCATGGTTGCAGTCTTATGCTGTCTCTGTCTCTTTCTCTCTGACTATCCTTTTTTTTTTAATTGGATCATAGAAGCTGAAAAGAATTATAGAGGCTAATTAGTCTGTTTCCCTTGTTTCAGGAAGGGGGAGGTCAAGGCAATAGATGAAGAGAAGGTCAAGGAAGGGATGAATGAAATTAAACATGTCTGGGATCCTTGTTAAAATGGTAACTTCTGGAAGGGAATCACCAATCAGGAGAAGAGAGACTCTAGGTGAAGACTCTCTCTCTATAAAATGCAAACTCCTTGAGCATAGGCAATATTTCATTCTTTGTATTCATAATCCGGTACTTCATGTATAATAGATGCTTAATAAATGTTGACTGATTGATTCATTGATTAACTGTCTTGAATCATTTGTTATTCACTGATTTCTTACCACTCTAATGTTTCATACTACTCTACTTCATTCTGCTAGCCTCTCTAGTTCTTACCATAGATTTTCCCTTCTTTTACCTGCTTACTTACTAGAAAGGACAGTCTATACCCATGGTGGAGAACCTATGGCACATGTGTCAGAGGGGGCATTCATGGCCTTCTCTGTGGACACCTGCACTGTTGCCCCAGCACAGAGTTCACCAGAGTTTATTACTAGAAAGCCAGAGGAATGTGGGGTGGGGCTACATCCCATCCCATCTCCACATGCACCTGAGAACATTTCTCACATCACCTGCCCCTCTAAAAGGTTCACCTTCATTGGTCTATATACTCTTTGGTTCCTTTTCTAGTACTGATAGAGGAAGATTGAGGTCCCCTATTAGTACAGTTTTACTGTATATTTTCTCCTTAAGCTCCTTTAGTTCCTCCTTTAAAAATCTAGATGCTAGGGGGCAGCTGGGTGGCTCAGTGGATTGAGAGCCAGGCCTAGAGATGGGATGTCCTAGGTTCAAATCTAGCCTCAGACACTTTCCAGCTGTGCGACTCTGAGCAAGTCACTTAACCCCCATTGCCTAGCCCTTACTGTTCTGCCTTGGAGCCATTACACAGTATTGACTCTAAGACAGAAGGTAAAGGTTTGAAAAAATAAAAGAAAAAAAATCTATATGCTATAGCATTTGGTGCATATATGTTAAGTTCTGACCTTACTTCATTGTTTATACTGCCTTTTATCAAGGTTTAATTACATTCCTTATCTATTTTAATCATATCTATTTTTGATTTAGCTTTGTTTGAGATCAAAGTTACTACTCCTGCTTTTTAAAAATCTCATTTGAAGCCCAATAGATCCTGCTCCATCCCTTTACCTTTACTCTGTCTACCCACCTTAAATGTGTTTCTTGTAAATAACATATGGTAGGATTTTGGTTTTTAATCCACTCTGCTATCCCTTCCATTTTTTGGGTAAGTTCATTTCATTTATAAACATGGTTATGATTACCATATGTGTAGTCCCCTCCATCTTTTTTTCCTCTTTTAATTTTGCCCTTTATCCTTTTACTCTTTTCCTCCACACCAGTGTTTAGCTTTTAATCACTTCATCTATTCTTCCTCCCTTATATTACTCCCCTTCCCACCACACCTTTCTTATTCCCCTTCTACTTCTCTATAGGGTAAGATAGGATTCTATACTCCAATGAATCTGGCTGTTCTTCCCTCTCTAAGCCAGTTCCAATGAGAGTAAGGTTTAAGTATTACTCATCACCACCCTCATCTTCCCCTCCACTGAAATAGAGCTCCCCCCCCTGCACCTCTTTATATGATGTAATTTACCCTATTTTACTTTTCTTTTTCCATTTTTCTTAGCTCAATCCTCTTTTTCACCCTTGATTTTTTTTTGCATATCTTCCTAAACAGCTTACCACCACACCCGCTGCCTATGTATACTACTACATTAATGATAAAAAATTTTAAGAGCTGCAAATATTGTCTTTCCATATAGGAATATAAATACTTTGATTTTATTAAGGCCCTTAAAATTTTTCTTTTTCTTACCTTTTTATTCTTCTTTTGAATTTTGTCTTTGAACAAAAAACGTCCTGTTTAAGTCTGGTCTTTTCTTCAGGAATCTTGGAAATCTTCTATTTTATTAAATGACCATATTTTTTCCTGAAAGAACACAATTTTGATGGATAGATGATTCTTGGTTGTAAATCAATTTCCCTAGCCTTCCAGAATATTGTATTCCAAGCCTTCTGATACTTCAATGTGGAAGCTGCCAGATCCCGTGTAATCCTGACTGGGGCTCCATGACTGTTTGAATTTTTTTTCTGACTACTTGTAGTATTTTCTTTTTGACTTGGGAGCTCTTTAACTTGGCTATAACATTCCTGGAAGTTGTCATTTGGGGATTTATTGCAGAAGGTAATCTGTGGATTCTTTTCACTTCTGTTTCACCTTCTTGTTCAAGAATATCAGACTCATTTCCTTAGATAATTTCTTGTAATATGATATCTAGGCTTTTTTTTAATCATCATTTTTAGGTAGTCCAATAATTCTTAAATTGTCTCTTTTGGATCTATTTTCCAGATCCATAGTTTTTTTTCAATGAGATATTTCATATTTTCTTCATTTTTCATTTTTTGATTTTGTTTTATTGTTTCTTGGTGTCTCATTTTTAGCTTCTATTTGCCCAATTTTTATTTTCCATTCTTCAATCAGTTTTTTCCATAACCTTTTAATCCTCCTTTTCCATTTGGTCCATTCTACTTTTCTTGGAATTCTTTTCTTCATTGGATTTTTTTGCTTCATTTCCTGATAGATCAATTCTGTTTTTAAGTATACTCTGTTCTTCATTGGATTTTTGTCCCTCTCTTTCCAGTTGATCAATTTTGCCTCATAAGCCATTACTTTCTTTTCTCATTACTTTTATTTCTTCTTCTCATTTTTCTTCCACCTGTCTTAAGCAATTTTTGAATTCCTTCTTGAGTTCTTCCAGTGCTGGAGGCCAAGCTCCATTTTTCTTGAGGTCTTTGCATGTGGTTGCTTGGATCTCATGATCCCTTATTGACTCTGTGCCTTGCTCTTTGTCTCCATAGAAATTTTCTAGTGTTAAGTGTTTCTTTTCCTATTTACTCATTTTCCCCTGCCTTTTCTTGCCAATGGACTGGGAATTCTGAAACCTGATGATTCTGTCTCCTCTGCTGATGGCTTGTAGGGCTCAGCATTCTTAGCTATTTTGTCCTGGGACTAAGGGCTTCACCTCAGAGCAGGCTTGAAAGGGCCAAGTGCTATGGACTTCTGGGCCTCACTAAGGGCTAGTGCCAGGGCCTGGGACTTCAAGGGTTGGGTCTGGGGTGTGCTCTTTTGTTGGTGTAGGCAGGGTCCTAAGAACCTATTCTTGGAACCTGGCACAGTAGGTGGGGGTGGTGGTCAGCCAGCACTCCTCTGCATTCAGTTTTACTTCCAGTTCCCCTTTATCTAATTCTCTCTGCCTACCTTTTATGTTTTGTTCAGCAGGAGAGCCCCTTGACTTTGTCTTGCTGTTGGTTCTTGTCTCCTGCCATTTTTATATGCTTTTTAAAGATTGATTTGGAAGGATTCTCAGAGAGCTTTCAGTTTTCACTGCTACTAAGCCACCAGATTGATTTTGCCCCTCATAGTTTACAGTCTTAAAAAGACTTTGTACTTCTTACTTTCATTTCCTAATTTCTCATTTATTTGCAATCTGCCTTGCAGCTCCTCTGCATGACTGAAACTGCTCTCTTTAAGATTACTAATCACTAATTAATTTCTAATTCTGATGATCTTTTCTTACAGACTGTTTGAGGTGGTTAGTGGGCAATTGGTAATAGGAGACTGGCTGGATATATAGATATGCTTGGGGAGCCATCTCTATATGGTTGACAATTCAACTGATGGGAGGTAAAATAAATGACCAAGGAAGAGGCAGGTAGAGAGAAAAGAAGACCAAGAACAAAGTCTTTGAGGAATCTAATATTTAGGGGTTCAGACACAGAAGAGGATTCAGCAAAGCAGGTTTCAAAAGGAGTGGTTTGATAGATGGGAGAAAGCAATATTACAGAGTCAGGCCAGTGAGAAACTTTCCAAGAAAAATATGACAGAAAAGACAAGAAAGATGAAGACTCAGAATCTGCCAATGAAATTTAGCAACTAAAAGATTCTTTACAAATTTGGTGGGAGCAATTTTGATTGAGTGGTGAGGTAGAATACAGATCAAAAGAACTGAGGAAGGAGAGAGTGAAGACCTTTTTTGAAGGAGTAAATGAATCTGAAACTTGAAAAGGGAAGTAAAGGTTGTAGGAGTCCCTCTTCATACAGTGAATTTCAAAGGAAGGCAGTTAGGGACAGTAGAGTACTTAAGACCTGACTGAGTTAAGAGAAGTGAAGAGCTCATAAAGAGAGAACTCACATCACTTATCTTCTACCTTATCAGCTGAGAAGGCTGGAACAATTAGAACTCCAAGCTGTGAAAAACCAGTGTAGAAAGATTAGTCATTGATGTAACTGGAAAAACAAGAGCTGATATCAAGTAAGAGTCAAAGTATCGAATATCTATTTAGATGTTTTGCTGGTCTTGGGTGGAGGCAAGGCTTAACTGGCATATATCATAGCTTCTTTGTAGAAAACTATTTTATTGGGTTTAATTTTATTATTTAAAGGATAATTATTTTAATAAAGGAAACCATATTCTAGAATGCTGCAAAGAGGCCAGATGTATGTAGAAAGTGACTGGAAATTCCTGTAGGAGCGAGAGGAAATAAGGGAAGATAAGAAGGCAAAAGTGGCTGGATTCAGTCAGTTTTAGTCAGTAAATATTTGTTAAGCACTTATTATGTGCAAAGGACTTTATTTACTACTAGGGACAAAGGAATGGTAAAAGACAAACATTTTAAAGTACCTAGTACATGCCAGGTACTGTGCTAAGGACTGGGGATACAAAGAAAACAAAAGACAATTCCTGATCTCAGAGTTCAGTGTAATGGGAGAGACAGCATGCAACTATATCCAAACAAGATTGAGACAGGATAAATTGGAATTAATGAACATACAGAAGACATTAATATTAAGAAGGATTTGCAAAGACTTCCTATAGAAAGAGGGATTTTAACTGGGGTTTGAATGAAGCCAGGGAAGCCAAGAGGTAGAGATAAAGAGAGGAAGAATTCCAAGACTAGGGAACAATTACCAAAAACACCCAGATATGGGAGATGGAGTCTCTTGTTTGAAGAATAATAAAAAAAGAGTAGTGTCTCTGGATCCCAGAGTATAAAGGGATAAGGTTTAAAGAGACTAGAATGATAGGAAGGGGCTAAATTATGAAGGACTTCAAGTACCAACCAGACAGTAAATTTAATAAGCATTTATTATTTGCCAGACACTGTGCTAATCATTGGGGGTACAAATATAAAAAAGACACTCGTTTCCCTCAAGGAGTTTACAGTTTAATGAAGGAAGACAACAGGCAACGAGAGTGGGGAACTGATGAATTCCAAAGTAGGGCAAATAGATAGGAAATGATGAGATGGATAGCTTTGGTGTTTTTTTTATTTTTTTTCAATTCAACTCAATTTCATTTCCAGTTCCAAATTCTCTCTCTCTCTCTCTCTCTCTCTCTCTCTCTCTCTCTCTCTCTCTCTCTCTCTCTCTCTCTCTCTCTCTCTCCTATCCCTTCACTACCCATTGAGAAGGCAATAAAAATGAAATCCTTTACAAATATATAATGGAAAACAAATTTCCACTATAGCCATGTCCAAAGGAAACAGAAAGCAAAAATGAAGAAAAGAGTATATACTTTAGTTTGTACATTTTCTATCTGGAGTTTGACAATATGTTTCATTTTAAATTCTTTGGAATTACAGTTGGTGGAATAGTATTAATTAGGGTAGAGCGTTGAAAACTGATGATCTTTACAATACTGTTGTTATTGAATAAATCGTTCCTGTTCAGTTCTCATCAGTTCACATTAGTCTTTATCACTTTTTGGGGAGGGGTATGACAAACTTTCCTCTTCATCATTTCTTAATACTATAATATTATACATCTTCATTCATACAATAGTAATCCATCATAATTCATATACTATAACTTGGTTAGCTATTCTCTCACTGAAGAGCATCTCCTTAGTTTCCAATTTTTTGCTTCCACAAAAAGAACTGCTTTATATCTTTTTGTACACATGGGTCCTTTCCCTCTTTTTTTGGCCTATTTGGGGGTGGTGGTAGATATAGGCCTAGTAGTAGTATTGCTAAGTCAAAGGATATGCACAGTTTAATAGCTTTCTGGACATAGTTCCAAATTGCTTTCCAGAATGATTAGGCTAGTTTACTGCTCTAGCCGTCACATCAGAGAACCTGTTTTCTCATAGTCTCTCCAGCATTTCTCATTTTCCTGTTCTGACAATTTAGCTCTTCAGTTCATTTGCATTTCTCTAGCCATTCTCTATTTGGTAGAGATTTAAAGCATTTTTTCATACGGCTATTGATAGCTTGAATTTGTTCCTCTGAAAACTGCTTATTCATATCTGTTGACCATTAATCATATATGGAGAATGGTTCTTATTCTTTGGAATTGAATCAGTTTCCTATATATCTTAGCAATATGACCTTTAGCAGAGAAACTTGCTACAAAAAATTTCCCTCAACTTCCTGCTTTTTTGCATGGAACATTTTGCAATTATGTTTATATGGTAACAGTGTGTCTTTGCCAAGAATACCTAAGAAGGGGGGCAATCACAGAGTCAGATATGACTGAAAACTGAACAACAGCAACAATTGGGGTTCTCCAAGTAAACCATCATATCATCTAGGAAAAAATAATTTCCTTATTGCCTGTGTTTATTTCTTCAATTACTTTTTTAAAAATCATATTTTTGTAGCTAACATTTCTAGTACAATGTAGAATAGTACTGATGATAATGGATATCTTTGCTTTACCTCTGATCTTGTGGGCAAAGTTTCCAGCTTATCCCTATTGCAGATAGGTTTTTTTGGTAGATTCTTGGTTTTAGGTAGATACTACTTATAATTTTAAGGAAAGATCCATTTATTCTTATTATTCCTATGTTTTCTAGTATTTTTTTAAATTTTATAATATTTTATTTGATCATCATTTCCAAGCATTATTCATTAAAGACAAAAATCATTTTCTTTTCCTCCCCCTCCCCATAGTCGACTTGGGTATTCCACTGGGTATCACATGTGTTCTTGATTTGAACCCATTGCCATGTTGTTAGTATTTGCATTAGAGTGTTCATTTAGAGTCTCTCCTCAGTCATATCCCCTCAACCCCTGCAGTCAAGCAGTTGCTTTTCCTCAGTGTTTCTACTCTCACAGTTTGTCCTCTGCTTATGGATAGTGTTTTTTCTAGATCCCTGCAAATTGTTCAGGAACATTACACCGCCACTAATGGAGAAGTACATTACGTTCCATTATACCACAGTGTATTAGTCTCTGTGTACAATGTTCTCCTGGTTCTGCTCCTTTTGCTCTGCATCACTTCCTGGAGGTCGTTCCAGTCTCCATGGAATTCCTCCATTTTATTATTCCTTTTTGCACAATAGTATTCCATCACCAACATATACCACAATTTGTTCAGCCATTTCCCAATTGATGGGCATCCCCTCATTTTCCAATTTTTGGCCACCACAAAGAGCGCAGCTATGAATATTCTTGTACAAGTCTTTTTCTCCATTATTTCTTTGGGGGTACAAACCCAGCAGTGCTATGACTGGATCAAAGGGTAGACATTCTTTTATCGCCCTTTGGGCATAGTTCCAAATTGCCCTCCAGAATGGTTGGATCAGTTCACAACTCCACCAGCAATGAATTAATGTCCCTACTTTGCCACATCCCCTCCAGCATTCATTACTTTCCTTTGCTGTTATGTTAGCCAATCTGCTAGGTGAGGTGATACCTCAGAGTTGTTTTGATTTGCATCTCTCTGATTATAAGAGATTTAGAACATTTCTTCATGTGCTTATTAATAGTTTTGATTTCTTTATCTGAAAACTGCCTATCCATGTCCCTTGCCCATTTATCAATTGGAGAATGGCTTGGTTTTTTGTACAATTGATTTAGCTCTTTATAGATTTGAGTAATTAAAGCTTTATCAGAGCTTTCTATGAAGATTTTCCCCAATTTGTTGTTTCCCTTCTGATTTTAGTTACATTGGTTTTGTTTGTACAAAAGCTTTTTAGTTTGATGTAGTCAAAATTATTTATTTTACATTTTGTGACTCTTTCTAAGTCTTGCTTGGTTTTAAAGCCTTTCCCCTCCCAAAGGTCTGACATGTATACTATTCTGTGTTTACCCAATTTACTTATGGTTTCCTTCTTTATGTTTAAGTCATTCACCCATTTTGAATTTATCTTGGTGTAGGGTGTGAGGTGTTGATCAATTCCTAATCTCTCCCACACTGCCTTCCAATTTTCCCATCAGTGTTTATGAAATAGTGGATTTTTGTCCCAAAAGCTGGGATCTTTGGGATTATCATATACTGTCTTGCTGAGGTCGCTTTCCCCCAGTCTATTCCACTGATCCTCCTTTCTGTCTCTTAGCCAGTACCAAATTGTTTTGATGACTGCTGCTTTGTAATATAGTTTGAGGTCTGGGACTGCAAGGCCCCCATCATTTGTGGTTTTTTTCCCATTATTTCCCTGGATATCCTTGATCCTTTGTTCTTCCAAATGAACTTTGTTATGGTTTTTTCTAAATCAGTAAAGAAATTTTTTGGGAGTCCAATGGGTATGGCACTAAATAGATAAATAAGTTTGGGTAGGATGGTCATTTTTATTATATTGGCTCGTCCTACCCATGAGCAGTTAATGTTTTTCCAATTGTCTAGTCTAGTTTTAGTTGTGTGGAGAGTGTTTTGTAGTTGTGTTCATATAGTTCCTGTGTTTGTCTCAGGAGATAGATTCCTAGGTATTTTATTTTGTCTAAGGTGATTTTTAATGGGATTTCTCTTTCTAGTTTTTGCTGCTGAGCTGTGTTGGAGATATATAGAAAAGCTGATGATTTAAGTGGGTTTATTTTATATCCTGCAACTTTGCTAAAGTTGTTGATTATTTCAATTAGCTTTTTGGTTGAATGTCTAGGATTCTTTAAGTAGACCATCATGTCATCTGCAAAGAGTGATAACTTGGTCTCCTCCTTGCCTATTTTGATGCCTTCAATTTCTTTTTCTTCTCTAATTGCTACTGCTAGTGTTTCTAGTACAATGTCAAATAGTAGAGGTGATAATGGGCATCCTTGTTTCACTCTTGATCTTATTGGGAATGCATCTAGTTTATCCCCATTGCAGATGATATTAGCTGATGGTTTTAGATAGATACTGTTTGTTATTTTTAGGAATGACCCTTCTATTCATATGCTTTCTAGTGTTTTTAATAGGAATGGGTGTTGTATTTTATCAAAGGCTTTTTCTGCGTCTATTGAGATAATCATGTGGTTCTTGTTGGTTTGCTTGTTGATGTGGTCAATTATGTGGATGGTTTTCCTAATATTGAACCAGCCCTGCATCCCTGGTATAAATCCTACTTGATCATGGTGGATGACCCTTCTGATCACTTGCTGGAGTCTTTTTGCTAGTGTCCTAGTTAAGATTTTTGCATCTATATTCATTAGGGAGATTGGTCTATAGTTTTCTTTCTCTGTTTTTGACCTGCCTGGTTTTGGAATCAGTACCATGTTTGTGTCATAAAAGGAGTTTGGTAGAACTCCCTCTTTGCTTATTATGTCAAATAGTTTGTAAAGTATTGGGATTAACTGTTCTCTGAATGTTTGATAGAATTCACTTGTGAATCCGTCGGGCCCTGGGGGTTTTTTCTTAGGTAGTTCCTTGATGGCTTGTTGGATTTCATTTTCTGATATGGGATTATTTAAGAATTCTATTTCTTCTTCTGTTAGTCTAGGCAGTTTGTATTTTTGTAAATATTCACTCATATTGCCCAGATTGGTATATTTATTGCCATATATTTGGGCAAAGTAGTTTTTAATGATTGCCTTAATTTTCTCTTCATTGGAGGTGATGTCCCCCTTTTCATCTTTGATGCTGTTAATTTGCTTTTCTTCTTTCCTTTTTTAAATTAGATTGACCAGTACTTTGTCTATTTTGTTTGTTTTTTCAAAGTACCAGCTTCTTGTCTTATTTATTAAATCAATAGTTCTATCACTTTTGATTTTATTAATTTCTCCCTTAATTTTTAGGATTTCTAGTTTGGTTTTCTGCTGCGGGTTTTTAATTTGATCTCTTTTGAGTTTTTTTATTTGCATTTCCAATTGTTGATCTCTGTTCTCCCTAGTTTGTTAATATATGCACTCAGGGATATGAATTTACCCCTGATTACTGCTTTGGCTGCATCCCAAAAGGTTTGAAAGGATGTCTCGCCATTGTCATTTTCCTCGATGAATTTATTAATTGTTTCTATGATTTCTTCTCTAACTAAAAGATTTTGGAGTATCATATTGTTTAATTTCCAATTAGTTTTTGATTTGGTTTTCCATATACCATTATTAATCATTATTTTTATTGCCTTGTGATCTGAAAAGGCTGCATTTATTATTTCTGCTTTTCTGCATTTGTGTGCCATGTTTCTGTGACCTAATGTATGGTCAATCTTTGTGAATGTGCCATGTGGTGCTGAGAAGAAGGTGTATTCCTTTTTATCCCTATTTATTTTTCTCCATATGTCTATTAATTCTAATTTTTCTAAGATTTCATTCACTTCTTTTACCTCTTCCTTATTTATTTTTTGATTTGATTTATCTAAATTTGATAATGGTTGGTTTATGTCTCCCACTAATATGGTTTTACTGTCTATTTCTTCCTTCAATTCTCCTAGTTTCTCCATTAGAAATTTGGGTGCTATATTATTTGGTGCATACATGTTGATTAATGATATTTCCTCATTATCTAAAGTCCCTTTTAACAAAATATAATTACCTTCCCTATCCCTTTTGATCAGGTCTATTTTTGCTTTGGCTTTATCAGATATGATTGCCACTTCTGCATTCTTTCTGTCAGTTGAGGCCCAGAAGGTCTTACTCCATCCTTTAATTCTGGCCTTGTGGGTGTCTACCTGCCTCATGTGTGTTTCTTGAAGACAACATATGGTAGGGTTTTGGATTCTAATCCATTCTGCTATTCATCTACGTTTTATGGGTGAGTTCATCCCATTCATGTTCAAAGTTATGACTGTCACTTGTGCACTCCCTGGTATTTTGATATCCTTCCCTAATTCTAACCTTTCTTCTTCAGCTCTACCTTTTGGTCTAGTAATTTACTTTAAATCAGTCCCCCTTGTACTTCCCTTTCTACCCCCCCTCCCTTCTTATTCCCTCACTTATTTTTCCCTGTAGTCTTTTTAAAATTCCCCCCCACCCTCTCCCTCCCTTGTACTGCTTCCCTCCCCACCAGTCTGTTTTTTACCCTTCTACTCCCCTATAGGGCGCAAATCTATTCTCTTCCCCAATGGATTGGGTTGTTCTTCCCTCTTTGGGTCAGTTTCAAAGTATGTAAGAGTTGAGTATTTCCTATCTCCAACCTCTTTACCCTTCCAGTGTATCGATGTTCTCCCCCCTCCCGCCATGAGCTTCTTTGTGACATATAAATTTACCCCCATTTGTTTCTTTTCCCATTTCTTTTAGTCATAACCTCTTTTCTTTTTTAGCTTTAGTCATATATATATATATACATACACATGTATATGTATTTATGCATGCATATATCTATATACCTATTTATGTCTTTTCCTTTAATCCTATACAGTTTGTCACTGTTCCCTCTGAGTGTAGTTCTTCTAGCTGCTTAGGTGATAGCAACAGTTTTTAAGAGTTGCCAATGACTTCTTTTCTTATAGGGATACATATCATTTTAACTTATTGAGTCTCTTAAAAAATTTTTGTTGTTGTTGTTGTTGTTTTTCCCCTCTTTTTTAATTACCTTTTGATGATTCTCTTGAGTTCTGTGGTTGGACTTCAAATTTTCTGTTCAGGTCTGGTCTTTTATTTATGAATGCTTGGAACTCTTCTGTTGGGTTAAATGGCCATACTTTCCCCTATAAGAATATAGTCAGTTTTGATGGGTATTTTATTCTTGGCTATAGGCCTAGTTCCCTTGCTTTCCGGAATATCGTATTCCATGCCTTTCGGTCCTTCAGTGTGGATGCAGACAGATCCTGTGTTATCCTCACCGTGTTTCCATGGTATCTGAATGGCTTCTTCTTGGCAGCTTGTAATACCTGTTCTTTCATCTGATTGTTTTTGAATTTGGCTATAACATTTCTTGGTGTTGTCTGTTGGGGATTAAATACAGGGGGTGATCTGTGGATTCTTTCAATCTCCACTTTCCCCTCTTGTTCTAGTATCTCGGGACAGTTTTCCTGGACAATTTCCTCTAGTATTATGTCCAGGCTTTTTCTTAATTATTCTTAAATTGTCTCTTCTTGAAAGATTTTCTAAATCGTCTGTTTTGTGAATGAGATGCTTCACATTTTTCTCAATTTTTTCATTCTTTTTGTTTTGTCTTATAGTGTCCTGCTGCCTTGTGAGGTCACTTGATTCTAGTTGTTTTATTCTGGTTCTTAAAAGATTGGATTTCATCTCTGGCTTTTTGGTCGTCTTTTTCCTTCTGGTCTGATTTTCTTTGAAGATTGTCTTTCATCCTCTTTACCTTGTCTTTCCTCTCCTTTGCCTCATCTTTCATCTCCTTTGCCTCATTTTCCAGCTGGTTGATTTTGGCTTTCAAGACACTATTTTCTCGTTTTAGTTCAAGTGCCTCTGGCTCCAGATGACTTATCTTAATTTTTAAGTTCTTTTCCCAATTGTTTTCAGCCTCTCTTAGTTATGTTTTGAGTTCTTCCAAAGCCTGTATCCAATTTGCTGGGATTTCTGGTTTATTGTTTGCTGATCTCTCCCCCTCTGTTCCATTTGGTGCATAGTGGCTGTCTATTGTAGTTTCTTTCTTCTTTTTCTGTTGTTTGCTCAAATTCACCCCTTCTTTACTCCCCATATTTGTCTGTGCTCTTGTTCCTCTCATTTTTTTTGTTTTTTGGGGACTTCTATCAGTCTCCCCTCTTGGAGCTTTAACAGAAGATCTCTTGGTGTAGTCTCTGGGGGAGGGTTGTTGGGGGTTTGATCTTCTCTGTCTTCTGGAGGCTTTTGATTGGCTTAAAGTCCAACAGTCAATGAGGATGGGTGGGGAGCCTGGGCTTCCCTGCTTTCTGGAGACTTTTGATGGGATTGGGTTCAGCTTAGTTGGGCTGGGTTTACTCTGAGTTTTAAACTTCCTGGATGGCTGGAGCAAATATGGAGGATCTTCAAAGCTCTGGCCAGGCTGCCAGGTCTATGCTCCTTCTAGGCTGCCATCTTGACTCCGCCTCTAGGTTCCTGTTTTTTCAGAAGACCCTGCTCTCTAAGGGGGGAAGGGGTCATGGCCTCCCTGGGCTCTGAGGGCTCCTGATGGGATTAGGTTCAGCTGGTTTGGACCGAATGAGCCCTGAAGCAAAAAGCCTCCTCCTCCACAATCTGTGTTGAATGTCCGGAGATTGGCCCAGGTTGCTTTCAAGGTAAGCCCTTAGCCAACCCTGTTTCTGTTCTTTCAGAAGCTGTGAGGGGTCCTGATGGGATTAGATTCAGCTGGTGTGGGCCGAACGATCCCCAAACAAACAAAAAAAAAACAAAAAAAACAAAACAACCTCCTCCTCCACAATCTGTGTTGAATGTCCGGAGACTGGCCCAGGTTACTTTCAAGGTAAGCTCTTAGGAGCAACCCCTTTGCCGGCCCTGAGGTTTCTGTCCTTTCAGTAGCTCTGAGGGCTCCTGATGGGATTGGGTTCAGCTGGTGCCCTAAAGCTGGGACCTCCCTTGAGACTCAGATGGAAGGACCCAGCCAGGGGGTTACAGGCTTCCCCCTTCTCTCTATGTTTCCCTGCCCTCTGTGTTGGATGCCCCGGAGACTGGCTCAGGTTGCTTTCAAGGTGAGTCCCTCAAAATAGCCAGCCCTGAGGCCCTTTTGCTGGCCCTGAGGTTCCCTCTGCTGCCGTGGGCTCAGCACTCTGGGTTGGGGGGATAGGTCCTGGGACCTTCCTTCTGCCTATCCCTTAGGTCCGAGTGATCTAGGGTCTGGCTTTTGGGGGGCTGTACCTTTTGATCCAGGTCCAGGAGGAGGTTTCTCCATGTCTATCCTGTTGTTTAGCTTGAATTTCGGTGTCCTAGGAGCACTCAGTTTGCGATCTGTAAGGAAGGGTTTCCAAGGTCTGAACTTTCGCTGCTTCTAAGCCGCCATCTTGACCGGAAGTCTCCACATTTTTTTAAAAGCAACAAATAACATTCTTGGTACTGAAGTGGATTGACCTGAGCACTGATTATTTAACAAGTGGCTTAGGGGAACAAACAAACAAATCATCCTAAAAATATAACAACCAGTTTTCAATATGTGCTAGAGCATCTCCAGCACAATATAACTTACTTCCAGTCTTTGCGGGGTTCAGATATGGCAGTGATTTCTCAGTAAGTGAAGCACTGAACCTCAGCCATTTCAATGTTCTCCCTGTCAGCTGTGCCTGATGTTAAATATGTTGTTCAGATCAGGTTGTGGAGGAGGCTGCTTCAGGAGAGTGGGAGGAAAGTAGGGCTTCATTTCGGTTGTGATGAATCTTGCCATATCATGGACAGTCTGTATGTATAGCCTGCCCAGAGGGCTGACCTTTCTCCCTACATTCTTCATATCCGAATCTGTATTTTCCCTTCCCAAGCCCCGCCTCCCAGATGGTCCTCTCTGTGTACCTGCCTGTTTATTTCTCAGTGTAGAGTCACTTTCCCGCTTTGGCTCAGTCTCGGCCAGTAGTCATTCCCGCCCAAATAGAGAATGGCTTCAAGCTGGGTAGACAGTTAGAAGGCTGTCCATCAAGCTGATCGGTTTTGGGTGTTTTACATGTAGTCCCCAAAATCAATCAGAGAAAGCAGAGGAGAGAGGAGCTGTCCTATGGAGAAAGGAGCTGGGGAGAGATTCCCTGGGCTGAGGGCTCCTGCCAACTTCTGTTCCGTCCCACTGGTGTGTTTAAACCGACTGTGTGAAGACAGCCTGAAGATCACCTGGCGTGGAACAGGCAAGCCCAGTTCCAGTTGACCCCTTGCTTCACCCCAACGATGTTACAGCCTATGCTCTGGAGGCTCCCGATCTCTCTGAGAACCACCGCCAACAAGGGTACTAGTGTGACAACTTCTGAGTCAAGCAGAGGTTAATCAGAGGCTTTCCCCTTAATTACAAAAATACAGACCAGCTGTACTGCTACAGAACCTCATTTACTACACACACACACAACTATGATGAATTTCAGGTCCTCCAGATGTTAAAAATGGCTTATGCATTCTGTGTATTTATCCTACGGACTTGGCCTGCTTTCCAGGGTTTCACTGTTAGTCACGCTATCCTGTAGCGACATAGACACGTGAATGAAACCAGTCAAGAGCTCTAAGGACAGAAAACCATTCTAAAGACAAGTTTGTCTCTTCAAACTAAACTAACTTCTCTTAGGACATTTTGTAATGTTTCAAGACAGACTTCCTCTGGGGAAACTTTATCTGTTTAGCTGTGGGCAAGTCATTTGACATTTTGGGGACTCAGTTTCCTTATCTGTAAAATGAGGATATTGAATTAGACAATGCCTCAAGTTCTTTTGAACTTAAAAAATGATACAATTCTGAATAGAATTCTATGTAATTCATTGTCAGAGACTATCATGTAACCATAAAAGTAAGTACTAATTTTGCCCCCCTCCCCATTTCTCTTTACTTGTAGCTCCCACCCAGGCAATCTGGGAGAATGTATGCCTGGTACCCTCTGATATATTGAGACCAACATCCTATTTGAAAGCATTCAGTTCACAATATTAATGAACAAATTAACTAACAAGCATTTATTAAGTACATGCTATATTATGGGATCTGGGAAGACAAAAAATTCATGCTTTCCATTGGCTTAATTGAGTGGCCCACTACAGTGTGGAAGAGACCCTGAACATTTGACAAAGATCTCACATTTTACTGTCAACAGTAAAATTAGTGTTGGTACCCTTTGTAACTTTTTCCATTATTCTCTAGAAGAGGGAAGAGGGCTGTCTGGTCTGAGGACTATTTTGTATTTTTTCTTTGTTTTATGGCCAAATAATTCACCACCAAGTGTCCAGTCTATTAGTCATGAGCTTCTCCATATTTCACTGATGTAGTGTTAAGATTAAAATTTTGGGGTTTAAGCTGTGGCAGGTAAAAATTAGTTTCTCTGTCAAGGAGTATTATATTTTTAGAGTTTTATTTAAGATTAAGAACTTAAGAAAATACAAGTAAGAAAAGCACGTGTCTAGGTGGGCCGAGAGGCCCATTCAACCTCACCTACATCATGAAAATCCCATCTTCTTGCAAGCAGAAACAGTAAAGAGAGCCCGCCATAGGCAGAGACTCTTTAAATAATCATTTGCTCTTGGCCCAGGTGAGAATTCAGTGAGGTTACAAAGCATCCTGGGAAGTGGAGCAAGGACTTCTGGGGGTTGGAGTCCTGGTTCAAATCTCCATTTTTACATTCCCCATTTGATCCTCTGGGAAAAAGGGTTTTCCCCAAAGGATCATGAAAGTATAATCAACCTAAAGATTACAATAATTTGAAGACAAGAGGAAAAAAAGAACAAAACCAATAATTGCTTGAAAGGATGAATAAAGAACTTAAAACTATGATTGGCAAATTATGCACTAAGACCCATTTAAAATGTCCTGAAATTCTCCCTCTGGCCCTATTTTATCTGAGAAACAGGCCTCAATGAGACTTACGTATCTCACCATTTGAGATGCTTTTTGGACAGGCTAAGCCTTTCTCCCTGGCATATACGTCACTATTAGGGGGAGATACTACTATTGCTTCCTATATACAGGAATTACAGCATAAACTGCGTGAACTTCATGAATCTGAGCTGCAGTACAAGCCAGACCACTAGACTTTTCACTTCATGACCTGAACCCAGGAGACAAAGTGTATATTAAGAATTTCCAGCATACTGGGGCAACTCAGCCATCCTGGGAGCGACCATTCCAAATATTGTTAACTACTCCAACATCTATAAAGGTTGGAGAGAAGGACTCTTGGATTCATTTCTCACATGTAAAGAGAGCATCTTCTGTTGAGACTGATTGACTGTATCCTATCACATCCATTGAAGATAATAATCCATTGACAAGTGGATGCTGTTTTTCAAAAACACACTGGATTCCTGATTTTTTCTTCTCTTTCCCTTATTTTTTTATTATTGCTTTTCTTTTGAATATTTGAAATTGAATTTGAAAGGGGGAAACCCTTTCCTCATTTCTTGTTCAAAAGGTACATACAATTAATTTTTTTCTCTCTCTCTGCAGTAATATAAGTTTAAATATACATACTTGCTATATTATTAAAACATACCCAAACAGCTTTAGAACCTGCAATTCATTGATAAAATGTTATGGGACTATGATTAATGTTTGTGTCTGATTCCAGGAAATGAGATAAAAACAAGGAGCACAGACTTAACCTGAATAGTACCAAAAGTGCACACAGGAAATACTAATGTGGACTTGAGGTTGCAATGCTTGACATACGTTAAGTTGTAGGACTTCCTTGTATCTACACTCTTTATGAAGTACTCATACAAGTACCAAAATTTGACTATCATGCTGGCTCCCTATATCCCTGAGAATGAAAAAAGTCAGACCTGGGAATGACTCTTCACTATCAAAATATAATTCTAGTTCCTTTCCTTCTTATGATATGGCAACTTCCTGTAGTCTTGGCTGCAAATGGGTAAGTGAAATATTACTGCATTATTGTCCTACAGACTTGTGGGATAGAAATTACTTTAAATTGGACCTGTACAAGAGTCTATTATGAATTTATTTTTGCTTTCTCAACATTTTATATACATAGATTTTGGTATTTTGATTCTGATTTTGAATTTTTTTTCTTCCCTTTCTCCCAAAAGTTTAACTTTCTTCCATATTTTTCCCTTTATATATTTTTGTTTTGTTTTTGTTTGTTTTGTTTTTATTGTTTTTTAATTTTTAATAACTGACTCATACACCCCCATAACTCAATAATGCATCCTGAACTGAACTGGATGGTTTTTTTAAACACCCACTTCAGGGGGGATTGTATTTTAATAAAAATCCAAGATTTTGAAAAGTTTATTTTGTTTGAGAAAGATCTTCAAGGAAGAAGCTTGCTAACTCCTAAATCCAGAGAATGGACTGTTGCAGAGAGATGCCAGAAAACCTACATTACATCAAGATCAAGAATGAACCTTGGGGTGTGGTTGATTGAACTGAAGGTTGATTGAATTTATTTTGAATGTACACTCTTCTGCCAAAGGGAACTGCCCCCTAATTGGTTTTTGTCAATGAGCCCAGCAAAACATTGGTTTTGTTGTCTCTCTCTCTCTATCTCTCCTATTTTCCCCTTATCTCTAACTATTGTAATTTCATAGCTGGTATGTTTACAAGACCCATTGGAGAGACTAGTCTTCCTCGGGCCTCAGGGGGGTTGTGAATTTCAAAACTACTCCACCCTATTCAGACCATTCTTTAGAAGATCGGATTTAGCTATTTCCTGATCAATAACAATAGAGATACTTGGAATAACAGAATCATGTCTTGGAAACTACAATCTCCACCCTACTCAGTGTAACAAGATTAGGAAGGGCTGCATCAAACTCAAGATTTAATTATTTGAGAATATGGCCTTCAACAGACATGTGCAAAAAAAGGACAGACCTCTGGGCGATCCTAGGTCAAGCTAGAGCTACCATTGGCACATGTGAGACGCAGGAAGTGAGGTAGAGAACAGCCTCTGGAATTCTTGGGACTTCCTGGGAGGAGGGCAAGAGGTGGTTTGAGGATGGTGCTTGGAGTTGGAGGAGCCCGCGGACTGTTTTTCTCCAGATTGGTCACGTGAGTGATAGGGACTGATCTCTTTCCTTGCCTTGGCTATCCAGGGCCTTAAAGCTCGCTTTGCCTCAGCCTGAGCAGAGTGGGTATTTAAAACCTCTTTCCTTCTCTCCCCTTTCCTTCTCTCTCTCTCCCTCTAATGCTTTTTCCCTCCTGTTTGTAATTAAAACACCATAAAAAATTGGTAGCTGACTTGAATGTTTCATTTAGGAATTACATAGCTGAATTCCTTGGCGACCTTAAATTAATATATATCAGTCTTTTAAAGTGATTTCAATATCACAGTGGTCCTTAGAAACAGATTCAGTCTGTTCCTAGAAGCAAATCTGAGACCTCTCCAGCATAATATAATGCACCAGAGTTTATGGTCCACTGGAATAATCTCCAAAAAACAAAAACAAAAACAGTTTCATACTATAATGGGACATCAAGGTAGGAATTTATGGAAGAACTAAAGTTTAACAAAAAAGCTTTTCATTTAAAATACTTTTTAAAATACCAAATGTAGTTATAATATCTTGGAAATCCTTTATATTTGTCATGGTTTCTTAACCTGAGATCCTTAAATTTGTCTTTTTAATATTTTGACAACTATATTTCAACATAATTGACTTCCTTTGTAATGCTAGGTACATTGTTTTAGGCATTTGAAAACATTCTGAGAAAGCATGCATGGATTTTACCAGGCATGGAGCACAAAAGCTGCATGACATCAAAAAGTTTAAGTACTCATATTATAGGCCAAGCTATGTAGACCATAAAGTTGGTTCATTCAATCAGATGATCCAGAGAAATGTTGATCCTTTTCCCATTTGTAGTCATTGTAATAACAAGTCAGTTGGTGGTGTCTCCTGTTTTATAATGTACAATCCTTGAGAGCTAGGTACCTTTTTTGAAAATACACTTTCTCAGGGCAGCTGGGGGGCTCAGTGGATTGAGAAACAGGTCTAGAGATGGGAGGTCCTTGGTTCAAATGTGGCCTCAGACACTTCCCAGCTGTGTGACCCTGGGCAAGTCACTTGACCCCCATTGCCTAGCCCTTACCACTCTTCTGCCTTGGAACCAATACAAAGTATTGATTCTAAGACGGAAGGTTAAGAGTTAAAAAAAAAAGAAAAAGAAAATACACTTTCTCAGTACATCATAGCACTTTGATATGTTGCAAAAATGTATTTGATGTGCAGGTGGAAAAGGTACGTGGACCTGCCTGATGTTTACCAAATTATCCTCTCAACAACTTTGATAGAACACCTCAAAACAAAGTCTAGAGTGTTAGAACCCACAAAAGGAGAGGGTGAAACAATGTTTTAGCTCAACTTGATTTGAAGGGTCAGCCCAAAAAGTCTATCACATCAGGGTGGGAGTGGAGCACAGACCAGCTCCAAGGTAGGGACCACCTCAGCAAGCCCAAGTAGACATTAGGGGGTGGCTGAATCAGCAGCAACCACTTCTAGAGTTCTCAGTCACAGATAAGAAGGGGCCCAGAAAACTGGTCAGAAGATTACAGGGGCACCCTTTGCTGCCTCTGGGTATAGGACTCTGTTGCATTGCCCATTCACAGATCTAGGTTGCAGTCTTGGTCCCAGTCCCAGGGTAGGGGACTCTGGGTACAGTTTCATGAAGGAAAAGAGTGCTTATCTTTGCTCAAAAACCAGAGCAGTCCATTGCCTCTCCTTAGGTCATTCTACCTGGGAAGAACTGAAAACTGATAGATCCTCAGAGCTAGCTCTGAAGGCAGCAACACAAAGAAACTGAAGGTTGGGATAGGGCTGCATTCACCACAGGACTCCACCTATAAAAATATATTTTTTTTAAGTTAAAAGACAAGAAAAAGGGCGGAGAATGAGTAAATAACAAGAAAAAGAAGCAGTGTAGAAAGTCATTTTGGAGACAGGAAAGACTAAAATGCAAACTCAGAAGAAAACAAAGTCAGTACTACTGCATTCAAAGCCTCCAAGAAAAATATGAATTGATCTCAAGCCCAAAAAGACTCACTGGAGAAGCTCAAAAAGAATTTCTAAAATCAGATGAAAGAAGTAGAAGGAAAAATTGGGAAAATAAATGAGTGAGGCATAAAGAGATAGTAGACAATTTGGCAAAGGAGGCGCAAAAATACTAATTAAAAAACAGAATAGACTAATGACAAAAAAAGGAAAAAAATCCATTTTAGAAAACTCCTTTTTAAAAGTTATTTAAAAATTTTATTGTATCCCCCCATTATGTGTAAAAACAGTTTCCAACATTTAAAAAAGAACTTTGATTCTTAAGTTCTCCCCACTCTCATGGTATTATAAATAAAAATTAATCTTGGAGATTTAATACTAAATTTATAAGTATCTATCAGTAAAGAGAAAGAAAGAGAGAAAGAAGAAAATATTACCAGTCTAACTATGCCAAAGTCCCCTGCTGGGGTTTCAAGTCAGAGTCTGGATTCCCAGTCAGAAGTGGTCCCTACCAGCAGCTGGTAGCCCTTGCCAGAGATGGCTTATGTAGATAAGCACTGGCTTGCAAGGCCAGGAAGAGTTCCTTTCACAAGCCCCCAAAATAGCAGAGTAAGCCCGTTTCACATCCTGGCTTTCTAAGCTCTGTCTAAATCTGTCCCCTAGGATTTTCCAATTGACCAGGGTTTCACTTCTCTCTGGACATGTTACATCTCCTGACTACCACTGGTCAGGAATCTCTCCGGCCATGCTGGAAAATTAAATCACATGAATCTGAGATGGTAATCTGGTTGGGAGTCCCCTATACATTTAATTCACACAATGGCAAGCAATCTCATATAGATTTTACATGTATAATCATATAAAACATTTTCTTATATTGATCCTTTTGTGAATGGAAACAAAAAAAATTAAGAAAAAAGTAAAACAAGTTTTCTTTGATTTGGATTCAGACTCCCTCAGTTCCTTCTTTAGAAACAGATGGAATTTTTTATCATGAGTCCCTTACGGTTATCTTGGGTCATTGTATTGCTGAGAATAGTCATCATTTACAGTTGTTCATTGTATAGTATTGCTGTTACTATGTACAATATTCTCTTGGTTCTGCTCATTTCACTCTGCCTTAGTTTGGATGAGTCTTTCCAGGTTTTTCTGAGCTCCTCCTGTTAGTCATTTCTAACAGCACAGTAATATTTCATCTCAGTATATACTATAACTCAGCAATTTCCCAATTCATGGGTATCCCTTCACTTTTCAATTCTTTGCCTCCACAAAACAGCTGCTTTAAATATTTTTGTACATACAAATTTTTCCCCTTTTTGTTTTTTTAATTGAATTTTTAGACTTCTCTAGTATTTAATTGAATTTTAGACTTCTCTTGTATGAAGGAATGATCAAAAATCTTTATGCAGATTTTCTAGATCATAGGAGCGCTGTGTGTAGAAAGGCTACTTGTTTCATATATGGACAGCAAGGTATCACAATGGATAGAGTGATAGGCTTGGAGTCAGGAAGACTCCTCTTTCTGAGTTCAAATTCTATCTTGCATAGTGTGTGTCTCAGATTAATAGGGCAAATAACTTAACCCTGTTTACCTTAGTTTCCTTATCTGTAAAATGATCTGGAGAAGGAAATGGCAAACCACTCCAGTACCTTTGCCAAGAAAACCCCAAATGGGGTCATGAAAAGTTGTACATGACTGAAAAATGGCTAAACAATGTTATAAATATTATATGTTATATATGATTAAATGCTCCTATTGAATATGCGACCAGGAAGAAATGTTAAGTGGATTATCATAGCACAAAGCTCAGTAATCCTAGGGAAAAAAGCATGAGTATTTGAAGTTCTACCTGAAGATACCAAACTCTGTTTCTTCCAGTTAATTGAAATTAACTAAAACAACAACAACAACAACAACAACAACAACAAAACCCAACACAAAAAAACTCTGTCCAAATTTTTGCTAGAATAATCAATGGTTGCTGCATATATTTAAAAATAAAAGGAATACCAAGCATTGGTTGTAGAGACCAGCTCAACAAATTGTTTAAGGGTCATGGAATAGAATAAGAGGAATGAGATTTGGATCAGGAGGGTCATATCAAGACTTACTGAGAGACTCAAGGCCTCTTATTGATCAGTGAAAAAGTTTATTGATTTCAGGTAGATACTTCTAGAGGGTTGAATTAAGTAGAGGGATTAGATCACTCACAATGGAAGTCAGTAATTCACAAAATGGAGACAATGGATTTAGATTACTTCAGTAGTTCCAAACAAAGTTTTCTATAGATGATAATTCAGTATGTCAGTGTGTAACCATCTAACCAAGCTTCTCACATAATTCCTGCATCAGTAATTTCTTGGAAGAACATTCAGTTTCTGCGGGGAGGGGAGGAAAAATGGGGTGTGAGGGCGTCATGTGATGAGTAGGCTACGTGTTTGACTGTATCTAAGTTATAGCTGTGATTTTACTGTGGCCTACTTTCACTACTCAGGACTACAATTAGTGAAAGCCAACATAGAAAGAAAGCTAGCAGAGACATCGTTGACGATTCCTCCATTTTCTGATTAGAAAATTGAAGCCCAGCTTGCACAAGATTATAAGGTCACAAGATCACTGTCAGAGGTAATATTTGAACCTAAGTATTCTAATTCCAAAGCCAGTGCTTTCTTTGCTATATACCCTATTACATTTATATTTAGGTAGCATAAATTGTTATAGACACAATAAGGGCTCTTTGATTTCTTTTGTTTTTCAACTCTTACCATCCATAATTGATTCCAAGACAGAGAATGATAAGGGCTATGCAATGGGGATTAAGTGACTTGCCCAGGGTCACATGTTTAGGAATGTCTGAGTTTATATTTGAACCCAGGACCTCTAGTCTAGGCCTGACTCTCAATCCATTGAGCCACCTAGCTGTGCTCTGGTTCTTTGTTTTTCTAATGTAATTATCTTTGTGTATTGGCAAAACAATATTCATTTCCATTTTATAGTAGAAATTATTTCATATATATGCATGTTGTCTTTCTCTCCCTAAATTTAATTTTAGGAATAACATTGAGTATTGATAGGTGTAATTCTTCTGAATCATAGAATAGAAAGCATTATTTTATTTTATTTTATTACTGCTACTACTAATGATTAGCATAGATATAGCCCTTTACAGTTTTGAAAACACTTTGCAAGTATTATCTCCATTTATCCTCACAACAACTCCAGGTATTACATTCTGCTATTAACCCTGTTTTATAGATGAAGAAACTGAGGCAGGTAGGGCCATATAACTAATAAATATCTGAGATCAGATTTGGATTCCTCTGGACTTCCTCATGCTCATTCCTGAGCTCTACACATTGAGGTACCTACTATACCAATGATGGCGAACCTATAGAATGGGTGCCAAAGATGGCATGCTATGTAATAGGAAATCTGTTACTCTAAAAATGACATTTCCCAGGAGCCCACTGACTTCCTGTTGTTACATACTTCCTGTAGACAGGGGATATTAGGCAGTGAGTTTGCTGGTCCCAGAGCTCTTTACTTCCTATTGGTGACTATGATGGTAAATGGGGATTTTGAACAAGCTGATTAGCCATGGGCACATGGTTTTTTAATTTTGTTACCTTTTTATTCCTTTATTTCTAATGATCATCAATAAATCTCTTAAAATATAATATTTAAATTGTTGTACATTAATTTTAATTTTCACAATGATGACAACCATTGGAGTTGGAAAATGAATTCTCAATTTTTTAAGATAGCCTAGATAAAATTTTTTTAGCTACATTTCTCCTACCATGGCTCTGCCCCCCTTTCCCCAAAAACTCTGAGAGAACTCCAAACTCTCTTTGGAGCTATTGTCTTACTTCTGCTCCCCCGACTCCACTTTTTGCTGGTCCCTCGCCCTACTGGCTGCTTTAGTTTGAGGAGGAACTTAGTTGGGGACTCTTGGTTGAGGAGAGATAAGCCACTTTTTGCACCCATCTGCTTGATCCAGTGTTCCTTACTGCTGCCTCTGGCGTTATTGCTGCTCCTGCTCCTGCTCCTACTCTGGCTCCTACTCTTGGCCCCAACCCTAGCCCCATGCCTTTGGAACCCTCAAGCTGGGAGCTTGGAGCCGATTGCAGCTGGTAAAATCCTGGGTGTGTTTTTCTTAGGCAAATAATTAGCCTCCAAACTCCCTTTCCATATGGCAGAGGAAGCAAGCTGCTCCCTAGCATTTACATCTAGGGAAAGGGGAAGGAAGGTTACTCTTCTAAACAGGAAGTAAAATTGCAAGCATGTTGCACTCTATGAAAGAGCAGTGCATTACCTATCTCAAACAGCTCCCAGTTTTAGGATGCCTTTTCTTCATACCATTCCTGGGTGCACTGATCCTTTCAATTATCTTGCTTGAGATTCAGGGGAGAAATTCATTTCCCTACAATCCCTTGCCATTTGGGGCTTCATAGTCTCTAAGATTCATCCAATTTGGGATTCCTCCACACCATGCTCTGTGAGGAATTCTCCATTACTATGGGAAATCCCAGAAATCTGACAAAAGGAACCTGAACAGATAGAAAAGGAACTTTAAAGAGTCTGGAGGTATAATTTTTAAGCCTTTTCAGATTCCATTATTTTTATGAAAGTCTCTGTAACTTATTGTGTTTTGCTGATTTGTCTGCTTTAAGATTTAATTTTGTTGTTTTGAGTTAATATATTAATATGATCAATAATATTATTACACTGAATCATTTTAATCTATATATTCTGTCACCTTTCCCCTATAACTATACTGAACAAAATATTGTAAAAGCCCATAAACAGCCATTTCTTCCATTTTGCCTTTGTTAATTGTCAAATAGATGATGGATGGATTCCATTAACCTGGTTAACAACCTTTGGAAAATTTAATGAGCTGAATATCTTAAATTGATTTTTAAGGAGTCTTCAGACATGATTTTTAGATTTTTCCCCCATAGCTCTGACTGATCATCTTGCCTGCATCTGAGTTATTTATAACAAGAGGTAAAGGATCCATTTAGTAGCTGAAGAGAAGTGTGATAGCACTATTATAATCCCAACCACCACATTTGCAAAAATGCAAATGGATGGGACCAGAGGAGCTGGGAAGTTGTTCCTAGGGCGTGGTATACCTGTATGGCTCCCAAGAGGGAGCATCTCTCATTTGTAACTCTTCAGCTTATTCTATCCTTCCACCAGAATAATCTAGATTCCAGGTGATGTTTTTAGACCCAACATCAACAGTACAGAGGTTTGTGTCCTTTTTAGACTACTCTACCACATTTGTAATGATGGCAGTAAAAGAATTAAAAATAAAATCTCAGTCAAGGTTGAAAGATTCTTAAACCTGAAAAATTTGTGACAAGTATCCATTAGTTTCTAAGGTTTTTTAAAAATGTCATATAGCAATTCATGTAAAATGTTATAGTACATTTGTTTGCTATTGTCATTAAATGGGGCTATTATAACTTTGGGGATTTTGATACTTCTTAAATGTGCATTACCTCTTGTATTACTGTTTCAGTCTGAAAATCATTTGTACTTACATAGGGGTTCATGGCCAAGTTGAAAAGGAAATGAATCTCATTTTTTGGGTAAGAAACCTTTATATTCTACCTTTTTCTTAGCCGACACAGTGTATCACTGATTGTAAGCTATATGTTTTTTATTTTAAAAACTTTTTATTATTGTTTTTCATTGCATGATTTTTATTTTTCTCTCCTTTTTTGTATTTGAAACATCACCAGTATTGAGAAGATTTTCTTTAACTTTTTTGATTTTGCAGTAATATAAGTTTAAAACACATTTGCCCAAAATGTCAATGCATACCCCAAAAGCTTTAGACTATAAAAATGATGCCACTCATTGTTTAAAAAAATTATGGGACTTTGCTTAATGATTCTGTCTGATTACAGGAGAAGGGAATACAAAAAGAGCCACTGCACATTGCCAAAGAAGGACAAAGCTAAACTGCATATGGCATAAATATGCCTATTGAGCATAAAGTCAAACGGACTGATCTCAGTGAAGTTGATGTAATTTTGAGCCAAGACAGGAGGACTTGAACTTTTTGGGAGTTTGAGGTTGAGGCTGTCTTGACATATGTCAAAGGCAGGTCTTCCTTGTCCCACATTCTACCAAGTATCTCAATTCTGACTTCATCCAGATTCCCATTTGCTGTTAAAATCTAGACCCTTTTCTGTCCTTCATAGTGTGGCAAACTTTCCATAGTCCTAGCTACTGATTGGGTAAGTGTATAATTACATAAATTACTTTAATTGGGCCCTGATTCAAGGACCTGTTATAGGCTTATTTTTCCTTTACCTTAGAATTTTTACACATAAGACTTTGATATTCTATATTTCATCCAGAAGTTATTTTTTCTCTTTTATTTGGATTTTTTTTGATGTTATTTATTTTCTTTTGCCAATTGATTCATATACCTCATAACTCAACCATGCATCCCTAACTGAACTTGTATTTTTCAACAACCTCCTTAGGGGTGGGGATATATTATTATTATTATTCAGGGGGCTGTCTGTGTTACTGTTTGAACTTTGATTTAAATTTGAGCAGTTTTGGGATAAGAAACATGTACCTCTCCAAATACAGGAAGTGAACTATTTGGAGAAGTCACCATGAACATGCCTGTACAGACCACAATCTATACCAGAAGATTCAGAGTGAACTTTTGGATGTGGTGTGTAGGGTTGAATTGCCTTTGTTTCGTATGTATACTCTTATGCCAAAGGGGACTGCTCCCTAACTGGCTTTTTGTCAATGGGTCTAGCAATCATTGGTTTTGTTCTTTTCCCTTTTTATCCCCAAATTATTGTAAGTTAAAAGTTGATTATGTTAAATGATCAACTGGGGAGACTAGTCTCCCAATGATCATCAGGGGGGAATGTGTTATTAGAAATCTGTTACCTTAAAAACTACATTTCCTGGGAGCCCACTGACTTCCTGTCATTACACACTTCCTGTAGACAAGGGATATTAGGCAGTAGGATTGCTGGTCCCAGATATCTTTACTTCCTGTCAGAGATTGTGGTGGTAAAAGGGGATTTTGAACAAGCTGATTAGTCATGGGTACATAGTTTGTTAAATTTTGTTACCTTTTTATTCCTTTATTTCTAATGATCATTAATAAGTCTCTTAAAATATAATATTTAAATTATTATACATTAATTTTAATTTTTACAATGCAGAGCACTATCTGTGGGCACTCCAAGTTAGTTACTAGAAAGCCAGAGGGACTCAGGGCAGAACTGTTCCCTTCCCCTTCTCCATGTGCTTGATGACATTCATTACTTTACCAACCCTCCTGTCCAGTAGCCCAGTGGGAATGCTTCTTCCCTTCCCTGTCTGGGGTAAGGAAGAGGCCAGGGGTAAGGGCAGGGGCAGGTATGGCACTTGGTCTGGGAGGTATTGTGGAGTGGGACATGGCATTACATTTCTAAAAAGTTCACCATCATTGTACTAAACATATTTATTCCCCATATATAGTATATTTCAGTATATTTTCCTTCTTCTTCTTCTTATTATTATTATGTTTTGTTATTCCATTCTTATTCTTATTTCTTAATTCTATTTCTTATCCTTATATTTATTAGATTTTCTTATTCTTTCTTATTTCTTATTCTTGAGTATATTCTTTCTTATTCTTATTTTTTCTCTTTTCTTATTCATAATTAAAAAAATAATTACCTTTCATCTTAGAATCAATACTGTGCATTGGTTCTAAGGCAGAAGAGTGGTAAGGGCTAGGCAATGGGGGTCAAGTGATTTGCCCAGGGTCACACAGCTGGGAAGTATCTGAGGCCAGATTTGAACCTAGTACCACCCATCTGTGGGCCTGCCTCTCAATCCACTGAGCCACTCAGTTGCCCCCTTATTTATAATTCTTAACTGAAGTATATAATACTTTACTTTAACTAAATTATTTCTTAATCTTAGCTAAATTATGTAAAAAAAGAGAAAAAGAATTGATGATTAAGAATTTCAAATTGTAACCAATATAGAAAAATATTTTACATCAACATATATGTAAAATCTGTATCAGTTTGTCTGTCATCTCAAGGAAGGGCAAGGTGAGGTGAGGGAGAAAAATGGACAATTTGGCTCATGTTTTTAAAAATGAAGGTTAAAATTGTTTTTAAATGGAAATTAAAAAATCATTTAAAGTGAAAACATTTTTTAAATTGTTTATACACATAGTCATATAATTTGTAGTTATGTTGTACTGTGAAAGTAAGGGTAGTTTTATAAAGAATGGGGACCAGAGGAATACATGAAACTGAACAAAAAGAAGAAAGCCAATAGTGGCATTCATATCCTTCAAGACATGAGCTAAATGAGACATATTGGCAAAGCCTCTTGGGAAAACCTCTTTGTGAGTTTTTCTAAGAAGCTGATGAATAGTTGCTGCTGTGGAGAAGCCTGGTTTGCCAAATGGAATATGAAAAGACACCAGATAGAGATCTGAATGGAGGCATGAAGTCCAAGGGAAACTCTCAGACAAAATTCTTAACCAAAAAATGAAATCCAGACAATAACTGTCTGTGTCAGCAATCCCTTGTCACACCACTATCTAGGATGAACATCTCTAAAGTGACCCTGGCGTTAAGAACTGCAACAATGAAATCACTGGTCAAGATGTGTATTCCCTTTTGTGGAAATAGCAGGAACATGGGATAAGACATAAATTTTCAATTCTATTTTCCCGAGGTAAGGGAAACCTGGTAAAAAAATTGCTTTATTATATTATATAATAAGAACTAGTATGTATTTTTTTTATGATAGTCAGCATTCATATAGCATTTAAAAGTTTGCAAAGTGCTTTAAAATGATTTTATTTTTATAATCCTCACCTTCTGTTTAGAATTGATACTTATTGGTTCTCAGGAAGAAAAGTGATTAGGGCTAGGCAATTGGGATTCAGTGACTTGCCCAGGGTCACACAGTTAAGAAGTATCTGAGGTTAGATTGAACCCAGGACCTCCATATCCAGACCTGGCACTGTGATACCTAGCTGCCCCTGCAAAGTGCTTTTCAACTGTTATTCCAATTTTACAAATGAGAAAACTAAAGCAGAGAGAGGCTAAGTGATTTGCAGAGGGTCACACAATTAGTAAGTCTATGAGGTTGGATTTGAACTCAGGTCTTCTTGTTTTCAGTTTCTGGAATTTCTCTACTATTAATCCAGTTGCCAATTGTTCCAGTTGCTGAATACTGTGCTAGGTACTGGGGAAAATGAAAAACTAGATAAAATATTGCACTTGTACTCAAGCCGGCAATCTAATTAATGTAAGAAACTTTTGAAAATGATGAAGATCAATACTACAAGAAAAGAACATTAGTGGGGACAGCTGTGTAGCTCAGTGGATTGAGAGCCAGGCCTAGAGATGGGAGGTCTTAGGTTCAAATCTGGACTCAGACACTTCCCAGCTGTGTGACCCTGGGCAAGTCACTTAACCCCCATTGCCTAGCCCTTACCACTCTTCTGCCTTGGAACCAATACACAGTATTGATTCTAATATGAGAGATAATGATTTAACCAATGTTGGTTCCAAGACAGAAGGTAAGGGTTTTTTTTTTTTAAAAGAAAAGAGCATTAGAAAGTTATCAAAATAGTATCGAATAAATTTTGGAAGGAGTACAGGTGAGACTGTTATCCCCCTTGGGGGATCAGGGAAGGGTTCATCCAGGAAACATTTAAATTGGGCTTTGAAGGATAAGTAGGAATCCAACTGGTAAAGAGAGGCATTCCAAGTATTGTGAATAGTATAGACCAGTAATGGCAAACCTATGGCACATGTGCCAAAGATGGCACACAGAGCACTCTCTGTGAGCATATGCACTACTCCTCCCTCCCTCCTAGAGTTCATTACTAGAATGGCAAAGGGACTTGGGCAGAGCCACTCTCCTCCTCTCCACTGTGCCTGACAACATTTTTTCATATCTCCTGCCCCTTTGGCCAGTAAGTAGCACAGTGGGAGAGCACAGAGGTTAGAATGGGTGGCTTACAGGTGGCAGAGCTAGAGGGGAGTGGAGTACTTGGGTCACTCCCCTCCCCTCTTCACAAGTGCTGAGGACATTTTTTCTCTTCACCTGCTCCTCTGCCCAGCAGCCCACTAGGAACACTTTCTCCCTCTCCTGTGTGGGATAAGGGAAGGGGTGGGGTACACCTTACACTTGGTGGGGGCTATGAGGTATGGCACATGGTCTCTGGGGGAATCAGGGGTGGGGCATGGCACATGGTGTCTAAAAGGTTTGCCATCACTGGTCTAGGCAAAGGTATGAAGGTATAAGCATAGAATATGGTTGGGGATATAGATCTGCTAGGTTTTAGTTGGAATTAAGAATGAATAGAGGAGAATAATATAACTATGGAAAAGTTGAATAGTGCTAGGCCAACAAGTGCTTTTAATGGAGGACAAAAAGGTATGACCTTTAGTCTAGAAGCAATAGGGAGATGCTAGAGGATTCTTTTAAAAAATTATTTCTTCTCAATTATATTCAAAAACAATTTTTAAAATTCAACAAAAAAAATTCTGCGTTCCAAATTCTCTCCCTTCTTTCTAACCTCCCTCTTTCCTTCAACCTCCAAGGTAGTAAGTAATCTATTATAGACTTTTTACTTGCCATCATGTAAAACAGTTTTTCATATTAATCATTTTGTAGAAGAGATCTCAAACAAAAAAAAAAGAAAGTGAAATAAAATATGTTCTGTTCTCCATTCAAACTCCATCAGTTCTTTTTCTGGAAGCAGATGGCATTTTTCATCACGAGTCTCTGGGATTGTCTTAGATCACTGTATTGCTGAGAATTACTAGGCCATTCACAGTTGTTTAAAAAAGATATATTGCTGTTACTGTGAACAATGTTCTTCTGATTCTGCTCATTTCACTTTGCCTCAGTTCATGTAAGTCTTCCCAGTTTTTTTCTGAAATCATCTTGTTTGTTATTTCTTATAGCACAATAGTATTCTATTATAATCACATACCACAACTTGTTTAGCCATTTCCTAACTGAGAGACAACCTCTCTATTTCCAAATCTTTGCTATTACGAAAAGGTAGCTGGAGAATTCTAAGCAGAAAAAGTGACATTACTGTATCAATGTATAAGAAAAACTTCTATGAGTGCTATGAATGAAAGGATAATGTAAGTAAAGCTGGGAAGGCTTGTTAAATGGAAATTATGAAAGAAAAAAGATCAAGGCTTACCACCAACTTATATTTACATAGAAAAATTGATTAAAATCCTTCAGGAGAAAAAATTGATTAAAAAATAAAAAAAAATGACCTTACCTTTTGTCTTAGAATCAATATTGAGTATTGGCTCCAAGCAGATGAATAGTAAAAGGTAGGCATTTGGGGTTAAGTGACTTGCCCAGGGTCACACAGCTAGGAGGTATCTGCAGTGAGATTTGAATCCAGGACCTCATTTCTCCAGGCCTGACTTTACCCACTAAGCAAACTAGTTGGATTTTTAGTGAAGTAGCGGAACTTCACATGTTTCTGATTAAAAAAAAAAAAGACAACAAATAAACACCCAAAATTGAATAGAATCTTTGAAACGAAGATACAAGAGTAAAAAGAAACCTTGCAAGAAAAATATGTAGGAGCAATTATAAGAGACTATATGATGAGGAAGTTTTCATTCTAATTGGAAGAGGAATCAGTATTCTGTCAGATCCCTAATGCCTTCAAGTAAAAAGAGTATAAATAAACCTATATAAATCAGTGGCATTTCTGTATATTTTTGATGAAACCCAATTGGAAGAGTTAGATAAATTACATTCAAAATAACTACATCTGGAAGAACAAAAAGTTGAGAATCTCAATGAAAAGAATGAAAAAAGGTAGGAAGGAAGGGAAGTGACAGTATCAGATTTCAAACTATGTTAGCACAAAAGTGCATTTGATTAGTTTACTCAGTCAAATCAATAGGTTTAATCAGCTAACATCAACCATAGACTTTTGTGTGAAAAAGCCACTGGAAGAAGTGGAATGACTCCATCTAGGAGATTTTTTTGTCAAGACCTATATAGGGATTTTGTATAAAAGCATTGAGTTAGCTGTAACCAGAATTCAGTGACAAATCAGGAGAGAAAGTTCCAAAACTCTCTGAAAGAAGAACTATCTGTCTGAAAGGAAAGGAGGGTTTTTGACTTCCATCTTGGTGTAAGACTCCTTTCCCACCTCCTTTTTCAGAAGATGACCTTGAAAGCTTCATGGCATCCCAAAGATGTTAGATTTCCCACATTACTGTCAGCATTCTGATGTAATCTTCGTATCAGTGGATGGCACTGTTTATTTTTTAAGCCAAGAACAGATTAGAAATAGATTCATCACTCTATAAACTCAACAAAGAAACTATACATCATGTCTATTGAGAACTTCTTGAATACTCAGCAAATAGGAGGAAAGCCTTGTTAACCAGAAATTGAATTACATTTTTTACTGTGTGTGCTCTCTAGGCTTGAATGTACTTTCTCTTGAATTTTGCACTTGTGGAAGACGATCTCACAGGGTTGGTGGTTTGTACCAATTGCTATTCCACTTTAGTTAAAACCCCCTGATAAAAGATACTTAAGGCTAGATAGCTAAAATGATTCTTAACAGATAATCATGCAAGCAAGCACATTGGTGGGACTTGAGTCCATGACATTAACAATCAGTTCCCCTCCCCCCCCCCATACTCCCCAGTCCTCAAGGGTGTCCCTGAAATGTGGAGGGGAATAAGTGAGCTTGTTTTGAGATCTTGTCTGGGAGAGTCTGAGTTGGAATAGAGTTCATATATTATAAAGCAGTAACCTTCAAAAATATCCAATACTCCGATTAAAAAACAACAACAGGAAAGTTGGTCAGTGGAACAGAAGATATACACAAATACATCAAATCAATCTATCATAGTGGGGTAGTATTCCATAAACTCAAAGAACCCAACTATTGTGTTAAGGGATTACTCCTCAATGAAAATGGCATGGAAAACTCAAAAACGTTCTGATAGAAATTAGGTTTAGATCAACATTTAGATCATATACAAAGATTTAAACATTGGAAAATTTTCTAAGTTTTTATAGTTTTCAAATAACTGCATAGCTTAATGATATTCTGTGACTTAATGAGTTATGATAAATATTGAATAGTTGATGGATACATAATACCAATATATTTAAGTTACTCCTAGGGTCAAAATCAAACCTTAAAATCAAAGAATCCTAATATTTAGACTTTTTTGGTACAGTTTACATTTATTGCCTCTCTAAACTTTTTACTCTGCTTAAACTAATTTTAAGCAGGTGTCACCATTTAACTGAAGATTTAAAACATAACTTATTTTTTAGAAATTAAATACTAATTATGGTTTAATGTTTATACTCGATTATAAATATTCCTCATCTACAGAGCGATGTTACATTAAGTTTCTATAGTGATGTATTTTAGAAAAAAGACACCAAAATTAGGGAGAATCACAGAAATCCTGATGCCCACCCAATGATTGGCTAAGTATGTACAGACTTGGAATACAATAGTTTGATATTGTAGAATAAAATATTAGTTTTCCCATTTGAATTTAACCCATAAAATTAATCAATTATAGTTAAATTATCTTAAGGGAAATCAGACTGGAGATTTATATGCATACTATTTTTCTACTTTTGCTCCTCATTTATTGGCAGGAATTCTGTAGTCTTGCTATTTTACTTTGTGTATACTATTAGCAAAGAAATAAAAACTGACCTGCTTAGTACTTACAATAAATCACGGCACTGACTTGGACCGTTTCTCAGAGACTTCAAATTCATATCTCTGTAAGTCAGTAAATCAATTGCAAAAGCTGTTTTTAACAAAAGCAGAAAAGTCACCATGGCTGTAATTTGTTTGGTCACTGAACGAATTTCACCTTGGTTAGACTTAATTAATTTCTCTTTTGTTGTAGTGTCATTGTTTGTAGTAATTACAGTCAATATCAAACTGCCATTTTCCAAAGACTCTTGTCCTGTCTTGAAGGTGAAAATGAATGATGACTTCAGGAAATGGATCATAGACCTTAACTGAAGGTGTGCCATAATTATGATGAGATACGTTTACTGGGTGCAGGATCTGGTTCCTCATCCTTCACAATCTTTCTGGGCTCATTTCACATTGCTTCCTTCCATGTACTTTATTTTCTAACCCAACTGGCTAGCTTACTGTTCCTTGAACTTGGCATTCCATCTCTCGGCTACATGTATTTGCACACACAGTCTCCATGTATAGAGTGTAATCTTTCTTCACTTCTGTCTTTTACAATGCCAGAATTTCTTCAAGGCTCGGATCACATACCACCTCCTGGGGGAAGTGTAAGGGGTAGAAATGTGGGAGTTTTTTTTTATTCAAGGTTGGACTGGATTATTTAAGAATAGGGTTGTCAGGAATTTCATTAATTCTAAAGAGACTTATTTTAACAATTTATTTACAAAATATAGAAAGAGTGAAAGTAAGAAAAATCAGAGAGAGGACAGGGTAAGATATCTAATCTACACCCTAAGTATTTTGCTCTGACCCCTGGCTCAACCCAGACAGGGCGAATTAGCCCTTAGCCAGAGGGGCAGCCTTGCACTGAGGACTTAGGGATGCAGGGAGCCTCTCTCAAGAGGGTAGGTCTCTCCTGAGGCTAGTCCCTTCAGAAAATTCAGGAAAGGAATCAGCCTTTTCACTCACCCCATGTGGTTGTTTAAGGAAAGTAGAAGCGGTCAGAGATCCTCAGTCAGAGCTCCTTTCAAGTCAAGTCAAAGACTTGTAACAGGAAGTTCTTGGCATTTTTAAAGATCTTTCCTTTTCGTCACTTCCTATGACTTTCCTATACTTTACCTGTACCAGTTACAGTTGAAGCTTTGTTTAGGATTGCCTAAGGGGTAGTCAGTTGATGCTGATTCGTCACCCACTATTGCACACGTGGGTCACAGACCTCCCCCACTCAAGTGTGAATGGGGTGTTTACATTTTTGGTGATTAAATCTAAAAATGGGCAGGGGAGAGTTAATTTAATCTTCACAGAAACTTTTCTTGCTATCCTCTCCACCCCTTTTAGCATTTCTTTCTTAAGTGATCAGGAATATATTTATCTGTTTACATGTTGTATTTTCCATCTAGGACATGGGACTTTGTATTGTTAATGCATAGTAGGTACTTCATAAAATCTTGTGATAATGGACATCTTCAACTCTTGGTCCAAATAAAAACAACGAATAAATTCTTAACTTGGCCATAATTCAGTTCAATTCAGCAAATATTTGTTAATAGTATGTATTGGGTCAGGTAGGTCAGTGGGTAGAGAGCCAGGCCAGGAGACAGGGAGTCCTGGACTTAGACATTTCCTAGTTTTGTGACCCTGGGCAAGTCACTTAACCTTCATTGCCTAGCCCTTACCACTTTTCTGCCTTGCAATGAATATACTGTATTGATTCTAATATAAAAGGTAAGGGTTAAAAGGAATTTATAAGAAAATAGTACAGTTACAAAAAAAATAAGGAAGACAGGTGCTTATTAGTGCACTGCAGATTTAATACAAGATAAGGCAGACAAATAAACTAATCCAATTAGGTGATCATATTAGATACTTAATATTCAAATGTAGAGAGATAATAGTCATGTGTTACTCTGTTATATTAAAGCAAACATAAGGCATTCTATTCAGTTCTGGACTCTAGAAACTGAAGAATGTCCAGAGAACTTTTAGACAGGATTGTGGGAAAACAGCAATCCAAGCCAAATAATACAACTAGAGATACTTATCTTGGAGAAGAGGGCACTTAGGAGATGAAATGTTAGCTATTTTTGAATATAGTGACTTGCCACACAGGTATTAATCATTAGAGGCAAGCCTGACATGCACAAAATAAAAATGGAATGGTTTCTACCCTCATTGGAGGTCAAGTGGAAGTTGGATGACCCCTATGAGTCTGGGTTCACCTAGATCAAGGGTTCTTGACTGGGGATTTATGTTTCTTTATAGATAGATATCAGAGAATCAATCCCCCCCCCCAACTTCCTTCTAATTAAAATTGAGCATTTCCTCCAATTATCTGAAAATATTTTAAGAAGTCCAGAGGACATCTAGGTAGCTCAGTGGATTGAGAGCCAGGGTATATCCATAGCTGGTTGAAAACCAATCAGTGGCATGTGAACTAAAGAGCTGATTTCCTCTTTGGGTCTTGGTTTCTTTTCCTATGAAATGAGATCATCTTTTCCAGTTTTCACCCTATGGTCCTATTATCCGAGATCTTCGTCTGTAGTGGAGTGATGCCAGGCTTTGTTCTCAGCCTTACAGCCTTCAGCATTTTTCTAAGTGATCTGGGTGAACACACAACTTACTATTGACACAGTGCCTAGGAAGATAGTTAATAATATGGAAGATGGAACAAAGATCCAATGTGATTTTGGCAGGCTGGAATACTGGTCTAAAACCTAGCTAGATGAAATATAACAGCAGTCAATGCTGAGTCTTGCATGCATGGTTTTTAAAAGATGCAGGGAACCTGATTTGACCACAGTTTATTTGAAAACGATATGGGGATTTTAGTCAACCACAAGGCTTAATATGAGCCAACAGGGTGATGTGGAGACCAAAAAGCTAATGCATTCTTTGGCTGCATTCAGTGTCAGATCAAAGGAAGTGATCATTTGACTTTATGCAGGTTGGATCCCATCTGGGGGTTGAGCAACAGCATGGGGTAGTGGGAAGAGAATTGCATTTAAGATCAGAATTACAGCTAACGTTTGTATAGTACTTTAAAGTTTCATATATTAACTAACTTAATCCTTAAAATAACTTTGGGAGAGAGATGCACTATTATCTGCATTTTATAGAGGAGGAAACTAAAGCCTCCTGAAGTTAATGATCTGTCTAGAGTGACAAAGCTACTTACTATTTGGGGCAGAATTCCAACTCAAGTCTTCCTAACTCCAAGCTCAGCAATCAATCTACTATATCAACTAAATGATCAGAAGACCCGAAACCATGTAGAAGAAGGATATAAACTATAATTTCATAGATAGAGGAAATTCCCTGATGAGGACAGTTTTCTATCAGTGCAGGTTGGCTTTTTTGCTGTGGGTCAAGTTTGACTTGTTATAACCCCAATTGGGGTTTTCTTGGTAAAGTTATTAGAGTGGTTTGCCTTTTTTTCTCTCCAGCTTATTTTACAGATGAGGAAACTAAGGCAAAGAGACTTCAGTGACATGGTCACCCAGCGAGGCAAGCTCAGGAAGATGAGTTTTCCTGACTGCAGGCCTAAGGTTCTATCCACTGTTCCACCTAGCTGCCTATTCTCTGTACTGGCGCCTTCTCTGTATTTTATAGTGTTAGAGAATAATTTAGAGCATTAAGAAGTTAAATGACTTATTCAGAGTGACACAGCCAGTATATGTGAGAGATAGGACTTGAACTCAGGGCTGCCTAACTCCAAGGTCAGATGGCCTTTCAACATGAGGCTTCTTTGGATCTTGTGATCTCTTAAAAAATTGAAAGTCAGGATTCAGGTCTGATATATTTGTATAAGACTTTACTAATTGGTGGAAAGAAGGAAACAAGCATTCATTAAGCCCCAGGCCAGAATACTTTACAAATAACTCATTTGATGTTCACAACAACCCTGTAGAGTCAATACTATTATTATCATCCCCATTTTATAATTGTTGAAAAAGACAGAAGTTAAGGGTCCCACATCTACTAAGTATTTTGAAACTGAATTTGAACTCAGATCTTCTTGACTCCAGTCCTAGTGCTCTATCTATCCATTGTACTATCAGTCTGTTTTTTCATGGAGAAAACAATCCATGTTGTGAAGAATGAAAGAGTAGGAGAGAAAGATCTGCTTTTGAGAGACAATATATGTATGGCTCCAGACTCTCTTCAGGAAAGAACCCTAGAAAGAAAGAGAAGACTGGAAAGCAGCTGACATAAAAGAGTGCGACAGTGCAGTTCACATGTCCCCAGTTTCCAGTTTGTTTCCCCTGAGACTTTAGGGAGTTTAACTTTAGGTAAGATAAAGTTCAGTTGCAGCAGGATATTTCTCTCTCCGTGGGGAAATTTCCTTCACTCTGTACATTGTCTGGCATATTCTGATCTGTGTAACTTCTTTGATTTCTGTTCGGATAAATTGATTTCTTTCCTTTTCATTATTTGTTATGGTCTTTTGTATAAGTAGCTTTTAGAGGGAAAAGGAGTTGAGTCTTCAGAAATACCTCAACATACTCCTTCCCCTTGAAGGGATAAAGACTAGGAAAGTGGCTTGAACCTAACAGTTATTCCCCCTAGAATAGTAAAATTTAGGGGAACAGATCTGGCACTCTCTTTAAGGAGAGCAGAGCATGCAGCCTTCTAGCTCCAATCCCCACCTTACTGCTAGGCAGGGATCAAAGTCTCCCTTGGAGAAAGGTGGGTTAGATTTCAGAGATATCCATTTGTGCCTCCCTGCAAGCTGCTTTTAGACAAATCCATGAAGAAATAAACAACTAAACGGGCAACACATGCCTTAGAAAATATTTTGATTTTAAATGTATTTGGTTTTCTTTGTAGATTGCTGGAGGCACAGCCCCCAAAAGGTTAAGAACTCCTTCACTAGGCCATACTGCCTCCTTCTCCTCCTCCTGGTTATCATCATCATAGCTAGCACTTAAAGAGAATTTTAAGCTAGCTGTGTTACCCTGGATAAGTCACTTAACCCCAATTGACTAGCTCTTATTGTCCTTTTGCCTGGGAACCTATACTTAGTATCAATTCCAAAACAGAAGGTAGAGTTAAAAAAAAAAGATTTTAAGGTTTTCAAAGTGAAATACTTTATACATATTTTGAAAAAGCTGCAAAATATCACGTAACCACCAGAGACTTCCTCCAAATCACATAGCTAATAAGTATCATGTCGATGATCTGAATCTTGGATGTTGGACTCCAGAACTGGTACTAGCTCTGTTTGGTGGCACGGTATTCTCTCTGATCTCTGAAACCCAGCTCTCACAGGCTGTCCCAGTGTTAGGTGAACAGTGTGAGAGCAGTCCATGGAAGAGCTTTGCAAAAGGAGCTTGAGATCCTGGATGGATGGTTATTCCCATTTATAGTCAGAATTGGAACAGACTCATTTGTGAGGGCTCAAGACCTCCCCCACCTCAAGCTCTCCACCTCCCCTTTCTATCCTTATGTTCTCTCTCTCTCTCTCTCTCTCTCTCTCTCTCTCTCTCTCTCTCTCTCTCTCTCTCTCTCTCTCTCTGTCTCTCTCTGTGTCTCTGTCTCTCTCTCTCTGTCTCTGTCTCTCTGTCTCTGTCTGTCTCTGTCTGTCTCTCCCCCCCTCTCTGTCTCTGTCTCTCTGTCTCTGTCTCTGTCTGTCTCTGTCTGTCTCTCCCTCTCGTTTTTCACAATATTTGTGATAAAACTAGCTTCCCATAGTACCTACTGAGGGGTGTCTTATTTGCAAAGAAAATACTCTAAATTGGTTGCTTAAGCAGCATGTTGTAGAGATTAAAATTTAGGGGAGACTGAAGCAGGTAGAAATTAGTTTCTCTCTGCAAGGAGTATTATATTTTTATGAGGTTTATTTAAGGTTAAGGATTAAAGAAAATACAGGATAAGAAAACACATGCCTAGGCCAGAGAGGCCTAGACAAGATAACCTCACATCATGAAAGAGACACGTCTGCTCCAAAATGGAAGTCCAAAAGACCACAAAAGCCTTTGCAATCAGGTTAAAGCACTTCTCGATCTCGGCCCACCTGAGAATTCAGTGAGATTACAAAGCATTTTGGGGAAGTGGAGCAAGGGCTTGTGGGGATTGAAGTCCAGAGTTCAAATCCATTTTTCACAATGTTACATGATTCTTGTTCTTTCCCTCCCCTCTTCCCTCCCAACTCCTGGAGTTGACAAGCAATTCCATTGGATTTTACATAGATTATCACTCAATACATATTTCTATATTGTTCATTTCTGCAATAATCTTTTAAAACCCAAACCCCAAATCATATACCCATATAAACAAATATAAACCATATGTTTTCTTCTACTTTCTGACTCCAGCAGTTCTTTCTCTGGAGGTGGATAGCATTCTTTTTCAAAAATTCTTCAGATCTCAGGCTAGATTTGAACTCAGATTTGGCTCTTGAACTGTTCTTTTTTAGCTGTTCCTAATTCACATCTTCTCAAAATCAAATGTTTTATCACTTATTTTATAGCAAAAAAAGCTATTGTAACAAAATATACTATTTCATTAAATGCCTTTGCTTTGAACTAAAAAAAAAATGTCCTTCAGAGCTGTCTTGGATCTTTGCATTGTTAAGCAACTCTTTTGGATGGTGCTATTTGGAGCCTTTTCCTGAATGGTGGAGCTGAACTGTTCAAAGGGACTTTGGGCCCCGGGCTCCTGCCCAGCAGTGTGGATTTGGGAAGTCTTGGGAGGTGATCTCTCTCAGAAGAAAGCCTGTGAGCCTACTGGCAAACAGCCTCCGCACATCTGCGATGTAGCACAGGGACGTATGTCAGTTACCACCCACCGGGAGTCCCTGGCAGAGGCCTGGGGAAAGAGAGGAAGAAAGTGAGACGTTACTGGTCACTGGAGACGTTATCTGCAATTAACTCGAGATTTAAAGCAATAACCACAGGAGTGTGAGGCAGGAAAACCTGAAAACACTGAGAAAGTAATTTTCTTTCTCTTGCCGGACTGAGGAGGAGGTTTAAAGAGCCGTGATAATGGCTTTAGGGTAAGGGGATGTATGTGTAAGAGAGAGACTCTGTGGGATGGCTTTTTAATGTTGGAAGTCCCTTGTGGAAGTCTTGGTTAAGCTTAAAGTACTGCCAGGTGCCCTCAAGCATTTGTAGGGTGGCCTGTGGGTAAATCTATGCTTTTAAAGGTGGGTAGATCAGAACGGGAGCCTGTCTCTCCTGAGAATTCTGCCCCAGGGTCTCAGCCTGATTTGTGGAGGTCATCCATCCCTGCCTGTTCCCTTTAAAAATTATTTTTAAATCCTGTAACCATGGGAAAATATTCTAAATAAGAGGGGGAAAATTACTTTTAAATAAAAATAAGCAAGAAATGGTTTTATATCTATATATCTATCTTAATTTTTTTTTTTTGCCAAATGATATTTTCTCTAAAGTGGGGAGAGGAAGGGAGGAAAAAAGGGAACTAAATATATTGAAATCCAGTTATCAAAATATTTTCTTTTTTTTTTAAACCCTGACCTTCCATCCTAGAATTAATACTGTATATTGGCTCTAAGGCAGAAGAATGGTAAGAGCTAGGCAATGAGGATTAAGTATTTGAGGCCAGATTTGAACCCAAGATCTCCTGTTGGCTTTCAATCCACTGAGTCACCCAGCTGCTCCCCTATCAAAATATTTTCTAAGGAAGTTACCTGGGTATTTTAATGTAACAATAGTGGATTTACTTTTAATTTCTAAATTAAAATATTATATTTAATTTATAAATTTGTAAAAATTTATAAAAATATTTAATTTGTACATTATTTTTATTTTTGATATAGCAAATAGAGTGATAGTTTTGGATTTTTTGGAATTTCCAAATTTTGAAATTTGAAAGACCTAAACTCAACTTGCATAGTAGGTACTATAGAGAAATGCTAGCTAATCTTATTCCTATTGTCATTCTTTTGTATAGGACCAGGCAAAGCTTCAGTTCCCTGGAAAATGAGGAGGTCAGAAATGACAAAGAGGCTGAGATTCCCTGATGCTCTGAGCATCTTGTAGGTGGGCATATCTGGGACTGAAGGCTGCTCTGTCTTAAACCTTCTTTTTTTTTTAAATTATTATTTTTTTTAAATTATATTTTATTTGATCATTTCCAAGCATTATTCATTAAAGACATAGATCATTTTCTTTTCCTCCCCCCCACCCCCCATAGCCAACGCGTAAATCCACTGGGTATTACATGTTTTCTTGATTTGAACCTATTGCTTTGTTGATAATATTTGCATTAGAGTGTTCATTTAGAGTCTCTCCTCTGTCATGTCCCCTCAACCGCTATATTCAGGCAATTGCTTTTCCTCAGTGTTTCCACTCCCATAGTTTATCCTTTGCTTATGAATAGTGCTTAAACTTTTTAAAAAAGTTTTAAAGTATCTTCCACTGCTGGTAGCCTTACTGTGGAATGCCATGCACATGTCTGAATTAAGTAATCATCCTTGAAGTCACATGATGCATTAACATTTGGTAAAACTAAGCCTTGAACCTAGACTCTCTGGAGAATGTTTAAAAATTGAATTGCAGATTTTAAAAAATGCATGCTTAATATTCTGATGCTTAATACTCATTCTCCTTTATGGCCTAGAAGTTTTGTAGGGAATCAGAACAAGTCCAACAGAAATCATCCATCCGAGATTTGAAGATTGATGCTATGGTTCATAAAAGAAAAAAACAAACCCAACAATCCTTCCAATCTTGCCTTTAAAATGAAATTGTTGTATGAGATGACATTTAAGGTCATCAAGGCTGTTCCTGCTCTAACTCCCAGTGATTTGTTTTCTTTTCTGGTCAGTATGGCCCGGGCAATCCAGGCTCCTGGTGAGGCAACTAAAAAGTATGAAGAGACACAAAATGTGCTATTGAGGTGGGGCTGAAAATGAGGTGGAGCGGGATCTCAGGGGCCACTGAGCTCAACTGGTAACCTCCACTCCAGGCTTCCTTCAGCTAAAAGCTTATCCTCAGCAAGAAGTGAGAAAGCTGGTAGTTAAGGTCAACAAATGGTCTCGTGTAGCCTTGATGCCCCTTAATACTCCTACCAGGAATGTGCTGAAGTCAGCAACTATGACATTTTCAGAGTGAGAAGTCACACCTTGGAAATTGGCAAATGCTACAAATCAGGGCTTGATCTGTTGTTTTTAAAGTTATCTTTATTTTTAAAAAGTGATGGAGAAAATGTTAGTAATGCAGATTAAGCTTTTAAAATGATTCCTGTGTACATTTTCTCAGCCAGTTTTAAAATGTTGGGGCAGCTGGGTGGCATAGGGGATAGAGCCCTGGAACTGGATCAACAGGACCTGGATCCTGGCTTCAAACACTCCCTGGTTCTGTAACCCTGGGCAAGTCTCTTAACCCTATTTACTTAGCCCTTGCCCTTAAAACTTTTTACTAGCACACACCCAACCTGTGCTATTCCTCTGAAATTATTTTATAATTTTTACAAAGGTGTTTGTGTGCTATCTTCCCCATTAGAATGTGAGCCCCCTTGAAGGCAGGGATTATTTTTATCTTTCTCTATGTCTCCAGTGCTTTGAACAATGCCTGGCACATAGTAGGAAGGTATATCCTTTGAGTTGTCTTGAAGGAAGGCAGCAATTCTAAAAGAGTAAATTGAGGAGAGAGAATAATAGTATTCGAGGCTAGGAAGGTAGACTAGCAAAGGCATAGAGATTGAGGATGGAGTATTAAGTATAAAATTCCTGACACATAGTAGGCATTTCATAAATGTTTGTTGACTGTAATTGAACAAGTTTCCCTCTACAAGTATCTCTTCTCTAGACCTAAGTATTGGTCTTGACTCCTCATTCCGTTACCCCATGTATCCATTCAGATGCTACATTTCTTTCATATATTTTCCTGTTTTTCTACTCACATGACCATCTTAACTCTCAAAAATACAAAAATATTTATAGTGGCTCTTTTTTGTAGTGGCAAAGAATTGGAGATTGAGGAGATGTCCATCAATTGGGGAATAACTGAACAAGCTATGATACATGTTGGTAATAGAATGCTATTGAGCTATAAGAAATGATAAGCAAGAAGATTTCAGAAAAAGCTGGAAAGATCTGTGGGAACAGAACTGGGAGAACATTGCACAAAACAGCAAAATTGGACAATGATTATCTGTGAAAATTTGGCTACTTTCAGCAGTGCAGTGATCTGGGACATTCCTGAAAGACAGGGAATGCTATTCATCTCCAGAGAAGGACCTGTTGGAGTTATCATTCACATCAGTGTATTTTTGGTTTTCATTTTAGGCTTTTGGTTATGTATGAATTAGCTCTCACAACAATGACCTATATGGAAGTGTGTTTTGCGTGGCAGTAAATTAAAAAAAAAAGAATTTAGATTCTAGACACTTGGAGTCCCTAATCTAGTGTTGATACTAGTTTGTTCTATCTGGTTCCTTTCAGCATAATATGGCTTTCTTGTTTATGCCTTTTTATGTTTTTAATATTTTTTGCTTTGTCTAATAACATAATTGAAACTCCTGCTTTCCTGAATTCACTTGATAATTTTTTTTCCAGTCCCTCATTTCTGTTTTGTGTATGTTTTTATTTTAAACTATGTTTCCAATAAGAAACAAATTATAGAGTTTTGTTTTTTTCCAATGTTACTCTTTTTAATTTTACTAGATAGTTCAATCCCTTTATATTTAAAGCTATGAGAGTTGTTTATATTTTCCTCCACTGGTTTCTAATTTTATTTTTTGTGAATTGAGAGTTTTCCTATTCTTATGTAAACACAGTTCTATTTATCTTTAGTTATTTATTTTGAAGTCATAGTCTCACTTGACTTTCTTCTCTCCTTACTATCAAGCTTTTTAGCCTCAGATTTATTATTCTTTCCCCTCATTTTGGAATTTTCTTTATTATTTCCTTTTTATTGAGTTTTAAAATTCTTCTATTCTTTTTACCCTATTAATTAATTAGATTTTTTTTCACCAGGAATACTTGGAAGTCCTCTGTTTCATTTTTAAAAAGTCTATTTCTACCACTGTGAGATTCTACTTCATTTTTCTGGATATCTTATTTTTGACTATAAGTCTCTATCTTTTGTCTTCTAAAATTCATTATATTCCAAGTTCTCTGTTACTTAATAGTAGTGGCTGCTAAATCATAGGTGATCTTGACTATGACTCCTGGTATATGAATTCTTTCTTTCTGGCTATGTGTAATATATTTTTTTCTTTTGACTTAGAAACTCTAGATTTGGGAATTTCATATTCCTGAGAATTTTCATTCTGGAATTTCTTTCAGGAGGAGGCTGGTGGGTTCTTTGTTTTTTTTTTTTTTCAGTTCTCAGAGATCCAGGCAGTTTGACTTAAAATTTTCTTGATATACTGGGTGACTGGAAGGATGATGGTCCTTCAGTCCTCCCACAAATGTGTGTGTGTGTGTGCGTGTATATATATATATATATGTATATATATATATATATATAAACTGATAACCGAGTCCATGGGGGCTGATGAGCTCATCAAACGAGACAGCACAGAGGGAGAAGAGAATAGGACCCAGGCCATAGCCTTGAGATATATCTATTATTAGTAAGCATAAGCTTGATGAAGATCCAGCAAAGGAAACTGAGAAGGAAGCCATACAATTAAGAGGAAAATCAGCAAAGAACAGCATCACAAAAACCTGAAGGACAGAGAATATCCAGGAGAAGATGATGGTTAACATTGTCAAAGAAGTCAAGAATGATAAAGATTGAGAAAAGGCCATTAGATTTGACAATTAAGAAATCATTGGTAACTTCTAAAAGAGCAATTTTAATCAAATGTTGAAGTTGGAAGCAAAGCATAGGACATACAATATAGAAATTATGGCATAATGTCAAATTATGGCAGACTTCCAATTACCCAGCTATTTACTGGAGTTTAGTTCCTGCTATATGCAGGACTGCTGAAAAATTCTTGTTCTCTTGGTCTGTATCCCTGTTCTGGTTTTCCTTGTCTTCATTTACAGCCTTGAATGAAGGGATTAAAAAAATCATGGAGCCATTGCAAAACATGTGCTAAATTCTGGAGATGCATATACTGCTCCTGCTCTAAAAGAACTCACATTCTGCTGTGGGGGAAGGGACAAAACATATAGTAGATTTCACGTGAAAAACAAATGGAAAGGCCTAGTGGCCTGTAGCTATAAAATTTTAGAGACTATAAATCTAGAATTAAAAAGGCTGTTAGAGGCTATCTAGTCCAGTCCCCTAATTTTGTAGATAAGTAGATTAAGGTCTAGGAGGTTAAGTGATTTGCTCAATTATAACAATACTAACCATTTGAATAACATTTATGTAATATTGTAAAGGTTTTTGAAGCACTTTGCATATGTAATTTCATTTGAACTAAAACATATTGGTCTTCAGGGTGTAGCAGCAGATTAGATTGTACTGCATCTTCTTTAATGTCATTTCTATTAAAATCAGTTTCTGATGTTGAATCTTTTGACAGTGTCAAGGATTTTGTGGCAAGATTCAGGGTCTTCAGGAGCTGTAGCTTCTGTGGATTGGGGAATTGAAGCACGTGTAGCACAAATTACCAGGTTTTATTTCCTCTCAGGGCTTCTTTCCTGGACTATGGCTGCACTAACTAGTCTGGGAGATGTTTCCAAGCTCTTAGACTTACAGGCCTGTTGGTCAGTGGTTGATGATCATGAGTGGTGATGATGGGCCCCTTCTCCCCAAGAGTTGTTTTTCTTCCATGGTGATTGCAAGGGCTGATGTGGAACCTGGTTCAGGGGTCTAGATGAGTGTTGCTATTCTTGGTGCTCTTAAACTCAAGGTTCTAGGCTCATACCTTAGAAATTTTTTTGCCTCATTTTGCTTCTGTTGTTCATACTTTGCTAATCCTTCAGCTTTAATAGCCCCTGTCATCTTCTTTCTCTAACTCCTACTTGTAAGCTGCTAAATATTGCTAGAGGAAGTCATGACACCATGGTGACATGTTCCATTTGTGCTAATCTTATATAGATCCTTACTACATCATGGAAATCTTTTTATCTTTGATTTGCTCCCTACCACGTTTCCCACAGTGTCTATTCACAAGTTTTTCTTTTTTCTTCAAATCATGAACTCGACATCTATGTAGTGCTCTATCAATGGATTGGTTGGTTGTTGCCCTTCATACTGGAAAAGGACAAAAATGACATCCCTTTCTAAGCAGTCAATATACAGTATCACCAATTCAATATGAGCACAGAAAGTTCTTCCATGGGTCAGGCACAAATAGCCCATATGAACATTTGGGATGGAGATATCTCTAAATTTGTACATCTCATGTTTCTTTTGAGCTGCTACAATTTGCTTTGCTCATAGAGCTTGGTGCCTTCTTTGATGTGGACATGCCATGATGACTAGATTTGTGCAAGTGTCTCTCATTTCTCACCATCAATACTAAAGTATTGGTATTCTCTCACCAAAGTAGATGAGTTCATTGAGAAGATGGAAGATAATGCTAACTTCCATCATTTCCCCTCCTTCATTTCTCAGAATCTTCCCAGGTCTTCTTTATTTTTTGCTTTGGTCTCAGGAAAGAACTTCTCCTTCTCCTAGCCAAGACTAATTAACTGTAAACCTTTGGTTCCATCCCACTCTTTTCATCTCACTCAATCATCTTCAGTTTTCTAGATATGAAGTCCTACTTTGGTGACCAAGCAATGATCATAATACTGTAGGGAATGAATTGTATTAATCTAGACATTTTTGCTATAGATGAAAAAGAAGACAAAACACATTTCCAGCTAAGTGGAAGAAAGTCTCTGTTCCCCTAAAAGAGGCAAATAAAGGAATTCATGGAGTTGACTTCATTGCACATCCAAAGTAAATAAGAGCCATAATTTCATAAAACATTTAGTCAACTCATCATAAGTATTTGTAAAAGAGATCACCATGAAAATAATTGCATTTTATGCACCAACATCTGTTATTGAAGATGACGAATTAGAGAAAGTCTATGAAGAACTTTCTACGGTCCTCCTAATTAAAAGGATATGTACGGTGATATTTGGTGGCTTCAAAGCAAAGGAGAACATAGATGAAAATGACAAAAAGTAGATTGAAAAATGTGATTGAAGAGACAGGAATGAGAAACATCAAAGGCTTCTAGACTACCCAGAAGCTTTATATCTATGCTTCATTTTTTTCAGGAAAGAATTATGAGTTATTAGATGTGGCAAACCCTAAATAACATCAGAATAAAGGAAATTGTTATATTTAAAAAAAACTGGAAATGACCTTTAAGGGAGTGATTTCTGGATCAACATTCTGTATACAGTGAGATCATTGATTTGTTAGAACAAATATTACAATACAAAACTAGAACAAAGGATGGAAATAAGAAAAAGATATGATGTACAATCCTTGCTACTGGGAGGCTGAGACTGGTATAATACTTAAATCCAGCAGTTTTGAGCTACAATAGGGCTAATGTCAATTGAGTCTCTACACTAAGTCTAGCAACAATATGGTGAGTTTTGGGGAGTAGAGGGTCACCAGGCTACCTAAATAGAAATGAATCAGCCCAGGTTAGACATAGAGTATGGTGAAGCTCTCTTGCTGATCAGAAATGAGAATAAGCCATGATAAAACTGGCTGCTGTACTTTCAACATTGTCAAGAAACGGAGACCAAGTCTCAAAGGAAGGAGAGAATAAGAAAAATAGTTCAAAGGACCAGAACCTGAATAGCCCAGCTTGTTTGAAAAGATATTGATGGGGACAGCTAAGTGGTTCATTGGACAAAGAGCCAGAACTAGAAACAAGAGGTCTTGGACTTAAATCTGGCCTCAGATGCTTCCTTTCTATGTGATGCTAGGCAGTTCATTTAACCCCAATTGCCTAGTCCTTGCTATTTTTCTGCCTTGGAACCAATGCTTAATATTGATTCTAAGACAGAAGGTAAAGATTTAAAAAAGTAAAAGTAAAGTCATTGATGACAAAAATGGGAAAAGAATAGAGGAAAGACATTTACATCTATAGTACATATATAGGACCAATTATGACAATTTAGGTAGTAATTTTCAACAAATTACCATAATTAGGGAACCCAAAGAATTTTAAACATGACTTAAGCAGCAAACATGATCAACACTTGCTAAACAGAAAAACATGGCAGCCAAGGGCAAAACCAATTTAGAATATAAACTTGTTTAGAAAATAGTGAAAAGTACTAGAAATAAAAACAGAAAAAAATTTTTGCTAAAGATCTAATTAAGCAAACTCATCCTTTAGGTACATGAGAACAAGAATGGAAGGAGGACAAAAATGTCATGAATATTTTTATTTTTTAAAATTCTGAATTAATAAATATTTTTAAGTAAAATGCTATGTACCAGCTTCTATGCTAAGTGACGAGGATACAAAGACAAAAAAAGTAACAATCAAAAAACACCAACAACAAAGAGCAAAAAATAGAATCTGGTCTTAAAGACTTTACATTACAGTGGAGGCAGATGTATGTACTAGGTAGTTGTTCATGAGAACAAACCCCAAATCTGAAATAATTTTAGAAGTAAATTTATTATATCATTTGGTAGAGGAGAGTGAGTTGGAAAGGAGGTGTGGCTTCTCCCCATCCAGGCTCTGGAGGATATATATTATGAAGGATTTAGACAAGGATACATATGAACATATGTCTACAATTAAGCAATTTTATCTTGAGAACAACTTGAAAGCAAGGTAGATTGAGGTGGATATGAGTAAATGGAGGCATTAAAAAATACAAATAAGTACAAAACACAAGCATGGGTAGACCCAATACACATCCTAGGTATAATAACCCAAAATGAGAGTGCTTTCCATGGATTTAGGACCAGAGGAACCCAAAATGCTTTGTAGCCATCTTCAACATTTCAGAGAATTACTGGGGTCAGACAACATTTTGGGTACAGACAGCCTTTAATAACATAAGGTAGACTACTGGTTCTCTAAGGGGAAAGACCTAACTGTACAAAAATATTTATAGCAGCTCTTTTTGTGGTGGCAAAAAAAAAAGGGAAATTGAGGGAATGCCTATCAATCAGGGAATGGCTGAATAAATTGTGGTTCATCTTGGTGATGGAACACTATTGTGATATAAGAAATGATAAGCAGGATGATTTCAGAAAAAGCTGGAAAGATCTGCATGAAATGATGTAGAGAGAAATAAGCAGAACCAGGAGAGCATTGTACTCAGTAATAGCAATATTGTACAATATTCAACTGTGAGAAGCATTGCTACTCTCAGCAATGTAATGATCTGGGACAATTCTGAAGGACTTATGACAGACTGCTATCCACCTTCAGAGAGAGAACTGTTGGAGTCAGATGCAGATCAAAGCATACTATCTTCCACATTAATGTATTTGCAGTTTTATTTTGGAGTTTTGGCTATATTTGGGTATTCTCTTATATAAGTGACTGATATGGAAGTATCTTTTGCCTGATAAATAATGTATAATCCAGAGCAAATTGCTTACCATCTCTGAGAGGGAGGAAAAAGGGAGGGAGGGAGATAATTTAGATCTTATAATTTCCAAAAATATATGATGGAAATTGTTATTACATGTAATTGGGAAAATAAAATATATTTGAATACAAAAATAACACAAGATTAGATTTAAACAGTATAATAAACAGTTTTTCCCAAATAATAAAATAAATCATTTCCCCCATAAGATAAAAATGGATGGTGGAATTACCATATCTGTACTTTAACATCAAAGTCTTTGATATGATATATATATATATATGTATATACATATATATATATGCAGAAATGTTACTGAGGAAATTAAAGGTGAGAAAAACAGCACACACACATGCAGAAATGGTACTGAGAAAAATAAAAATGACAAAAATAACATATTAGCTCTCCATGGTTCTGAAAGACTTCTTTTAATATAAATCCCTTAGGATATAACCAGATCTCTCAGACAATGGCTTTGATTAGTTCAAGGAGATGTACAGGTCCTGTTCACACTCATGATTCCTCTGATTAAATAAAGAAGTATTCTCACCTAACAAAGGAAATTACTTATGATTTCTCTCCTTACCCTGTATAAATTACTTATAAATACGGCATATATGTGTATAAATTATAAGTGGGTGGGATAATCAGTGGAACCAACAGTTCCAGTACAACTGTAGGCCACAACCTTTCTGGTATATACCTAAAACTAGGAGAAAAGTATACACACACAAGTATGTATGAATATGTACATACATATGTGTATATATAAATGCACATACTTTACATATATGAATTATATATGTACACATATACATTGTATATATGTAATACATTGTATGTATCTGAATATGTTATTATTTTTCCTTTGTTTTCAAAGGGAATCAATGACATCATGGGATGATATCTTGACTTGTACATGAATTATATTTAAGTGAGGGAGGGTTGCTGTTAGATTTGATATAGTTTTGAGTGTTAAATAGTTGTAGATAAGAGAGTGGGAGCCATAAAATGTGATAATTAAAATGTTTGGGAGCAAGGGAAATATATAACAATTATGACCACTGAAATATGTTTTCTACTGTGTCAAGACAAGTTTATATAAATATAAGATGGTCGCCAGGGAATATATTCCCAATTTATGAATATGCCCAAGCCAACTGGGTTTTATAGAGAAATTTAATTTATAATACATCGATTAATCAATAGAAAAAGAGAGAAAGTAAGAAAGGAATAAGAATGAAGGGCCTCAAGCCAATAAGGCCTAGACCTCAGTCCTAAGAGATAAATCAGTTAGTTGGTTTTTTCACTCACCCAAGATCTCTCTAGGTAAGGCTTCTCATGCCAACCTCAGGCTCCACCTTCAAAAGAGCCTCCTCTCAAGAAATGTTTCCAGAGAATCCTCCTCCTGACTCCTCCTGAGTTCTCCTTCTACAGCCTCCTTCAAGACCTCTCCAGGAGCTCTCCCTCCAGAACCTCTCTCCTCTCAGACCTCCTTCAGAGCATCAACCTCCTCTCCTTCAGTCCTCAGACCTCGCTATTTTTAAGCCAAAATCTAAGTTCCCTCCCCTCAGTTCTCACATCTACCAATCACTGTCGATGTATCCCCTGTGCCAAGGGTGGCTCTAGCTTAACCCAGGACCGCCCAGAGGTCTGTCCCCTTTGCACATGTCTGTTGAAGGTCATATTCTCAAATAATTAAATCTTGATCTTTGCTGCAGCCCTTCCTAAATCCTGTTACTCTGAGTAGGGTGGAGATTGTAGTTTCCAAGACCTGGTTCTGTCATTCCAAGTATCTCTATTGTATCAATTCTAAAATCAATCATGACTCAAAGAACTTCCTGTTCTATGCTTAAGCATAGGTCAAAGCCCTTTCCATTGTTTAGCAAAAGGTTTCTGTCCTAAAGTAGTCTTAAGTAGGGAGGAGAAGGATCCTCCCATGCCAGTTTCATATTCCAATAGAGTTCTTACTATCAGTAGGAAATTTTTTCAAGTATGAAATTTCCCAATGGGGAAATTTCCAACATTCATAAGTCTAAGAAATTTTAAGGTTTACAATGCACAACAAAATCATCAGCCTCATTCTCTCTTCCAGACTTATCTAAGTTTAGTCACAAGATAAAAATTAAAGAGAAATAGTAATGGCCTGGGATACAGTGTTTGATCTCTGGTGTCTGACCAAGCTCCAATGCTCATCAGAGCTTGTTTTAGCTGCCTTCATGGTCCCTGGAACAAATTGTTTTCATCCATCCATTCCACCAGGGAAAGCTTTCACGTGCTTGAGGTGAGCACCCCTCCTCACTCACAGATGGGTTTGTGGTGCCTCAAACTGGTTTAGCCCATATACTGAGATGGTTTACCAGAGTGTGAGATGGACACTGAAAGTGGATGAGCAGTCCTGAAAAGGCTTGGTAAATCCTCACACAAGAGGTTCTAATCTTCCCTGAACATCCCCACACACTCTGTTTCCTATTTATGTTAAGGGTAAGAATTCACTCTGACTCTTCTCTCATTCTTTTGTTGTTCTTCTCTAAGAAAAGAGTGTTAAAGACAAAGTCCCATCAGGGATGGATTTATTGTAGTTATCAGAGAAGAGAGATATATGGCCCCAGTACTAAACAATCATATTTAATCCCTTCCCTTCTGTATTTTCTATATCTAGAATGAATACCTATCTTTAGTGTTGTTATTGGTGTAGTCCTCTGAGATTTCTTTCCAACTGATTTCTTCCCCAGGAGCCATGTTTTTATTAAATTGTAATTTCATGACTGCCTATGTAATAAATGTGTCCTCTGAAGGGAGTAGGTTATGGGTCTCAGGAAGAAGAGATTTCTTATGTTCCTTTCCAGTGGCAAGAGCACTTAGAGGGACCAGAGGAGTTAGGAAATGTGAGTAGACAGTCCTGGGAAGACATAAATGGTCTTGCTAGTGACTTTCTGAGGTTAGTTAGCTCCTTTTGGGGGAAAATAAGATTTTTCTTTTACATATCAATTGTCTCTATCACAGTTACTGAACATGTTTTTCCCTTACAAAGCCTTCATCCATTTGACAATTATATTTCAAGTCTACTGTCTAGGATTGAGGGTGTTAATATATAGTCAAACATTTTCTCTTCAAAGTCCTTGGGATAAAATTCACTTCCTCTAGTATTTCAAACCATTTATTCATTCCCTTTATGGATATTTCTGCACTTTAAGATCAGCTTGGGTGTCTAAGATAAAAAGCTACTGGCTGGTCTTCCCCATTACAAGGGCAAGTGGCTGTTGCCAAGTTAAAAAAGATGAATGCGTTGGTTGAACAAAGCCAAAAAGAGACCCATGGCTCAAACTCCCTGGCATCTGTCCCTGGCATTTCTTTAAGTCCACCACATGAATGAAATGTTTGGCCTCAACCCCAGGATCCTTCTGAACTCAATGCAGTGATTTACTTTTTCCCAGGGTCGCTTATAAATCGGGTTAAGTGCCTTTTGTACTTTTCTTCTCTCCATCTGGGATAGCAAAGTGAGTCTGAGTTGAAAACTTCTTTTAAAAGTCATTCAATTCAATTCATACAGAAACAATTCTTAGATAATTGCCACAAGACCATTAGATTAGATAACTTGCTTCCTGTCAAGAAATGGGACTCTTGTGAGAAAATGATCAAAGGTCAGGGAGAGATGATAATCAATGGTAAGGGGGGAAAGTCTTATAATATCAACTATGCTTCAGGAAGTAGATTTGAGGGTGCTGACTCGGAACTGTTTGGAAGATAACTGGAGATTCAGGAAGCATCAGTCATAATAAGGAAGACAGGCTATATAGACAGTCAGACATATGCCTGATATGATTCATGCAGATGGGGTTTGCACAACAGAAGCAAACCATAACAGACATTTGCCCTTAGGACTTTGGTTCAAATCCTGTGACATTTGCTACCACAGTGACTTCCAGCAATTCACTTAACTCTCTACCACCTTGGACGTCAGTTTCCTCATCTGAAAAATGAGGTAGTTGGACTAGATAGCCCTTACGGTACCTTCCACGTCTAAATCTATGATCCTATAATGAAATTCTCTTTTCTATATACATGGGTTTACTTGAGGCTCCAGAAGAGAATATCAAATTTTAGAACTGGAAAAAACTTCAAGGATCACCTCTCTGTTCTCTCCCTCTATTTCTCCTTCTCTCTCATCTGTCATAAGGACTTTATGGATTTCTTAATTTCTGGTGCCTCCCTTACAAAATTCCATTGCATTTATTCTGTAAATATTTTATAGATACTGATGTGTCCCTGATATCTTCTCCTATAGAATGTAAGTTCTATAAAGGAAGGAACTGTTTCAATTTTGTCTTTGTGGCACTTTAATTAAACATTAATTAATGGTTTTTGGCTGCTTGATGAATTGAAGAGAAAACCATGCACAGTGGTCACAGGAGTAAAAGAAAAGTAACACTAAAAGACATTTAAACCCAGACCAATGTGACAATCTGGTCTTCAAAATGTTAATGTTGAAACACCTCCCTTCTCTTTCTTCTTGGAGAAGCTTTAGAATGTAGAAGGAGGCATAAACCATCAGAGAGAGTCAGTATATCCTTTGTTTGAATTAACTATACTCTTTTATAAAAGAGGATTCCTTTTGGGGAGGAGAGAATATTGGGAAACAGCAAAACTAAAAAAAATGTTTTTAAAGAATACTTTTTTCTTTAAAGAAAAGAAGGTTAGTAGTTAGGTTAGAATCATTGTTATTCAGTTGTTTTTCAGTCACGCCATGCTTTTTGTGATCCCATTTGAGGTTTCTTGACAGAGATAGTAGAATGGTTTGCCATTTCCTTTTCCAGCTCATTTTGCAGATGAGGAATTGAAGCAAATTTCACAGGTTTAGGTGACTTCATCAAGGTGTTATACAGCTGGTAAGTGTCTGAGGCCAGATTTGAACTCAGGAAGATGAATTTACCTGACTCCAGACCTAGCCCTCTATCTACCGAACTATCTAGCTGCCTCAAGGGCTAGGAATACAAACACAAAGGCAACTGGATCCCTTGCTCACAAGGACCTTGCATTTTTGTAGAGGGAAAACACACAGAGGGAAGTGGCAGCCAGAGAGGGCATTTGTCCAGAATGTTATAGAAATGGCGAGTGACAACATAGGGACGTAGAATGACATAGCCCTCATGAAGAAGCTTAGAGATGGTTGAGAAGTCAGGAACTGCCTAGCTGGGACTTGCCTGAGATGGCAGACCAGGAAAAGAAATAGTTAGAATGGTTATAGTTATAATATAATAAATATACATGGGTTATAATGTCTAGGGCACCATGATCTCTGGTCCAAGTGCCAAAATAGCTCTCTAGAATGTTGGGAGGATGGCTGGGAATTAGAGAGTGAAATGAAACATGACAGAGACCCTAGAATCTAAGGTCTTTTCCTTGCCATGACAAGGAGGATGACTTTTTCAGGATAATTCCCAGTCACTTCACTATGATTCTGGCCATCCATATATTTTTTTAACTATGGGTCTTCTAGCTGTTCTGGGGCCCTAATCTCCTGATGGGAAAGGCGATTGATTGTCCCTTCCAGACTTCTATTTCAAGAATAATTCCAGCTCATGTTTCATGATATTACCAACCTAAGTAGTTCAGTGGATAGAATGCCAGATCTGGAGTTAGCATGACATCTTCCTGAGTTCAAATCTGGCCTTAGATACTTTCTAGCTGTGACATCCTAGGCAAGTCACTTAACCTTGTTTGCCCCAGTTCCTCATCTTTAAAATGAGTAGAAAAGGGAAATGGAAAACCACTCCAGGGTTTTGTCAAGAAAATCCCCAAAGTAATTGCATGTTGGCTATGGGAAGAGTGGGTGGGGAGGAGGGAGGGAAATAATGTGATTATTGTAACCAAGGAATAATGTTCTAAATTGACTAAATAAATTAATTTAAAGAAAATAGAAAAAAGAGAAAAAAGAGAGAAAATCTCCAAAATAGGACAAAACCAAAATGATGGAACAACAATGTATGCATATAGCATGCAAAATGCTTTTACCAACCTTTATCTCATTTGATCTAAAGTTGCAGTCCACAGGCCTATTAAAGGGGGAAAATAGTATAAATACAAAGTGTCATAATCAGATTGTTGCTTCCAGAATTCTAAAACAGAGTTTGCTGATTTTAGTATTGGCCAAAGGTCTTAAATATTCAGACACCTTTGGCATTCCCTCCGAAGAATTCTAGTAATTATTCCCCTGCTTGATTTAAGGAGGGCCTCTCATTTTCTGCATGTCATTAGCTCTAGAATTGCTCTGGGACTCTAGTCTCCTGTTGCTGTATTCTTCTAGCTCTAAGATTAATGATAGCTTGGGCTATTCAGAAGATTGGGTTGGGGGTCAAGGTGAGATCCTCAAAGAAGGATCCTCAAAGAAGTCTCTTCAGAAAGAGATCAAAGTCTCTCTGGGTGCATTTTCAGAAGTTTTTGCTTTATTTTCTTCAAAGATTTTGTTTGTAAGAGTAGTAACTCACTAGAGCAGCTTTAGATTGCTTGGTGGATTGAGTGCTTGTTATCCTCTTATCATTCCAGAATTATTCAAGTGTTGAATTAGGGTCTGAATCAGCAAAACAACAAACAACCCCCATTTCCACCCCCCCCAACTCTCACACAATCTGGTAAAATGCTGCCTTTTCATCCACTATGTGCAATAGACACAATGGGGTATCAAAAGTTGAGAGAGAGGGAGCAGGTAGGAGTTTCGGTGTATTGAGAGCCAGGTCTAGAGATGGGAGTTCCTGGGTTCCAGTATGATCTCAGACACTTCCTAAATGTGTGATCCTGGGCAAATCACCCAAACCCCATTGCCTAATCCTTAACCACTCTTCTGCCTTGGAACCAATATACAGTATTAAATCTAAGAAGGGAGGTAAAGGTTTAAAAAAGAAAGTTAAGAGTGGGTTCTTCTGGAATCTCTTATTTGAGTAGGAAAAAAAATCACCTTTGGACTTCACATTTGTTTTTGTCAAGTGAGCCCTTGAGAGAGCCTATTTTTGATCAAATTATTGATTCTTTTCTGGAATGAGGCATTGTCTACTTTTAAAATAATCAGTTCTTCTCCTCATCCTTTTTATTCATGTTGATAAATTTATGATGTTATTATCAAAAGTACTTTATGAAAGAGGGCTGGAATACTACACATAGTTATAGCACTGATTTCCTCTTTAAATGTCACTGAAAGGAAAGAAGCAAAAAGGAAGCATTTATTAAGCACCTACTATATGCCAGGCATTGTGCTAAGTGCTTTGCAAATATCCTCACAACAACCCAAGAAATGACAAGCAACCGATTTTGGAAAAATCTGGAAAGAGTTACCTGAACTGATGCAAAGTGAAGTGAGAAGAACCAGAAGTATTTTTTGATTAACAATTGTGAATGACTTATTTATTAATAATGTAGTGATCCAATCCTAGGGACTTATGAAGAAAAATGTTATTTGCCCTTTGACAAAGAACTGATAGAATCTGAATGCAGATGGAAGTATACTATATTTCACTTTCCACTCTTTTTTGGTTTAAAATCTCTTCCACAAAATGACTAATATGAAAAAATGTTTTATATAATTACACATGTAAAAGCTATACCATACTGTTTACCATTTCAGTGAGGGAGAAGGGGTGGGAGGGAGTGAAGGAGGGAGAGTAGGGAAAAGAGAGAACATTTGAAACTCAAACCTTTCAAAAATGAATAATAAAAATTATTTTTGAAAGTAATTGGGGAAAAATAAAATCTTATTTTAAAAAAATTCTCCTAGTAGTCCTGTGATATTATACTGTATCCTCATTTTATAGGTGAGGAAACTGAGGCAAGCAGAAGTCAAGTGACTCACTCAAGGTCATATACACAGTAAGCATCTACATCAGGATTTATGCTCAGGTCTTTCTTATTCTTGACCCAGGGCTCCATTTCCTATAAGTCTTGGCTGTATTCACCCTCATAATGAAATTCAAAGGAATGTGATCTTGTTAAATCATGTTAAATCAAGGTGGCAAATTTGATAAGAGTATCAGGCCTGGAGTTGGGATGATCTGGGTTCAAATCTGATCTCAGACACTTGACCCTGGATAAGTCACTTAACCCCAACTGCCTAGTCTTTACTGCTCTTCTTTCTCAGAACTGATACTAAGACAGATGGTAAGAGTTTGGGGGGGTGTGTGGGAGGTACATATTTTAATAAGTGACTAGAGAAGAGAGACATGTAGTCATGTAGTCAAAGTTCTCAGGTATCAACATGTCATCATTTTTGATCCCATCAATATAGATATAATGATTTAGATAACTGAGTAGAAAGTATTTCCCCACCATTTTCTAAATACTTGTGTAGTCAGACATATCATGGGATTATAAGATAATGGGATCATAGATTTAAAGCTGGGAGAGACCCTAGATGGCCAGAATCCTATCTATTCACTTAAAGAAGAGATGGAGGCAAAGAGAAATTCAGTGACTTGGGGCAGCTAGCTCCAGGTCTGGAATCAAGAGAACTGGGCTTCACAGGAGAACATTATGGGCAGGAACAGAAAAAATGTAAGATGATTAACTGTGAATAACTCCCCAATTTCAGCAATGAAAAGATAACAGGACAATTTCAAGGGACATATGATGAAAATGGCTATCCATCACCATAGAAGGAACTGATGGTCTGAATGCAGATTGAAACATACCATTCTCCCCTTTATTTCTTCCATGAGATTTTCCTCTACCATAAACAATATGGGTTTTCTTTTACAACATGAACATGGAAATGTGTTGTATGATAGTACATGTGTAATCTACATCATATTACCTGCTGTCTTAGGGAGGGGGGAGTAAAGAAAGGGAGGGAGAGAACATGGATGATAAAATATAAAAAAAACCAATTATTAGAAACTATATCAACATGGAAAAATAAAATAAAATAAACGGTATTGGATTTGAAAAAAAAAAAGAGAACTGGGGTTCAAATCTAGCCTTAGACACTTCCTAGCTGTGTGACCCTGGGCAAATCACTTAGCTTAGATTGCCTAGCCATTGTTGTTCTTCTGTTTTAGAACTGATATTAAGACAGAAGGAAGGGTGTTAAAATATTAAAAGCTTTTCTTAGGCCATGGAGCTACCAAATACCTAAGGCAGAATTTGCGCCTAAATCTTCCTGATTCCAAGTCCCATGACCCATCTATTAAGCCTTGCATGTGTCACCTAGACTATGGAGATCTGATCACTGTGCCTTGGTATGAGGAATACTGATTCTGATGGTCTACTTTAAACCATACCCCAAAGGCCAGAATATTGGCAGCTAGGTGGCACAGTGGAAAGGGTGCTGAACCTGGAGTCAGAAAGACACTTACTAGCTATGTGTTCCTGGGTAAGTCAATTAACCTTGCTTATCTCAGTTTCCTCATATGTAAAATGAAGTGGGGAAGAAAAGGACAAACCACTCCAGTATCTTTCCCAAGAAAATCCCCAAATGGAATCATGAAGAGTTGGACATGACTGAAAAATGACTGACCAACAACAAACAATAAATACAGAATCCTAGCCTTAAGACCTGAGAGGATTGTAAAAGATTCAGTTAGAACTGAGTAATAGGGGGAGAGATCCAGAGAACTGATCACTGAAAAAAGCGAACAAACTCACCAATGATTAAAATGATCATTCCTTTTCAGACTGTACTCCTGACTTCCTCTACCACGCTCCACACTGGTAACTTTCCCCAGCCCCCCATTTTCAGCTTCCTTTTAATATGTTGTCTTTCCTCATCATCAAAAGTAAACTTCTTGTATTTACATCTTCAGAGCTTAGTATAGTGCCCAGGACATAGTAAGCATTTAATAAGGCTTGTTGACTGACTCTATGTATGGATGCTGGGTTTTCCAACACTTCTGGATGCTGGGAGCATGGTTAGGAGAAAGCAGAAATTGCTGATCACCAACGACGCAGATGTCCTCAGTTGAACACTGTGGAATTGGTCCACCCTTGGCACATCTCATAAACAGGACTTCAACCTTTCCCCCTTGTAGCTGCCCACTACTCAAGTTGCCTGCAGATAATGTTGTGTCTGTAGTAGAAATCGTTTTCTTGGTCTCGTGAGTTAATCTGACCCTATTTGCAGTCTGACCTCTTTGGAGTTGGATGATGTGAGATAATTGAGTCCAGGCATAGCCCAGGCTAAGTTCCTTCCTGTGGACCCCACTTCCATATATCTACAAAGGGTGGGAGTGGGGGGCTGGGAAAATGGAATGGCCACACTCAGGTCTACCTGGCCCATTTCATGCCGTTCTCTATGTGAATAGCAGCTGCTCCTCTCCCCCCACAGACAGGGTAATAAGTACCAGATGGGATGGTTTAGGAGATAGAACTGAGTCCCAGAGACACAAAGAACTGGTTAGTAAAAGCAGTGGAGAGCAATTTACTGCACATGACATCAGAAGTCTGTGTTGGGCTCATCCCAGGACCTTGTCATAGCTCTGGGAAACTAGACAAACACTGGAGGGTTTTACAAGCAGCTGCTTTAAGATAAACAGGATTTTGACCCCCTACCTGTGGAGTCTTGTTTCAAAGGGTGAAGCTCAGCCAGTCTGCTTTCTCTCTCAGATGCTGCTGACACGAGTTCGAGTCTCTATTTGGCATGGATGTAGGAGGAGGGAACGGTGCAGACCACAGTGCACCTTCCATAACTGGTGTTCGCATATGGTTTGTGGGATCTACGTGCTATTAATGCATTCCACATTGACTGGACAGCCCAAGGCCTGAAAGGCACCCTGGTGCTGTAAGCTCAATTAAAGGCCTCTTTGTACTTCAAAGGCAAGAAAGAAAAGTAAAAGAAGTGAAGTTCCAATCTGTGTCAACAGTTCTGATGCATAGATCAGCTTTCTTGGTGTCAGGGGGCTAGGAGGTACCTTCAGAGGTCATCAATTCCATCTCACTCTTTCTAGGTCCCGTCTGCCCTAAACTCTCCCAGATGGAGCCACAGAATCTCAGAATTAAAGAGGGAACTTGGGAGATCATCTTTTCCAGACCCTTGCCTTCAAGCAAGTAGTTGTGTAAAAACCTGCAGGACAGATAGTTGTCTAGTCTGTTTTTGAAGGCTTCTCTGGTTAGAATTCCCCACATTCCCTTGGTAACATGCTCTCTTGTTACTTTTCTTCCCAATATTATTATTTTTTTATTTTTTTCTTTTCTCAATTTTTATTTTGTTTTGTCTTTTTTTTGAGACTCCATCTCCCTGTCTCATGAAGGCTGAAATTACAGCAGCCACTCACAGGCTCCTTGTAGCTTTGAACTGTTCTTTCCAATGTGGGCCAGATCACCACTCCTCAGGCTACCCCCCAATAAAGGGACTATAAGACACATTCTATAGGCTAAGAAACACTCATTCAACTTATTATTATTACCTTTTTAGAATCAATGCTAAATATCAGTTCCAAGGCAGAGGAGCAGTAAGGGCTAGGCTATTGAGGTTGTGACTTGCCCAAGATAACACAGATATGAAGTGTCTCCGGTCATATTTGAACCCAGGACCTGCCATTTCCAGGCCTGGCTTTTTTTTTAATTAAAAAAAAATTTTAAGTTTTTTATATTTTATTTTATAATTTTTTATTACCTAGTTGCTCCAGAACTAATAGTTTTCTGATTTTTTTGTATAAAATGTTCTCATTAGTCTAATTAGAAGGAACCAATGCTAGGCAATGCAGTAGATAAAGTACTGCTCTTGGATCATCTTCCTATGTTCAAATCTAGCCTCAGAGACTTATCAGCTGTGTGACTCTGAGCAAGTCACTTTATCCATTTGCCTCAGTGCTTCAGCCATAAAATGAACTGAAGAAGGAAAGGGCAGAGCACTCCAGTATCTTTGCCAAGAAAACATCAAAATGGGGTCATGAAGAGTCAGACACAAATGAACAAGGACAATAGTTTTTTATTAGTTCTAATTAGTCTTTTTCTATAAAGTTATTCTATTAGGCAGAAGTAAGCAAAGATTGCATTCCAGTCCTGAGAGACAATCTGTCCACAGTCACAGAGTTGGGAGATGGAGTGTTCTCTATGAGGAACAGGAAGAGGAACAATTTGGGGGGACCATAGCGTATGCAAAGAGAAGTAGCAAGCAAAGACGAAAGCATAAAAATGCCCTAAGACTCTTGGAACATCTTGTATAATAAGCCTGGAAATGTGGATTGGATTTACCTTGTGAAGTGTTTTCAATGCCAAACAGAATTTTGTATTTGGTCCCAAAGGCACTAGAGAGACCCAGGAATTTGTTGAACAAGGGAATGACCCAAGTCTGTGGCTTAGTACAGTCATTCTGAAAGCTTTGTGGAGAGTGGATTGGAGAGGGGAGAGATTTGAGTTGGGGACTCCAATAAGGACATGTTAAATGATACTAATATTTAAAAGACTCAAAGATAGAGATGATGAATAGATGTACTTTAAGTGATAAGTTTCCACTCAAGGTCACAAAGCAAATGCTTCATGAAGGATTACTGTTCTTCCATCCCATGACCTGGCAGTGCTGCTACTTATTAACTATATGACCTAGGTCATTATCGAGATAAAATGAACAACTTAAAAAGTTTTATTTGACATATTGAGATAGTTGAGGCAAAAAAAGCACTTTCCCCTGCTTACACTGTTTAAATAGAGAACTCAATTCAAAGGAGAGACTATGTCACCTGAAACAGCTACATTCAGGTGCATTTCTCAGATATATCAGAACGAGTTGTATTTTGCCTTTGTGGGTTATGAATGTCCACATGGGTCTGTCTATATATGACTCAAAGGAAGATGTGTAGCAAAATCTCTAGAATCCTCTTCACTCTCTTGATGTCTCTAGAATCTTCTCTACCCACCCTTCTCTACGGGAAGCTTTCATTCCTGCCAAGAGGATAAGCAGGAGATTGGTGCCAGAGAATGGATGTTCAAGACTTCTTAGAGAAAGAGTATCAGGCAAGAATTGTATCTGTCTGATGCCCTAAGTAGTTTAGGGAAAGTAATTTTTAAATATAAGCTGAGATCCTGGTAGCTATTCCCTAATGGAGAAAGTGTGCCCCAAACTATATATTGAAGAATTGATTCTCTTTCCTCCAGATGCCAATTCCCAAAAGAGCACATGTAGAGAACAGCAAAATTGGTTATTTATCCAAGCAGAAATCAAAGAAGTTTTAGAGATGAGAACATACCAGAAAAGAGAATGATCCATAAAGTACTTAATTTTATTTTACCTTTAATAATAATAATACTTCATATTTATAAAGTTTATATTTATGTTTATGGGAGTAAGATATTTCAGTTTAATCAGGAGAGTGTTCCAGATCTCATCCACCCAAGAGGAAATTTCCTGAAGGTTTTAGTATTGTAAATTGAGGATGTCTGGTTCTTCTACATGTTGGCGTCTCCTTGGAGTCTTTCTCTCCCTTTACAGGCCTATCTCTGAAGAGAATCAAGATGCAAAGTGAAAGGAGCAGAACCAGAAGAACATTGTACATAGAAACTGATACACTGTGGCACAATCGAATGTAGTAGACTTCTCTACTAGCAGCAATGCAATGATCCAGGACAATTCTGAGGGGCATATAAGAAAGAACGCTATCCACATCCAGAGGAAGAACTGTGGGAGTAGAAACAGAGAAGAAAAACAACTGCTTTATCACATGGGTAGATGGGGATATGATTGGGGATGTAAACTTTAAATGATCACCCTAGTGCAAATATCAGTAATATGGAAATAAGTCTTGATCAATGACACATGTAAAACCCAGTGGAATTGCATGTTGGCTATGGGAGGAGGAAAGAGGAACAGAGGGAAAGGACATGAATCATGTAACCATGGAAAAAATATTCTAAATTAATTTAATAAAAAATAAAAATAAAATAAAAAAAGAACCAAGAACTGTATGTCTTCTCTTTGCAAACCACAACTTGACAATTTTACCATACTTGTCTGATCAATCTTCACCAACGAGGATATTCTTACATAAATAAGAACATCTTATTTATACAGGAATATATAGTTACATAAGAATATCTTATTTATATAATTTATCTTATATAAATGAACTTAACCCTTGGGTTACATATAGAAAGCCAATCTGAACAAGATGAGGAAATAATAATAGTACTTGTGCTACCCCCTCATTGGGCTATTATGAGAGTCAAATGGTATAATGTGTATAAAGGGGCTTTGTAAGCTTTAAAGCCTACACAAACGTGAGCTCTCATTTGTCAATTGCAAAATAAACTTAAGTCAGACATTCAGGTTGTACCCTAAGCTCGAGGTACCTCAAGTGCCTTGTGGTAAATATCCGGGACAGTACAAAGGAGAGAGTCAAAGAAGTGCCCCGTACAATTCAGCGGAGGTGGGTTTAATGGGCAAGATGGGATTTGGGGAGCTGTTTGAATGATGGGAAAGGAATGGCCTGCCAGGTTAAAGGAAGGGGTAGGGGTGGGTGGGTCAGGCTAACTTTTTGTTTTGAAAGCAGAAACTATCCCATAATAGAGAAGCTAAACTAAAGCCTGGGAAATGAGTTGCTAAGACATTATATGTTCTTTTGTATTTTGAATGAAACTACCTGTTTTAATGCTTAATAATGACTCAGGGAGAAACAACATGAAGTAATAGAGAGTCAGTTATTTTTGAGTGCGAATCCTGTCTTTGGTACTTACTGGCTATGTGATTTTGGGCAAATGATTTCATCCCTAAGTACCGGAAGCAAATCCCTAAGATTATAAATGCAAGTCAAATTGCAGTCTACATTAGGAAGTGTTTATTTGCCTGGAAGCTCTCCATTCCAATGAAATCATAGTTTTTTTTTGGGGGGGGGATAGTAATTCAGCAAGTATTTATTAAAGATTCTTCATGTACTAGGCATTGGACTAAATTTTGGAGACACAATGAAAAAATAGAACAGTTCTTGCCCTCAAGCTGTTGACATTGTTTTAGGAGGAGACAATGTGCATCCAAAAAAGGACAATGCAGTTTGGGGGAATTCAGAAAGAGGAATCATCTGGTTTAGTAGAGAGAGGACTGAACTTGGAACCAATAGGATCTGGGTTCAAGTTCTGTCCCTGACAGACTCTAGTTATGCTGCTTTGGGAAAATTAAGGTACCTTTTAGTACCTTTTGCATTAAATGCTTAAATGACTCCTAAATTCTCTAAACCCCAGTTTTCTGATCTGTAAAACTGTGAGATTACTATTAGAGTACCTATCTCACAGGGTTTTGCTAAGGTGCAGATGAGATGTTGGTAAAACACTTGGTAAACATAAAAGTGCTATATTGGAATCAGTTGATAGGGGCAGCTAGGTAGCACAGTGGATGGAGCACCAGGTCTGGAGTCAGGAGGACCTGGTTTCAAATCTACCCTCAGGTACTTCCTAGCTGTGTGACCCTAAGCAAGTCACTTAACCTTGATTGCTTAGCCCTTTCTACTAAGACAGAAGGTAAGGGTTGAGAGAGAGAGAGAGAGAGAGAGAGAGAGAGAGAGAGAGAGAAAGAGGAAGAGGAGAGAGAGAGAGAGAGAGAGAGAGAGAGAGAGAGAGAGAGAGAGAGAGAGAGAGAAGAGGAAGAGGAGAGAGAGAGAGAGAGAGAGAGAGAGAGAGAGAGAGAGAGAGAGAGAGAGAGAGAGAGAGAGAGAGAGAGAGAGAGAGAGAGAGAATCAGTTGGTGGAGGAATGTTCCAAGTTGGAAGTTTCCAACACCAATGAAATAATATCATAGCTAAATTTCCTTTCCCCCTTGGGGAAAAAGAAAGATTCATAAGAAACATTCACCACACCTAAAAACCTTAAGATTGATGTAAAATTGTTTGTCTTCTCTTTGATAGCCCTGCCCTAAGTCCTTTATTTGTTTTAAACCCTTACCGTCTGTCTTTAGTATTAGTTCTAAGACAGAAGAGCAGCAAGAACTAGGCAATTGGGGTTAAATGACTTATCCAGGGTCACATAACTAGGAAGTATCTGATGCCAGATTTGAACCCAGGGCTTCTGATTTCAGGCTTGGTGCTACTTCACTGCCCCAGGTCCCTTCACTTTTATGGTGTGTGATATTCATTACCACCAGTGAGCAATATGCATCAAGATCCTCTATAAAGCACTTTATACATGTGAGCTGTTATTATTGCAGGTGAAATGAAATTAAGTACTTTGTGGATTTATTAGCCCTACTTTCAGTTTCTGTTAGTTGAGAAGCTGGGATTTTGTAGGCAGAGGGAACTATAAAGAATGAGAAGGGAGTAGATTGGTACATTCCAGGGCCCTCTGGTAGCTGCTATTACCAAGGAGATTAATTCCTTGTAACAGGACCAAGAACAAGAAATAGGATATTCACCTACAGCTGGGCAGAGCTCAGTCCTGTCTCCTAAAATGGCACCCACTTGAATCTTGCTTTAACTTCCATTCAATCTTAATGACTAAATGAAGAGGATTATTATTTAAGAAGGAAACTTCTATTTTCTCATGGCGGGGGGGAGAAATTAAATGAATCTCAAATTATTTCTAATATGGTCTGTCTGGTCACCCCCACCCTCTCAATGCCAAATGATCTTGTCATATATTATTTTCAAAAAGAAACCCAACAAACTGGTTCCAGGTGTCAGTCAATAGTCTTCATTCTGGCTACTACTCAGTAAAATCTTGAAATTGTTTCCTATCACCTCCAGGATCAAATAGAAAATCTTCTGACATTCAAAGCTCTTTGCAATTTGGCCTCCTCCTACCTTTCCGGCCTTCGTATACCTTATCTACCTCCACCCTCCCAACCACTGCTCTATAATCCAGGGATTTTGTCCTTGCTTTTCTTTAAAAAAGATGTCTCTGTCCCCTTCCCTCACAGTTTCTTACTCCAAGCCTTTTTACTGGCTGCCCTCTCAAGCCTCCATTTCCCTCCCTCTTTACCTCTTCTTCTTGGTTCCCTCAGCTTTCTTCAAGTTTCAGCTAAGATCCATCTTCTATCAAAAGCTTTTCTTGACCCCCTTAATGCTAGAGCTTTCCCTTTTATTTCCAGTTTATCCTTTGTCTGTCTTCTTTGTACATAGTTCTTTGCATGTCCTTTTCCCCATTACAGCATGAGCTCCTCAAGCATGAGTATTCTATTGGGGATAAGCTTACATCCCAACGTCCTTATTCAATTACAAAAACCAGATGTTTTATCAATGTGGGCAAGAGCCTGCAGACATAAAATATCAAAGAATCAGAGCTAGTTAGCAGATCTATCCCAGGTCCATTCCTAACTGAACCCTCTTGAACTAAGATGAAAAGCTGTTAACATGAACAACAATGGAAGCAATGTTTCTTCTTCCACTAATAGAAGGGTGATTGGAGGGGCAACTAGGTGGCTCAGTAGATAGAGAGCTAGGTCTGAAGATGGGAAGTATTGCATTAAAATCTGTGTGATCCTGGACAAGTCATGTAACATCAGTTGCCTAGCTCTTATTACTCTTCTGTCTTGGAACCAATACTTAATATTTTGAATACTACATTTGAATTATTAATTAATTGACTAATATAATCTGAGAAAAATAATTTATAAAAGGTAAGGGTTAAGCAAATAAACAAATAAAAGGCAATAGGTGAATATCAGGATACAATATTGTAGAAACAAACGACTATGCAGAAGAAAAAGATAAGAACATAATCCATTTAGACAATTCTCAGGTAAAGCACATCCAATCATCCAATTAACATTTATTAAGTGTCTACTATGTGCCAGGCACTGTGCTAAGTTCTTGGGATACAATTAATAATAATAATAATAATAATAATAAAGATAATTCCTGTCCTCATGAGCTTATAATCTAAAGGAAGAGACAACAAACAAAAGGAGGCAGGAAAATGGCAGGGGTAAAGTATGGCATGGGAAGAGAGATGAAGGGGTAGCCAGTGAAGGGGCATCTTGTTCTATGGAATTGAAACCAGGCAGGGCAGCATAGTGGATGAGCTGAGAGTTCAGTTTCTGCCCTCATTAAGGAAGGCATGGGGAGGTCTTTAATTAGGGGGAAGAAGAGGCTGAGAGGTGGTGCCACTCAAGGCTTGAGTGAGCAACATGGTGGTGAGTTTAGAAGTGACCATCTTATCCCAGCAGGGACAGTTTGTGAAACCAAGAAGGGTATCAAAAAGAAAGTGGAGTGAAATGATGCATTGAATTGTTGAATGAATGAATGAATGATCAGCTTCTAGTTCTGGTAAAGGGATAGGAACCAACAGATTTCTGTTACTATCTGGTAATTTTCCAAGCACATGTTCTTATCTTATGATTGTACAGAAATCAAGTTTACTGAAATCAACTTGCAGCAAGGCTAAAGTGCGGAATTTGGAGGGTCTCTTTGTATAGAACTTTGGCTTTATTAATCCCCCCCCAGCTTTTTGGTTATTTGAGGGTAACACACAGTGTGGAAAATCCTTCTAGCACTATAGATGAGTAATTCATCAGTAATTTAGCCTAAGAGAGTTGCCTGATGGCAAGGAGAGGTTAAGTGACTTGCCCTTGGTCACATAACTATTATGTATCAGAGGCAAGACTTGAACTCAATTCTTTTAGACTCTAAAGGCAGCCCTCTGGCTACCACACCACATTGCTGCTCATTAAAGTTATTGGTAGGAAAATAAAATTGAGAAGGGACAGGAAATTACACTAATTCACATGTGGCTATAGCTGGCAGGTTACTAAATCTTATACACATGCACTGTGTAATGCCAGTGGGAAAAGATCTGAGGCTACATCCTTTCCATCTTATATAGATGCCCCTTTGTCTCAATCCATACCAATAAAAATTGTACAGAATGGTAATATTTTGAAAATGTATGAAAGAACCAACCATTTCCAGCTTCCTGTTCAAAGATTAAATTTAGACTCCTTAAATTTCATAGAGTAATGAATGGGCTAATGCTCTCATAAGTAGGGTGCTTCAGCTTGAAGAATGGCATTCAGCAATGAAAATGAGAACTTAATGGGCCCCAACATAAAAGGTAGAGCAGCTCTGGGTGCCCTACTGTAGAACATGTTGGGAAGCTGGCCATATGAACTTTTAAAACAGGGTCTATCTATTAGTATATTCCTTTTGGGATGTAGATATCACTTGTTGATAAATATCAATAAGAAAGTTGGATTCCTTTCGTAGGACCTCCTGATCTATTCTGTGGTATTACTTTTGGGAATCCCAAGTCCAAGTCAGAAACTAAGAGAAGGCTGTGTCTTGGCAGGAATTAAATTTTGCTTCTGGGGATAATTATCAACAGTTCAAATCAATGGACATTTATTATCTACTATATGAAAGGCATTGTGTTAGATGTGGGGGATATATAGACAGATGATATAAATAATCTTTGCTCTCGAGGTAGTTACATTCTCCCCATAACAAGTTTAATGCATTCCTCTATTAATAAATACTAGGACTGTAGATATGATAATGTGGACAAAGGGACATCAAAAAAGAAGGGTAAAGATATCAGTCTGATTAAATTTCATTTTTATATGGGTATTCTTATTCATTTTTATGGAACTCTCTGGCAATCTGGAGAAGAGAATGGATTGCTAAGAATTCTGTTTTAAACTTATAAAATAAAAACCACAGGCTTGTAAAGGAAACCAATCAGATTGAAATATATTGATCATGATATCAAAAAATAAGTTCATGGTTAACAACTCCTGACATAGATAAACCAAAGATTTCATGTTTGCCATTTTAAAGATAAATACGTATACACATACTCACACTCACACTCACACACACACACACACACACAAACATATTCAACATATTAGTCTAAGGGCTTAGGGTCTTCTAGGGACCTGGAGGTTGGAGGCCACCTTCAGATGTTAATCCTAATCTAACATTCTCGATTTATTAATGAGTTGGCTGAAGAATTTTATCTGTTGACCAACCAGGAGAGTCTGACAAGCAGCGAACAAGTTGTTTCAATCCCAAAGGCAGCAATTAAAGTTGACTAGGAAGCAAGGACCAAGAGAGGGTAGATCCTCACAGGTTAGAGAGGACTAAGAGAACAGTATTCAGGCTATGAATGAGTGCTGTGGCAGCATATGGAGATGCCCACTTTTCTACCTTCCTTCTAATAGCATGTGAACCTTACTGTCCAAAGATGAAACGAGGCAATATGATATAGCCTACAGCTTGGTAAGAAACCACGGAGGGCTACAGAACACCTTTGAGGCAGTGCAGGGAAAGTAGAAAGAACATTGAGTTCAAGAGTTCCAGTATCAGTGCTGACACACTCTTGGGTGATCCCTCTGACTTTTGATTTCCTCATCTATAGAACAGAGATACTAACATTTGCATGCCGTACGTCAGAGGATTTTGGGGAGATCATTATATAGAGCTGAAAGGAACTTCAGAGGTCGTATTCCTTTCTCCCTTCTTTGTAAAGAAGAGAGAATTGAACACAAGGGAACTTAAGTGACTTTCCCAAGGACACAGAGATGCTAAGGGTCAGTGGGATCTGAATCCATCTGCATTTTTTACCTTTGTTTTTCTTTTTAGAATTAATACGGTGTATTGGTTCTAAGGTAAAAGAGCAGTAAAGGCTGGGCAATGGGATTTAAGTGGCTTGCCCAAGGTCACACAGCTAGGAAGTGTCTGAGATCAAATCTGAATCCAGAACCTCCCATCTCTCGGTCTGGCTCTCTGTTCTCTGAAGCATCTAGCTGCCTTCCACTCATCTCCTTTTTAAAGACAAGTAGTAAGGACAAAGCAAAAAAACAAAAACAAAACCCTGCTCTTTTTATGGGCTGTTCCTGAGCAAAGAATTGTCTCAGCCCTTTCTTCTTCAGGTCAGAGACTCAGAAATCACTTTGGGGATAAGAGTTCAACTCAGTTTGATTCAACATTTACTAAGCAAGCACTAGGTTCAGGGAACTGTGCTGGGTACTGAGGAATAGAAATCAGATTGTTAGCTCTTTGAGAGGACAGGGACTATTTTTTGCCTTCTACCTGGCACATGTACTTGATAAATGTTCATTGATTTCACAAATAAGAATTTATAGTTCTTCTGGAGGTACAGAAAGTAGTGTGGCCAAAATCCCCTAAACTCACTCAGTAAATCAACGTTATCAGGTAGATAAATGATACCACTCTGATGGCAGAAAGTGAAGGAGAATTAAGAAGTCTCTTGATCGGTGTGAAATAGGAGAATGTAAAAGCTGGCTTGAAGCTTAATGTTAAAAACAAAAACAAACAAACAAACAAACAAAAACTAAGATATCCTTCCTGGAAAAGAGAAGAAGTAGAAGCCATGTCAGATTCTATATTTTAGGGCTCAAAGATCTTTGCAGATGGCAACTGCAGCTATAAAATTAAGATGCTTGCTCCTTGGAAGGAAAGCTTTGGCAAATTTGGACAGTAGACTAAAAAGCAGAGATATCACCTTGTAAACAAAGATCTGTATAGTCAAAACTGTGGTTGTTCTAGTAGTAAGTGATGACTGTGAGAATTGGTGAATCCCACAGAATCTCTGTTCTTTAATTATAGTAGAGAAGACTTTTGAGAGTCCCTTGGATAGCAAAGAGATCAAATCAGTCAATACTTAAAAAGTAATTTGGGCAATTCATTGGATTTAACTTAAATTGGATTGACATCCAATCTATTTTTCCCCATCTACAATTTAAATTAGATTTAATGTAAATATTTTGGCCATGCAATGAGAAGGCAGGACTCATCTGAAAAGACCCTGATGTTGGGAAAGATTGAAATCAAAAGGTAAAGGAGATGACAGAGCATGAGATAGAAAGATATTGTCATGAAAGCAACAGACGTGAGCTTGAACAGATTTTTGAGAGATAGTGGAGGACAGAAGGGCCTGGCATGTTGTGGTCTATGGGGTCACAAAGAGTCGCACACAACTGAATGACTGAAAAACAAAAATGGAAGATTGTCCAAGATGACCTGGAAAGGATCACTGAAGTAAGCTAAGGATTTTCAGAGGCAAAAGCGAAGAGAGAGAATTCATTTACGATATAAGGAGCTTCTTGACTAAAGGTCTAAAGGCAGAAGATGAATGGCCCCATGTCAGGGAAATGTAATGAGGCTAATTTGGCTGGATGTTATTAAGTACCTACTATGTGTCGGGCACTGTTCTCATTTGATAATGAGATAACACAACACACCTGGAAGTTAAGTGCTATTATGATGTCCATTTTTGTATTGGAGGAAACAAAGACTGAGAAGTTTGAGTAATTTGTCCAGGGTCATACAGCTAGTAAATATCTGAGGATAGATTTGAATTCAGGTCTCTCTATGTTCACCACAACACCTAGCTGCATGACGGGGAGTAATGATAAATATGTCTAGAAATAGCGTGGTATACTGAGTCTAAATGCAAGTTCTGTGACTTCCAGGCTAGGTGACTTTTGGGCTTCAAACTCCTCACTCATAAATTGGGGGGGGTTGCATAATGTCCTTTTTAGTTCTTTATCTATCATCCTATAAGTGAGGTAGAGTTATTGTGTGAAGGGATTTTACTGCTAAGCTGAGAAGTTTGTATTGTAACGTAAAAGTAATATGAAGTTTTATTGTTCTTCAGGCATTTCCAATAGTGCCCAACTTTTCATGACCCCATTTGGGGTTTTCTTGGTAAAGACAACTGGAGTGGTTTGCCATTTCCTTCTCCAGCTCATTCACAGATGAGAATCTGAGGCAAAACAGGGTGAAGTGACTTGCCCGGGGGGTCACACAGCTAGTAAATGTGTGAAGCCAGACTCTATCCAGTGTGCCACCTAGTTGGTCCAATCTGGAGCTACTCTAGAAGAATGAGGTGTTCAGCCCAGTGCTTTAGGAAAGTGATTTGGGTAGCTGCTTGATGGGTGAGTTGTAGGGGGGGAAGAGGGTCAGGCTTTGTCTTGTCTTCTGCTAACTGAAAGCCAAGCTCTGACTCCCTTCTCTGTTCTGACCTCTGGATTAAATCTTTGTACCCCTGGCTCACTTCTTCATCAGGACTTTGGAGAGATGACTGCTCCCAGAACTTGGGAATTTCCTTTGTCTCCAATTCTTGATTCTGCTGAATTCAAGCAATATGTATCAGCTACTATATGCCAGGCATCGTACTAAATGTTGGGTACACCAAAAAAAGGCAAAAGACAGTATCTGCCCTCAAAGAGCTTATAATCTATTCACTGTGACAACAGTGGTTTCAGCACCCGTCACTCCTCTTGGTAGCAGTTTGGGACACGGTCGCCAAACCTGTCTGTATTCTTGTCTTACCTTTCCCATGGCCAGTTCTGGTCAAAGCAGCCAGAAGCCCAGGTTACAAGAGCTGTCAGTCCAGGAACCCGACTCCTCGCCTACTGTTCTCATCTGCATGGGGGCATAGGCTGCCAGGTGACGAGATGTCTTTCCTCCCCATGCCCTGAATGGTGGCCAAGAAGCCTCTTCTTCAAGAACAAAGGAAGGAAGGAGGGAGAAACCCCAAGTCTGGACGATGAAAATCAGCTCTCACTTCCTTCCCCTACCATGTAATTCATTCCACATTGTATGTCCTCTGAGATAGCACTAGTTCCCCATCCTTTCCTAGGGCTTCTTGCCCAGGGTGAGGACACGATTCCCCTGGAACGCAGGTTGTAGGACAGACAGAAACGTGCTGCAAGTCCTTTCCCTGCCCTCAAATCACCAACTCTCTGAGCTCAGAAGCAAATGATATTTCAGAGTAGGAATAAGGGCACAGCTTATGGTATAGGTTACAGAAGTAATGATAAGGAAGGAAATCTGATCTCTTGCTGAGATGTAGCAGCAGAATTGTCCCAGGAAGAGAAGGATTTTATTCCATCCAAAAAAGGATCCTTGAAACGAAGAGAACAGTGAAAAAATCTGTTCGTTTTAAAAACGAATCTCTCCTTCTCTTAAGGCCAAACACAGCACATGCTCGAAGAAAGGTGAAGGGGAGTGGTGGAAACAGTTGTAAATTTATCAAGTGTGAACGGCACATCTGGAAATGGAGAAACCATATTGAAAAAATAAACAAAAGAGGGAATGTGGATTGGAGGCCATTAACACAGCTAAGCTTGGAATGGTTATAAAGTCCTTTTTCTAATTTGTGGAGGTGAAAGGTAAGAGCTGAAAGTAAGTGAAACAGGAGGCAAGGTAGAAACAGTGTATTTTCAACTGTCCCTGATCTAAAGCCAGGGCTGATGTTATCCTTTGTTTTATGGGTCTAAGGCATTTTGCAGGCAAGGAGGGGGAAGAAAAGGTAAAGAAAGGAAGATATTTTAAAAAGTGGGTGAAGAAGGATAGCTAGGTGGCTCAATAGATTGATAGCCAGACTTAGAGGTGGGAGGACCTAGGTTCAATTCTAACCTCAGACACTTCCTCGCTGTGTGACCCTGGGCAAGTCACTTTTACCCCCATTGCGTAGCCCTCACCACTCTTCTGCCTTGGAACCAATACCCAGTATTGATTCTAAAAGGAAAGGGAAGAGTTTTAAAAAATTAGAGAATTTTTGGTGAATAGAAAGGGAACAAGAAAGACAAAAGGCATAAAGATTTTTAGGGAAGGAAAAGAGAAGGAAATAAGCATTTATTAAATACTCACTTTGTGCCAGGCACTGTGCAAAGTGCTTTACAAATAGTAGTAACAAACCTTGAGATCAAGTCATGCCACTGGCATGTACTGATTGTATGACCCTGGGTCAGTCTTTTAACCTCTCCTCAGCACCTCTCTAAGATCATATGCATTGCAGAGAAGATGCAGATCTGCAGAGGTAAAGGAAAGTTCCTCATTTGGGAATTTCTGGCTGTCATTGTTATTCAGTCATTCAGTCATATCTAATTCTTCATGACCCCATGGACCATAGCTATCCATCGAGTTCTCTTGGCAAGGATACTGGAGTGGTTTGCCATTCATTTCTCCAGTGGATCCTTTTTATAGGCAATCAGAGGGTAACATAACCTATATAAGCTATCAGGGCAACTAGAGACTCAGTGGATAGAGTGCCAAGCTTGAAGTCAGGAAGACCTGAGTTCAAATCCAGTCTTAGACACTTACAAGCTGTGTGACCTGTGTGGGCAAGTCACTTGACTTCTTTAAGCATCAGTTTCCTCAACTCTAAAATGGGGATCATAATAGCACCTACCTCCCAGGGTTGTTTGTTATAAGGATCACATAAAATAAAACTTGTAAATCATATTTAGCATATATAAGAAGTTATGAACTGAATTTGAGAAAAACCCAGAAACACTTATATGAACGAATGCAAAGTGAAGTGAATAGAACCAGCATACACAGTGATAGCAATGTTGTAAGAACAATCAACTGTGAAAGACTTAGCTATTCTGATCGACTGTACATGTATAATTGATATCAAATTGCTTGACTTTTCAAGGAGGGGAGAAGGGCAAGAGGGAGAGAGAATATGGAACTCAGATTTAAAAAAATGAATGTTAAAAAAGTTCACATATAATTGAGAAATATTTAATGAAATAGGCAAAATACAGTTTTTAAAAAGCATTTAGCACAGTGCTTGGCACATAGTAGATATTAAATAAATGCTTTCCCCCTCTCATCTCCTTCCCTTCCTTTCCATGTTGTTATAATTAGATCTGCTGTTGCTAGTAAATTCCTACTCTGATGACTTATCAAGGCATGGAAGTGACCCTGGGTTCTTGTAGAGTGTGACAGCAGAGCAGAAGCCCTGGAAGGTCTTACTAAACTGGAAAGGCTTGAGATACAACCCTAGTCTGTCTAAAGTGAGAGGTGTGGGCCCTGAAGGGAGGATGTTTTTTGGCCATCATGAATTCACAAAGGTGGTCTCCTGAAACAGAGAGGGTTATGGTTTGTGTCAGTGGAAAGAATTGCCACACATGTTAATTTGCTGCCTCTTGGATAATTTCAGAGCAATTTTTGCAAGAAAACACATTATTTAAAAATATGGGAATCTGTCTTTGGCCAAAAGAAAGAGTTGAGTCAGAATATATTTTGTAAATATCAAGACTGGAGGCTTTGCAGACTTTTAGTCATTCTTTCAAGGTTTCCCAAGATCAGATTTCTTCTATAGAAGTGGCTGTTAACAACAGTGTTTAGTGTCCCAGGCTACTAGTAGGAGAAAAAAGATGGGAAAATGGGGAAACTAAAATTTTAATTTTTAACTCTGCTACTTAAAGAATAACCCCTAAATCTAGAGGTAGTTAGACCTGAGTTAAAAATCCAGCTTCAAATACTTTCTAGCTGTGTAACCTGGGTAAGTCACTTAACCTCTCTTTGCCTCAGTTTTCTCATCTATAAAATGAGGATAATAATAGGACCTGACTCCCAAGGTTTTTGTAAGGCATCAAATGAGATAATTTATGTAAAGCATTCAGCACAGTGTCTGGCCCATAGTAAGCACAATATAAATGTTAGCTATTATTAATTACTACCCCCCCCCCCCGAACTTACATTTTTCCATTGACAAAAATAAAGATGATTTTTGTCTCATCCTTAGTTTTCTTATCTTATATGATGAAGTGGTTGGACTAGATGATTTTTAGGGTGCTTTCTAGCTTAGTTTTCTTTTTTTGTGGTTGCTTGTACCATGAGAATGAATTGAATATATTGTGCACATGTGTGTCTGTGTGTGTATATATGTGTGTGTGTGTGTGTGTGTGTGTGTGTGTGTGTGTGTGTGTGTTGATTGGCTATAACTTCTTGATCCAAAGTGTTATATATTAGGCATAACAAGGCACAAATATTTTACAGCGTGCTAGCTTGACACATGGAAGGGTACTACCCCCAAATGATCCAAAAAATAATAGTAAGTGAAGAGTCAACATTTCAGCATCATGGCACAAAGGGTCCCTTGTTTAAAATTCCAATTTCTTTTATTCCAGTCCTATGGCCTCACCCGATACTCTCCCACCCCAAGGATGCCAGTGAAATGAAACACAATGACAGAGAAAATATTGCTTCAGCCTACTCCATCTTTTCAAACTGGACTTGAACAGGAAATTTCAGGCACAGATTCTCTTTTTGTATGTTGGAATCTTTTATATATATATATATATATATAACATATATTATATATATAGACACACACCATTTATATTATATATAAATATAAATAAATAAATATATTATATATAATTCAGTCAATAGGATCTGATGCCCCATTTAAGGGGAACTGAGAATTTTAAAATATTTATCAAGAAGCTACTCCCATTGCATGGACCTAAGGGCAATGTCAAGTTTCCTTGCAGCTGCAAATTGTAAGCACTTTCTATCAATCTAGAAAGATATATCAAGTCTAGATTATGCAAGGATTTGAATATTGAACAGAGGAGTTTGAATTATATTCTAGAAGTGACAGGGAACTATTGCAGCTTCCTGAACAAGGAACTAAGAAGTTCAAGTGTGTATCTTCAAAATCTCTTTTGTAGTCTAGCCAACATTAGCTCTATCATGTGAAAAGATGCTGAGTGGGTGACCTAGGTAGGATGACAGACAATAGGCTACCCAACTAATGGACTGGATCTTAGGGGACCACATAGAGCTGATCAGGAGACCAAACACTCAGTGATTTGCAAATCTCAAAGCACTATATTATTGTTCATCTGTTCAAAAAAGAATAGGAGTGAAGAGAGGAGTCCTCTAATCTTGGTGTTTGGCACATCTGTGCTCTCACTGACCAGCACTGGCAATGAATCCAAATGACATATTCAAATTGGAGCCTCAGGTTGAGTGGAAATCTCACCATTCATAGGATCCTTGCACGTAGAGCTTTACAGAAGCTTAGAAATCATCTAGTCCATGGGTTCTTTACCTTGGGTGCCTTTTGGGAGTTAATGGATAGATTCCAGGGAGTCCATGACAACAAAAATAATAGAAAAAGCCTTTTTATATTCATTAACCTCTAACTAAAATTTGGCATTTTCTTCAAAACTCATACATTATTCTGTGGCATCCACAGGCTTCACCAGACTGCCAAAGGGGCCCATGAATCAAACAAAATGTAGTAGTAGTAGTAGTAGTCTCGGTGTCCAAGAATGACAAAATGTAAGTACCCTCAATCTAATCCAACCCTCTCATTTTCCAGATAAGGAGAATGGTACAGAGAAAAGTGAAATGATTTGCCTAAGGTCACACAGGTAAGAGTAGAGATAACATTGAAATACTGTTTCCTACTTCTAGACCTTTTAGTATGGTAATACTTTTAGCTATGGTAATATGGTAATACCATACTCTTTGTTTGGAGTAGTATTTTTTTCTCTTCTTAAAATGGACAAATTCTTGAGTATGTTGTTTTCTTGAGAAGACTGGCCTCCTGGATACTCTTGCTTTTATTCTCATTTTGGGGGGCTTTCTTCCAACTTTCCTGAGTAGAATGTATCACAATGGCATGATTTTTTGGAGCCAAATGTCTTGAAAATTGGCTTGTGGCAGTTTCAATCTTGCTTTTGGAGCTCCCATCCTAAATATTCTTTTAAGCTGGTCTTTTAGACGTCATCAATGACCACTTAATCATATGGCCTTTTTTTCTAGTCCTCTTTCTACTTGACCCTTTTGGCTAGCCCTTCATTCTTTGACTTCTTAGCTAATATACTCTTTTTGTTTTATTTTTCAAACTACTTCTTCCATTGTTCTTAATGTCTTTTTTGTCTAAGGGGTAGGTCTACCTTCTCCTTTTCCCATTAAACTTTGTTCCTTTGAATTCTCTCTTCTTTTTTTTTAATTCTCCCAAAGACTCAATTACCACTTCTATGCAGACTACCTACCACTAGATTTCTATTGACACTCCTAAACTCTAAACCCATATCTCCAAATATCTATGGAACCCTGCTACTAGCAACTCAAATTTAACATGTCTAAAAATGATCTTAGTATCTCTTCCCTCAGACTTCTTGTTTTAGTGTAGCCCCCAGTAGTGAGAATGAACCCCAGTAAAATCAAGGCCATGGTCTGGCCAGAATCACTACTCACTTATAGCGGCCCCCCTCTCCCCTCCCCCCCGCCTCCTTTCCACCCTTCCCTGCGATACTTTGTAGAAACTATATGTTCTTCCAAGAAATTACTTCCAAGAATTACTGTGATTCTCACAGAAATTCTGTGAGAATCTGGGCTAGATGGTTACATATTTACCTGTGATTTATTATCCTATAGAAAACTCTGTCTAAGCTTCAGTGAAGTAAACTAAATCATTGTACTAAGATTGTAAATCATTACTAACCATTGTCCATGTAAAAAGCTTACCTAATCCCTTATCTTAAATAATTTTCTCTATAAAATACTAGCTGTGATCAATAAATCTCACCTCTGAGAGCTCCAGTGCTCTGAGAGCTTCAGTGGCCCTTCTGACATGTGTCATCCTTCTCACCATGTCTCATTCTCCTCACCCCTTCTGGCCCCCTGAATGTTTGTCAGTATCACCTGACATTTTAGAGTTCCTATTTCTATGGCCCTACCATTCACTGTATCTCCCATGTTCATGACTTTGTGCTTATCTTCGTCTTGCTTCTCCCCCCCCCCCTCATTGCTACCACCCTTCTACAAGTCAGCATTACCATCTACTTGAACAATTACAATAGTTCTCTAATATTTTCAGGAAAACCTAGAAAGATTTACATGAACCTATGCAAAGTGAAGTGAGCAAAACTAAGAGAGAACATTGTACATATTAACAGTAAGACTGTACAATGATCAGTTGTGAACGACTTAGCTATTCTCAGCAAAACAATGCTCTAAGTCACTTTTGGTGAAGGTTTTCAAGTTTGCGTGCCCAGACTGCATATAATTTCAAGCTGCCTTTTGAGTCCTCTCTCCCCCCCCCACACATTACCCAAAAGAGCAGAGGGAAGAAGTGCTCACTTTTGGGCAGCTGGAAAGAGGGGCAGGGCATGCAAAAATGTCCTGGGGTGCTGGGAGGAGGGGGAATGGAGCAGCTTGAGTGCCTGCTCTGTATGTGTGCCAATACTTCACCAACACTGCTCTAAGGCAGTTTCAAAGGACATTTGATGAAAAATTCTATCCAACCTCAAGAGAAAGAATTGATGGAGTCTGAATGCAGATTGAAGCATACTATTTTTCACTTAATTCATTTACTTTTTGGCCTATGTTTTCTTTCTCAACATGACTAATATGGAAATAGGTTTTGCATGATCATTTAAACTATATCAAATTGGTTACTGTCTCAAGGAGTGGGGAGAAGAGGGAAGGAGAGAATTTGGAACTTAAATTTTTAATAAATTAATGTCAAAATTGTTTTAATGCATAATTGGGAGAAATATTATTTTAAAAAAGGAAAAAGAGTTCTCTAACAAATATAGTTGCCTTCCCTCTCTATCCCTTCTACTCTGCCCTTCCTGTAGTTGCCAAGAAATTATTTTCTATGCATAGACTATTAATTGTATGCCATTGATCAAAAATCTTCAGTAGCTCTTCATTGCTTTTCAGATAAAGTTCAAACTGTTTTGCCTGGCATTTGAATCTCTTTACAACTAGGTACTTTTCTACCTTTCTAGTTTATCTTGCATTATTCTACTTCTTACTCATTATGTACCAGGCAAATTGTTCTGCTCTCCGTCTCCTAATGATCTTTGCTCACGCTGTTCTTTGTGCTGGACCTGTCCTCTTTTTTCCCTTTTTCTCTGTTGAAATGCTACTTAACCTTTAAAACAAAAATCAAATGCCAACTCCCTCAGGGAAGCCTTTTTTCATTCAACCATGCAGGAATCATTTTTCCTCTTAAAACTCCTAAAGCATCTTGCTTCACAACTCCTTAATGTGATTTTCATGCAGTATTAGATATTATAGTTGCTTTTGCTTATGTCTTATCTACATATATAAATAGATCATATATAACACATGTGACATATAAACTGGTCTTGTAATTTCATTGTACTAGATATATGACATAGATATACACACATACACACATCCTTCAGAGTAGCTAGGTGACTCAGTAGAAATGTGCTCATGCTGGAATCAGGAAGACTTATCTTCCTAAGATAAAATCTAGCCTCACACACTTGGTAGCTATATGACCCTGGGCAAGTTACTAAATGATTTGCTTCAATTTCCTCAGTTGTAAAATGAGCTGAAGAAGGAAACTGTAAACTACTACAATATCTTTGCCAAAAAATCCCAAGTGTGGTCATCCAACAGTTAGACATGACTGAAATAATTGAACAACTACAACATAGTGGTCCTGTGATTTCACTGTAATGGGTAGAGCATATATAGCTGTGATGGTGAACCTATGGTATAGGTGCCAAAGATGGCACACAGAGTACTCTCTGCTGGTACATGGCCACCCTCCATCCCCACCAGAGTTCATTACTAGAAAGGCAGAGGGATTCGGGTGGATCTGGTCCACTCTCCCTCTCTACCATACCTGATGTCATTTTTCACATTCCATGCCCCTCTGCCCAACAGCCCAATGGGAACACACAGGGGATAAGGTAGTTGGCTCACAGGATGCAGAGCTAGAGGGGAGCAGAGCATGTGGGCCACTCCTTTCCCCCTCTCTACACTCATTGAGAACATTCCTTACTTCACCTGCCCCTCTGTCCAGCAGTCATTGGACTATGCTTTCTCCCTCCTCTGTGTTGGGTAAGGGGAAAGCAGGGCATGCTCCACACTTGGTAGGGGGAGGGGCACAGCACTCATATATAATTTTTCTTATCTTTTCACTGAATGGGGAAGGGCCTGGAAGGAGGGATAGAAGTTGAAACTAAAAATTAAAAAGAAATTTTAAAATTCAAAACAATGAAAAAAACCAAAAACTAAAAAAAGACTAAAAATTATAGGAAGTTGCCCACTTCATAGGTAGAAGGAATCACATGTTCAGTCCCTACCCTAAATATACATACGTACTCAGACAATGCATTCATACACTTATACATATATACATATACATATACATATATATATATATATATATATATATATATATATATATATATGTTGCCTCCCTTAATAGAATGTAAACTCCTGGAACACAGAGATGTTGCAAGTGTACTAGTTGACTGATACCTCTCTGCATACTGCTCATTAGTTGGGAATATTCTTCTCCTATCCAAATCCTACTCATTCTTCAGAATTTATCTTCAGTTCCTCCATTAGCATGTAAGCTCCTTAAGTATAAATTCTGTTCTATATACTTGGTGGGGAGCCAGTGTTGAAACTGGAGTGGAAGGAGTAAGTCCTCCTTCAGAAGGCAGGATTCATGCTGAGAAACTCAGGGAAATCAGTAGACCAAGATGAAGAGGTAGAACATTTCTGGCATGGCAGACAGTGAATAGAAGAACAAAAGAGCAAGTGGTGGTAGAGGAATAGAGTCCTTTGCCCCATAATGAATGAAGCAAAGCATTATTTAATCTTTCATAGCTTATTCTTCACCATTTAAGTTTCTTTGCCTTCAGAATGCAGGACTTGTTTTTACTGACTTGTCTGTCTGTTTTCTCTATTAGGCTGTGAACTCTGAGCAAGGACTGTCTTTTGCCTTTCTTTATATCCCAAGCCCTTCACTCAATGTCCTGAACATAGTAGGTGATTGATATTTACTGACTGACTTGAAGTGGGTGAATGGCATACATAACACCTTTCCTTGGGGACCAAAATCCAATTTGAAATTTGCCTTGGGGGCTGTATTTTGATCTGGCAGGAAATCTTTCTGGGAGAGCTAGCTGGTTTTAAGTTGATGGCTCCTTGGCACCATATGCCATCCTTGTTTAAAAAAAAAAAACAGCAATCCAGCTGGTTAGCAAAATTCTGAAGGGTCCTTTGCACATTAAATAGCTCTCTTACTAAGCAACTCACTCTTTGAGTTAAGTAGAAATGAATCAGTGGCATATGGATCACATTTCACTAAAATACACACATGGGTTTTAGAATTAAAGGGAAAATGCGACAAACCATGGTTAAGAGATTAATAAACATGAAATGTCAGGGCAAGGAGGAAACAATCACAATGTTTGCTGAAACCTGAATAGAGCTAGATTGCCCCATCACATGCAGCTCTGAAGTTCCCAGGGCTCTCAATCAGTTTTGTAAATTGCTTTCAAAAGAGCTTATACTTACCTAACTTGAATTGAAGTTTTTATTGTAGTCCAAGGCCATGAGTTAGTGACTTCATAGCTCACAAAGTCTCCTTTCCAAATATTTTATTTTTATTTTCCAATTACATGTAAAATAATTTTAACATTTGTTTTTTTTTAAATTGAGTTCCAAATTCTCCCTTCCCTCTCTTTCCCTTTCATTGAGATGGTAAGCAATTTGATATACATTATAAATGTGCAATCATGCAAAACACATTTCCATAGTAGTCATGTTGTGAAAGAAAACAGACCAAAACTCCCCCAAGAAAAGCGAAGTATACTTTAATCTGCATTTAGACTTCATCAATTCTTTCTCTGAAGGTGGATAGCATCTTATCTTTTGAAACTGTCTTGGATCATTTTATTGCTGAGAATAACTAAGTCATTCACAAATGATCATTGTATAATACTGCTGTTACTGTGTACAATGTTATTCTGCACTTCACTTTGTATCAGTTCGTAGGTTTTCTCAGGTTTTTCTTGTCACTTTCTTCATAGCAAAAGTACCAACTCACATAAAATTATCTTTTCTTTATCTAGAATATAATCGTTAAAAATACAATGACTAGTGAGCAAATTTAAAATAGCAGAGAAACACAGTAATAAATCATGTCCCTTGATACATGTAGTCGTAAAAAAAGTGAAGTTAATTCATCCTTGTTTCTGTTATTTCCCTGAAAAGGCATGGTTCTGTCACTCTCAGCTGGATTCTTTTAATGAATGCTGGTGAGTCAGGTAAAGGAAATGGACCTTGCAGCTATAGAACCCAGCTCTTGGATAGCACCCTCCTACTGCTACTGCTGCTCTGTCTCCCTAGTAACCTTTTTATTTTCAACTGGCAATCCATCTGTCTCCAGATAGAGCTAAAAACTGCCACCACAGTAGGAAAAATTCTTTCCTTCATTTCTGATACTGGGATAGCTTTGACTCTCTCCAACCTGTGAAGAACTATAATTTTGAGCATATTTAATGACTTGATTTCTCTAACCTGACATCAAATCCAAGTCTTTCCTGAATTCTGATACAAACGAATCTACTAATTCTTACTCCTGTATTGAATCAGATATCATGATGCATCTCTTAGCCTCATCTTATGCTAGGACTAATACTTCTAAACAATCAATAAACATTTATTGATAATTTTCTGTGTGTATACCCCTATCTACCTCATTTGGAGCCAAAGATTAGAAAACACATAGTTTCTGTAAGGGGTTAAGACAAACATAGAAAACATGTAATAATACATGTTTATCAAAGGTATAAACAAAAATGTTATAACAATCCTTCATTTTTGAAGGGGATCAATTATATCATGAGAGGGATGTCTTGACATATGGATGAATTGTATTTGTGAGACAGAATTTCAGAAAGTCATCTGCCTTACCGGTAGCAAGACAAAAGTCAGGAATGTACAGTGGATAATCTTAGCATCTTCCATGTCTGTCCAAACTCTAAGCACTCCAAAGCACTTGCTTCAGTAGCCTTCATGTCTGTTGGAACATATTATTCTTATCTGCCCATTCTACTGGGGGAAGGCTTTGTATGCTTGGTCATTTAGACATCCCCCTAACTGAGGAATAGATTTGAGGTCTCATGGTTGCCCTAACTTGGATTAGCCATCTCCTGGGATGGGTTTATTGCTGTACTTGCCAGAGCTTTCTGGATACACAAGAGAGTTAGGTAAAAGGTGGACAAAAAGGATGGATGAGCAGCCTTGAAAAGGGCTCAGGGGCCCTCATCCCACATGTGCTAAGTCCTCTCTGGACATCTCACACACTCCAGGAACATGCCCAGTGGAAAAGGGAGTCATCCTTTTGAGTATAGACTAGAGTAAATGGAGGGGAAAAATATAAGATAAGGTTGAAAAATTTAGCATCCTGAGAAAACTCCTCCATTTCCACTTTTTATCATCCAATGTACCTAATCCATTATTGAGTCTTATTGATTCCACCTCCATGGTTTGAAGATTTTTCTCTTTTTCACTCATAACTATCATTCATTTCAGGACCTTATCACCTCTCATATCGAATAGCTTCCAATTTGCCTTTCCACTCCAAGTCTTTCTCTACTTCAATCTATCCTTCAGTAAGCTGCTACATTGATTCTCTGTTCAATAAACTCCAGTGCTACCAATCACACTCTGGAATAAAATGTAAACTCCTCTTTGGACATTTAAAACCATTCACAATCTGGCTCAAACTCTTCCCAGACTTATTTTAAATTGCTCCCTTTCATGCATTCTGCAGTCCAGCTAAACTGGCCTCCTTGATATCCTTTAAATATGAAAGTCCTTTTCCTTCTTCCATGTTTTAGCCCAGCGGTCCTTTTGCCCAGAGTATTCCCTCTTCACTGATGCCTTTTGGACTTTCCTGTGTCCTTCAAAGTTAAACTCAAATATTACTTCTTAAATGAGTCCTTGTTTACATAGTTCTATTATTCCGCCTCCCCCCCCCCCATTTCCTTCCATTATTTTGGTACATATTAATTTTAATTTGTCCACGTTTTCTTTGAGTATATGATCTCTCCTTATAGGACATACACTAATTCTGAGAAGGAAATATTTCCTTTATATCTTTATATCGCCTGTGTCTAGCCCAGTGTCTATTACATATTGAATGTTTTCTAAAGACTTGTTGATGAACTAATCTTGGTAGCAGCCTCTCTGATTCTCTGAGACACTGAAGTTAATGATCAGGATACGTTGGAGTCCTTTGAAAGTGAAGCCGTTTTTGGTGATTCAACCTGTTGTGACAATTATTTTCTTTAAAGAAAAATTGAAGATGAGAATAGGAGATGTAGCCTTGGCCTGAGCTGTTCCAGTTCTATCAGCGTGATAAATTCTTATTAAAAGAGATCTTATGGGAGAAATTAACCAACTCATTAATAATAATAGAAATGTAAATCACAATAACCCGGTGTTCTATTCCATATCCATCAGATTGATAAAGATGCCAGAAAAGGAAAATGATAATTGCTGAAGAAGCTGTAGGAGGACAAGGTTACTAATGCCCTCCAGGTAGAAAAGGGGAGTGATCTACCCATTCCAGAAGATAATTCAGAATAGTTCAAAAGTCACTGATCTATTAATGCCTTTTGACTAAGTGATATTATTACTATTATATAGAACCCTAAAGATGTCAAAGACAGGGAAAGGGCCCATATGTAGAAAACTATTCACAGCAGTACTTTTTGTTCTTGTAAAGAATGGAAAGTATTCACCAGCAGTTGGGAAATGGCTGAACAAATTATGATATAGAAATATAAATACTCTCTGGATTCTAAGAAATGATAAAATGGACCAATTCAGAGAAACATCAAAAAAACTTGCTTGGACTATTACAAAATGAAGTGTGTAGGACCAGGACACATTTTATACAGACTGATGATGGACCAACTGATGTTGTCCATTTTTTGACAGAAAGATGGGAATCTGTAGATACACATACATTTTCAGACAAGATCATTATAATAGAAATTCGTTTTGTTGGCTATACTGTTTTTTTTTGGTAAGCAGGGGAGGGCTTTTATTGGATAGAAGAGCTGTTGTGAAGGAGAAGAGTAATGATAGTAATGCAAAATAAAAGAAATAAAAGATCAGTGAAACATTTAAAAATACACAGAAGAGTGCATAAGGAAATTCAGAATAGGACAAAGACTAGCAGGATAGTATTGATACTACCATGTTAAATTTAATACATACCTTAAGTAACTAAGCTGTAATAGATTCAGTTTCATACATGGGGTTTTTCTGCCCTTGACACACACACAGACACACACATATACATGTGTTTAAATTAGTTGATTATCAAGCTTATAATAGAAACGTGATTCACATATTTAATATATACTTAAGCTTTTAATATGGAAGACAAACTCTACATGAAAGATATTCATGATTATATATGGATTCATCTTTTCCCATTTTTTGTAGGTTATATATAATATGTATAAACCTACAACCATGCTTGTAGGTTTATAATAAAAATACTTTTTAAAAAGTGTGTGCGTGTGAATCAGAGTTGTGTCTGACAATCTAATATGTGAAAGTACAATCAGAAGAACTACACTTTATTATTATTTTTTAAACACCTCCTTATAAAAATTATTCATTTAAAATATTTTTCCATGGTTACATGATTCATGTTCTCTCCCTCCCCTCTTCCTTCCCCTCTCCCAGAGCTGACAAGCAATTCTACTGGGTTATACATGTTTTATCACTTGATACCCATTTTTATAATAATCTTTTAAAACTAAAACCTCCAAATCACATACCCATATAAACAAGTGATAAATCACATGTTTTTCTTCTGTGTTTCTACTCCCACAGTTCTTTCTCTTGATGTGGATAGTGTTCTTTCTCATAAATTCCTTGGGATTGGCCCAAATCATTGCATTGTTGTTAGTAGAAAAGTCAATTACATTGATCATCCCACAATGTTTCAGTTTCTATGGACAGTATTCTCCTGGTTCTGCTCATTTCGTGCCACATCAGTTCATGGAGATCGTTGCAGTTCATATAGAAATCAAGCAGATTTCATTTCAAATCATCATTCCTTATAGCACAATAGTACTCCATCACCATCAGATACCACAATTTGTTCAGTCATTCCCCAATTGAGGAACACACACTCATTTTCCAATTTTTGCCAGCACAAGGAGTGCTAATTCAGCTTGTTGATCCAAACCTAATCTCTCCCACACTGTCTTCTAATTTTCCCAGCAGTTTTTATCAAATACTGGATTTTTGTCCCCAAAGCTGGGGTCTTTGGGTTTGTCAAAGACTATCTTACTGAGGTCATTTACCCCAAGTCTATTCCACTGATCCTCCTTTCTGTCTCTTAGCCAGTACCAAATTGTTTTGATGACCGCTGCTTTGTAACATAGTTTGAGATCTGGGACTGCAAGGCCACCTTCTTTGTATTTTTTCATTATTTCCCTGGATATCCTTGATCCCTTATTCTTCCAAATGAACTTTGTTATGGTTTTCTCTAATTCAGTAAAATAGTTTTTTGGTAGTTCAATGGGTATGGCCCTAAACAAATATATAAGTTTGGGTAGGATGGTCATTTTTATTATGTTAGCTCATCCCACCCATGAGCAATCAATGTTTTTCCAATTGTTTAGATCTAGTTTTAATTGTGTGGAGAGTGTTTTGTAGTTGTGTTCATATAGTTCCTGTGTTTGTCTCAGCAGATAGATTCCTAAGTATTTTATATTGTATCGGGTGACTTTAAATGGTATTTCTCTTTCTAATTCTTGCTGCTAAACTGGGTTGGAGATATATAGAAATGCTGATGACTTATGGAGGTTTATTTTATATCCTGTAACTTTGCTAAAGTTGTTGATTATTTCGACTAGCTTTTTGGTTGATTCTATAGGATTCTTTAAGTAAATCATCATATCATCTGCAAAGAGTGACAGCTTGGTCTCCTCATTGCCAATTTTAATACCTTCAATTTATTTTTCTTCTCTAATTGCTACTGCTAGTTTTCTAGTACAATATTAAATAATAAAGGTGATAATGGACATCTTTGTTTTACTCCTGATCTTATTGGGAAGGCTTCGAGTTTATCCCCATTGCAGATGGTTTTAGATATATACTGTTTATTATTTTCAGGAAAGGCCCTTCTATTGCTATACTTTCTAGTGTTTTCAAAAGGAATGGGTGTTGTATTTTATCAAGAGCTTTTTCTGCATCTATTGAGATAATCATGTGATTTTTGTTGGTTTGCTTGTTAATATGGTCAATTATTGGATGGTTTTCCTAATGTTGAACCATCTTTGCATTCCTGGTATGAATCCTACCTGATCATAGTGGATAACCCTTGTGATGACTTGCTGGAGTCTTTTTGCTAGTATCCTATTTAAGATTTTTGCATCTATATTCATTGGTGAGATTGGCCTATAGTTTTCTTTCTCTGTTTTTAACCTGCCTGGCTTTGGGATCAGTACCATGTTTGTGTCGTAAAAAGAATCTAATAGAACCCCTTCTTGGTTTATTCTGTCAAATAGTTTGTATAACATTGGGATTAGTTGTTCTTTGAATGTTTGATAGAATTAATTTATGAATCCATCTGGTCCTGGGGATTTTTTCTAAGGGAGTTCTTTGATGGCTTGTTCAATTTCTTTTTCTGATATGGGGTTGTTTAGGTAATTTATTTCTTCTTCGTTTAGTCTAAGCAATTTATATTTTTGTAAGTATTCATCCATATCACCTAGATTGCTATATTTGTTGCCATATAATTAGGCATAATAGTTTTTAATGACTGCCTTAATTTCCTCTTCATTAGAGGTGAGGTCTCCCTTTTCATCTTGGATACTGTCAATTTGGTTTTTTGCTTTCCTTTTTTTAATTAGACTGACTAGTACTTTGTCTATTTTATTTGTTTTTTTTTTCTCCAAAGTACCAGCTTCTAGTTCTTTGACTTTCAATTTTATTGATTTCTCCTTTGATTTTTAGGATCTCTAATTTAGTCTTCATCTGTGGATTTTTAATTTGTTCACTTTCCAGTTTTTTAATTTGCATGCCAAGTTCATTGACCTGTGCCGTTCTTAATTTGTTAATATATGAACTCAAGGATATAAATTTCCACCTGAGTACTGCTTTGGCTGCATCCCATAGGTTTTGAAAGGATGTCTCACCATTGTCATTTTCTTCAATGAAGTTATTAATTGTTTCTATGATTTGTTCTTTAACTAGCCAGTTTTGGAGAATCATATTGTTTAATTTCCAATTAATTTTTGATTTATCTCTCCATGTATCCTTACTAATTATTATTTTCATTGCATTGTCGTCTGAGAAGGTTGCATTTATTATTTCTGCCCTTTTGCACTTGTTTGCCACGTTTTTGTGCCCTAATACATGGTCAATTTTTGTGAATGTACCATGTGCTGCTGAGAAGAAGGTGTATTCCTTTTTGTCCCTATTTATTTTTCTCCACATGTCTACTAACTCTAATTTTTCTAAGATTTCATTCACTTCTCTCACCTCTTTCTTATTTATTTTTTGGTTTGATTTATCTAGTTCGGGTAGAGGAAGGTTCAGATCTCCCACTAGTATAGTTTTTCTATCTATTTCATCCTTGAGCTCCTCTAGTTTCTCCTTTAGAAATTTGGATGCTATGCCATTTGGTGCATACATATTGAGTACTGATATTTCCTCATTGTCTATACTGCCTTTTTTCAGGACATAATTACCTTTCCTATCTCTTTTAACTAGATTTATTTTTACTTTGACTTTGTCAGATATCATGATTGCAACTCCTACCTTCTTTTTATCAGTTGATTCCCAATAGATTTGGCTCCATCCTCTTACTTTCACCCTATGCGTATCTACCTTCCTCATGTGTGTTTCTTGCAGACAGCATATGGTAGGGTTTTGAATTCTAATCCACTCTGCTATTTGCTTGCATTTTATGGGTGAGTTAATTCCATTCACATTCAGAGTTATGATTACTAAGGGACTAGATTTTTGCAGCAAGTGGGAAATATCATTCCTTAGTCTGATTTTACCTTCATTCTCAGGGATAAGGGAGCCAGAATTATAGCCAAACCAAGGTCCTTTGTCTGAACCTGGCACAGGGAAATCCTGTGTCTGACATTGTCAAACAGCCGCTTCCTCAAACCTCCAAACAAACCCTCTGCCTTGGTGCAGATTCTCATCAATCCCACCAGAATTGGTTGGTCTCCTTGACCTTGTGCTTCTTGGCACTGTATGATGGCTCTTTTGTGACCCCTTCTCCTGGAATAAGACATAATCATTCATCAAAATACCATAATATTTAACAATTAATGGCAGGATTCCATAGTCTAAAGCTTTTGGGTATGCATAGATATTAGGGCTAATGGATATTGTAAATTATAGTAGTGCAAAATCAAAAAACCATTGATATTGGTAACATGTACTTCAAGTATAAAAATGAGAGAAAAAAGAAAGCTCAAATACTCTATAGCACATACAAGGAAAACAATAATAAAATTAAAACATATATATATATATATATATTTCACAATCAGTGGCATATTGTGTTTGGCAAGGAGAGCCAGAATGCACTAGGTATATGATTCAGGGAAGGTATTCCTCTAATTAGTATTTTGGGATTATTTTCATATGGCTATTGATAAACTGGATTTTTTTTCCTTTGAAAATTGCCTGTTTGCATCCTACCAAGAATTTCTTCACAACAAACTAATGAGTTAATTAGTGTAAATCTTATGATTATCATGTCATAGATGAGGAATGATTTAGAGAGGTCATGATATGCCCAGTGTCACATAATAATTGGATAAGTCATTAGTAGGTAAGACAGTATGTAAACCCAGTTTAATTTCAAATTTGCAAGTTACTTGCCCAAGTTAACAAATATTTGGGCTGGAACTGATTCCCAGTCCATCTAGCCTTTTTTTTGAAGAGTTCCAATAAAGTGGAGTCCACAACTTCCCCAGGCAGCTTATTCTACCCTCTAGGTAGCTCCAATTGTTAGAAAAAATGTCCTTATCTCAAACCTAAAGCTACTTCCTTGCAATATATACCCATTGTTTCTGTTTCTGTCCTTTGAGGTCAGATAGAGCAAGTCTAAACCCTCCTCCTCAATAGCCTTTCAAGTATTTGAGGATGGTTATCAAGGACCGCACATGAGCCTTCTTTTCTCCAGAACAAACATCTCTAATTCCATCAAATGAATGCCATATAGCATGGCCTCCCAGTCCTTCATAATTTTGGATGCTGTCGTCTGGTTACTTGCTAGTTTTGCAGTGTCCTTTATAAAATGTGATGTCAAACCCATTACTCAATATGTGGCTGGACAAGAGTGGAATACAGAGGGACTCTTTAATCCTGGAAGCTTAGTGTATCCCAAGATGGGCTTAGCTTTTCTTGGCAGCAATATTGAAATTGAAGTTCATTAAAAACCATAGATCTTTTTTTCACATTAACTACTGTCTATCCATATCTATCCCATTTTATAATTGTGAAATTGATTTCTTGAGCTCAAGTGTAAGCCTTTATATGTATCCCAATTAAATTTCATTGCATTCATTTCAGCCAAGTTTTCTAGCCTATTATAAACTCTTTGGGCCCTGGCTCTGTCATCTAGGATGCTAGTTATCCCTCCTATTGTTTCTATCATCGGTGAATTGGGGCATGATGTCATCTGTGCTTTCATTGAAGAATTCTTTAAAAATTATCAACAATGAATAATTCAAGAAAAAGGATTAACAAGATATAATCAAAACACACGTGTGAGAACTGTGTACAGTTCTGGGTACCACATTTTAAGAAAGACAGTGATAAAATGGAAACTGTGAGGAGGAGATGGCACAACCAAAATGGTATAGGACCTTGAATTTCTGCCAGATTGGGATCTTTTGTCTAGAAAAGAGAATATGCAGTAGGGAAAAATCATGGCCTTCAAATGTGTGAAGGACTGTCATATGGAAGAGTGATTAGACTTGTTCTATTTGGTTCCAGAAGGCAGAACATGGAGCAATGGATGAGTCACAAAGAGTTTGGCTTAATATAGGTGAAAACTTACTAAAATTAGACCTATCTGAATGTAGAATGGTTTCTTGAGAAGGTCACTGGAGATATTCTAACAGAGGCTGGTTAAGTAAGTCTTCACATACATTGTGTTTAAGAGCCTTTTTCAGGTGTGAATTGGGCCAGAGAGCTGCTGGTCAAGGCCCTTTTACTTTTAAAATTCCATCATTTATTCCATAATTAATAGTTATCATGAATACTAAGAATGTTATCAATTATTCTTTTTATTTGTAGTATGTTTTATACCTTACTTAGACATGCATATTCCCATTTTGTTAAGGTTCCAATGTGCTGAAATTTTACTATTCATGTATTTGTGTGTGTATGAAGTTGTGTGTAGAGAATAGAGGAAAGTGTGTATGTGTGGGGGTAATATATGATGAATAGCTAGTATTTATATTCATAAAAATTTATATAAAACTTTAAGGCTTGTTGTTATTAAATCATGTCCAACTCTTGTGATACTCTTGTCCATAGCATGCCAATGGTATTCATGGGATTTTCTTGGCAAAAATACTAGAGTGGGTTGCCATTTCCTTTTTAGGTGGACCTGTTTGTCAGGCAATCCGAGTTAAGTGACTTGCCCAGGGTTCCATAGTTAATAAGTGACTGAGGCCAGATTTGAACACAAGTGTTCCTGACTCAAGGCCCAGTACTCTTTCCACTGAGTTACCAGCTGTTTCACTTTAAGGTTTATGAATCATGTTATATCTTTTACTTCACTTGATTCACATAATACCCTGGAGAGGCAGTAGCTTTATTTATTCTCATTTTACAGATGAGGAAACCAAAGCTAAGAAGAATTAAGGGCTTTGGAGTTAACTGTCTTAGGTCATTGAACCGCTGAGAATAGCCAAGTCGTTCATAGTTCATTGTCCTACAATATTGGCATCGCTATATTCAATGTTCTCTGGATTCTGCTCACTTCACTTTGCATCAGTTCATGTAGGTCTTTCTGGGTTTTTCTCAAATCATCCTGCCTCTCATTTCTTAAAACACAATAGTATTTCATCATAATCATATGCCAGAACCTTTTCACACATTTCCCACAATTAATGGGCATCCCCTTAATTTCCAATTCTTTGCCACCAGAAAAAAAGAGCTACTATAAATATTTTTGCACAAATAGGTTCCTCCCTTTTTTGGTTTGAGGTCTTTGGGGATAAAGATCTAGGAGAGACATTGTGAAATCAGAAGGTATGCATGATTTTATAGTCCTTTGGACATAGTTCCAAATTGTTTTCTGGAATGGTTGTTAAGAGAGAATTTGTGTCCTTATTATCTCACATTTGTCATTTTTCTTTTCTTCATATTAGCCAATCTGATGACTATGAGTTGCTTTAACTTTCACTTACCTAATCAGTAATTATTTGGAGCATTTTTTTCACATGACCATAGATAGCTTTGATTTCTTCATCTGAAAACTGCTTCTGGCTAATAAGTTTTAGTAGAAATAGTTTAATTGTATGTGTCCAGAAACCTTTGTGCAAGTAAATAATCTCTCCTTTCAAAGTTCTCATAATAATAGTTATAATAGATCTAGAAATTGTATTATAATACTATTCCCTTGAAAGCATGGTAAAATGCTTAATAATAATGTAGTCATTATTAATAATATTATTAATATTATAATGTATACTGGAGGTCCGTAAATCAAGAGGCAAGGTTAGAGTGTAGAAATTAATTAGCATCAGCTGATTGGCAGTTGCCAGGTGGCTGGCTACTCTGCAGAACAACAGGAGATATATCATCTTATATAGGGTTTCACACAGCAGGGCAGGCAGCAAAAGTAGCCTATCTAGGTGGCTCAGCACTTCTTCTTATTTAAGGGGGTTGAGTAATAAGGATGGGTATCACATGACTGAGGAGGTGGGAATAACTTTGGAGTAATCAGCTCTTTTCTGGATATATTGCTTCCTAGTTAATCTCATCAGTTCTTCTGGATCTCTGTGTCCAAGTAGTCCAAGAAGTCTATCTCCCAAAGCCCAAGATGAGGAATCCTCGCTTTGAGGTAGAATCAGATGGAGACACAACTTTGCTACCTACATTTCTTTGACCTCTAAGGCTATCATTTCTGAGATATTTTTCCCAAACTGACATCACACAGACTTTGTACATTTGCTTCACAATATCAAATCTGTACAAATTTCTTCATGTGGTCTCCCCAACAGAATGTGAACTCTATGAGGTTAGGGACCATTTTTACCTTTCTTTCTCCAGCACTAACACAGTACAATTACTGAAATATGGTAAGCATTAAAAAAATGCTTTATTGACTTCTCTGCTGCCCAGTTTCCTTTTCCATAAAATAAGGACAAAAATATCTGGGTTGTTAGGATCAAAATGAAATAAAGGATATGAATTACTCTACTAACTTTTTCTTATTTTTCTTCTTATTACAACTGTATAATTGAAATCTGTTACTCTAAATAGAACTACATTTCCCAGAAGCCCATTGATTTCCTGTCATTACATACTTCCTGTAGATCGGGGATATTCGGCAGGGAAATGGAAAGTCTCATCTCTTTACTTCTGGTCCTGAGCTTGGTGGTGGTAAGGCAGGTGTTTGAACTGGCTGACCATCCATGGGCACATGTTCTTTATTTTGTATCTTCTTTATTCCTTGATTTCCAAAGATCATTAATAAATCTCTAAAAATATAATATTTTTATTAGAGATTTAATTTTTATACAACTGAGTAATTGATCACCAGAGAAATTGAGAGACAACTAAATTTACACACTGAGAATAGCTAAATTAAACTTAGTTATGTGAGAGAAGAGAACTGTAGGAAGAAAGACATACTATGGAGCTGTTGAGTATGAATTTACCTCACCTGGCATGAGATTATCTCCTTATACTGAGGTGAAGAGGAAGTTGATAGGAGTTCCTGGTTATATTTCCAATTCCAGAGGAATCAAGATGTTTTTGGGTAATTAAAATTCAAGTGATGTAGGAGAGTGATAGAAGTTATAATAAGCAGGTAGATTTATCTAGAAGTTTGTATCCTAATGGAAAGAATTCAGAATTCCTTGAACTACTCTGCAATGATATTGCTATGCAATGCACCACTATCAAATTCTATTTTCTTCAATTAATATAATTTTTATTGAGCTTATGTTGTGACAGAGCTCAGAAGGAATGGTGATAACTGTAACAATGATAGCCAGACATTTATATCCTGCTTGAAGGTGAATCAAACACTTCCTATATATTTTATATTCAACCTCACAACAGCACTATGAAGTGGCATCTATAGGGATTATTATTCTTATTTTTATAACAAAGACTGAACCTTAGGGAGTTGGAATTATTTGCTCATGGTCTCATTCCTATTTTGTATTTGAGATGAGGTGGGGAGAGATTCAAAGTCAGGTATTCCCCACCAAACATGCCCCTGACCACATCTGCTGGCCTGTAATAATTAACAAAATAAGTAGGTTGACTTGGGACTCTGTGGTCTTAGAGGTTTTCTACAACAGGGTCTCTGAGCAGTCCTATCTCCCTACTCATAACTATGAAATCTCTCTATAAGAAAGGGCAGACTGATTCTCCCTAACTATAACCTGGCACAACCCTACATTCAGATAGACACACCAGTTGCACACATGCCCCAGGCCACCACTCCAAGGAACCTGAGCAGAACCCAGCACAGGAGGCTTGGGGCAGACAGTGCCCCCTCCAGCCTCCTCAGAGTAGACTGAAAAAATTAGCAAAATACAAAGAAAAACACTGACCATAGAAAGTTGATGATAGAGAAGATGCAAACACAAACCCTGAAGAGGACAACAATATCAAAATGGATTCATGTTAAACCCCAAAGGAAAATGTGGGGTGTCAGGCCAAAAATGAGTAGTTGGAGGAGTTCAAAAGTATTTAAAAATGAAATGAAAGAACTGGCTCAATAGAAAGGAAGAGAAAAAAAATTCACCAAAGAAAATAACTTCCTAAAACTAGAATTGATCAAATGGAAAGGGAGGCACAAAATTCACCAAAGAAAACAACTTTTTAAAAAGTAGAATTGGCCAAGTGGAAAAGGAGGTACAACATCTCAGTGAAGAAAATAATTTCCTAAAAATTAGAAATGGGCAAGTAACAGCTAATGATTCTATGAGACATGAGGAAACAATGAAACAAAATCAAAAGAAGAAAAAAATAGAAGAAAATTGAAAATATCTCATTAAAAAACAGCTCACATAAAAAACAGATCCAGGGAAGTTAGCTTAAGAATGATTGGACTACTTGAAAACCATGATTAAAAAAACCCCTAAACATCATATTATAAGAAATGATCAGGGAAAACTGCCCTGATGTTTTTAAACAAGAGGGGCAAATAGAAATGGAAAAAAAAATCCACAGAAATCCTTTGGAAAGAGATCATAAAATGTGACATTCTAGAAGGCAGAAGAGCTATACTCCAACAAAGAATCACCTAGTGATGTTGAGTATATTCCTTCAGGGAGAAAAATGGATATTTAATGAAATAGAGAACTTTAACAATTCCTGATGGGAAGAACAGAGGGAAGTGAAAAATATGATGTCCAAATACAGATGCAAAAGAAACACAAAAAGGTAAAAAGGAAAGAAAAACTTAAGGGACTCATTAAGATTAAATTGTTTACATTCTTATGGGAAGCTGACATTTGTAATTTGTGACAGAAGCATGTTGTAGATTGTAATCACATGACAGATATCTGTCATAGGGTGTCATCACATGATAAAGATGTAACCACATAACAGAGTTGTGCCATCATGTGTCATTGCACGACAGGTAACACACAGTTAATAGACCATGATGAATATATGATACAGGATGTCACATTACAGTAGACATATCATCAAGTGACATATGTATGATGCAGCATGTTGCCCCATGGTGGAGATGTGTCATGGTGTGCTGTCAATCGAGACATGTCATCATATGATAGAAACATGTCACCACAGTTGCCACATGATGGGAACATAGTACAGTGTGTCATTATGTGGCAGAGAAATGAAATGCATGGTAGGGGCTATTGTTTCCTGACAGATAATGTGTCATCCATAAAGGAGTTATAATTGAGTAGGTTTCCACATGCCAGGAACATGTCACAATAAGGAGACACATCATCACATGATGGGGCTATAGCGTTATACAATAAAGTGTGGTACCACATGATAGAGACATGTCATTACATGACAGAGGCATGGTACCATACAAAAGAACCATACCATCACATGATATGAGCATGTAGACACAGGGCAGTAGTATATTCTCACAAAAGTTGAGCATGCTATTACATGATGGCTACATGACAGTGTGTTATCACATGATGTGTTCAGTACAGCATGTTGTCATATGGTGAGTATGTGTTATTACATGGCAGAGGCATGATATTACTTGTCATGACAGAAAGAATGTGGGACATAGTGTATCATCCTATGATAGAGGACTATAATCACGAGATGGAGACTTTTGTGACATGCCATCATATGACAGGAGATTCATCACATTATGGGAATATATTACCATATGATATATCATAACACTGACACATGACAGAGGTATGTCATATCATGTCTTCACATGATGGAGGCTCATCATCACATGGCAGAGGCATTGTGTGATATGTTATCACATGGTGGAGGCTGTCATAGTGTGTCATTATTTGATGGGGGGGGTTATGCTCTATTAAGTAAAATTAAAGGCAGATTTTTTAAAAGACTATGTAGTCAGAATCCCAATTAAGTTATTTCATTTAAAAGTGGAAGAAGGACTTCTGGCCACCTACTTTCAAAGGAAAAAATACTATAGCTTTAGTAACGAAAATGAAACTTAAAATTTAAAAATCTTGTAATTAGTCATTTTTTGACCATAAAAACATAATCAATTTTACATTTCCAGGGATATGGAAAGATTTCTCTCAGCAGCCAGTACTTTTTAATTATTTTCTTTAAAAATATTCATTGTATATAGGTCAAGGATTTTGTGTATTCTATAAAACTTTCTATTATCATTTCTGGTCTAAAATTTCCAACATTCTCCCCTCGACCTTACCTTTGCAATGAAATCACTAAATAAAATTATATTCCGATCAAATTAGGAGAGTGGGGTCTTATTGAGGTCTATGCCTATGAACATGTAGCTCAAAAGTACCATGAAGCAAAAACAAAACAAATTAAAAACCATAAAGAAATTGTGCACCAATAACTTATTAGTGTTTTCCCCCTATATGTTATTGTAATCATCATGTGTACTGTTCATTCTTCTTTGTTTGCTTTTTATCAGTTCATATAAGTTTTCCTAAGTTTCTCTGAATTCTTTTTAGCCTTTGCTTCTTGTAGCACTATATAGAAGAAATTTTAAAATATCTGCTGCTATTTTATATATAAAATATCTGCTGTCATCTAGGGTGACAATATAGAGATCTCCAAAACAGCTACCATTCCCAGCTCATCATTTTTTCCTCTCTACTCTGGGTTCTGTCTGCTCCATTTAAATATATCATCATACAGAGCGGAAAGAAAAAAAGAAACCCCAACCAAAAAAAAAAAAACCCCGCTGCCCTTTTCCTACCATGAGGCTGCCAGGCCTGAGAGGAAATTGAAGGGGAAGTAAATAGCTTTAGGTGTCAACTTCTTCAAACTTCTGTGCTCTTCAAGCACTCCATTCCAAAGAAGGGCTTCAACTTTCAAATCCATCCATTAACATTGTTTATTATTTTACTCAGTCAAACTAAATTTTCCTGATCTTCTATAAACATATCTCTCTGCCTTGCAATTAAAAATAGCAAACCTAGATCCTTTGCTGGACACTTTCCTTCCTTAGAGCAAGGAGAAAATTTCTACAATGTTCCCATAACTCCAAGATAGAATAATTTCTGTGAACATTGTATTGTAGTTCAATGGATGATAAATATAGCCAAAAGCCATCTTTTCTTGTCTCAGAGTAAAGGGAAGGAGCCATAAATGAAATTCCCCTCTTCTCTTTGATTTCAGCATCTGACTCTACCCCTTCCTTTCTTCTCATCACTGAATTAGTCATTGTGTTTAATTACATAAAAATTGGCAATGAATTCTAAGTACATTAAAAGAAAAAGCTTTAAAAACTACTAGAGGACAATAGAAAGACTAAAGAAAGGACTGCTCAGGGTAGGTAGTACTGTAGTAATGGAGTACAGGGAGAAGACAAACATACTCAACTCTTATTTTTCTTCTATTTTCTTTGTCAGTGAGTATAATTCTTCAGTTTGGGAATGAGCTTAATCACCAGGTCTGCACAAATTATGTCTTGAAGAACCTAGGGATCTAGCCAAAGGGATTCCTGAGATGATCTTTGAAGGATTATAGAGAATAAGAGTTGGTACAAGGATGGAAAAGAAGAGGTCTCCTGATTTTCAAACAAGCGGAGAGTGTAGGATCTGCAAACTAGAGGTGGCCACACTTGATTTTGATTCCTGGCAAGTAATGATTTCTAATAGTCAAAGTGGCTTCATCAAGATCAAATCATGCCATACCAGACTCATTTGCTTCATTAGCAAGGCTGCTAGACTGATGAATGAGGAGAACGTTTCTGTAAAGCATTTGACAAAGTTTTTTATTGTGAGAAAGGAATTAATCTCTCTTTGTTTTCATGTCACCATTTATATGTCATATATAATGTCATCATATATAAAATCAGCATTTATCACTGCCATGTACAAGTACAGAAACAACCTCAGAGAAAGGATGTTGAAACCTAGACAGGAAATTGATCCCACAGCACTGCCCCTTGGACAGTGCCAGACAAATTAAGGAACTATGATTGGTTCCTGAGATGTGATGTGGGAGAACTCATGGGTGGAGAAAAATATTTATAAGGGGAGACCCAACAGGAAGTAGGACACTCAGATTCAAATCCGGGCACTGGCGACTCTTGCTGAAGGGACTCTCTGGCTCTGGTGACTGACTGAACACACATTCTTGTGTCAATGACACTCTTGCTGGAGACACATTATTGTGTTGGTGACACTCTTGCTGGAGATACTTCTGTGCTGGGGACTCTTGCTGAAGGGAGAAGCTAACTCTGGGGACTCTTGCAGTCTTCTGGCTGGAGATTGGACCTGAAGGAGTCTTTGTCATAGGTGAACTTCATTCCATCAGAATGCAATTAGGTATTTAGCTAAACTGCCTCCTACCTCTTTCCTATATTTCCCCTCTCTTTACTATCACTACTTTGATATAATAAAGCTACTAACAGCCTCATAATTTAATCTTAATTATTACAATTTGGCAACCTTTAATCATTATAATTTGGTGGACCTCTTTAAACCATTATATTATGCTAGTCTTATGAACATGAAGAAAATATATATGCTATGATATATCACAAATAGATCTAGAACTTATTGAATAACTGATTCTCCAAAATAGTTGTTAATATATTAATATCAACTTGGACTAGAGGTCCTAGGTTCAAATCTGGCTTTAGACACTTCCTAACTATATGACTGTGGGTAAATCACTTAATCCTCATTATCTAGTCCTTATCAATCTTCTGCCTTGAACCAGTACAGAATATTGATTCTAAGCTGGAAGTTAAGGGTATTTTAAGTTTTTAAAAATCAACTTGGAGAGAGAACTTGCCTGGAATGTGTCCTTGGGTCTGGGCTATGTTACATTTTATCAGTGACTTAGGTTAGAGCATAGAGGACATGTTTATCAAATTTGCAGTTGACATGTTATTCAATAATAATGTAATATGCGAAGAATGAATTGAAGTTATTTAGGCTAGAAAAGATAAGAGTTAGAAAACTTGATGTATAGAAATAGGTATTGATATTTTAAGGGTCAGAATGTAAGGGGTTAAAATGAAAGGGTTGGACTAAATTTAAGAGTATAGTTGCCAGAAATTATTTCTCAATTCCAAATGATTTTTATGGTAATTTATTTACAAAAGGAGAAAGAGTGAAAGTAAGAAAAAAAATCAGAGAGAATAGATATTTACTCTGACCATGACAGAACCAGGCAGAGCTTAAGAGGCCCCCGCAAAGGGGGCCCAGAGGTAAATTGAAACAATTGAAACATGAGGACTCCTCCAAGATGAGGGGCCTCTCCAGAGGCCAGTACCTCTGGGAAAGCCAGGGAAAGGAGTTAGCCTTTTTCACTCACCAAGTGGTCCTAACAAAAGCAGTTCTTAGCCAGAGCTCCTCCAAGGTCAATTTGAAGGTGAAAGACCTTTTCACAGGAAGTTCTTGGCATTTTTAAAGACCATTCCTTTTTGTCACTTCCTGTGCCTTCCTTCCATTTTACGTGGACCAATTATAGCTAAAGCTTTGCTTAGGACTGCCCAGGGGAAAGTTAGTGGGTTCTGATTCGTCACCCACTTTCACACAAGTGGATCACAGACCTCCCTCACTTAAGGATAAGTGGGGTGTATATGCTTCTGGTGATTAAATCTAAAAATGGGCAGGGGAGAGTTAATCCCATCTTCATAATATATCTGTATATGATACATACCTGGTTATACACACAAATACTTGAAGGATTGCCAAGTGGAAGAGGGATTGTATTGTTCTGCTGATTTCTCAGTGTCTAGAACTTGGAGATTTTTAGCTCACTGTAAGGAAATGCTTCCTAACAGTTAAAATTATTCAATATGGGAACTGGATGACTTGTTTGTTTAGGTTACTCCTTTCTGAAGACTAAGCAGAAATTGTATAATCAGTTGTGGAAGATATTATAAAGGGGATTTCTGTTCAAATATGGGTTGGACCAGACGGTTTCTGAATTCTTAGGTCTGACATTTTGTGATACTATGGAAACCCTGTCTTTCAAAATTCTGCTTTAAAGCCTTAACAAGGTTAGGTTAATCAGGCTATTGTCCTAGGGCATGGATATATGGGAATGGGATTTGGAAGGATATTTCCTTCAAGAGGGCAAGCTTCTTTCCTTTGGTGAGATGTCACTGTTTTTCCTGCATCTCATGCTCTATTCCTTTTCCTGAGGATAGTCCTTCTAAGGTTCCATCACTGTGAAGTTTGTCTCCAAGTTGGGGCTAACTTTCACTCTAATCTCCAACCTAGTAGGGAGACATGTTCTTCCTCCCTCCCCTCTCACAACACAATGGTATCTCATTAGAATGTAAATTCCTTGAGAAATTCATTCTTTGTATTTGTATTCTCCATGTGTAGTACACATGGTAGAAGCTTAATGAGTGCTTTTTCACTGATGGATTAGACTGTCCCCAGTGCTGCCCCTCTGCCTCCTACCCCTCAAAAGCATCCTAGGTGAAAGAATTCCTTGTTAGTTTTTATCTACTTCTGCTCTCTTCTCGCTGTCTATTCTTACAGTCAGTTCAGGTTTTTGAATTGTCTAACTCTGCCTATATTTCTGCTCTAAGTAGCTCTATCACCCCCATCTCCTATTTTTGCTCAATCCCGGATTCTTAAGTTCATAATAACTCCATCTTTCATTACTCATTTCAATCCATTTCCTGCTCATTCTTCACCTCAACACTCCATTTCTAATAGCATAATTTCACAGTATCCTAATCCTGACTGATGTTATCCTTCACTTTCCATCCTCATGTATTCTTGTTCTGAATACATTTCAGTTTTTGCAGTTATTTATTTTGTGAGAAGAGCTTCCCTTGAAGGAAATGCAATGATGAGTTTCACAGTTTAGTTGTGATTCTTGTCAATCTATCAATCAATCATTAAACTAAGGCTCATTCTGCCCCTGATCAAATTAGAAGGGAAAGGATCCTCTTTATCAGCTTGTTCCAGATGAAGACTAAAGTGGGAAACAACCTGGAGGAGGACACAGGGGAAGGAAAAGGGAGGGAATGAAGGGGATGGGAAGAGACAGAAATCAGATCAGCTTATAAGAGACTGGGGTTGATGTTGGCATCAACCATGACAAGTTGAAGGGAAGAAAGGTGCAATGAGATCTAAAATGGAGAAAACACACTGGTTTTGGAATTAAAAGAGCTGGGTTCAAATCTTGACTTTGGTATTTATTACCTGTGTAACTGTATCTTTGGATCTCAGTTTACTTAATTTTAAAATGAGATAAATTAGACAGCTTCTCAAGCAGCTTCTAGTACTTGAGCTATGATCCTAGGGTCCTCAACTGCTTAGATGCCTACAGGTCTTGTGCCACCCTCATTCTTGACATGCCCTCTATTATCTCTCTCTAGCCCCCTCACTGCATTCTGCTTATAACCCTGTTGGTCACCACCACCACTCCTTGAACTTATTCATCTCTCTTTTCCACATAAGTACATTACTGATTATATCTTCCATGTGGAATGGCATGTGTAATATGAGGAGACTTCTAAAAAGAGAAGAGGGAAGGAGGGACTAAAGACAAAATCTATTCAGTCAATATCCAGATGAAATCTCCTTTAATTTTTATATACCGTCTTATAGAAATGTTGAGCCGTTAGCAGAATATTATTCTGCCTTTTTAGCACTTCTGAAGAGCTATAGTCACTTTCTGATAAAATCTCTACTTCTAATGAATCTCATACGAATTCACCGCCAAAGCAAGTTGTAGCAATAAGCAGACACAGTGGTGGAGGAGGAGGGCTGGGTCACAGAACCTCAAAAAGCAAGATGTTTAAACCAGATGTGAGCCTTATACCTCTGAACAAGTAACTTAAAAAAGTAGATTTAAAAAAGCATTTCATATATTGAACTTAAAAAGAAAGAGAAAATGCAAGTATGTTTTTAAAGGTTCAGTATTACTTAATTTCTAGGAAGAATATGCTCAAATATTTATTCTAGTTAGGGCTACTTGCAAGTATGGAAAAGCTGATACTATTGGAAGAAATAGAATAAATAAGGGTCATGAAAAAGGACCCCATCTGTATTTTCATTTGCGATGTAGTCCCAAGCCTGAAAAATTTCCCGGAGCACTGGTGAAAAGCAATGCAATGAATATAACTGCTGAATAACAATTTTGCATGGAAATTTTCTCCTTTGTTCCAATTCATATTTCTAAATAAGCAAATATGAATACGTGTTTTTAAAAATTCTTTATGCATGCAGTAGCCTCCAAGTGCTCTATTAGACTAATAATCTCGCTTCTCAGATTGTGGAAATGATTAGAGCTTTAGCCACATCATCTGGGAAGCTGTCTATCTTTTCCCATGTGTAAGCAATCTATAGTTACAGTGATTATAGACAGATTTTGAACTTAGTCTTACTCAAAACTTAATTGACTGCTTATTATTTGTCTTAGTTATTTCATGGGCATAGCAAGAAGAAAAAGCTTGGTGGAACAATGAAAAGAGTATTGGATTTAGAGACAGAAGACCTGGGTTCAAATCCTATCTTTGCCACCTGTTTCCAATGTGACTTTGGGCAATCTCTCTGGACCTGAGTTCCCCATCTGTAGAATGAAGGGATTGGGGAGAACTTTGTCCACCGAAAAAGCAGTATTGTATGATGATCAACCTTGAAAGACTTAGCTACTCTCAGCAATGCAATGATGTGGGATAATTCTGAAGGACAAAGGACAAAGAATGCTCCCCATGGACCTCCAGAGAAAGAATGTTAGTCAGGTGCAAATCAAAGCATACAATTTTTCTCTTTAGTTTATTTACAGTTTTATTTGGGAGTTCGGGTTTTATATGAGTATTCTCTTACAAGAGTGACCAACACAGAAGTATATTTTGCATGATAATACATGTATAACTCACAGCAAATTGTTTGCCATCTCCAGGATGGGGCAGGAAAGGGAAGGAAGGAGACCATTCGGATTTTATAATTTTGGAAAACATATGCTGAAAATGTTATTGCATGTGACTGGGAAAATAAAATAACTTTGAATAAAGCAAAAAATCTCTCTGTATTTGTCAGCTACAAGAGGATTTTCCAGGTATTTTTCACCCAAACTCCAAGGCTGCATCAATTCAAGCCTCTGCCAACTAATAGTTGAAAAAAAAATTCTCTGCACATCAAGGGCTCTTACCCTCTTTTTGTCCAACTCCTCCCTCCTCCCCCCTTGGTAGTCTGGTAGAGCTTATAAAGACCTCTCTTCTCAGAATAATGTTTTTGTGGAGCAGCTGGGTAGTTCAGTGAGAGAGTCAGGCCTAGAAATGGGAAGTTAAAATCTGACCTCAGACACTTCCTAGCTGTGTGACCCTGGGCAAGTCACTTGACCCCTATTGCCTAGCCCTTTCAGTTCTTCTGCCTTGGAACCAATACATAGTATTGATTTCAAGGCAGAAAGTAAAGATTAAAAAAAAAGAATAATGTTTTTGAATAAAATATATAGAATTACAAAGGAAACTAATGATATTAAAATGCAATTATCAAAATATTCTTTAAAAGCAAGTTCATGAACCCCAGGATAAGAACCTCTGCTCTACAATCCACACTATACATAATTATCCTGGTTTTATTGGAAGGTCCCCAAGGAGGAGAAACTATACATGTACAAAGATTCCTTCCCTACTCCCCAACCCATACCTCAAGGAAAATGTAGTACCTCTACTGTAGACTAGTCTCAGTACCTCCTGGGGCAGTCTTTTCCATTTCTGGATAATGTTATCTGCTTTGGGCTCTCTTTATTAACCATCAAACCAGTCTTTATATATATATATATATATATGTTACATTATATATCTATTATATATAAATATATATTCAGTTGTATATATAACATATATTAAAATATATATATATATATATATATATATATATAACTTAAAAGTCCTTTGAATCTTTCTTTTCCCTCATTCTATATAGTCAAATCCTGTCCTGGTTCCCTCTTCTGATCTTTATCATTTGTTTCCAGTGAAAAGAACATTGAATGTAAGGTCAGAGGACTCACTTGGTCTTTTTATAGGAGTTGGAGCCAGAAGAAAACTGAGAGGTTAACTAGGCTAATCCCATTATTGTACAGATAAAGAAACTGAGGCCCAGAGAAATATTTACCCCAGGTCACACAAAAAGTAACAAATCTGAGTCTGAATCCAGATCCCCTGATTCCAAATCCAATGTTCTTTCCCCAATCCTAGCTGACTGAGAACGTTCATGTCTTTAACCCCCCCCCCCAAAAAAAAACAAACGAACAAAAAAAGGTGAGGGGGTTGGATAACAGCTAAAATCCCTCTCATCTCTTAATTCTATTATCCTATGATGTCCCAGGGGGCAGAATATATAGCTTGTCTAGCACCAAAGGGCTTTAACTCTTCTATCTAATAACTTGGAAATACCATGGCTGTAAGAATAGGTTTGGAAAACAGAGGTCAGAAAAAGGTGTATCTGAGACCAGTTCAGTTCTTTCTAAAATTTCTCCTCCTGGTTCTTTTCACTAAATCATAGTTCCAAGCAAGAAGGGATATTGGAGATTTTCTAATCCTACACATTCATTCTTTTGCTTTTTTTTTTTTTGGTTGGTCAAAACAGCAATGATTTAATGAAAGTATAAACAGGTGGACTAATGAGAAACTGAGGTCTCTTCTGGGTCTGAAATTCTTTTTTTCAGGGGAAATTTGATCAGGAGAGTCCTTGATGTTTCATGAGTTCACTTGGGCCTACATGATGTGGGACTTGTTGGGAGAAACCTAAAGGTGAGCTTGTTCACTGGCTTCTGCCTGAGAGGATCCAGATAACTCTTGTGACTTGGCCTGCCTCCAAGATGACTGGCTGATTGGGACAGACTTTCACTGTTCCATGTTCTCTCTCTGTCTGTGTGACTCACTCTCTTCAGTCTCTCTCTCTGTCTCTCTGTCTTTCTCGATCTCTCTGTCCTCTCTGTCTCCCTCTCTGTCTCCCTCTGTCTCTGTCTCTCTCTGTCTCTGTCTCTGTGTCTCTGTCTCTCTCTGTCTCTCTGTCTCTGTCTCTGTCTCTCTCTCCATCTCTCTCCCTCTCTGTCTCTCTCTGTCTCTCTGTCTCGCTGTCTCTCTCCGTCTCTCTCCCTTTCTCTCTGTCTCTCTGTCTGTCTCTGTCTGTCTCTGTCTCTTTCTCTCTCTGTCTCTCTCCTTCTCTCTTTGTCTCTCTCTCTCTCTCAGTCTCTCTCTCTCTGTCTCTCTCCCTCCCTCTCTCTGACTCTCTCTGTCTCTCTCTCTGTCTCTCCCTCCCTCCCTCCCCCTCTCTCCTCTTCCTCTTTCTCTCTCCATCTCTCTCTTTTTCATGCACACACACACACACACACACACACACACACACACACACACAGGTCAGACTAGTATGCAGGGTTGCATTTTCCCTGGGTTATGGGTTGAGGGGTGGGGATGGAATCTATGCTCATGGATAGTTTCTTCTCTTCAAAAGCAGTAGATGCTGCATTTTGGCGGAAGCACGTGACAGAGGAAGGAACATACTTGCTCACCCAGTCCAAGAGGATAAGCCATGGCTGATGTTCATGAACACGGATTCTTGTGTGAAGGAGAGGGAATTTTGAATCCCCCGGGAAGGGATCATGGAATCTGATTTATTAGCCAGAGGAATCAGTTTTCCTGGATTGCACCAGTTTTGGTGGGGAGGGGTGTGAGGGGGCAGGGGATGGTTTCCTGGGTAAATCCAAGCTAGAAAGTTCCCAAGATTTTTTATTCAAAGATTGGAACTTACATAGACAGAAAGGGATTTTCCAATACAACATGCTTCTTGGTCAAAGAAGATGGCTCACATGGTTCCAAGCAACATCCTACTTGGAAAACAAAACTAGAGAGTTGGATAGGGTGGGACTAATGACAAAGGGATTGCAGTCCCTAAAGCAAGTGTTTCTACCTTTTTTATGGATGTCAGTGGACTCCTTTGGCATATTATTGACTCATTTTCAGAATAAGTTTCTCAATGAATAAAATAAAATATATCAGATTGTTAAGGGGAATTATTAAATTAAAATATATTTGCCAAAATATTTAAAAAGTCCAGAGATGCCAGGTTAAGGATTTGTGCTATACATTTACTTTTAGGGGAGTTCTAACTCATTGTTGATAACACTAAAAGTCTGGGGGGTCTATGTAGGACTCTTTGGGTAAGAAGGAGTCACTGAACTATCAACGTTTTGCTCCAATGGCAATCTCAAGCTTGGTTCCTGTCCAAGAGTAGCTGATGAGCTATTTGAGTGTTCCATGTGTTTTCTGTATCTGTTTATGGGCTCCCATGAATCCATTGAGCCTTTGGCATTTTCTTTGGAAAGAAATAAATGTTTCTTTTTACCTACTTTGCTTGAACTACATTGAATACTTAGAAACTCTCAGGGATATTGTATACATATTTGGGAAACGTAGACAAGAAATATTCCTGAGCTTCTGAGATTTTTCTGGAGCAATTCCAGGTGGGTTCAATGACAAGAGAGAGAAAATGACCCTCTTTTTGGGCTCAGTCTCCGGTGAGCAGGTTGAGAGACTGGATCATGGATTACACTGCAATTCTGTGAAGGAGAAGAAGAAGAAAGAAGCCAGCTTATGAGCAAGAAGACAAATTTATTTTCAGGCAATTCATACTTAATAGTTCTAAAGAGCTGTTATTTCATTTAGTCCTTCAGAGAAAACTATTCAACAGGAAAGGCAAATATCCATTAAGTATCCTTTCTGCTATGTTAAAATCAGCATCGTAACTGATCCAAGTTCCTTTTTTGTTTCACTCATAAGCTTTATAAGTCCGAGTATGTCACCTCTTTGAAATAGTTTCTGGATCTACAAAATGGAGATAATAAATTGCTTTGAAAACCATCAGCAGATTAATCCACGTGAGCTATTGTCATGACTAATTTTACTTTAGGCTGTTTTCATACTGCAAAGAGCAAAGTATCCAATGATGTCTGGGATATTGTAATGAAGTGCAAGGCTGCAAATATTTAGACTGTCTTCCTCTAAAGTAGGAATGTAATCAATGAGGAAAACTCAGGATTAAGGCTAGAAAATTTAAAATAAACAAATCACAGTACAGAAACTGGCAGCATCAAGCTTTTTATTATTCCCAATCCTGCCTATAAAGCATGAACTTTGCGATTTTGTTGTTGTTGATCAGTTGTGTCTGATTCTCTGTGACCCATTTGGAGTTTTCTTGACAAAGATAGTGGAGTGGTTTGCCAATTCCTTCTCCAGCTGATTTTCTGATGAAGAAACTGAATCAAACAGAGTTAAAGGACTTGCCCAGGATCATACAGCTAGTGTCAGAAGTCATATTTGAACTCAGATCCTCCTTATTCCAAGCCCACTGTGCCATCTGACTCTGAGATTTAATACACCTTATAGTTTCTGTCTATCCAACTGGACTGCTCTGCCTGCTTTAAAGTTCTTGCTTTAAAATTCCCATCTGGCAGCTAGGGGGTTCAGTGGATGGAGATTGGACTTGGAATCAGGAAGGCTTGAGCTCCAATCTTACCCCAGGCATAAACTAGCTCTGCAATGCTGGATGTGTCCCTTTACTGCTCACAGCCTCAGTTTTGTCCTCTGTAAAATGGGAATAATAATAACACCTACTTTACTGGATTGTTTTGAGGATTTAAATGAACCAATACATGTAAAACATTTTGCAAATCTTGAAGTGATATAAAAATGTTAGCTATTGCCTCTTATTAGATTAACTTTTTTTAATCCCTTACCTTCCGTCTTAAAATCAATACTGTATTTTGATTCTAAGGCAAAAGTTAAAAGAACGGGGATTAAGTGACTTGCTCACGATAACACAGCTAAGGAAGTGTGTGAGCTCAGATTTGAACCCAGGACCTCCTGTCCTAAGCCTGGCTTTCAATCTACTGATCCACCTTACTGCCCTGTAGATAAACTTTTAAAGGTTAGACAGCACCTGGATACATTATAACTATTATTTCAATACCTCATATTTCTTTTTTTTTTTAACCCTTACCTTCCATCTTCTAATACTGTATATTTGTTCTAAGACAGAATAGTGGAAAGGGCTAGGCAATGGGGATTAAATGACTTGCTCAGGATAACACAGCTAAGGAAGTGTGTGTGGTCAGATTTGAATCCAGGACCTCCCATCTCTGGGCCTGGCAATAACTCATATTTCTAACAAAGCTTTCTACTTGGCCAAGTGCTTCCATAGCCATTCTCACATTGGTTACTGTTGATTTGCCTGTTGGCTCCTGGGGAAGGAAGGGAGAGCTCAGGGATTTTCCTTTAATTTTCTCCAATTCATGTACCAAAAGAGGTCAGTGAATCAAATTAGCCAATTGTAAATTTGAGCTCTGGAGGCTGAAATATATTTGGAAGATAGGTGGGATAGCAGGAGGTGAAGGAAGCATGGGAGTGATAAATCCTAGATTTCAGGAGGACATAATTGACTCCTCCAGACCAAGGATGAAGCAAAAGTTTCAATGAACCATTGGTTCTGGAGGTCCATTTTCTCATAACTCCCCTATCTGAGTTTTCCTAGTGTGGAAAGGAAACTAGAACAAGTTCTGGACTTTCTGCCACTGTGTTGGAACAGGCAACAATGGGAATATTAGAGAGAGAAGAAATTGACAAGAGTGACAGTTGCTGGGGGAAGGGGCAACTGGGAGTGGCAGTTGGTCTTGTGACTAGAGCACTTCCTTCCTGGTGGGGAAAGTGGGAGGAGCTGATCCTTCCCAGTCTGGATAGAAGTGCCTCTATTTTCTTCAGCCCAAAGACAGGCCCAACCAGCTCTGAAGGTCAGAACTTTTCTTATTGCTTGCTGTCTACACTAGCTGGCACTGCTTTGCCTACAATGTTGCATAGAATCCAACAGAAACTGAGCATCAGAGAGGTTTTTGACTCCATCAAAGTCACACAGGCTGGCAGCAACAAAACTGGGACTAGAAACCACATCATACCAAACTGCACATTTATTAAATGCCTGCCATGTACAATGCACTGTGGTAGGCACTAGAGATACAGAATCAAGTATGGAGCCATTCTTGCCTTCAAGGAGCTTACATACTACTGGGGAAAATAATATATGCACCAAAAATTAAATGCAAAATATAATTCCTGGGGGAAAGAAGGAAGGTAGAGATTTAGTAGGAAACATGCATTGTAAATAGTAGAATGGAGGGATCCAGAGGGCTCAATGAAAGGAGAGAGTCAGATGAGGCACAGGAAGGGTAAGACTGAGATGAGTGATTATGAGCGATTAGGGAGTGGTTCCTTGGATCATAGCTGAGTATTTCTACCACTGTACTATAGTTTCTACTTCTTATAGGCTTAAATAATATGAGACTATAAGAGGAAATCATATAGTGTATGTGTATGTGTTGGTATGTGTGTTGGTATATATGTGTCTTTAAATAGAAAAGCACGACTTGGGTGATATGGTACAAGGAGCATTGGGTCAGGAATCTCAGGACCTGGGTTCAAATCCTGTAACTGGTATTAAATTGCCAGTGTGAGCTTGGGCAAATCATTTGAGCTTCCTAGGTTGAAGTTTTCTAACCTATAAAATGAAGCAGATGGACTATCTGTTTTAGGAGCTTCTTCTGGTTCCAGCTTGATGATTTTCCAAGAAAGTGGAAAAGCCATTGAAAAACCAGTTTTTATGCCCAAAGGGCTTTAAAAGACTGTGTGCTCTTTGATCCTGTCAAAGCACTTCTGGGTTTGTACCCCCAAAGAGATAATAAGTAAAAAGACTTGTACAAGAATATTCATAGCTGCGCTCTTTGTGGTGGCCAAAAATTGGAAAACGAGGGGATGCCCATCAATTGGGGAATGGCTGAACAAATTGTGGTATATGTTGGTGATGGAATACTATTGTGCTAAAAGGAATAATAAAGTAGAGGAATTCCATGGGTACTGGGACAACCTTCAGAAATTGATGCAGAGTGAAAGGAGCAGAACCAGGAGAACATTGTACACAGAGACTGATATACTTTGGTACAATTGAATGTCATGGACTTCTCTACTAACAGCAATGAAATGATCCAGAACAATTCGGAGGGGTTTATGAGAAAGATGCTATCCACATCCAGAGGAAGAACTGTGGGAGCATAAAAACAGAAGAAAAACAACTGCTTGATCACATGGGTCGAGGGGACATGACTGGGGATGTAGGCTCTAAATGAACATCCCAGTGCAATTATCAATAATATGGAAATAGGTCTTGATCAATGACACATGTGAAACCCAGAGGAATTACTCATTGGCTACAGGAGGAGGGTGGGAGGAGGAGAGGGAAAGAACATAAATCATGTAACCATGTAAAAATTCTCTTAATCAATTAAATAAAATGAAAAAAAAAATAACGGTTTTTCTGCCACCCTTCCCCCCCCCCCATTTTTTTGCCTAGGCTATGTTGAATTATACCAGATGCTAACATCCTTCCCATAATGGTCTCAGCTCTAGTATTTTCACCACTTTTTATCCTTGTTCCTCCCCTTTTCCTTACAACACATTAATACAGAGTAGCGCCAAGCCTGCTGACAGCAGTTTGGTGTCATCTTCCTTCTGCAGGAACTGAGTCCTGAGGGGATTGGATCCACTCAAGTAAATTGTGCTACTAGAAGGAAGCCAACAGTGACATCACAGTAGGATACTGGAGGCACCACCCTCCTCTCCCTCATTATCTGGAGAGGGTCCCTTGGTTAAATAGATTTGGGTAATTTCTTAGTTTTATTGCTAACTCAGGGAGGGCTGAGGGATGGAATCTAAATGGGAACGTGATGGCATCTGGGGTGGGTGGGGAGAGATGGAGAAATTGATTAAATGTGTCTAAGTATGTGGAAATGTTGAATGATGTTTCATGATCTCATAGGATAAATTACAATGAGAAGAAAGTGAAGAAGCCTAGTCTTGTGAGATTTCTTTAATTGTTACTCTTCTTTCCCATTTACAGTAGGGTTCTTTGCCAGAGAAAAGGCAAGGAAAAGACTTTAGGGGATGCTTACTGTTAGTGGGTGTAAACATGGATAATGAATCAGGGGCAGCTAGGTGACTTAGTAGATAGAGTGCCAGGGCTGAGGATAGAAGGTCCTGGGTTCAGATCTGGTCTCAGATACTTCCTAACTGTGTGATCCTGAGCAAGTCACTTAACCCCATTTACCTAGCCTTTACCACTCTTCTGGCTTGGAACTAATTTTTAGTGTGTGGAGTGAGAAATTAGTGTTATTCTCAAGGACCTCAATATCCCTATGACCCTAGTTGAAATTAGTAAAGCTGGTCACTGCAAGACAAGGTTTTTGTGATGCTGTACTCTCTTAGCTGTCCTACCTGTCTGATCAAGGATAAAAAGTGGTGAAAACACTAGAGCTGAGACCATCAGTCAGAGCCAAAGATTGCTGCAAGGAGTTTTCTCATAATTGTGCAACGCAAGTAACCCATATTTCTTACCTGAAAGCTGAGCCCATACTAGTCAATCAGTTATTGTTTAAATGTTCCTTTGATTATTTACAGATACTTGGGAGAAGTGGGACACCTCTTATTCTTAACTCAGGGAATTGCATCTGTTCACTCTCCCAGTCCAAACTTAGAAAATCCCTAATATTCCATCCAATTAGAAATCAGATTACCTAATGTTGTATTGTTTTCCTTTAATTAATCACTTATATTATTGATTGCTTTTAATGTTTTAAAAATTTTAATGAAATTTTTGAAATTACAAAATTGTCAAGTAATAAATTTTACAATTTAATGAAATGTAAATAATTTTATTTTTTTGGTAGAGATATAAAAGGTTTGTTTTTTTTTAAATGGTATTACTAATGGCTACAATCACAGAATTCTTCTGCTGACTTGATCTTTGGGGTTAGCTTTTGCTCCATGACTAAATGATTTGGCATGATCTATCCTTTACAACACCCACACAGAAGCAAATGAACTATGAATACATTGATTGAGGGTTGATGGGCCAACATGCTTAAGTCACATAATGATCAACGTGATGGGAGGTTTGTTTATTTTTTCTTTGCCTTTAAATCAAAACATTAATTTTGCATGGTCTTTGAAAGAGCCCTCATCTTGGGTAATCTCAAAGGATGTCAGTTCCAAACACTGGTATCCCTGCTCCTGTAGACATTTTTATCTTTTGATGGTGTAAAAATTAAATTTATATCTCTAATGATAAAAATATTATATTTTTATGAAGTTTATTAAGGATCATTAGAAATCAAGGAATAAAGAAGATACAAAATAAAGACCACATGCCCATGGCTGGTTAGCCATTTCAGCCATCCCCACCTTACCACCATACTTGCTGCATCATTGCAAGAGAGAGAGAGAAGGAGCCTCCAAAGTCCATGCCCTTTATCCTCTGCCCACAGGACAGGAAGTTAGTGGGCTTTTGGGATATGTAGTTCTTTTGCAGGGTAACAGATTTTCAATCATACATTCCCCATGAGCCCATGGAAGACTAGTCTCTCCAGTGGGTCTTATAAACACACCAACTTTGAAATTGCAATAATTTGAGGATAAGAGGAAAAAAGAACAAAACCAATAATTTCTAGGTGCTCTAACAAAAAGCCAGTTAGGGGTTAGTCCCCTTTTGGCACAAGAGTATACATTCAAATTAAATGTTCAATTAACCTTCAGTTCAATCAACCACACCCAAAGTTCATTCTGGATCTTCTTGATGTAGCTTGTGGTATGTGGAGGCATCTTCATGGTGCCTTCTAAGAAGAGTTCATTTTCTGGATTTGGAGAGGTATCATGTTTCTTAACCTAAAATTACTCTCAAAAAGAATTTTAAATTTGTAATTTAAAATAATAATAATAATACATTTACCCCCCCCCCCCAAGAGGGTGTTGAAAAACACAGGGATCACTTAGGGATGTATGCCTGAGTTATGAAGTATATGAATCAATTGGCAATAGAAATAAAAAATATAAAAATAATCCAAATTAAAAAAAATAAGTTCTGGATGAAATATAGACTATCAAAGTCTTATGTGTAAAAATTCTAACTAAAGGAAAAAATAAATGCACAAAAGGTCCTTGAATCAGGACCCAATTAAAATGATTTAAGCAGTTATGTATATACCCAATCAGTAGCCAGGTCTATAGAAAGTTTGCCACACCATGAAAGACAGAAAGGGGACTAGATTATAGGAGCCAGGTAGGAGCCAAATTTGAGATACTTGGTAGAATGTGGGACAAGGAAGACCTGCCTTTAACACATGCTAAACAGCCACAAACTCAAACCCTAAACAAGTTCAAGTCCTCTTGTCTTGGCTCAAAATTTTCATGAATCCCATCAGGATTGGTTGGTCACTTTGACCTTGGGCTCTATTGGCACCATTCAATTTAGCTTTGTACTTCTTTGGCACTGTGCAATGGCTCTTTTTGTATTCTCTTGTCCTGGAATCACACAGAATCATTAAGCAAAGTCCCATAATTTTTTAAACAATCAATGACATCATTTTTATAGTCTAAAGCTTTTGGGGCATGCATTGACATTATTGCAAATATATATTAAAATTATATTACTGCAAAATCAAAAAAGTTAAAGAAAATGTCAATACTGGTGACACACGCTTCAAATACAAAAAGGAAAGAAAATATAAAACTGAAATAGTATATTGCACATGCAAGCAAAAACAATAATAAAAAAGTTTAAAAAATCAAAAATATATAGATTACAATCATTGACACTCTGTGTCAGCTAAGGAAAGATAGAATACAAAGGTTTCTCACCAAAAAATGAGGTCCATTTTCTTTTTCAAATTTGGCCATTGTAAAGGATAATTTAGCTTTGTGACTTGAAATCTAAATAATTGGTTGCCAGGGAAAATTCCCAAATAATAAAATACCTAAGTCAGCTGGGAATTATGGTGATTTTAATTAATATAGAGAGAAGGAATTAAGGAAAAGAGAGAGAGAGAGGGAGAGAGAGAGAATTAATTTAAACTGCTCTGGCTCAGGCTAAGCTAGGCAGTAGTTAAAGGCCTTGGCCAGGCCTCTCTGAGCCTAAGGGAAAGGGAGTCAGTCTTATCAATCACCAGGAGACCATCTCCAAAGAAGCTGTCTGAGTGAGATCCTCCAGGCTGAGTTCTAGTCCTGAACTGAACTCCGAATCCAATTGTACTCTGCACTGAATTCAATTTGAACTGCATTCAAATGTTTTGAACTGACTTTTTTAGCCTCCTTTTACAGAAATTTTCTCTTATGTCACCTCCCTTAAATTTTCACATATACTAATCACAGTAGACACTTTTTCCAGGACTGCCTATTCTTTAGTTCTCACCTTCTCTGGTTAGATTATATCTTCTGAGGTACTTCACACTTCTTTGTTAAGCTTACCTTTTGTGAGTTACTTGACCTTTTTTGGACTAATTTAACCTTTATAGGTACTTAACACCCTTTTGTTTTAGATCTAAAGATAGACTTAGCTTAAGTTTTAGCTTCACTATAAGGTATGAGTTAAGTATCTTCATTGTTCAATCAGAAGTTTACAACTTTATCTTTCCCTAAAGTATGTCTAATTAGGGTGGAGTCATTTTAAAAATTCACACCATTATCCACTAACAGTTTTTTATAAAGAACAGTAGTACAACAGGTAATGTACATTCAAAAGGTATCAAAATCCCCAAAGTTATAATAGTCCATTTAATTACAATACCAAATAAACTCATATTTCATATAAGTTGTTATATGACAAAAAACCCTATGAACTGATTAATATTTGTCACAATTTTTAAAGATGTAGCAAATCTTTCAACCTAGGCAAATATATTCTAAAACAAAGTAAAACTTATTTGGGTCTAGAATATCACCAAGAAATCTAGATTGTTCTGGTGGAAGTGCATTAAACTGAAGAATTTTGCAGGAGCTCTTTTTGACTTCATGTTTCATAGAATTACCTTGGAAGGAACATTTCTTTGTTCCTCTACCTTTAATACAACATTCTTTAAAATATAAATATTAAAAAAAATCCTCATCCATTCAGAAACCATTAGTTAATTAAAATTACTTCTGAATACCTCTTAATATTACAATTAAATTCTTAGCTTATTAAATTCTCTAATGGTTGTTAGCCAGGTTGAGCCCATCCATCATCTATGTGACAATTAACAAATGCAAAATGGAAAAAAAGGCTGTTTATGGGTTTTTACAATATTTTACAATATTTTGTTCAGTAGTCATAAGGGAAAGGTAACAGAATATATCTAATAGTTAAAACACAGTAGATTAAAATGATTCAGTGTAACCAAACAGTATCGAATATATTGCTATATGAACTTAAAACAATAAAATTAAATCTTAAACAAAACAATCAGCAAAATATAATAAGATACAGAGACTTTCATTTAAAAAATGGAACCTGAAAAGCCTTAAAATTTCACCTCCAGATCCTTTAAAGTTCCTTTGTCTAAAATGCAGATCCCCATGGTCATCACTGTGATATCTCCCATAGTGAGGGAGAACATGAGTTTTAGGAATCTCAAACTGGGCAGACCCAAATGGCAAAGTGTTGTAGGGGAATGAATTTCTCCCTTGAATCTCAGGCAAGATAATTGAAAGAATCAGTGGTAGAAAAAAAGAAAATATCCTAAAGCTGGAAGCTGTTTAAAATAGGTAATGCAGTGCTTGTTCATAGAATACAACATGATTATAATCAACTTCCTGTTTGGAAGAGCCTCTTCCCTCTCCTCATTCCCCCTTACGTAAAATGCTAGTTTCCTCAGAGGGAGTTAGGAGGCTAATTGTTGCCTAAGGAAAAAGACACCCTGTTTTTTTTTTTTTTACCATCTGCCCTGAGGAGTGACTCCAAGCATTCCTAGCTTCTCGGTGGCAGCAATCAGCCCAACAGGGGCAGCAACAGCGATCAGGGTCAGATTGGAGCTAGAGATCAGGAGGAAGCAGTATCAGCAACGCCAGAGTTAGCAGCAAGGAGGATGGAGGAAGGAAGAACTCAAGCAGTTGGATGAGAGAAGCAGTTTATTTCTTCTTCTCCAAGAGTCCCCCCTGCTAAAAATAGCCCGGCCAGTAGGGAGAGCAAGCAACCAGGCAAAAAGTAGAAAAAAGAAAAATGCAGCAGCTCCAAAGAGAGTTGGAGTCTGTTAGGGTGGGTGGGGTGGGCAAAAAGCCTTGGCAGGAGAAACATGGCTTAAAAAATTTATATAGGCTATCTAAAAATGTGAGAGGTTCTTCTTTGACTAGTGGTTGCCATCAACTGTAAAAATTAAATTTCTATCTCTAATGATAAAAATATTATATTTTATGAGGTTTATTAAGGATCATTAGAAATCAAGGAACAAAGAAGATACAAAATATCTTTATTTTGTATCTTCTTTGTTCCCTAAGACCACATGCCCCTGGCTGGTTAGCCATTTCAGCCATCCCCACCTAACCACCATACTTGCTGCATCATTGCGCGGGAGAGAAGGAGCTTCTAAAGCCTATACCCATTATCTTCTGACTACAGGAAGTATGTAATGACAGGAAGTCAGTGGGCTTTTGGGATATGTAGTTCTTTTTTAGGGTAACATATTTTCAATCATACAATGATTACTAATATACAGTATATATAATGGGTTTAGTCAAGGAGAGGACACACACACATATAATAAACAGCAATTTGGTGGTGCCTGAATTGGTGCTTTTTCACTGGATTTTAGTGACAACTTCATGGATGGAGGTAGCTTTATAATGCAGATTCTCTGTGGTCAGGACACACGTGCTTACCTGGTCACTTGACAGTAGGTAGATATACTTTTCATTGATTAGATATCATATTTGCTTAGCAGTTAATACTGTGAAACTGACCATTTCAGTTTGTTCAGTGATGTGATTCCAGTAATAAAATCTGGTCAGCTATTGTCTTAACATTTGTATAAGTGTACCAAATATTTGTATAATATATCAAATCTAGCTCCTCCTGTATTAGATGTCTAGCTCTAAGCTAAGGAAGGGACCTAGTCCCAATTTGTTAGGCCCTTGACATGCGTTGCTTAATAAATCTATGTGTTTAGAAGTCAAAACTTTGTTTCCTCAGTCATTTAAGCTTTTGTTCACTACCAGAGGAATTACTGGTCCTGGGCTCCCCCTTGAACCGAGGACAGCCTCCTAAACCAATAAGCAACTATATCCAGTTATTTAATTAGCACTAATCTGTTTGCAGAAAAGAAAGTTTATGAGTAGTCTGCAGGTAAGGAACTAATTGCCTAACACTGAGGAAGAAGCAAATTAAAGAGGAAAATCAGAAGCTTGCTGGGATTTCATTTCAGGAAGACTTTTCTGACTGAGATCAGAAGCTCTGCTGATGTTATTGTGTGCCTTTACTGAATTGAATATAAATAGCAGCAGTCCCTTTAGAAGGTTTATTTGGGAAAGGAGTTGATGGAAATGATGAACAAATATTTTATTGACACTCTTTGTTTAACATCAGTGTTACTGTCCAGTGATTACTTCCTCTACCCCTCTATAATATTTTTCAATTGTAACCTAGGAATATAATTAAGTAAAATAAACCAATGCATTAATCAAATATTAAAAATTTATGTTTCATTACATATCTTAAATTTACCTCTCCTGAAAAGAGGGAAGCACATTTGGCTGTTGGTCTTGTGAAGTTATTTTGAATGACTACATTGATTACAGTTTGTATGTCTTCTAACATTATTTTCCTTTTATAATAGACCATAGACTCACAGATTTTGAACTGAAAGGGACCTTCAGAGGTCATAGATTGTAATTCTTTCATTTTAAAAATAAGGAAACTGAGGCACAAAAAGTTTAAGTTACTTCACCAGGATTAAACAGTCTATGTCTAAAGTAGGTCTTCCTGACGCTAAGTACAATGCTTTTCCATTATTGTTGTTGTTCAATCTTCAAAGTCAAAGAGGACCTGTGACATCATGATTCTGGGGTCAGAGTACAATGTGTATAACTATGACTGATGAGTCCTATACAAGTTCAGAAGGCTCTATCACAGATTGGGCACAAACAATCCATTTAAGCATGTGTGAAGTTGATATCTCTCTGCACATCTCACGTTTCCCTTGTGCTACTTTGATTCTGCCTTGCTCTTGGACCATAGCACCTTCTTTGAGGTAGGCATGCCATGATAGGCAGTCTTGTGCCAGCATCTCCCTTGTGACCCAATTAATAATAAAGTTCTTAAGAGTCCCTGAGAGTGTCCTTGTAATTTTTCTTCTGACTGTGAGCTCTTGCCTTGTATGAGTTCTCTATAAAATAAGTCTTTTTGTTAAGCATTTGTTTGGCCTTTGGGCTCATGGCCAGTTTATCAGAATTGTGCTCTCTGCAGCAGAATTTGACTCTCTTTCAGTTTAGATCGAGAGAGGACCTCCTGTCCAGTGCCTTATCTTGTCAAGTAATCTCCAGAATCTTTCTAAGACAATTCATATGAAAGCAGTTCAGTTTGCTGGCATGGAATTGGTATATTGTCAATATTTCACAAGCATTCAATGCTGGAGTCCACACAATGGCTCTTCAATAAATCTTCAGCTTGGTAAGTAGCCTAATATCTCTTCTCTCTCATACATTCCTTCAGAGTCTCCCAAATACTGAGTTTGCTCTGGCAATGCAGGTATCAACCTTATTAGCAAAGTGGACATCTCTGGAAAATAAACTGTCAAAGTGAACTTCTCACAGGATTCCAAATTTCTCCATTTGCTGTAATCAATGGACAGTGAGATGCTGATAAATCTGAGGCATGAATTGAACTCAGGTCTGCCTAACTCCAAGTATAGTGCCTTATCCATCTTAACATGATCTACAACCCAGGGTGATCATTGTGTAATTTGTTCACCTTTTTATGCTTTTTTCTTATCTGGAACAGGTCTTACATCTTCTTTTCAGGGATAATTCTCCATAGTCATAATTTCTTACAGCAAAATCATATTCCTTTATATTCATTGGCCACAATTTATCTAGCCATTTACCAATGAATAGGTTCCTACTTTCCTTTAAATTCTTTTCTATTTTACAAATTTTTGTTTCTATAATTGTTTCTATAAATTGTTTTCTATAAATTATTTCTATAAATATATATGCATATATATGTGTGTATATATATACATATAATTATTATGATTAAAATTCTCTGGAGACCATATATTAATTTATAATGATTTATCAGTAAAGGTTAAAGAGCAAAATCATATGACCACCTGGTCACCCTAATTACTAACCATTTCCTGCTAGCTACTATGCTACCAAAAGTCTCCAGCTCAAAAGAAACCATGTGCTGCTCCATCACCTTTCTTATAATGCCAATGATGTCACTCCTTCTGCATCTCTCTGGTTGGATAGACTTGACCTCAGTCCAGGTCACAACCAAGTCTTCTGGATGCCAGGAGTCAAATGGTACTTGGGACCAGTCTCTTCCTGGAGCCAGAGAGCCATGAGACTGTTGGCATCTGTCCATTGTACGCATTCTTGCCCAGTCAAAGAAAGGGGCTGATATTGATCAAAGTGGAGTTTTCAAATGAAAAGGGGGGACAATTTAGATAAAATTCACACAATACATACATACATATATTGTTATACACAAGACCTTTCTCTTTTAAAAAAACATCTCTTTGGGATATATACTCTGTAGTGCTTTTGCTTGTATTAAGGTAAGTCTTAAGTGAGTCTTGGTAGGTTACACTCCAGATTTTATATGAATTTTATCATTATTTTGAATGAAATTTCATTTTTATATCTAATTTTTTCTTGTTTTATTAGTAAAAGATAGAAAAGCTGATTATCTTTGTGGATTTCCTTTATGTACTCTGCTTGATTCCAGTTGTTACTTGTTTCGATTAATTTTTTCTTTGAAACCCCGAGTTTCTCCAACTAAACTTTCCTATCATCTACAAATCAATATCATATGACTGTTATTTGACTGTTTGTTTCCTTGATTTCTTTTTTCCTTGCTATTGCTAGCATTTTGACAACTCTAAAAAAGAGTTGGGACAATAAGACATCCTTGTTTTAGCTTTGATCTCATTGCAGTGGCTTCTATTATAAAAAGTGCTGGGGAAATTGGCAGCTAGGTGGTCAGGCCTGGAGATGGGAGGTCTTGGGTTCAAATGCGACCTCATATACTTCCTAGCTATGGGACCCTGGGCAAGTCATTTAACTACCAGTGCCTAGCCCTTGTCACTCTTCTGCTTTAAAACTAGTACATAGAATTGATTCCAAGATGGAATGTAAAGTTTAAAAAAAATAGTGCTAGGTCTTGGTTTTAGACAGATTACTATTTCTGATATTGTGTAAGTCTATTTATTCAGGCCTAGAGACGGGAGGTCCTGGGTTCAAATCTGGCCTCAGACACTTCCAATGCCTGGCCCTTATCACTCTTCTGCCTTGGAACTAATGCACAGTATTGATTCTAAGACAGAAGGTAAGGGTTTTAAAAAAAGTATATTTATTGCCAAGTTTGAGTGTTTTAAACATAAATGCTATGCTGTGATGGAGGTTTTTCTCTATTGGAATAATTGTACAATTTGTATTATTTTGTTATTACTGTGATCTAAAATGGCTTTGATTTTCCTAATGTTGAACCATTCCTGCTTTCTAGGAATAAACCCAACATGGTTATAGTAAATATTTTAAAAATATGTTGCTATAGACCGTTCATTAGTATTTCAACATTTTGGCATCAATATTCATTTGTGTTATTGATCTCACTCTTTGCACTAGATAGTGGTCTGGTGTGTTCCCTATATTGTTCTATTTTTATTCCACCAAGTACAATATGACCCTCTCCAGGAATTATAGTCTGATTTATAGTAAATTACAAATATAATTTCATGTGCATCCATATGCATTGATTTGAATACATTTCATTTAAAAGTTCTAATGTTAGATGACTGAAATAAGTGAAGTGACGTAACCTGTAGGAATTTAACAAAGTTCTTTCTTGCTGCGGGTCAGTGTGGTGAGGCCTGTCCTTGGAAGGAGAAGACTTGGATAGGAGGCGTGGTTCCACACTTCACATTTGTGTGGCCTGGGAGGACACACTTAAGCCTCATGTATTTCTACCGCTCCCTCATGTATAAAAAGGGAATGATGTAATACCAATCTTCCCCTCTTGGATTATGGCTTGTCTTGGAGAAGGGGCCTGCACGTGCAGGGTTGTCCACGATGGAGCAGTCATAGTGGAGAGTTCTGACAAAAGGTGACTCATTGGAGAGGGAAAGGGCAAACCACTGCTGTATCTCTGCCAAGAAAAATCCATGGACAGGGGCTTGGCGTGCTAAGGGCCCTGGGGTCCTTAGAGGCAGATTTGGCTGAACAAGTAAAGTCCTTATGAGGTTGTCTTGAGGACCAAATGAGAAGATAGATCAATCAATTTGCCAACATTTGAAAAAATCACTATATTAGAATTGATACCAGTGATCAATTCTGAGACAAAAGACTGGTTAGGGCTAGGCAATTGGAATTATAAGGATGATATTAGAAATTAAGTCTTGTTATATTAGTTTAGAGAAGTGTCTAAGGTCAGAATTTAACCCAGGACCTTCTGTCTTTATCCACTATATAATCTAGCTGCCTCAATCAATCAACATTTATTAAGCATCTAGTTTAATTTTTTTAAATCTAATTTAATTTAATTAAACACCGTGCTAAATAATATAAAATATCAAAATATATAAGCTAAAAATAATAATATATAAGCTAAAAAGTAATAAAAAGTAATAATATATGTATATAAAATATATGTATAAATATACATACATACATACAGGCATATGCATTTTATGTGTGCCTGGGTGTATACAGACAAATAGAAAATAAAGCTTTGTAACCATAAATAAAATGCTATGTAAATGTGACAGGTACAGGTGCATGCTGGTATGTGCAGGGCACATGTCCCAGGTGATAGTCAAGGTCCTGCATTAATAGTATGATGCATATCCATTGCATGTCCTGTTTTCTTTACATCTCCAGAAAAGTAGGCTGTCTCTTATTCATTAATTAACCAGCAAGGACGACTCTCTCTCTCTCTCTCTCTCTTTCCTTCTCCCTCTCTCTCTCTCTCTTCCTCTCCCTCCATCTATCCCCCTCCCCTTTCTCTGTCTCTGTCTCTCTCCTCTCTCTCTCTCTCTTTCTCTGTCTCTTTCTCTCTCTCTCTCCTTCTCCTCTCTCTCTCTCTCTCTCTCTCTCTCTCTCTCTCTCTCTCTCTCTCTCTCTCTCCCTCTCTCTCTCTCTCTCTCTCTTCCTCTCCCTCCATCTATCCCCCCCTTTCTCTTTCTCTTTCTCTTTCTCTCTCTCCTCTCTCTCTCTCTCTCTCTCTCTCTCTCTCTCTCTCTCTCTCTCTCTCTCTCTCTCTCTCTCTCTCTCTCTCTCTCTCCCTCTCTCCCTCTCTCTCTCTCTCTCTCTCTCTCTCTCTCTCTCTCTCTCTCTCTCTCTCTCTCTCTCTCTCTCTCTCTTTCTCTGTCTCTGTATCTTTCTCTCTCTCTCTCTCCCTCTCCCTCTATTTATCCCCCTCCCCTTTCTCTGATTCTGTCTCTCTCTCCTCTCTCTCCCTCCCTCTCCCCTTTCTCCCTCTCTCCCTTCATCCCCCCCTCCCCTTTCTTTGTCTCTGTCTGTCTGTCTGTCTGTCTCATGATAACAAGCAGCCAGTTAACACTTGAAGCCTCTTGATGTAATTGGCTGAGGAGATGAAATGACACTCTCCGAAGTCAGCACCCCTAGAGGTAGGATGCTATACCCTTTCCCCAGATGGGTTTTGTGGCAGGCCTCCTCTCCCTTCCACTGACTAAAATACTAATATGTCCTAAATAAACAGATAAGAAACTGTTCTGGGTGGCAAGTAGGGTCAGGAGAGCCGAGTTCTGGTCCAATCAGCACCCCCTCAGGGGTCTGAGAGGTTTGCTGCATGTGGAGGGAAACAGTAGTTGAGTATCTGATGAGAGAACAGATACTAGTTTGGGGAAAGAAACAGGGTCTTCTCTTGTGGCTTCAGAAATCCTTCAACCTTTCAAAAAACTGCACTTTCTAGCTCCCAGGCTCAAGGCAGAAGACCAAGAGGCTCTTCAGAATCCTCCCAGCCAATTGTTCTTGTCCCACAAGCCTTTGCTCCTCAGACTGCCACTCCACTCCTGTCAATCATCCTCAGAATTCCAAACCTCCTTGCCCCATCCTAACAGTAAATAGCTGTGTGTATCTAAAATACTATAGGAAGAGAAAAGAGAGGCAGACAGACAGACAGACAGACAGATTGACAGAGAGACAGAGGCATAGAGAGGATGTATATGTGTACCTGCTAGGTACCTCTCAAAGTTGTTGTGAGAATCAAAAGAGACATACATATAGGTACCATAAGTCATTCACAGTTTCTTTCTCTTTTCTTTCTCCTGCATTCCTTCTATTGACAAATATTGACACACACACACACACACACACACACACACACACACACACACACACATATATATATATGTAAATAGAGAAGTTATAATCAATCATAATGTTATATGCAGGGTAATATAACATTAAAAACTACTATGCAAGTCTAGAATTATGAATTATCTAAAGAACAAAAAAATTGGGGGATAAATGATTGCCATTGGTAGGTATAGTGAGGGAAGTTGAAAATATGTAAGTGATGGCTAGTTGCACAGTGGATGGTGCTGGTCCTGTAATCAGGAAAACTTATTTTCCTGAGTTCAAATCTAACCTCAGACACTTAGTAGCCATGTGACCTGAGCAAGTCACTTAACCTTATTTGCCTCAGTTTCCTCATCTGTAAAATGAGCTGGAGAAGGAAATGACAAACCCCTGTAGTATCCCTGTGAAGAAAACTCCAAATGGAGTCATGAAGAGTCAGACATGCCTGAAAAATGACTGAACAACAATAAAGTGGTTTTCACAACAAGCTGGAGTAGTAATAGTCAGCAGCTTCTGTCCATTCCAGCCACACCCATTCTTGGGAAATGGATGAGTGGAGCCTGGCTGCTTGCAGCCCCTCTCTTCCTTCTCCTCCTTCTCCTCTTCTGCCCTTCTTTCTTCAAAACAAAACAAAAACTCCTCCTTCCAAACCTTTCACAATGCCACCTCCCATCCAGTCCCAGGGGAGGGAAATTTCTATTGTCTGCTTGAACACAATTCCCCAAAGTCCACATAGATAGAATCTGGAAACTTTCATTCTTTGTTTGCACAAAGGTCGCTCTCTCACAACGTTGTTCCATATCTATCCACAGCAGCATGTGGTGCCAAGGGTGTTAGGATGATTCTAATGATATCATGCAACCCAAACTAAGGATGAAAGTTCCTGGAAAATAGGAACATCTGGAAATTCTCTGAGAGAGCATTTTTGACCTTGGGAATTCCACTTGGCATATTAATTTCATTAGGGATTTTCCCCCTCTATGTCTGCAGTTTTCCTCCCTTTGAGGTAGGAATAAATAAAATTAATTTGAGTTACAAGGTAGTTAAGGTCATATATATATATATACATATATATTCATACACACTAATATGTATATATGTGCATATTATGCGCATCTATGTATATTTATAACAGTTTCCATATATCTAAGATGTAAGTTATACCCTCTAAAATGAGAAAATAGGATAATCAAATAAGAGTCAAATCCCTTCATTTTATTGATAAGGCAACTGAGCCCAAATGTGCTTACATTTCCTTGAAAGGATATGTAATTAGAATGTTACCCTAAAAACTAAAATCCCTAGCAAAACTATGATTCCCAGAACCCCACTCACTTCCTGTTGTTAAGTGCTGAAGTAGACAGGATATAATTTGGGTGGAGGTCTGTCTCTTTCCCTCTTTCCCTCTCTCCTTTGTAAGAGAGGAAAGCAGATTCATCATGCTGGAAGACCAACTTGAGTCCTGGAAGGGCAGGATGGATGGAGAATCCTGGTGAAAGAACTGAGAGAATCCAAGCAGTTAACTCACTTCTCTTTGAGGAACCCTCCAGAGAGGTTGGGCTGAGAGAACCTCTGAGTGTGGATCATCCTTCTGTGAATCCAGACCCCCTGAATCCAGTGGAAAACAACAGGAGTGGATAGGACTTTGATGGAAAGCTATCCATCCTAGGAAGATTTCCTCTCTCCCTCTAAAGCAATCCTTGAACTTCATATTATAATTAGGACATATTATAATAATAGAAGTCAGGACATCTATCACAATTGACCCCAGAGGGTCAGGCAGGTGAAGTCAACTGTTAATCCTTAGGGACTTCCTATTTCCCACTTTCCCATTACCTTATCCCACAATTGCACTTACTCTACCTTGTGTGTGTCCCTCAAGAATAAATAGTTGTTTCTATAGATTAAGTGCCTGCTCATAATATTTTGGGAGAGGGACCTGAAGCTTAGGGGAGGAGAACTATATTTCCTCCCCAAGGAAGAAGAAGCAGTTCAGTTTTGGATTTTACTTCAATCCAGTCTCTCAAGAAATTATAGTCTGTGAATCTGAAGACAGCCTGTGTGGGTTTACTAGGGAAAGAGAGGGGAGAAACAATCTCCCTCTCTCCACCTTTTAGCTCCATTCCACCTCTACCTCACTCTAGTCCTGAATGAAGTAGTGGGGGACTCCATTTCTCCCCTTCCATTACATTTTCCTGTCTTGGCTTTGGTGGAGTGGGGATTTTTGAGCAGGTAGAAAAACGTAGTCATGTGGTTCTGTTTTGTCTGATAATAAACTTTATAAAAATAATACTTGAAGTATTGCACATTAATTTAAATCTCACAAGGAACATATGAATATTATATGTATGTGTATTGCTCTGTGTGAAGAAATAGTGAATATATGCTAAAACATTTTAAATGCTGTAAAAATTGAGCATTTGGCAAGTTGAAGGAGTTAGGGCCGTGTTGGCAAACCTATGGCCCAGGGTGTTGAGCTGGATGTGCCTCTCTCCTTCTCCACACTTGCCTGAGGACATTTCTCCCACTACTTGCTCCTCTGCCCAGCAGCCCAATGGGAGTGTTTCCTCCCTTCCCTATCTGGGGTAAGGGGACAGCTCACATGCATTGTGAGGGTTGTAGTTTGGGCACTCAGCCTCTAAAAGTTTACCATCACTGATGGGGTAGGGGGAGTCCTGCCTTCATGATCCAGAGCTACTTCTGCAGGGGTAGAAGACAAGAGTCCTGGAGTCTTCTATGGTGGCAACAGCAATTAGGCACTGATAAAAGAAATTCACTGGCCTGTGCTTGGGTAGCAGGGGGAAAATGAGCTCAGTAAAATTTGTTGAAACTTCTAAGATTTACTACTTCTTCCTGAGGGAGGAGAGAGAACAGGTGGGCAAAAGTCAGTTGGAATGAAATTAAAAGTGTATTCAAATTTTGTACAAGCCTAAAACTTTAGAGGGAGCCAAGTATGATTTAGGAAAACACACACACACACACACAGAGACATAAGTATATGTTTATCCACATGTGTTTATTTACACATTTATCTCAATCCTATCTATTTTTTCAAAGTCTAACTCAAATTCTCCTTTCTCTGAACACTCAACCCTACAATAGTTTGGGGATCAAAGATGATCAATTTAGACCTGGGAAGGTCCATCATTTAAAGACCATCTAGTCTCTCCCATTTTACAGATGAGGAAAATAAGGTCTAGAAATGTTACATGTATTGTCCAGATGGAAGATTTCTCATCTGGACCCAGGTAGGATCTCTTACTCAAAATCCAATAATCTTTTCATTTTATTATTCAGTACCTTTCACTTTATCCATGGTTTTATTTCCCCCCAAATTCAATCTCAAAATCCAGAGGAAGGAGAAGAGGAAAAAAGGAAGTTGCTACCAGATAAGGGAGAAGGATGGCACATGGTTCAAGGACTTTTGAAGGTGGGAGACATACATTGGTACCTGAGCACATACAAATGATAGACAGATATATAATCTGCCAGCCTGGGGCCGGGTGGGTAAAATAGGGCAACATTCTCCTTTCTCTTTTCAGGAGGTCTCTCAGGGTGGCAGTATGCCCACAATGGTGGTTTTTTCTATCAATCAGTTCTGCTTTTCCTTGAAGGTTCTTTTTTGTTTGCTTGTTTGTTTTTGGTGAGGGGAAGGAGAATGAGGATGGAAGGTCATGGAGCACCAAGCTAAGGGGCAAGCACAGGGAAAGAAAGCACATAGATACGGTCCTTTGTTTACATCCCTGGTTTCATCATGCACTATAGGTCTTAGAATATATCCCCCACAGATGCTGAGCCCTACTGTACTTCTTTCTCTTTCTGAACTCTTAGAGTATGTAATATCTCTAAATAGCACACATATTTCCCTATATCTTAGTTCATTTAACTTCAAGGAACATTTGCTAAGTTCCTACTGTATGCAAGGAACTGTGCTTGTCACTCAGGAATGATGGCAGAAAAGAACTTGCCTTTGGGTGGCTTACTGTCACTTAGTTAACACAGAGGAGATATCACAGATTTATGAAAGTTGCCTCAGCCTGAGTAATAGCAGCTATTTCAAAGTATCCTTGAATTAATCAATAACTACAATTAACTACAATAACTCCTCACCTATTGTGGGAGTTACATTCCAGAGACCCCTGTGATAGGTGAAAATCCACAAAGTAGAGGTGTTATATTTATTTTATTATTTATATATATTTTAAGGCTTTATAAACCCTTCCCACACTCCTATAAATCTTTTCCACACTCTCATTTAACCTATAGTCACTGTGCCAATTAGCACCCAGGACACAGAACACAGAGCTGTGGTTGGTTGCCTTTCATTCCATCAGTCAATAGTGTGCCATGATAAGTGTAACTCCATGATACAGAATTTTATATATAAATGTATATTTATATATTATATTATAATAGTTAAAGGGAATTGTAGAGAGGATTGAAGAGAGGACGGGGGGGGGGGTAAAGAAGGTTTTGTAACAGGGAATGGAGGTATTGAAGTGAAAGAGGGACTATGACTGCCAGTGAGGTAAAAGGAGATACCCCCTGCTGAGAAGCCATCTCTGAAAAATGGGGTTCCTGAGAGATGAACCACTTATGATAGCCTGAGGGGACATCTTCTCTATTGATTGATGTTGAAGATACCTCAGAGCAAGTAAGCAAGGACTCCCCTGAGGGACAAGCCTCCCCTGGAACCAAGGTCGCCCATCAGGGGTCTGATAAGGACTGTTTATGGTTGAATGGCTGTCCTTGGGCTCAGCTCCCTCTATGTCTCCCTGAAATGATAGTCCTCTTATCTGACTGTGGTTATTTAAATAAAGATGAATTTAATAACAAGTTTGGATTGGGGAGGTATCAGGGAAGAGGGAATTGGGATTTCCCTAGATTGGGTTTGAGTCTCTTTCAGCTTTTGAGCTGAGGCCAGGCCTCATAGGCTGGTGGAGGATTTCTTTTATTCCTGTCTATGCTAATCTATGCTAGCTTTCTTAAGTTCAAAGTCTTTAGCAGTAGACAGCAAGAGGAAGAAGAGGTTCTGATATTCAGAGCTGGTAGGGCCTGTCTTTTTAGGCTGATGCTCCTAAAGACTGGCCTTACAGTTCAAACTTCTCCCCTTAAATCCTTTTGTTTAATGACACGATCACAGGAATCCAGGTAGAGCACACAGCTGGGAAATATTCAGGAATAGAGGAACTTCTCTCCATACACAGGGAGAGAGGCTCCTTCTAGTCCGAGGGCCAGGGGAGAGAGCCCAGACAAACTGTCACACTCTAAGTTCCCTTACACCCACCAACTGTCATTCTTGTCAGTATCTTCTCTCTAACATTCCATCAGCTATTTGTTCCACCTGAGTGACAGAAAGTCCAGAACTTGATTCAGTTTTCCTTTCTACAATCATCCCCTTTTTTGTTGTGACCTTCTGAAGGTCACTTATTTTTATTATACTTACCAATCTACTAAATCTAAATACTAACTACTCCCCCCAAATAATAAACTTCCCTCAATTACTCTATCACTATTCTATGCTAACTATCTACTCTAAGGAATTCTATGCAAGAAAGTTTGGGTAAGGGTAGTTTTAGGCTTTTACAATAAATTCAGTGCAATAAATGTTTTAACAAAACCATTACAAAGAAATCTGAATCTTAGTGCTAATACTACTTACTCTTGCTAAGTTAAACTAATACAAATATTTTTCCTATTTTATATATCTATAATTATTTATAAACTATTTTATCTATATATATTTCCATTATACACAATTTCAGCATCAGCTTTACAATAAACAATTAAAACTTTACTATCTGCAAATTCAGGTTGTCTATTTCTAAGTATAATTAACTGTCTATGCTATGTTTAACTTAACTTACACCTAATCTATTCTCTACTTATAACTATTCTCTAAATCCCTAGTCTAATCTATAACCTAATTTCATGTACAACATATATTCATGCTATGCTAAATATTTGCAGACTCTATCACTATGTTACTAATCTAATTATAGTATATACATTATTTACATATAATAGAATAATATACATAGTTCCCTAATCTTGATGTCAAATAGAAATATCTATTGACCTTTCTATTTGCCTAAGATCTTATGGAACTAACTATATACATATTTACATTTTAAATAAATACAATTTCAGACACATGTTTATTTAAACAAGGTCTCCCAATATATGTCAGTTTGTGATTTTGTGCTTTGTGTCTAATAATGTTGCATTGAATGAATACTTATCAAGTTTCTTCAGATTTCCACTTCTCATATTGACTGATGGATCTCTTCTTTCTTCCAAGTTATGTAGTGTTATATGCTATTTCCCTAATATGTGAAATTAATTTTGTTTTATGATTTCGCTGCACTCAGTCTTGAATATAAGTCCTGTTATTCATCTGTCCTCTTCTTATATAAACAAATTTACAAAGTTCAAAGTTTTTGCTGTCAATTTCAGTTTTTTCTCTTTGTTTCTTCTCTCTAGCAACTTTTCTTGATGCTTTTCCTCTGGGATGCTTTAAAATCTTTTTGTCTGGGCTGGTTTAAAATCTTTTCCTCTGGGCTGGAAAGTTGTCTTCTTCTCATCACTGTGGTAAGTTTGACTGCTGGGATGTCGTTGTCTAGAACATTATGTGTCACTATTGTTTCTTTGTGGTGTACTTTTTGACGTTAATCACTTTTTGTTTTCATTTTCTTATTTTCATTTCACAGTACTATCTTTTGTGTAGCTCTTCATCTTCTACATCTGTTACAGGGGTATCGAATTTTTCTGGTTTTATGTGAAAAAAATATAGGAGAAATGGCCTTGGTCAATGCTTAGATATTAAGTAACTGGCTATACAACCAATTAAAAAGACAGATCTAACTATATTTAAAGGGGAAGCTAGGTGGCCTAGTAGATAGAATGTTGGGCTTAGAGTCAGGAAGACTCATCTTTCTGAATTCAAATCTGGCCTCAGATACTTATTAGTTCTGTGACCTTGGGCAAGTCACTTAACCTTATTTGAATCAGTTTCCTTATCTATAAAATGAGCTGGAGAAGGAAATGCCAAAGTACTCCAGTATCTGTGCTAAGAAAAACACAAATGGAGTCAAGAATAGTTGGATGTGAGTTGAAGACAACTGAATAACAGCAATCCCACATGCAGGACAGGAATTCCTCCTTCTCTAAAACTTATGGGACTGACTGGTTGACCTAATGAGTCTAAAAATATTTAATAACAATGCTAATTATTTTTATCTTAGTATTTCTGGAAAGAGAATTATTAGTCAAGATTTTGTTTTTTAGCTTTTTGAACCAAGTTTTTTTCAGGATGTATCGGTGAGATTCCTGTTTGAAAACCCCAAACCCCAAGCCTTATTAATTTATTTTAAAGTTTTAACCAAGAACTATTTACTTTGAACATATAAAGCTGATATGCAAAGATTAGCCCAACTTCTTTTATACATGAGCATTCTAGGTGGGTTTGAAAACCAAAGAACAATAAGAACATTTTTACTAGACACTAAGAAATTAATGAATCCAGATTTTTCACTATGGCACTGGAGAACACTAGCCTGAGAATGTGTTGTCTTTATGGTATCTGACTGAAAGAAGGAATAGAGGAGGCCAGGGGGCAATACATCCCTGAGTCCCAGTCTCTTGGCATAGTGGCAGAAAAATTAGAGAGGCTGCTGTGCTGTGATATCCCATAGTGTGCTCAAAGATCTCCAGTTATGAGCTGTGCTCATCTGGTCTGTGGAGGAAGTCAAATGCTGTGATAGAATTGTCATGGAAAGGATGAGATAACTTTGAAGAAACTATAACAGACATATCTCTATCAACTCACACTCAAGAAAAAATGTGAAGGCTAAACTCAATTGTCATGGCATGCAGAATTAACCATGGAATCTTTTGCTTACAAAATACTAGCTTTCCAGTATCCAGGAGGCAAAAAGAACCATTGTCCAAAAAATAGAGGTCCAGATTCCGTCTGTAAGTCAGCTGCAAGAGGCCATCAAACTTGTAAACACTCACTACCAGTTGGCTTCCTACCAGTAAGACAGTCAATTGCCATTTTGAAAATTGTTTGTTTCCAGCCAATGTTATTAAGTCTTTTGTTTCCATAAGCATAGAGTTGTCCATTTTTGAAGCATGTTTCACATTAGCTTGCTTATTTTAAAATTCCCTGAATTGCACATCTTACCCAAGAGATCTATGTTGCATGCTAAGCAATGTAACACATTGCCCAACTGGGCAAAGGTGATCTCAGTCATTTGTAGGACGGGGAAATTCCAGGCATGTTTTATGGAAATACATTCATTTGTGTGTATATATGTATGTAAACAGGAGGCTTGGAGGAGAACAGGATCATTAAAAACACTGAGCAAAGGAAATTTATAAGTTTGAACAACATGTACAATACAAACTAGACTTTGCTATCATAAAACAAGCACCCTACTTCCGTTCTTTGGATTCCACCATTTTGCCCAATTCTTGATTTTTTTTTCAAAGCCTAGGACTCCAATAGTATTCTTCTATAGCTAGGGTTAGGAAAAGAAATTCTCCACAGCTAACTGGGATGATTATTAAAATAAAACCTCTACTTATATAAAATTATTTATAGTTGCTCTTTTTGTGGTGACAAAGAACTGGAAACTAAAGGGTTGTCCAACAATTGAGGAATGACTGAACAAGTGGTGGTATATGCTTGTCATGGAATACTACTGTGCCATTATAAGTAACTAACAAGATGATCACCAAAAAATCTGAAAAGACTTATATGAAGTGATGCAAAGTAAAATGAGGAGAACAAGAACGCTCTGCACATTATCAACAATAATGTATGATGATTATCTGTGAATGCTTAACTACTATCAACAAGGCAAGGATCCAGGACAGTTCCAAGGGACTCGTGATGAAAAAAAGGATATCCACCACCCTAAAAGGAACAGATAAAATTTGAATGCAAATTGAAATATGCAATTCTTTGCTTTATTTACTCCATGAATTTTTCTCTAGTGTGTACAATATGTGACAAACATGGAAATATGTATTATGTGATAATATTTGTACAACTTATGTCATATTACTGGATTTCTTGGGGAGAGATAAGGGTTGGGAGGGAGAAAGAGAATATAAATTGCATATCATATTATGTGCAAATATCATGAGATAAATATTTAAAAATTATATTTATATGTAATCTGGAAAAATATAATTTATCATATATATATTTTAAAAATGCTATCTTATTGTTAGATTGAAAAATGGTTTTACTTATTAAATTAGTAAGGGAAAGAGGCAGCTAGCTGTCATATAATATATGGCCCACCTGATTTGGAGTAAAAAAGGCCTGAGTTTGAATTTTATCTCAGATGCTTAATGGCTGTGTGACCTAGGGCAAATCATCTAATCTCTCTTAATCTCAACTTCTCCATCTATAAGCGGGGATAATAATTGTACCTACCTTTAAGGATTGTAAAGATAAAATAAAATAACAATCATAAATAAATGCAATGACTTTGTAAACCTTAGTGTTTTATAAATAATAGTTATTATTATTAAAACTATCATGAGTTAGCATAGATGTTTTGATTTTAAAGGTACCAGGTTATTTTTCTTACTTTGATAGTCTAACTGAGGAAATCCCATCTTAGAATTCCATATCCATAAAAATAATAGGAAAAAAAAAGACCTATTTGTACAACAATATCTATTGCAGTTCTTTTTGTGTAGCAAAGAATCAGAAATTGAGGGGTTGTCCATCAATGTGGCAATGACTGAATAAATTGTGCTGATTGTGATAAATTTTCAACTATAAGAAACGATAAGCAGGATGATTTCAGAAAAACCTGGAAAGACTTACATGAACTGACGCAAAGTGGAGTGAGCAGAACCAGAAGACCATTGTACAATGAGGCAACAATATTTTTTGATGAACAACTCAGAATGACTTAGACATTCTCAGTAATACATTGATCCATGAAAATCCCAGACTTATGATGAAAAATGCCATCTGCCTCCAGAAAAAGAACTGATAGAGTCTGAATGCAGATAAAAATATACTATATTTTACTTTCTTCTTCATTTTTTTAATTTGAGACCTCTCCCACAAAATGACTACTATGAAAACATGTTTTACATGATTGCACCTGCAAAATCTTTATCAGATTGCTTACTGTCTTAGGGACTGGGGAGGGCTGGGAGGTAGGGTAGGAAAGAAGGAAAGAAATTTGGAACTCAAAAAAATTTTAAATGAATGTTAAAAAAACATTTTACATGTAATTGGGGGAAAATAAAATGCCATTAAAAATGAAATAAAGTAGTGGGGAAAAATATTTTTACATCCACATATTTGACTGAAAGCTAAGACCTTCATTAAAATACAAATTCCTATGAGGGACGATTTATCACAGTGGAAAGAGCATTAGCTTTGGAATCAAAAAAACAGGGTTTGAATGCCAGCTTTGCCATGTCTACCTTTATGATGTTGAGCCAATAGCTCTATACCTCTGAACTTTGGTTTTCTTATCTGTAAACTAGATGACTTCTATGGTCTCTTCCAGCTCTAAATATAATTCCATTATAAAAAAAGCTCTACAGCATGCATAGAGCTACCTTGCCTATTTCCAGCAAGCACTGAAGGATTCAGGTGGTTGGGCGATGGCGAAGATATTCCTTTATTGGGCACTGAGTAGGAAAAGCCATTGACCCAGTGGATCTTCAAAAGGAGGTAACATGCCTTCAGTCTCTTTCTGGGCCATGTATCATGTCAGAACTACTTAAACTTATCCCTGCATGAGAGGGTAGGGAAGACTGTCATGCTTCTCCTCTCTTCTCATCCCTCCAACAAATAAGTATAGATAAAATTCTTGTACTGGCAATCTCTGCCTTCCCCCCCTAAAAAGTTCCATTCTACACCCCAATTCTATCACTTCCCTATTAAAAACTGGGGAACATTGCTTTATTTATCATTGGTCCTCTGGAATAATGATTGACTGTCTAGCAGTGGGTTGCTTATTGTTTGCCTGAAATTAGAAACTGAAATTTGGCAAAGAGTGGTAACTCTTTAATCTATTTTCAGTCAATTGTGCCTAGTTCTGAATAGATGGGAAGAGTGTTTAGTGGTCAAATTTCACCTATTTCCTAATGTAGCAAACCCTAAGCAAGAATTCAATGAAGAGGATCAATCATATCTTGGGATGATATCTTGACTTAAATAAATTAGATTTAAGTGAGCTAGAGCTGCACAAAGTCATCAGCCTCACTCTCTCTCTTCCAGAGCCATTCAAATCTAGTGACAAGACAAAAGTTAGGACAATTGGAGATGGCCTGGGATACAGTAGATGACCTTGGCATCTTCCATGTCTGACCAAGCTCTAAGTGCTTCACAGCTTCAGCCACCTGCATGGCTGCTAGAACAAATTTTTCACTTCTACCCATTCCACTGGGGGAACTCTTCCCATAACTGGGGTAGCCATCCCCTAACTTGCTGACCAGCTTGAGATCTGTCGATTACACTCACCTTGGTTTAGCTGGCCCATTAACACTTTTACTGGGGTCTGGCTGCTAGGCATGCTAAAACTTCTTTGAGTCACAGGTGAGTGTTGAGTGCCAGGTGAACACCAAAAGTAAATACTAGTGAAAAGGGCTTTTCAAGCCCTCACTCAAAGGTGATAGTACTCTTGGAATGCCCCATACATGCTGAGGAAAAGAGTATCACCTCCCTTGAAGAATTGCTGTGAGGATCAAATGAGATATGTGTTTATGGGTCCATGGGGATATGATTGGGGATGTTGACTTTAAATGATCACCCTTGTGCAAATATCAATAATGGAAATAGGTCTTGATCAACCACACATGTGGAATTGTGTGTTGGCTACAAGAAGGGGATGGGAGGAGGGGAGAGAAAGGACATGAATCATGTAAGCATGGAAAAATTTTCTTAATTAATCAATTAAATAAAAAAAAGATATGTGTTTAGAAAAAAACAAAACAAAAAGCACTCAGTGGAATGCCTGCCACATAGTAGGCTCTCTATAAATGCTTATTCCCATCTTTTCTCCTTCCTACCTACTCAAGCCTATTCCCTGACATAGCATCTCTAGTGACATAGTTAATCACATCACCACTCTGGTGCCTGCAAAAGAGAATCAGGGTTGTGTGTTCCTCTTAGGAGTAATAGAATCTCTCTTTCTCCTTTTCTTTATAACCAATGTGGTATAAAGAATCAAAAGCAGCATGGTCTGAGAAAACGCACATTATAAGCACATTTTGAAATTTATTACTCTAAAAATGACAAGTCTACCTTACTTTCTATTATGCCTCTGCTCCTAAATCATTATATGCATTAATATTTTTCTAAATAAAATAATACAGTAGAGCATCTGAATAATTTTAAAAAGTCTCTTGGTAAGTTGTTTTAGAAAGTGACAAATCTTTTTAAAATACAAAGAATCCCTCTGATTTTTTGTACATCTGTTTTTCTTAAAGTTGGATCTATTAGCATTTAAATGCACATTCTCTTTGCTAAAAATGAAGGTACAAGGGTTTCTTTTTATAATATATGGATTTGAGTGTGTATAGGGAAGGAGACAAAAATGGTATATAACTCACATGTTCATAAAATAAATCACATTTTATTTAAACATATTTTAAATGTACCAGAGGAGCTAAGTAATTAAAAGAATTCTATCATAGATCATGTTATCAAGCAATCTCACTCAGACTCATTTTTTAAATGGGAAACTAGACTTTCATGCATCATATTTTTATTAAACTGAAATGAACCTGTATATTCCTAACTCTTACAGAATCATGGCTCTAATAAATATGGTAGAAGATGGATATATTTGTCTGGGAATCATTTTAAGAAAAGTCAATAAACAATGAATAATAGTAACAGTAATGACTCTATTACCACCACCACTCCCACCACTGTTACTACTGCATCTTACCTTTGAAAAGGCAAACTGGCATTTTGGATAGAGTCAGCCTTGGAGTCAGGTCAGTTTTGTTTTAAACCGTTGCCAACTGTCTTAGAAGCAAAACTAAGTATATGTTATAAGGCAAAAGAGCAGTAAGGCTTAGGCAATTGAGGTTGTGACTTGTTTAGGGTCTCACAGCTAGAAAATATCTGAGGTCACATTTGAACTCAGGTCTCCTGCCAATAGGTCTGGCTCTATATATTCACTGAGCTGCTTGGCTGCCGCTACCAGATTTTTTAAAAGCAAGATTTTGAAGGGAAATAATACAGGACAAGTAGGTGAGTGTCAGACTGCCAAGGGTCTTCAGTACCAATCTGAGAACTTTGCACTTAAGAAGCTAGTCCCTTTCCCTGGTGCCCCTAAGGCAGGAGTTCTGAATCTATGTCCTGTGAACGTGTTATTAAAACTATTTTGATAACTCTTTCATTGTAATTGGTTTTTCTCTGTAATCTTTTGAATTTTATTTTATGTATTTAAAAATATTCTTAGAAGGGGGCCATAGGTTTCAGTTAACTTCCAAAGGGGTCCATGACACACAAAAAAGTTAAGAAATCATTCTGTGAGGTTAGTTCCTATCCCCCAGAGAAAGTAGGAAGTCACTGAAAATTTTGAAATAATATTGCCTGCAAAAGAAAGTGATTTTCTTTCACAAAACTTATATTTTAAGGATGTCAAATTAGCAATTAAGTGGTGGGAGGATATGAGAGAGAAGAGAGAGGATAGCAGGCAAATTAATTAGGAAGCTTCTGTCCAAATAAAAGGCAATGAGGACCTGAAGAACTGAGTGGAGATGATGTCATGGGATGGGGACAGATGTGGGAGATATTATGGAAATAGAACCACACTCAGCAATTGATGAACTATATGGCAGAAGAGAATAGTGAGAATCAAGAATGGCTTCAACATTGTGAACATGGATGGGTATAAATTTGAGACAGAGGGTTCGGTGGGTTGAGAACTAGGGGTAGAGATGGGAGGTCTTGGGTTCAAATTTGGCCTCAGGTATTTCCTAGCTATGTGACCCTGGGTAAGTAATTTAACTCGATTGCTTAGTCTTTACCATTCTTCTGCCTTGGAACCAATATACAGTATCATCTCTACAATGGAAGGTAAGGATTTAAAAAAAAAGAATTGAAATTTGAAGGATGTATGGATTTGTAGAAAAAAATAACAAGTTCAAGCTCTATTTTGGGTATAATCAGTTTGAGAAGTTGCTGGAGTATCCAGATGACAATGAAAGCCTAAATTGTAATCAAGAGGTAAATGATACAGGCAGCATAACTCAATGAACTTAATCTGGAATAGGGCCTTTGAGATTTTCTGAGTAGATGGGAGGTACTTGGGGAAGTTAGAAAATGCTACCAGTGGGAGAGTAAGAAGTGTACATCATATGGTAAATCCAAAGGAAAAAGGAGCAGAGGTTAGATATTATGAGGGAGTGGAGAGGGATTGATAAGGAGGAGAGGGACAGAATAAGCATCAATCAAGTTTCTACTATATGCCAGACACTTTCCTAATATTATCTCAGTTAATCATCACAACAACCCTTTGAGGTAGATGCTATTATTATCGTCATTTTACATTAGTATCATTGCCTTGTGGTGGCAGAGAGGCTTGCTTAGTACAGTGAAACTATGAGGCAGACAGGGTGAAAAGGGGAATTCTGACAAAAGGTGATTCACTGCAGAAGGAAATGGCAAACCACTCTAGTATCTTTGCAAAGAAAACCACATGGACCAAATTGCCAATATTCGTTGGATTATAGAGAAAACAAAGGAATTCAGAAAAAAAAATCTACTTTTTCATTGACTAAAGCTTTGATTATATGAATCATAATGGAAAAGGTGTATACTGTCACCTCGTTTATTTAAATTATGGGCATAATACATCATGTGAAATGCCAGGATAGATGAATCAAAAGCCAGAATTCTGATTGCTGGGAGAAATATCAACAATATCAGATATATAGATGATACCATTCTGATGGTAGAAAGTGAATAATTAAAAAGTCTCTTGATGTGGGTGAAAGAGGAAACTGTAAAAGCGTAAAAGCTAGTTTGAAGCTTAACATAAACAAAAAACAAAAACCTAAGATCTTGGCAACTGGTCCCATCACTTCCTGGCAAACAGAGAGAGAAGAAATGGAAGCAGTGTCAGATTTTATATTCTTGGACTCAGAGATCTCTGCAGATGGTAGAGGCAGCCTTGAAATTAAAAGCCATCTTGCTTCTTGAAAGGAAAGTTGTGGCAAATCTGGACAGCACACTAAAAAAAAAAACAAAGATATCACATTGCCAACAAAGGTCCATATATTCAAAGCTATGGTTTTTCCAGTAGCAACGTATAGCTGTGAGAATTGGAGTATAAGGAAAACTGAGTGACACAGAATCACTGCTTTTGATTTGGGGTGTTGGAAATGACTTTTGAGAGTCCCTTGAATAGCAAGGACATCAAATCAATTAGTACTTCATAGAAATTAATTCATACTATTCACTAGAAGGTCAAATACTGAAGCTAAGACTCGTTGGAAAAGACCCTGGTATTGGGAAAGATTGAAGGCAAAAGGAAGAGGGGTGGCAGAGGATGAGGAGAGATAGTGTCATGGAAACAACAAATATGAGCTTGGACAGGTTTCAGGAGATAGTGGAGGATAGAAGGGCCTGGTTCATGAGATCACAAAGATATTAAGATATGACTGAATGACCATACAACAATAAAAACAAATGGAGGCAGACAGAGGTTAAGTGATTTCCCAAGATGGAACAGCCCAGAAACGTGGAAGTCCAATTTGAGTTTAGGTCTTCCTGATTCCAGTCTAACATTCTATCCACTATTCAACCCAACTGCCTCAAAGGAATTAGAATCTATAGATAATAGAAAGTCAACTCTTACAGATGTGAGGCAGGGGGGAAATTTATATATAATATGTATTATATAAAATTTCAGCACCTTTTTGGAACTGATAATGGAAAGGTGGAGAAATAGATTCTAGAACTGAGATGACTTTTAGATAATCCACAAGGAAGCCAAATTGGATGTGCAAAAAGCTTCCTTGTTTCAGATACCCAGAGTACTAAAAAACAAATCAAGTGTGTATGCACATGCACACACACACACACACACACACATACACACACATACACTTTGGGGAATATTTCCTTTTAGGATGGAAAACTATCCCACAAAATTTACTCTGAGGTTCAAATTTCATTTCAACAAGCATTCATTATGTGCTATCTATGTTTAAGATGGGGATATAAAGACAAGAACATGGAGTCCTTAGCCTCAAGGACTAATGGGCTAGGAGATAGAACATGTACACAGAGAAGGAGATACAAAATATACACAAAGTAATACAGAGTTCTGTTAGCAGGGAAAGCACGTAACTGGAGAGGGATTGGGAAAAGCCCCCTGTAAGAGGTGATACCCTTTGACATAGGACAAGAGCTTGCAACATTACCAGATATAAGAGTATGATGATATAGGTAAGATGATCATTCATTTAAATAAAACAATGGGCAATTGCCTATTATGCAAAAGGCCACAGGGTAGGCATAGGAGAGGAAATGTTTAATAAATTCACCTAAAATTTTAAATAATCATTTAATGAAAATGATCACTGAGTTGTAGAAAGCATAAAAACATTCAAACTTGAAAGCAAAATGGAATTATGCAGAAGTGAAAATGACTTACATTTGTTAGGGTCAATATTTACCAGGCATGTTCCTCAGCACAGACTTGTGAGATATGTAATATATTATTTTCTTCATTTTACATGAGGAAATGGAAGATCAGAGAGGAAAAAAATACTCAAGGGTCATTCCCAAGGTCACACAGCTAAATTTCAAGCCCAGGTCTTTTCTACCTGATTCCAACACAGTCCAACATTCTTTCTATGACATCATTCTGTCTCTCAAGATAATGAGCAATATAGAATTTAGTTTAATGTGAAAGTTGGTAGCATTTCAAGATGAGAAAAATTTCATATCAATATTATTTAAAATGTCAGCCAGAAAATTGGGACATTAATTCATTGCTGGTGGAGTTGTGAATTGATCCAACCATTCTGGAGGGCAATTTGGAACTATGCCCAAAGGGAATAAAAGACTGTCTGCCCTTTGATCCAGCCATAGCACTGCTGGGTTTGTACCTCAAAGAGATAATAAGGAAAAAGACACAAGAATATTCATAGCTGCGCTCTTTGTAGTGGCAAAAAATTGGAAAATGAGTGGATGCCCTTCAATTGGGGAATGGCTGAACAAATTATGGTATATATTGGTGATGGAATACTATTGTGCTAAAAGGAATAATAAACTGGAGGAATTCCATGTGAACTGGAATGACCTCCAGGAATTGATGCAGAGTGAAAGGAGCAGAACCAGGAGAACATTGTACACAGAGACTGATACACTGTGGTACAATCAAATGTAATGGACTTCTCTACTAGCAGCAATACAGTGATCCTGAACAATTCTGAGGAACTTATGAGAAAGATGCTATCCATATTTAGAGAAAGAACTGTGAGAGTAGAACAGAAGAAAAACAACTGCTTTATCATATTGGTTTGATGGGGATATGATTGGGGATGTAGACTCTAAATGATCACCCTAGTGCAAACATTGATAATATAGAAATAGGTCTTGATCACATATATCAAAATAGGTCTTTACACATGTAAAACCCAGAGGAATTGCACATGAGCTATGGGTTCAGGGTGAGAGGAGGGGATGAAAAGAATGTGAATCTTGTAACTATGAGAAAATATTCTAAATTAACTAATTAAATAAAATTTTCCAAAAATCTAAAAAACAAAACTAAACCAAACCAAACCAAACCCCCCCAAAAAGTCAAAACCCGACCTCAAGACTTCTGATGGTATTAGAGTGTCATGACTCCCTTTGGGGGGGCCTGGTAAAGCCTACAGACTCCATCTCAGAAGGAGTTATTCTCAGAAGAGTGTGACACTTTTCTAAATAATGTTTCTCAGGATGATATTTTTAAGTACATAAAATAAAATAAAGGATTCCAAACGAAAATGAATAAATAAATAAAATGTCAGCCAGTCAGAAACTGCCACTTCCTTTGTCTGGGTATCTGGTGATCCAAGTGATAATATGCAGTATTAGCAAGAATCAGTTTTCAAAGGGCACGTGAAGGGTACTGGTGTTTGTGGAAATTATAAAACCAAAACCTTGAGTATTTGGGCACATTTGCCCCATTATGGATGTAAAAATATTGAGACCCTCCAGAAATTCAGGTTGTGAAAAGCCATTGTAATAAACTTGCATTAAGTTAGAAAAAGTTCTATTCTGTGTAAGAAATATATGCCCTTTAAAAGCAGTCATCAACCTCAGGATATTAATCAACTCCAGGTATTATTTTTAAATTAAGTCCTAGGGAGAAAACTGATGGGAAAATGAAAGAAATTCAAAATGGATCACTTTTGACTCTTTCTGATTGGAAGAGGAGCATTTACTGTCTCCAAAACAATGTGCCTTGATTTCCTTTTTCACTGGCTTTCTTTTCTTTTATGTCATGTGTAGATAAAATGAAGCAGGAACTTCAAGAGGAGGATAGTTGAAAAGGTCAGTGTTAATGAGCTCAAGCAGTTTAGAGGGAAGGGAGATTGGTTCTAGAATGCTCTAAGCCTCAGATGAAAGAGAAGTAACCCTGGGAGGGGCCCTTTGACAGAGACATTAGAAGGGGAAAAGCACCAGCCTGGAAATCAGATGACCCAGCTCTACTAAGTAGTTATTTGACCATGTGGCAAATCACATTTCTCAGTCTCAGTTTCCTCAGCTGTTAAATGAGGAAGGGTGTGTTTCTTTTAGGTCTAAAATTCTAATTCTCAGCAAATCTATTGATTGAAGACAAACAATATGGATGGGCTTTGACACTTCCAAGCAAGATTCAGGGTGAATCACCACACACACAGAGATAGATGGATCTTTCTCTTTGTGAATGCATATTTAAAATGACTTTAACAACATCGTCTACATTAATTTATTGGTTGTGTTTCTTTTGTTTTTTTAGATAAAATTTTATTAATATCTTTTGTTTTTAATCACTCACAATTACCAATTATCTCTACCCCTCCCTCTCCCTTATATAATAGAGAATTTTAAAAAGAGGGGAAAATTTTCAGCAAAACTAATCAAAGTACCAAAAAAACACAATGTTGGAGTCAATATTCCATCGCTACAGTCCCCTGCTTCTGCAAGGAAGGGGAGGGGAATTTTCTCCTTATATGTTTTTGGCCCAAGCTTGGAACTTAAAATTTTGAAGCATGCTGTGTCAATTGTTTTATTGTTATCCTTTGCATTTATACTGTAATAGATATTTTCTCTTCTGCTTTCTTTACTTGGCATTGGTTCGTAGGAGACTTCCCATGTTCCTCTGTATTCACCAAAGTCATCATTCCTTTCAGAACATTAGTATCCCATAACATTCATGTACAACTACTTTTTAAAAAAATTTGGTTTAGCCACTTTAAAAAAAATTTGGTTCTATTGCATTAAAAAACCCAATATATATATTTAAACTTTTACCTTCCATCTTAGAATCAATAATGTATATTGGTTTCAACACAGAAGAATGGGGGTTAAGTGACTTGCCCAGGGTCACATAGTTAGGAAGTGTCTGAGATGTGAAGATTAAATTTAACTCTCCTCTGATTATAAACAATGAAAGTATTTAACTCTCCCCTGATTGTGAAGATTAAATCGTAACCCCTGTCTATTTTTAGAACATAGTACTTAAAGTTGAATATGATGATCTGCCCATTTTAGATATAATCACCAAAGATGTAAACACCCTATTTCACACATTAAGTGGGAGGTCTGTGACCCATGTGTGAAATAGTGGGTGATGAATCAAAAATCAACTGACTGTTCCTGGGCAGTCCTAAAACAAAACATCAACTGTGGTGGGTAGATGTAAAATTAGGGGAAGACACAGGAAGTGATGCAAAAGAAGCAATTACTTGCTGTGAGAGAATTCTTCATTCTTTGGTCTGCTGACTGGACGTGACACCCTGGTCCTTTGAACTGACACGTGGTGAATGAAAAGCTGACTCTTAACTGCTGGATTTAAAAAAAAAAAACTATCCTCAGGAGAAACCTGCTCCTTTCCTGCATCCCCAGGGCCTCAGCTACAAGGGCTGGGGCCCCTCCAGCTAAGAACTAACTTGGCCTGAGAGAGGGGTTGTAGATAAATTACTTAGTGCTCAGGCTAGATATCTTATCTTATCCTCTCTCTGAATTTTTGCTTCATTCTTTCTACATTTTGTAAATAAATTGTAAATAAAATCTCTTTGGAATTAATTAAATTCCTGGTGACCAATCTCATAAAGTCCAACCCTTTTAAATTTAAACCCCTTTTCCCTCTTAGAGAGGCCAGATCTGAACTCAGCACCTCTTTTGTATAGGCTTGGCTCTCAATTCACTGAGCCACTTAGCTGCTATCAACTCCATTGCTTTTTGTCTTTGAATGCTCAGCCTGAGAGCAGGCTGCCATAATGTATAAAAAGCTGGTTTGAGAGTTGAGGACTCGAGTTCAAGTCCAGACTTTCACCTATACTGACTGTGTGACTTCTCAGTTACCCAGGCAACCCTGTCTGACAACAGATTGCAAAGCAGTTGCCAGTTGCATTAATAAAAAGAGTCTCCTTAGTACAAGCTCCTTCTAGCAATGAAATCATAAGTCTAATCAAAAGAAAAAGATTCTACTTAGGAGAGTACCTTGCTAAGTATTTAATAAATGTAGCTGGATTAGTGATTCAAGTAGTGAATTACATGAAGCTGCTTAAATGAAGTTACCTTTTGGAAAATTACATAAAATAGGAATTTTAAAATATAAATTTTGGCTCTGTTCTTTACTGCCTGTGATCACTTTACCTCTTTGATATTCTTCTGCAAAAGGAGGGTGTTGGCTAGATCTGTGAGATTCTGTCCAACCTATGAGTCAATGACCTTGCCTTTATGAATTATGTCTACAAATTGTTTTACTACTTGGCTGGTATGGCATTGGCACACTACCCATTTGGAAATAACATACCCTTATTTCTGATTCTGTTTGATTAAGATGCAAATGAACCTTAAGAATTCAAATTATTAAAATTTAAATATGAAATCATGTCAGATTCCCATTCTTCCTTCAAGGACTAGATCAGATGTTACCTACTCCATGAAGCCTGCCTTAATTTCACTCCTTTTTGGGTTTCATAGCTGATTATTGAAATTTTCTACACCATTCTTCATTCCAGCTTACCTCTACCCCCAATTTTTAGTTCTCTTTTGTGTATTGTCTTTCCCCACTAGAATGTAAGATCTTGGAGAGTGGGGACTGGCTTCTTATACTTTTTATTCCCAGGGCTTAGCACAATGCCTAGTACAATGTAAATATTTCTTGACTTGACTCAGTCAAACACTAATGATTTCTCTTTCTTTACTGTTTCTATTTTGCTCCCTGCTCCCTTCACTTCAAATGTTGCTTTATATTCACAGTTATTCTCCTCATAACCTTCCAACAGAACAAGCAATTCCATAAATGTAGGGATTGTTTCATTTTTTGCCTAGATAAAGTCTTCCACATAGAAGCTACCGAATGAAAAGGACCTGAAAGTCAGATGTTGCAGTTACCATGAAGAGCAGACTTCTAGGTTATTTTCTACATGGGCTTCCAAATGTTAAGGAATCCTTGAAGCACTCTCCCCTCCTGCCCTCTTTTCTGAGCAAACGAACTAAAACAATGGTAAGCTTGTTTGTTCTGGGTAGCTCAAACAGGATTCCGGTGCCTTTTACAGCTCTGTAGCAAAATCTTCCTCATTTCATGAGTTCTGTCACCATTATCAAAGCCTTTGGATGCACCATCTTTATCAGGTAACCTGTATTGCTAGCAGCAACACCTCATCCTGTTTGCAAACACCAGAAGAATACCTTGAATTACTAGGATGTGACATACTTATGCCACTATTGCTTGTTTTCTTAAGCAGATGGAATGCCATTAGGGACTACAATTAGGATAAAATGGAGGAAAACAAGCATTGTTTAGAAACAAAAATAATCTTGTAGGTCATTGGTCAAAACGACATTTCACTCCCTTCCCAAATCCCTTCCTTCATTCTTTATTTGACTTACATGAAAATACGAGGCTAACTCCCTCCCTCCTTCTCTTTCCTCCTCCCATTAGAAAAGGCATCATTTCACACACACACACACACACACACACACACACACACACACACACACATATATGTATACATTCACATATATATATATAATTATATCTTGCTTATTTCTTTTTATCAGTTCTTTCTCTGGAGGTGGACTTACATAAGTCATTCTTCAAACAATGTTTCTTTTTTTTTTTTTAACTCTTACCTTTCATCTTAGAATCAATACTGTGTATTGGTTCCAAGGCAGAAGAGTAGTGAGGGCTAGAAATGGGGGTTAAATGACTTGCCCAGGGTCACACAGCTAGGAAGTATCTGAGGTCAAATTCAAACCTAGGACCTCCTGTCTCTAGTTCTGGTTCTCAATCCACTGAGCCACCCCCTGCTCCCCAAAATATTTCTATTGTATATAATATTCTCTTGGTTCTGCTCATTTCAGATTTTACAAATAAACAAGAAATAGAAAGCATTATAAGAAATAAAATGGATAATTTGTTTATTCATTAATATAATTAAGTTTAATTATAAATTGTATATATATATAGAGAATAATTAAGTTTAAAGCTTTTGTGCAAATAAAACGAATGCAGCCATGATTAGAAGAAAAGCAATAAGCTGGGGGGAAATGTTATAGACAGTTTCTTGGACAGAGGTCTCGTATCTAAAATATATTGATTAGATGGTCCATCTCAATGAAACCCTGACCACAAGTGACTATGGTTAAATGAGAGAGTTGTTGGCTGTATTTTTATCGTTTCCAATTCATAATTACTTCCTAATACTTCAGACTAATCCATTTTAAAGTGAGCTCAGTGTTTGATAACAGGCAGCAAACATGGCATGAGAAAAGCATGCACAGTTACAAAGCTGAATCTGATGAGCTTTAGGCAGGAAATGAACTTCATTTCCTATGACCTATCCCAGCCAGTCCAATCCATTCCGAATCAACACTCATTCAACAAGGGACTGTGCTATGCTTTAGGCATACAAAGAACAAATGGGAAACGGGCTCTGTCCTCAAGGAGATTACATGGTGACTGGAGGCAGAGGGAGAAATAAAATTAGATATGGAGATATGTGAACATTCCAGAGAGGGAAAGAGTACTGATAAGGGAGGGATAACAAAGGGCTTCCTGAAGAAAGATGGTGCATGGGCTAGGTCTGCAAGGAAAGAAGGGATCTGAAGAATCAGGGATGAGGAGGGAGAGCATTCTTAGTACAGGGAACAACATGTAAAAAGTTGCAGAGGCAGAACAGTTTGAACACCAAGTTTGGAACATAGCAAGTAGGCTATAATGGATGGCATCTAAAGAGGAACAATGTGCAATAAGCCTGGAAAAGACAAGGGCAGCTAGGTAGGTCCTAGGTTCAAATCTGGCATTAGAAACTTCCTAGCTATATGACTTTGGGCAAGTGCTTACTGCTCTTCTGCTTTGGAGCTGATATTTAGAACTTGGAACTGATGTTAAGACAGAAGGTAAAGGTTAAAAAAAAAAAAAGCCTGGAAAGGCAGCCATCCTGTGAAGGGCTTTAAATACTAAGTTGAAGAATGACATGGTTGGCCTTGTGTTTTTGGATATTCATTTTGGCAGCTTTACAGAGGATGATTTAGAGGAGATACTGGTGTAACACACATTTATTCTTAGGTTCTTTCTGTGGGGCTAAACAAGGAGTAATTCTACACTTGAAAGTGTAAAAGGACTCATGCTTGTGTCCCCAGTTAAGAGAGCAAAACTAATAATGGGGGAAGCTTTTCTCTCAAGTGTGGCTTTCATTTTGCCCTCATGCTGAAGACAAGGAGGCTCTGACAACATTGGGACAAGACCAACGCCAAGGGTTTATGACATATAATATTAAATCTAGCAAACGTATTCTATAACAGAATAAAGAGAAAGATAATTAAGTGAAAGTAAGGCAGAGGTATGTTATGGACCTCCAGTCCTTTTATCTCTTAGCCCTCTTGCTACTGAAATGAATATTTATGATAAAACAAAACAAACAAACAAACAAAAAAGCCCACAGTCACATACCTCTCCAGTAATCCATTTAGAAATCATCTCTCATGGATTTATTTTTTTTAAACCCTTACCTTTCATCTTAGAATCAATAAGTAATAGCCATTAAGTGAAATGGGGATTAGCTTGCCCAGGATAACATAGCTAGAAAGTATCTGAGGTCACATGTTAACCCAGGACCTCAGGTCTCTGGGCCTGGCTCTCAATCCTCCCAGCCATCTAGCTGCCCTGCTCCCATGGATTTAAAGAAGAGAACAGCAGATATAGCAGAGATGGGATGCCATATTCACACTCAGGACCTTTCCTTTTCCTTCTCTGTCTCTTGAGAGTTCCTCAAAATTTCCACTCTATACTGTATCTGAAAGACTTCTACTCTCCCATATGAAGGCTGTTCTCTAGTTAATTTCCTTTCTTTCCAAATTGAGAGGAACTACTAAACCCAGGGCTTTTGGGACCAGCCATCAATCAGCCTGCCAGAGACCATATTGGAAGTCAAAAGTTCAATTAAAAGTCTATTGCAATAACCTTCTTTGTGGTGGTGAAGAACTGGAAATTGAGGGGATGCCCATCAGTTGGGGAATGGCTGAACATGATTGTGTTGGAATACTACTGTGCTCTAAGAAATGACAAGCAGGAAAGATTTATATGAACTGATAAAGAGTGAAATGAGCAGAATCAGGAGAACAACGTACACAGTAACAGCAATATTATACCACAAACAACTGTGAATAACTTAGATATTCATGGCAATACAATGAACCAAGGCAATCCCAAAGGATTAAATGATGAAAAATGCCATCCACATCCAGAGAAATAACTAGAGTCTAAATGAACACTAAAGCATACTATATTTCACTTCTTCATTTTTTTTTGGTTGTTTGAGTTTTCTTTCACAAAAGGACTAGTGTGGAAAAATGTTTTACATGCTTATACATGTAAAAATCTATATCAGATCATTTACTATTTCAAGGAATGGGGAGGGTAGGAAAGGGAAGGAGAAAATTTGGGACTCAAAAAAAAGAATTTTAAGTTGCAAAGTTCTAAGAAAGGGGTAGTGAAGGTTTGAATGAGTGTGGTAATTGTGTGAGTAAAAAGAAATGGACATATTCTAGAGATGTAATAGAAGTAGAATTGACTAGATTTGGTAAGTGATTGGATTTGATGGAGAGAGGAAGAAGAAAGCATCAAAGATGACAGATTACAAACCTTGGTGACTAGAAGGATGGGATTTCACCTGCCATTCAGATCCCAGCCCCTATAGAAATAATAGTTAAGCACTCCAATTGTGTTTTAAGGATTATTGACAAGGAAAGGCTAAGTATTTAATAATATTTTGACTAAGCAGGATTCCAATTTTTACATAATAACAGAATTTTGGATTTGATAATTATCTCAGTGGCCATCTAGTCTACCTCATCCACCACCACCACTTCTCTTGCCCTCAAGGAGTTCATCCAGCTTGAAGGCATAAAAACAGAGGGAATCTGCTACTTTACCAGGTAACTCATTCTACTTTTAGACAGTGCTAATCATTAATACATTTTTTTCCCTTATATCAAATCTAAATTTGCCTTTTGGAAACTTCCGTCTTTTACTCCCGATTCTTCCCTCTGAAATGAAAAAGAATCAAACAGAAAGTCTAATCGTTCTTTGATGTGAGAGTCTTTCAGATTCTTGGCTATAGCTATCACAGCTCCCATAAGTTTTCCTTTCTTCAAGCTCAGGAAGCCCAGTTCCTTTAATGAATCTTCATAAAATATGAAACCAAGGTCTTTCAACAACCTATTTGCCCTCTTCAGGATATCCTCCGATTTATCAGGGTCCTTCTTAAAATATGGCACCCAGAAATGAACACAGTTCCCCAGCTGTGGTCTAGACAAAGCAGAGTATTGCAAAACTATCACTTCCTTATTGCTGGAAACTCTATTTTCCTTAATGTGACCTAAGATCTCGTGAATTTCCCGAGCTGCCCTCTCATATCACATTGGAACCCTCAGATTCATTCCACACAAACTCTTTTCACTGTGCCTCTCCCATATTCTACATATGGAGTTCATCTTTGAACTCTAAAGTTTAGCATTTATTATTATTCATTTCAGATTTGATGTTACAATTTGTCAGAATCCTTTTGAAACCTGAACCTGTCATCCATTGTGTTAGCTTTCTCTCCCCTGTTTTGTGTTTTCTCAAATTTTCATTAAGCATATTATTCATGCCTTTATTTAGAAAGTGACAAGAATGTCAACCAGCCCAAGGCCAAGATAGATACCCAAGGCACTCCACTGGAGACCTCATTTCACATTCAATTCAATTCAACAAGTATTTTTTTTAACTTACCTACTATGTATCGGGCACTTTACTAGATGTTGGTTATACAGAAACAAAAGGAAACAGTACCCTTAAGAAGCTTACATTCTACTGAAAACCGTAGACCTTTAGAGGCTATCTCTTTTTTTAAAAAAAAAAATCCTTGCCTTCTAGAATCCATACTAAGTATCAGTTCCAAGGCAGAAGAACAGTAAGGACTGGCCAATGAGGGTTAAGAGACTTGCCTGAGACACACAACTCGGCAATGTCTGAGGTCAAATTTGAACCCAGGACCTCTCATCTCCAGGCCTGGCTCTCTATCAACTGAGCCACTTAGCTGCCCCCTCAGTAGCTATTTGTTGAGTCAGTCAGTAAACATTAAGTGTCTATATTGTGCCAGGTATTATGTTAAGTGCTATGTCTCAGCATTTAATCAGTCCTAAATCCATCAAATTGTATGACCATTTAGCCCACACTTCTACATCTTTTCCATAACTATAGCTTGAGATACTATTATAGTAAATTTTGTCCATAGCATCCCCCATCTACCAACTTGGTAAGTGTATTTTTTTAAAAAAGGAACTAAAATTAGCCTTGCATAATCCTTGCTTCCTTAGTTTCTAAATGTTTACTAGCCATCTTTTCATTAATAAATCTGAGAATTTTCCCAGGAATCAAAGTCATGCTCACTGTGCCGTCATTCCCAGACTCTTCTGAGAATCAGGACATTTGCCTTTCTCCAGTCCTGTGGTACCTTTTCCAGGCTTTCTTTCAATGATCACACAGTGACAGTAGCTTAACATTTACATCCACCAGTTCTTTACTTAAATTTATATCTTAGGGAAATTCTCTTCAAAATTCAAATGGAAATTTAATTCTTTTTCTGGGAATATCATTTCAAGCAAAATTGAAACAAGCTTTTTTTTTTCTTGCTAGAGACTTAGGGTTTTAAAAATATTTTATTTAGTCCCTCCCTCCCTCTTTCCCCCACACCCTAGAAGGCATTATTGGCAAAATATATGTGATATCTTATGTGTCTCCATTTCTCAGTTCATTCACTGGAGGTGAACATCCACAAGCTATTCTCCAAATATTAAGTCTGTTCTGTATATAATGTTTTCTTGGTTCTACTCATTTCAATCTTTGTTTTTCTCATGGAGCTCTTTCTAAGTTTTTAAAAAATTAATCTGCTCATCATTTCTTATGGTGCAGTAGTTCTCTGTCACAATTACATAACAATTTTTTAATCATCTCCCCAATTGATAGACACCCCCCCAATTTCCAGTTCTTTGCCATGACAAAGAGGGCTGCTATCAATATTTTTGGAACATATAGGTTCTTTCCCCTTTTTCCCTGATCTTCTTGGGAAATAGATTCAGCAATGAGAGATATAATTTTAGTTTCTAAGTATCAGCATTCTGCTTCCCCCTTTCCTTCCTACATGCCATTGTTTCCTACTTCACTATGAGGAAAGAAAATGAATTTTAAAGCACATCAGTATTCTAAAGTTTAGAGTTTCATATTTGCCCAGGTACAGAAAAGAGTCATATTTTAAGATGAAAATGGGTCTAAGATCCTGGTCATATTTCAGAGATCAAAAGGTTTCTTTTCTCTTTATTTTTCTTTTCTTTCCTCAGAGCAGGGTCAAAGTGGAACTTACAGCAAAGGTCAAAGGGGGATGCCTTAGGGAAATAGAAATTTAAGACAAATAAATAGGACTGAGATAACCCAGAACAGAGATCTTTCTAGGAATTTCAATTAGTGGAAAATTGAAAAATGTTCATGTACTTCTTTTTGTCTCATACTTAAAGTACTCATTCATCACACTTCATTAGTTTAAGTTGTAACAAACAATAAGTGTCAAATTTCACGCAGAAGCAGTGGACCAAGTATCAGGATTCCTATATTCCAGGCTCAGTTCTTCCTCAACTGTGACATTAGGCAGGTACCATTTCTTGGGTCTCAGTTTCTTCTTCTAAATAAGGATATTTGGACTCAAGGTTTCACAGAATCACGGTCTTGATAAGACAATCTTGATACAATAGTTAATAAGCAGTTATCCAGCTCCTTCACTGAAGAGGAACCCAGCACCTTGAGGGTAATTCCTTCTACTTTCAGAAACTTTCATCAGTCGGAAGATTTTCTTTTTTGTCTTCTCTTTTCTGGGTTAAGAATCCCCAGTTCCTTCAACTCTTTCTTAGATGGCATATCTCCATCCCCTTCTCCAACTGGATTGTTTTCCTCTGGATATTCCCCAAGAGCATTTTTGAAAATGTTCAATGCCTTACGCTTAAGATTCTTGCTGAATATTATATGATGATCATCTCTTCTCAGCAACACAATAATCCAGGATGATTGTGAAGGATTTTGATAAGGAATGCTATTCACCTCCAGAGAAAGAACAATTGGAATTGGATTGCAGATGAAAGCATACAATTTTTCACCTTAGTTTATTTGTTTTTATTTTGTATATATTCTCTTACAATGATGACTAATATGGAAATATGTTTTGCATGATAATAGATGTGTAAACCAGATCAAATTGCTTACCATCTCTGAGGGGGGAAAAGGGAAGGAAGGAAGAAGACAATTTGGATCTTATAATTTTGGAAAATGTATGCTGAAAATTGTTATTACATGTAATTGGGAAAGAAAATATTAAAAAGAAGATTCTTGCTGAAACAAAACCCATATATATTTTTCCACCCTAGAATTCCTTGATGACATCTTTTACTCCTGTTCCTCTCCATAGTTCCTCATTGTCTAAATGTTGCAGGCTAAAAAAAACGTTGCAGCCTACTCACACCTATCATCCATCTCTCACCTACCCTTTATATGGTTTTCATTCTTAATTTTTAAAAGATCTTTCAAAATTCAAAGAGAAAAAAATTTTTGCTATTCTGGTGGGTTGCTATTGTTCAGTTATTTCAGTCCTGTATTTCTATTCATAACCCCTTTTGGGGTTTTCTTGGCAGAGATAATGGAGTGGTTTATCATTTTCCTCTCCGGCTGATTTTCTAGATGAAGAGCTGAAGTAAACAAGATGAATTGACTTGCCAGGTTCACCCAGCTACGAAGTGTCTGAGCCTGGGTTTGAACTCAGGTCTTTCTGATATCAGTCTTGGCACTTGACACACTGAGTCACTTAGCAGCCAATATACTGGCAGTAAGTTGATATTAAAAAGATGAGCCTTTGCTTTCATGGACATCATTCAACTTTGTAATCTAGCCTGCTCTCTTCCTGTTCAGTTCTACTGGTGGCAATTTCAGAGGAGAGAATGGGATGAATACAGACTCTAGATGCTTTCCTTTTTTCCCTCAGATATCTAGACATTTGATCTCCTCTAGTCCCTTTGATTCAGCAAGCACACCTGGCTATTCTAGTGTTCAGGGCACACTGGAGCTATCTTGAAACCAATGCAGAGTTGATAGTTAAATTTTTAGTGAGAGTAAAGGCTAAGATGAAGGCTTGATTTATTGTTTTGTTAATTTTTTTCCAGCTTACGAAGGAGATAGTAAAAATGGAAATAATGGAAAGTGGTTCAGAGAATATTTTTTGTCATTCCCAGAGAATCAGTCTTTAAACATTTTCCAACATACTTTGAAAGTGAGTAAGCTGAGCTTGGCAAGTTGAATTCAGTGAGTTCACTCATTTATCTTGAGTTTTAATACCCTTTTGGCCATTTGTGTTTTATACTTCTAAGTCAAACAACCATGATTCCGTAAAGGAAAAAAAAAGTGAAATAAGAGTTATATTCTCCTTTCTCTTTGGGATCTCTTGTCATTGTCATCTCCCCCACCCCCCAAAACATGGGTTTTCCCTTCCTGAAATCCTCTTCAGGTCTATGAATAAAAGTAACACTAAAGTAATAAAATTTAGAAAGCAGTAGGGTTAGGTGACATAGTGGATAGGGCTCTGGGCCTGTAGTCAGGAAGATCTGAGTTCAAAACTGATCTCAGACACTGCCTAGCTGTGTGACCCTGAGTAAATCACTTTATTTTAATATAATTGATTTCCTTTGTAATTCTATGGATTATATTTTATGCATTTAATAACACTATCCTGGGGCATCTGGATGACTCAGTGGAAAGAAGGCCAATCCTGGATGGGAGGTCCTGAATTCAAATCTCAGGCCTCAGATACTTTCTATCTATGTGACCCTGGACAAGTCACTTGATCCCAGTTGCCTAGCCCTTACTGCTCTTCTGGCTTGGAACCAGTATTTAGTATAGACAAGGGTTTAACAAAAACACTAATCTGAGAAGGGGTTCCTAGACTTCACCAAACCCTAGAAAGGATCCATGACCCAACAGAGGTGAAGAAAATTCCTGCACTAAAAGGTCTTAAGGAGATAGAAAAACTTTATAAAGTATGTGCCCAGTGATGGACTATGGGTCTGCTATCTCAAGAGTCAAGCAAATTTAAAGAGGTTCACCACTGGATTTCTGTCCAAAAGGTGATATTGGGGGGGGGGGTTGGGGAGTACAGAAATGCCTAAACCCACCCCTTAAAACCACTCCTCAAGCAACATATACCTTATGATTTGCCCCAGTGGAAGGAACATTCACAGAGCTGAACTAAGGACTCTTTAGAAAGATGTTTGTCAGTATCAGAAATGCTCTGGAAGATGTCTACACTAATGATTTAACAGACTGAAAAGGGGCTCTTTCCAGTATCATAGATAGTAATGGCCCTGTCAGGATTGCTAGGAAACCCCCCTGAAGCCTCAAAAGACTTGAGAAAATATCCTTTTCAGGTTGCACCTTGGAGTTCCTCTATCCAGTTTCAGAAAGTAGCTCTCTGACTGATATGAATTAAACTTTCTGAAATTCAGTAACAAGCTGTGTATGGAATCCAAATCCTGATGCTTTAGTTCAGCTATTTGGCATTGCAATAGTGCAACCAAATGCAGCAGTGATCCAATAGCTTCCTTATGAGAGCACTTCCTTGTTGGAAGCTGGAATGCTCCCTCAGCTATATGGTCTTCCTGGGCTTGTCTTTCCTCATGATGAGTCAGGATATTTCATTGCTATTGAGAAAAAAAGACTGTTATGAAACAAAATAATACAACAGAGGGAGGGGGATAAAGAGAGAGCCAGTCAGACAGAGGAGAAAAGAGGGGAAAGGGACAGAGAGACGAAGTGACAGAGAGAAGGGACAGAGGAGAAAGAAACAGAGACAGAGAGAGAGAGAGAGAGGAGGAAAGAAGGAAGGGATGGAGAGAGAGATGGAGGGAGGAAGAAAGAAAATGACAGCAAGCACTAGATTGGGAACTGGGGGACTACGGTTGGATTCCATCTGTGGGACAAACTAGCTGTGAGATTTTGGCTAAGTTACTTAATCATTGTATTCTGGACCTCACTTTTCTCTTTCCCAATATGAAAGATTTTAATTTGATTGTTTCTTCTTGGCTCTCATAATTGATGAATTATGAATTTCTACATATTTTAAGAGGCAGAAGGTTCATCAGTTAAAAGAAAAAAATGCTCTTGCTTAAACAGATAAAGGATTGGAAATACTATATTTTTTAGGCCTATGATTTCTTTTTGTAGAGGGAACTCTTAAGAGAGGAAACTCTTTGGCAGATTCAAATACAATCAGCATTTCTTCTGGCTTCAAAGCTAGTTCTCTATCTGCTATGTTATGATGCATCCCATATTTAATATCAGTGAAGCTAAAATTATGATGATGGCTATCATTATATAGTACCTTTTGGTTACTTTGTTTAGTTTTTGTTGTTGTTGTTTTGGTAACCCTCACCTTGGAATCAATATTGTGTATTGGTTTTCCAAGGCAGAAGAGCAGTAAGGGCTAGGCAATAGGGGTTAAGTGACTTGCCCAGGGTCACACAGCTGATCTTATAGTATCTTATAAGTCTGGCTTCATAACTCTTTCCTAACCATATCTGAGTACTTAGGTTTGGCTCCAGTTTTTATAGCCTGTTGCATCTCATTCAAGTCATTTGCTGGCTTTGATGACTTTAGCATGCAATGAGAACAGCAAGTGGACTTTTTGTACCTAGTTTGTGAATTTTGTGTGTCCTTATTATTAATCTCATGTTTCTTCTTCAAAAAACAATTTTTAATCAAGTGACCTTTTTTGGTGGCAAAAGAAACATTCCCTAGTCTCTCTCTGCACTGGTTTTTCCTTGTTTCTTGTAACTAGATGTTGTGTAAGTCTTAACTGTGTTTAGTCTATTGATTTCTTCAATCTCCTTATCTCTTAAATTTTTCTCAGTCATTTCTAATTTTTCTTTTAGGTCCTGGACTTGTTTACTTTGTTCTGAATTACTATCATGTAAGAAAGTTGCTGTCTCATGCAGTTCTATCAGGCCAACCAAGTCATACTTAGAGAAATAGTGCTTGAAAAAAATTTCAAATTAGGTGTGCATCCCCTCAAAAATTGTCTAAGCACATGGGTCACAGATTCTTCACTATCAGCTTCTATTCCCAAAATTGAATCTGCCATCTCTGATAATCGGTCAATGTATGTGGCAGGATGTTCCCCTTTATTTTGCAAGATCTTATCAAACCTAGTCCATGCATTTGGTTTTGAACAGCATTGTTTTATGTCCTGAAGCAAATCCTCCCTGCATTTTCTTAGGTAGGACATGCAAGTAGGTTTAGCAAAATCCATATCTACCCTTTGCTCCACAGTTGGCCAGCTAGTTAAATTTCTATCAGATCTTGTCTTTTCCAGGAATTGTCTCTATTCATGGGGGCTAAACAACTCTGAAAGGAGAAACTCCACATCTTCAAAATCAGGATCAAAAATCCTGAAAGCACGGTTCAACTCCTTTTGAGATTTGAAAGGATTTTCTACAAATTTTGGGAAACGGCTTTTTATGGATTCAAGCTCCTGTGAGGTGACTTGTCTGTGGGCTTTATACAATATACCAGTCGTTGGTGATAACTTAGTGACCTCTTTTAAAGGACAGATTTTCTCTGGTTCACAGTCAGGCTTGTTTTCATTGTCACTTTCATTTTCCTTAGGTACACTCTCTGTTTGTCCATTGTCCTTGCCCATAACCTGATCTAGCCCTTTCTCCTTAATCAGTTCCTCAAACACAGCCTTAATCATGCTTTCCAGGTTGTTATCAATAGCCAGTATCTTTTCAGCCTTTAGGGGAATCACAAATCTAAAGATCTTCTTTACTTGGGTCAGAGTCTGCAGGACAGCCATAAAGAGCAAATACACTTGAGCCAGGACCTGCCAGAGTATTGGGTCTGTTTGGAATGTCAACTGCAAAATAGACATTGTAATGTTGCCTATATAATCAATAGAGTTCACGATCATGTGGGTCATTCTGCTGTACTGTATGTGGTAGACCCAGAAACAAGCAATGACAGCAATGACCACAACTCCACAAATAACTTGTTTAAATATTGTTTTTTCCTTTACTACTCTGCCTTTCAAAGGATTGTGGGGTTCAGTCAATCCTTGAGGTGCCAATTGTATTAGAAATAGGATACTGTGGAGATATTTCTAGTAGTAATAACTAGATATTCTGAAGTCTGTGGCGATAAATGAGATACTCTGTCTTGACTAGAGAGATACTTGGGGAAACCTGAGGGTGCCTGGTTGTAATGGAGATAGAGATACTACTAAAGATAGAGCAATACTTCTAGAGGGGATACTCTGGGGTTGCCTATTGATCACTACTGATGGCTAATTGATTAATATTTTTCCTACACTCCTCCTCCCCGCTCAATCCCTTCCTTCACCACCTTCTTCTGAAGCCTTTGGCTTTGCCCCTCCCCCATTCTTCCCTGAGTGGACTATGAGTTTTATGAGGAAAAACTCTTTTATCTTCCTTTCTCAAGTAAGGGGGTTTATTGGGAACAACAGGATGGAGAACTGAGGTAAGACGAGGTGAGAGGGATGGAGTTATCCCTAATCTACAAGGAGGGCTAGGAGGATTTTTGGGAAATGTCAGTCCTGTCACAACTATTACACACAAGTCTGTCAGGGAGATGGGAGGACAACTGTTTAATCTTTCTTTTTCCTTCAAACTCAAATCTCAAATATACAATCAGTTCTTCATACTCTAAGCCACCAACAAAAGTTAATTTCTTTTCAGCCTAGCTCCAGAAGCCCCCCAAGGGTCCTTCAGCCTAGGACAGAAGCTAACAGGGGTCCAGTTCAGAGCTTCTTCCCCCTTCAGCCTGGATTGCCTCCAACTGACTTTTTTGGGAACATTCTATTTGGAATGTTCGTCTTGATTGACAGATGATGTCCACAGCTTTTTGTCTTGCATGCATAAAATTCTATCTTCCTTTATGCCTCTTCCACACTTGCCCAGGGTCACACAGCTGGGAAGTGTCTGAGGCCAGATTGAAACCCAGGACCTCCCATCTGTAGACCTGGCTCTCAATTCACTTAGCTACCCAGTTGCCCCCTTTTTAGTTGTTTTTCACTTATGTGTGACTCTTTGTGGCCCCATTTGGAGTTTTCTTGGCAAAGATACTGGAGTTGTTCACAATGCCCTTCTCCAGCTCCTCTTACAGATGAGGAAACTAAGGCAGGAATAATTAAGTGACTTGCCCAGGACCACACAAAGAGTAAGTTTCTGAGATCAAATTTGAAATCAGGTCTTCCCAATTTCAGGCCCAGCATTCTGTTTACTGCACCATCTAACTATCCATATAGTACCTTAGAGCTTGCAAAGTCTTTATAAATATCTCATTTGACCCTTATAATCCTAGAAGTTGCTTCTATTTTTATACTTATTTTATAGAAGAGGAAACAGACTGAAGGAGGTTTAGTAACTACAGCATCACAGAGGTTGGATTTGAACTCGGGCTATCTCCAGAGCTAATGTTCCATCCATTGTCCCAACTGGTTGCCTTGAAGATGTAATAATTATAGTTACCATTTATATAATACATGTTATCACAACCAATTAATATGAATGATAATGAGTGTTTGCTTCATTCTTCCACATCATACTTAGATTTTATCTTTTCCCAATAGAGAGATACAGGTTAATACACTAGATCTGGGTTTGAGTTCCATTTTTTTCTCTCAACTCTGTAATCCTGAAAACATTGCTTCTCCCCCCAGGAACTTAGTTTCTTCATCTGTAAAAAGAAAGGACTATAATACTAGATCCCTTTTTACTCTGAAATTCTGTGAAATGATAAAAGTTCTTTGGAATTAGGGAATCCAGGAAAGGGAAAAAAAGGGACAATATAGATTTCCAAAGGAAGAAATGTAGAATGATTCATGTTGCAGTCATTACCTTCTGACTTCAGAGAAACATCTTGTCCCTACTCAGACTCTTCTGGCCCTCTTTTAGTCTGAAAAAAAAAAAGAAAGAAAGAAAAAACTGACGTTCCAAGGACTGTCACATGTGACTCGTCGCTGTGAGAAAAATGCCCAAATTAAGAAGTACTATTTCTGAGGGCAGTTGGTAGCACAGTAGATAGTGCCAGGCCTGGAGTTAGGAGGATCTGGATTCAACACTGGCCTTAGGCATTTTCTAGATATGTGACCCTGGCCAAATCACTTCATTCCAATGATCTAGCCCTTGCTGCTCCTCTGTCTTAGAACTGATCCTAAGACAGAAGTTAAGGGTTTTTTAGAAGAAGAGGAAGAACAATAACAACAACAACAATTCCTATAGGAAGAATCTGAGCAGAATGGAGCCTGGACATTGGAGTCCAATGACCTGAATTTGAGTCTTTGTTACTCTCAGCAGTTGTACTGTGGGCAAGTCACTTTTCTGAACTTTAATTCCCATCTCTGTCTAATAAGGAGGAAGTAATTTAAAATACCATTCTTACAGGGGAGGAGGTACTCTGTAAACCATTAAAATAAGAGCAGGGTATTTTTAAACGTTTATTTAAAAACAGGGAGTTTTTATTTTTTTAATTTAAAAAAATTAATTAATTAAAAATATTTTTCCATGGTTACATGACTCATGTTCTTTCCCTCCCCTCCTCTTACCCCCCTCCCGTAGCCAATGGGCAATTCCTCTGGAAAAAACAGGGACTTTTTTAGATGGATCTGTGATTTCATTGCATCAAGGATCAGAGGGTGAGGAAACTGTATCCATGCAGATTGACCCACAATTCTTCAATTTATCATCTTAGAGAGCTGGGAGGGACATTGGGAAATTATTGTTTAATTGTTTTTCATTGATGTCTGACTCTATGACCCCATTTGGGGTTTTCTTGGCAGAGATTCCAGAGTGGTTTTCAATTTCCTTCTTCAGCTCACTTTACAAATGAGAAAATTGAGGGAAACAAAGTTAAATGACTTGAGCAGGGTCCCACAAGCTGAGCTGGGACACCTAGTGGATACATGTCAGAAATAGATCTTGAATCCAGGGCTTCCTAACTCTGAATCTAGGTCTCCATCCATTCCACTCCAAAGGTATCATGATTTCAGAACATGCCTATGAAATCATGGGGCATTAGAAGCCATATAGAAGGAAGTAGCATGATCTAGTGAACAAGCAATGGATTTAACATCAGGAAATGTGGGTTTTAGTCTCAACCCTTTTTACTTACCATCTGGGTGACCTCTTGGTCAGGTCAATCAACTTCTTTGAGCCTATTCACTTAAGCGCAAATTAATTGATATTTTTGCTACCTTTCCCCCGGGATTAGTGTAAGGAAATAGCTTTGTAAATTGTCAAGTGTTACATGTGTTAGACTATTATCATCCTGTTATTATTTAATGTGACTGCCTAAACAACAAATCACTCCCCGAAGCGCTGGTCATTATATTTACAAATCAATCTCTTGACAAACGAGATGATTATAAAAAATCCTGGAAAGACTTATATGGACTGATGCAATCTGAAGTGAGCAGAACCAGGAGAATATTGTACACAGTAATAACATTAATGTGTGATAATCAACTGTGAAAGACTTAACTATGATCAACAAGGCAAGGATCCAGGACTATTCCAAGGGACTCATGCCAAAAAAGGATATTGACCATCACAGAAGGAACTGACAGAGTAAATGCAGATTGAAACACGCCATTCTCCATGAATTTTCTCTAGTGTGAACAACGTGTCTTGTTTCACGTGATGAAGAGGGAAGTATGTATTATGTGATCATATATGTATAACCTATATCATATTACCTGTCTTCTTAGGGAGGGGGGAAGGGGGAAAAAGAGGGGGAAAAGAATGAGACAGATTTGGGGATATAGCTAATGTGAGAATTTGTTTTTCTTGGATAAGCATATTTATTATATTTTATTACATACTATATATTTAATGATATGTATTATATTATTTCCATGCTACATATATAAATAAATACCTATACTTTCTCACATACACATTCACACAAAATCATTGTCCATGAATTTGCATTGTGGCAATTGCACAGCAAACTGGGAGATGATTTGGGCAAGGAAATTGCCATCTTTCCCCTCTCTCCTCCCCCACCCCCAAGAGGGGTTGAGATTTCAAGAGCTCTTTGAATTCAGGAAGGGTGTGCCTTTGGCAAACTAATAAAGGAAGACAGTTCAACTATAGAACAGAACTTGAAAGTGATGGAGGACAAATTAAATGAGTAACCGGTAAGTACCTTGACCTAAGGGGAATGGAGGAAATGATGACGAAGATTAGGTAACCAGGGGCAGAAAGAAGAAGGCTCCCAGTGATGCATTTGGTTTAGTTGAAATATCAACAAGGTAGCCCCTGTAGACTTTTAAGCTAATAATCTATATAGTCCAAGTGTAGAAAAAGTCATTTGGGCCATGAAATTTAGAATTTCTTGTAAAAGAGCAATTATGAAGTAAATTTAAGAGCATTCATATTTCAGTAGTTAAAAAGTAGATTCAGAGGCAGCTAAGTGGCTCAGTGAATAGAGAGATAGGTTTAAAATAGCCTCAGATATCTCCTAGGTGTGTGACCCTGGGCAAGTCACTTAACCCCCATTGCCTAGCCCTTACCACTCTTCTGCCTTGGAACCAATACACAGTATTGATTCTAAGATGGAAGGTGAGGGTTTAAAAAAAAAAGTAGTCTTGGGGAAGTAGCATAGTCTAATGGGAATCTAATTATAATGGCTAGCATTTAGATAACATTTCAAGGTTTGCAATGCATTTTACAAATATTACTTCATTTGATCTTCACAATATCCTTGTGAGGTAGATGGTGATGATGATGATGATGATGATACCCATTTAACAGATGAAAAAAATGAGGCAGACTGGTTAAAAGATTTGCCCAGAGTTCCAGAAATAGTAAGTATCTGAGGTTGAATTTGAACTCATGTTTTCCTGAGCCCAGGCCCAATGCTGTATGCCACCTAGTTGCCCAAAACTCTGGAATCAGAGTACCTAGGTTCAAATCTCACTTCTAAAGCTTATCTTCTATATGACTTTAGTAAAGTCTCCTGACTTTTCTGGGACTCATTTTCTACAATTCTAAAATAAGAAGTTTAGACCTGATAGCTTCTAAAATCTCTATTAGCTCAGCCAGTCAATAAACATTCATTAAGTGCCTACTATGTGCCAGGCACTTTGCTAAGCACTGGGGATAAAAAAGAGGCAAAATATAGATCCTGCCCTTGAGAAGCTCCCAATTCAATAGAAGGGACAAGCAGCAATGAAAGCCACATGTAGACATAGACATGCATATGCATATATGTGTGCATGTATGTATATAAATATTCAATCAGGGGTTATATACAAGATAAATAAATAGTGACAGAAGTAAGATGATAGAATTAAGAGGGGTTGGTGGGAAAGCAGCCAGGTGGCTCAGTGGATAGAGAACTACTCCTAGAGATAGGAGGTCCAGGGTTCAAATCTGATCTCATTTACTTCTTAGCCATATAATCATTAACCCCAATTACCTAGCCATAACCACTCTTCTGGGCTGGAATCAATACTAAGTTTCCATTTTTAAAGGTAGGATTTTGGTTTTTTGTTTGGTTGTTTTTTTATAGAGGGGTTGGGAAAGTCTTCATGTAGAAGCTGGAGTTTTAGTTGGTTTAAATATATGATCCTGACCTTTCTGGCTTCCTTTAAGTTTCAGATACAATCCTGTCTGCTACAAGATGGGGGTGCTTAGCTTGCTTTGCATATATTTGTTTGCATGTTGTCTCCCCCATTGGATTGCAATTCCTATAGGAAAGGAATTGTCTTTTGTCTCTTTTTGGATCCCCAGCAATTAGGACAGTGTCTGGCACATAGGAGAAACTTAATAAATGTTTATTGAATTGAACTGGAGACCAGCTATCTTTGCCATTGAAGTTTGTATTTTTCAGTAGTAATTGTTGTTCTCAATCATGTTCGACTCTTCATGACCCATTTGAAGTTTTCATGGTAAAGAACAGTTTGCCATTTCCTTCTCGAGCTCATTTTTCAGATGAGATAACTGAGGCAAAGAGAGTTAAGTGACTTGTCCAGGGCCACACAGCTCGTAAATGCCTGAGATCTTCCTGACCCTAGGCCTAGTGCTCTATCCATTGTACTATCTAGCTACAGTAATGATAGATTTGAATAATTCAACAAAATTCATAGATGACCTAGATTTCTGGATTCATTGGAACATAAAGAATCCAGCATTCATAATTTTCCTTTTCCTTTTATTTTCTCCCTCCATTAAAAACACAAGATAATGAAAGAAAAGATTATTAGAAATTTACCAAGCTGTGAAATCCACTGCTTAAGCTAATATATGTGCCTAAAAATCTGCTTTCTTTGTTGACAGAGCATTTAGTTCTGATCTAACTTGGGCTAAGATGGCCAAGATATCTTTTATTCTGCATGGGGTTGAATAAATTATTCATACTCCACAAATGAATATCTTAATTTGATTTGCTAGCAGTCATGTCTATTTCCTTTCAGGAACCAGTACTCTGTGATGAAGTTTGTTCTGTTAGGCATTTGTGATGTCTAGAGACAGCTTCATCATATTTCCATCCTTTGACAAAGGATCTAAAGAATGACCTTACACATCTACCCTCACTCACATCCTCCACCTTCCTAGATGCAGCTCTATTTTCAATCTGGAAGGCAATAATGAACTCTATATTCAACTTGAATTCCCACCTATCTTCAAACTCTCTCTCTGTCTCTCTCTCTGTCTCTGTCTGTCTCTGTCTCTGTCTCTGTCTCTCTCTTTCTCCCCGCCCCTCTCTCTGTCTCTCTGTCTCTGTCTCTGTCTCTGTCTCTGTCTCTGTCTCTGTCTCTGTCTCTGTCTCTGTCTCTCTCTCTCCCTCCCTCCCTCCCTCCCTCTCTCTCTCTCTCTCTCTCTCTCTCTCTCTCTCTCTCTCTCTCTCTCTCTCTCTCTCTCTCCAGTTTCTTAATCCATTTAAAAATAGAAAAATAGGAGGCAGCTGGGTGGCTCAGTGGATTGAGAGCCAGGTTCAAATCTGACCTCAGATACTCCCTATCTGTGTGACCCTGAGCAAGTCACTAAACTCCCATTGCCTAGCCCTTACCACTGTTCTGCCTTAGAACCAATGCTCAATATTGATTTCAAGACAGAAAGTAAGGGTTTTAAAAATAATAGAAAAATAGAGATTCTTTGAGTGCTTGGTTATTCTGAACCTGAAAAATCTATGCTTTTGTCAACCAAAGCTCTTGGTATCCCAAAATGTTTTTAGTTATTTTCTCTAAAAGAGAGAATCTTTAGTCTCCCTAGTTGAAGTAATTTTCAACCTCCTGAAAGGGCTGGTGGTTTCTCAAAGGACACTGAACTATTCTCCCACAGTGTCACACGTTTTTCTCCATGCCCATAAGAAATTAATGAGTACATCAAACATTTTGTAAAGAAGATACCTCATATTTTCATGTAGAATATGAATAAGACTTCAAGGAAAGTAAAGGCTGGAAAGGTTTGTTTCTGTAAAAAGATTTATCTGTTTTCACTTGAAGAGAGAAATAATAGGATCTAGTAGCTCCTTCCTAGTTGGGGAGAAGAATTCTGCTTGATCTATTTGTGTAACATTACTAAGAAATCCGAAGCTATTTGTTTATTAACAAATTCAATGGGGAACCATTTTATTGATTGTGTCCTCTATCAATTTGGGAGTGGGGAATGGGTTATTGATTTCTGATTTCTTTGGTATGAAGAACTCCTCGTGTGGAAACTCCCCCCACCAATACAGATTGGCAATAGCAACTCATCTGCAATTTGTCCTCTTAGAGAACTGATTAGGGCACTGAGAGGCTAAATGCATTTCACTTGATCACATAGCTTACCAATGTCAGAAACAAAATCTGAACTCATTTCTTACTCACTCAAAGGTCTCTCCTGTATCCAGAATACCAGGTCCCCTCTTCAACATGCCAGTGTTGCGAGGTAATAACACTAGGACATTTCATGCTAAAGTCAAAATGGCCCAGGGGAAAAGGATTGTGGTAAGAACAAAAAGAAACAGAAGAAACTCAACCATATGTGTTATTACTGTCCACCCACTTGTTCTTATTTTGCTATTCTGTGGTTTATAGCTTTATCAGCTGCAGCATGGTGTGGGTGAGTATAGGAAGAAAGCCCAGTTGAAAGGCTTGGGCAGAGTCAGGATTTATGTGCAATAGTAATGGGCACATGAATGCTTCTATGTATTAATGCCAGGACACCTGGACTGAATTTCACCCTGAAGGTTGGGACTTAACAGAAAACAAAGACTTCAGGGCTGCCAGAAGAATGCGGCAGCTTGGCAAACACAGTAGATGTTTCCTACTTCCTAAAGAACTTGGATGCTAATTTAGTCTATCTGAACTAGAGGCTAAATAGTATGTGTAATATAGCACCAACCCAGAGCCTTTCTTTACACCCAATTTATTATAAATACAATTATAATAACCACTCACTTTACATAGCATTTTATAATTTTATAAGGTGGTTTCTTCTCTTAGAACAACCCTATATTATTCCAGTGATTATTCTTATTTCCAGATGAGGAAACTGAGGTTCTGAGAAATAAAAGTATTTGCCCAAGGTCACATGACCAGTAAATGTCAGAACCAGGACTCAAATCTAGTTCTTCTGGTTAAAATTCTGAATCAGGTTACTGGTTATGTCGCCCAAGACTGGATGTTCCCCATGCTTGGAGTTTTCATTTTTTTTATCTTCATCTTTTTGCTTCCCTGGCTACCTTCTTGGTGCTAACTAACATTCTATCTTCTAAAGAAGCCATTCTACATTTCTATTAATGTTTGTGTCTTCCTCCTGACACTATCTCCAATCCCATTGGTACCCTGTTTGTACATAGTTACTTAAGTGTGGTCTGTCCCTAGACTATGAGCTCCTTGGAAGCAGTGGCTGGCTTTTGTTCTAGTTTCTGCCTTTTTTTGCATTCTCCAGGCTTAGCATAGAGCTTGACACACACAGTAAGCATATAATATAATGCAATGTAATGTAGTGTAATATAATACAATACAATATAATTAATATAGTACATAATAATGATTAATAGCTTGATTGTGGGAGCTTTAGCTAGATGCTGTAATCAGGACTATACTGGATTTAGAGCCAGAAAACCAATATTGAAATTCACCATGACTGTGTGACTACAAGCAACTCAATAAATATCTCTGAGCCTCAGTTTCCTCATCTGTAAAATGAAACAGTTGGACCAGATGATCTCTTATGTGCCTGCCAGCTCTAACTGCTATTATTTCTTTTTTTCCACCCCTTACTTTCTGTCCTAGTAACAATTCTAAGGCAGAAAGGCAAGAGCTAGGCAAATGGAATTTAGTGACATACCTAGGGTCACACAGCCAGGAAGTGTTTGAGGTCAGATTTGAACTCTAACTTCTATGATCTTAAGAACTCATCTCCTTCTCAAAATTAAACCTCATCTCTGTACTTATTTTCCCTTAGATTCCCCTCACCCCCCACCCTTTAGAGCTTATTGGGTCCAGACCCATGGCTCTACTTCTGCCATTGTGAGAAGGAACGCTAACTTTTAGAGGGGGACGCTGGACATGGCCAAGAGTGTGCTCACTGCCCACAGTGGCTGCAAGCATTGGAATTCTTTTGAAACTCCCTTTAACCATCAGGCACTTGCTCCCGCTCTCCATCCTCTAAGAACTGAACAATGTGCCCAAACCAAAAACAGACCATGAGGAATATATTCCATTAGAAACTTGGGGGGAGGTGAAAAGTTTAAATAAATGAAAACCAGAACCATTGACAACAGTTGGAGGCTATGATTCATATACGAATGAGCAGGGCTATTAACCAACTGTGTCACCAACTCCTTCAGCTGTCTTTCTTTGGGCAAAAAGAAACCACTAAACAAATTAAGGGTTTTTTCTTTCTTTTTCTTTTGCTACTTTTCTGTGGCCTCTTCAAATCTGGGTCTTCGATGCTTTTCGAAATGCTCACGTACTACGGAAAAGTGTCTGCACGGAGGAGAGGAGGAGCGACCATTAGCACAGAGATGCCCGTCGGGCTGGTACACTCTGCCGCCGAGTGCAAGCGTGGTATTCTTTAGGATAAACAAGAGGGCAGAGAGCCATAATTGGTTCCTGATGTTTGCCCAGCCCAGACTGGAGCCCTTAAAACATGGCCGTAGCTTGTTTTTGTTTATGCCTATATTTGCTTTTTAAAGAAAAATGAGTTTTCCATCTGGGTTGGTGGCATTCCAGTCCAGCAACTTCAGCCTTGGGCGCTTTCATCTCCCGCTCACCTTTCAAAGCTCGAAAGAGGTCTTCTTTTTCCCTTATGCAGAAGTCCTTCTAGCCAATATTTACTATGAAAGAGCGATGTTTATCGGGCTTGGCCTCGGTATATGGAAGCTGCTCCCCAGCTGGAACTCTTCCCCTCCCCCTCCTCCCTCCCCTCTCTCACCCTCTTCCCTTACCTGCCCCCTGCTTTCCCCTCCACTCCCACCTCCCAATGCACTTCCTGTTGTGGGTTTCTGGTCGGCTAGAGAAAATTACTAGGGGACAAATGAACAGTTTTGTTGTAAAAAGACGGCTAGCAGAACGAAGATTAGGCTGGTGAGGGGCAGCGGGGTGAGGGTGGATTTGAATTAATTCATTTCCCAAACCTCTGCCTGACATTGAACCCAGACTATTTCAACAAGCTGCCTGTGGAATGAATAAGTCAGTGGGTGATTTTAATAGTGTGCTTTGGCCAGATCTTGATGGGAAGTACAGACTCCTGGGCAATGTTCTGGGCCCGATTCTCTGTGGATGGGGTTGCATTTTTTCCTTCCTGCCTGCAGGAGAGCTCTCCTTCTGTAAATTATTCAAATTCAGGGAAAGGAAAAGGGCCTCTTTGTGGGCTTTTGCAAATACAAAATGGATTTGTTGTTTTTTAAAGCCCCTAACAATAATAAAGCTATCCCTTCTCAGGTGAAAGAAGGAAAAAACAGGCTGAAGCAAAAATATAAGCAGCCCTTCTGTATGCTGGACCACATGAATAATTTAAACAAAGCCATATCCCAAAGTGCTCTGAGAAGTCTGGACCAAACTGACTTTTTTTTTTCTCTCTATTTTTCAGACATTGCTATATAGGAACCAAGGACTGTGGCTACCTCTACATCACATACATTTTATTTTGCTTTATTTCATTTTTTAAAACCCAAACCTTACGTCTTAGAATCAATACTGTGTATTGGTTCTAAGGCAGAAGAGTGGTAAGGGCTAGACAATGGGGGTTAAGTGACTTGCCCAGGGTCACACAGCTCATGTATGCATTTTTGAAAAAGGTAAACACACACACACAAACACACTCATTCACAGGAAATTGTCTATATGAAAATAGTAGCTTACAAAAATGTATAGACTGAAGGAGATCAGGATAGTTATTTACACATTGAAGGAATTCTTTATTTAACAAAAAAATTCAAGAAAGTCTTTAAATAGCAAGACCCAATAGTATAATTCAAACTGTAATTTGGTGTTCAAATATGCATTTCACATGTTGCTTCTCACAGTTTTTCTTAGTTTCTCAGTTTTCTTCCTACTTTTGACACTTTTGACCACCTCTCATCCTAGATATTCTTCTCCTTTAGTTTCTATGACTTGACTCTGTCCAGATTTTCCTCCTTTCTGACATCTCCTCAGTTTCCTTTGCTAGATGTTCCTCCAACTCTCATTCATGAAAAGCAAAAGTCCCCTAGGTCCACTTTTCTCTTCTTGCTAGACTCAGTGCTCTCATCCATTTCCATAGGTCTAATTATTATCTCTACATAAATAGGCTTAGATAGGGAGCTAAGAGGCTCCATGGATAGAGTGCTGGGCCTGGAATTAGGACTTCCTACTTACGAGCTATATAATCCCGAGCAAGTCACTTAATTCTGTTTGCCTCAGTTTCCTCATCTACAAAATGAGTTAGAGAAGAAAATGGTAAGCCACTTCAGTGTCTTTGTCAAGAAAACCCCGAATGGAGTCACGAAGAGTTGGATACGATGGAAATGACTGAACAACTACACAGATGATTGTGAAATCTACAGAAAAGGTGTAACCTGGACAGAGACGATAGTCATCAGTCCCACAATCAAGATGATAAAGTCAAAGTGGGAAGAGTTGGGATGGGTCCTGGAGAAAGCAAAATGGAACATAGAGGCTATGCAAAGCTTTCCCAGGAGAAACATCACAGAAGCAAGAGAGACAAGCTTACTTCTTCCTTTCCTGTGAGAAGACTAATAGTGAGACCTTGTCCTTTGTGCAGCAAGCTCAGAGGTGGGAGGCAGAACAAAAATGGGGCCAGAAGTTAAGGGGAACGGATTAGCAATGGCAATAGGAGCTTAGCCTGGCCTGGAGCTGAGGGGGAATGGAAAAACAGCAGAAACAGGAGTCAGCCAAAGATCTCTAAGCACCCAATCCAGCCATGTGGCCGTTCCCTCACTGAAGCAACAGAAAGGGAGATTTGAATCCGAGTGTCACCATTGAGAGTCTTTGAGTGCCTTCCAAGGAAACAGGTAGTTTTAATTTGGAAAAGCATCACAGATTCTCTGCTTTACTGTATATGGTTTAATGCTTTTCCTACTAATAAAATGCATGAATTTATGCCATGCTTCTATTAATTAAAGGATATAGCTAGGACAGGGAGAAGGGCATGGCTTTTCTAGTGCAATGGGTGCTGAGCCATAAAAAGAATCTTACTGGATAAACACACATACCTTAAATCCTTAAATAAGGGGGAAGGGGCAAAGCCAAGGAAGAGAGGGATCTAGGTCTCTGAGAACCAGATGGGACTTGAAAGGAATCCCTGTGTGGAGCTGAGCACTGTTTAGTACCCGTATGACTTTACTTTGGGCTTTTTAACTGAGCAGAATCAGGCATCTTGCCAGGAGCATTCCTCGTTGGTTAATTCTACATATCTAATACTACCTAATTTAACTCCAGCCCTACAAGGGCATCCTCCTTGAACCTCAAACTCATTAACCCATTAACTTCTCCTTTCAACTAATCTTACCTACTCTGGTTGAAGGTATAAGTCAGTCACCTTTACTCAGCCAGCTCCCTTTTTCCAAATCAAATGCCTCCTTATAAATCTACCCATTTTTTATATGCATCTTCTTCTACAACCTGACTAATCTGGAAAAATGTTTTACATGATCACAAGTAGAACCTATATCAGATTGTTAACCATCTCAAGGCATGGGGAGGATAGAGAGGGAGGGAGAGAATTTGGAGCTCAAATTTTTAGGAAACAAATGTTAAAAATTATTTTTATGTGTAATTGGGAAAAGAGAAAATATTATTTTGAAAAAAGATTGTATAATGATAATAAAGACTATCATGGCACATGCATCTATCAATCAATCAATAAACAAATGTCCCATACATCTCCTGCATGTCTCCCTTCATTTTCACTACCAAAGCTGCTCCTCTGATTTAGGGCTTAAGCACTACAATAATTTGCTAATTGGTCTCTCTGTTTCCACTTTCCCTTTCTTCAATCGCTCCTCCCCAGTGCTGCCAAAAGAATCTTTCAGAGACACAGTTCAGACCATCTCAGGTCTTCAGTAATTCCCTATCGTCTCTAGGAAAAAATACAAAGCCCTTGGCCTGTAATTTAACGCTTTCTGCAATCCGATTCCAACCAACTTTTCCAAACGTTTTTTACACTACTTTCCTTTGTGCACTCTCTGTGCCAGCCAAACTGTCTGACGTGCTATTCCCTGAACTCTGCATTCCATCTCCTGTCTCTGCACAGGCTGTCTGTCCCCCTCACACTGGTAACGCGCTCCCTCCTCCCTCTCTTAGCCCTCTCAGACTTAGCTCTGGTGCCACCTCCTCTAACCTTCCCTTCATCTCTCTATTTGTTAACCCTTGCTATGTTCTCCATTTGCCTTCTAGATACATAAAAAAGGCCCTTACCTTCTCTCCTGGAATCAATACTAAGTATCAGATCCAAGGCAAGGCAACAAAGGCTAGGACTTGCTCCAGAACACATAGCTAGGAAGTATCTGAAGCTGGATTGGAATCGGTGACCTCCCGTCTCTTTATCCAGAGAGCTGCCTGGTATATTCTTTTATGGAACATGTTGGTATCTCCATCTGCCTTACACCTAGTAGAATATAAGCCCCTTGAGGGTAGGGATGGTGCCATTTTTATCTTTGTATTCCTATTGTCTAGCATACCTTGAACATAGCAGATGCTTACTAAATATTTGTTGGCTTGAATCATTTCACAATAAAAAAGGAGATGTAATTTTTTTGCAAAGCTATTATGTAAAGCAAGGTAAAGCAAGGTGCATCTAGGTCTAGATTGTTTGTGTGTGTGTGTGCGCACCGAAACAATCTTCCAGGCAGCCCAGTCTTCTTCCTCATCCGAGTGGCTCAGGGCTCTGAGGTCACCCAGAACAATTCCACCCAGGCAGTGCATGATTCCGAAGGCATAAGGAAACTAGGGGGATGGCAAGGAGGAAAAAGAGTCAGGCAACATCAGCCTTTAAAGTAAACAGTCAAGCAATAAAAGTGGGACTGCTTTAGGGTTTGTCTTAGAATGGGAGTAGAGAGGGGAGAAGCCTTTATAGATCCCAGCTGTGCTTACTTTATGATTTCCTGGATCTTTACCATTCCTTAGGCAGTCTGTGGCCAACTTTTCCTAAAACACCAGGTAGGTTTTCTTCTAACAGCTTTGCTGCTTCTCTGTAATGGTCTCAAAGTGAGCCTTTTGGTCAGTTGCAGGACCCAGGATACCTAGACAAGGCAGGACAACAAACATTTTTGAAGTGGCCAGACACTGTGCAAATATTTGTTATAATGGTGGGGTTGATGGGGTATAAAAACGATATCCTATGTTTGTCTTTATATATAAAATAGCCCTTTTGTCCACCCAAATTTCTACAGACTATGCCATTCTTTTCTTGGAATCACAGGTTTAGACCTGGAAGGGAGTTCAGCTGGCACCCCCTGCCCTATTTTTAAAATAAGGAAATTGGGACAACTAGGTGGCACAATGGATAGAGTGCCAAGTTTGGAGTTGGCAGGACCTGGGTTCAAATCTAGCCTCGGATACTTCCTAGTTGTGTGATCCTGGGGAAGTCACTTAACCCCGTTTGCCTAGTTCTTGCCCTTCTGTCTTAGAGTGGTTACTAAGACAAAAGAATGTAATTATTTTAAAAATAGAAAAAAATAAAAAGGAGGAAATTGATGCTCAATGGAGGTGAGGTAATATGCCTAAGGACAACACAAGCTGTAAGCCTTGGAGGTGGGATTTGAATCCAAGTCCTCTGACCTGAAATGATGAAGGAGGTGGGGTCTCATCCAAAGAATTGATTGTGACTCAACTGATTCCATTCCAAGGAAACAAGCTTTATTACAAGAGAATATAGAAACAGAGTAGCTAATATAGTAAGTAATTAATTAAGGAAAGGTAATGAGAATAAAGAGTGTAAAAGGTAAGAGAATGTAAATGGGGCTCTCAGGAAATGCTTTTTACCTTGCTTAGTTACTAAAAAAGGGGCCATTTGTCTGGGCAGTTGTTGCCTGTGTCTCCAGGTTATGGAGGTCACTTTACTCTGATTGCCTCCTGGGCTGGAGCAAACTGCAAAGTAAATGGGATGCTAATATTATGTTAAACACTCCAGGGCAACTTTAGGTCAAGTTTTGATCTTTTCTGGGCAGACACTAAGACAGGCAGTGAGTGTGGATATTCAGCATTGTTTGAACCCAGCCCTGGTGACCAGGAAACTGAACCACCAATATTTGCTGTCCAGAGACCCCAACCAGGGACCTCGGTTATGTCTAAAGATGGATGCGAGGAGTTTTCTCCTAATTGTGAATCTAGGCAGCTCATATGTCTTCTATGAGAGAGAGCTCCATGCTGATCCACTAGTGCTTGTTCTATGTTCTTTTGATTGTGTACAGCTATTCGACAGGGTCGTGGGACACGTTAGCCAACATCACAGCCAGTATGCTTTCTTTCCACTGCAATTTGTAATCACAGGAACTGAGTTTGATTCTGAGTCCTGCTATTTATTACTTTTGTAACCCCGAGCAAGTCAATTCACATCCCTGGGCCTCAGTTTCCTTGTCTGTAAAATAAGAAGGTTGGGCTAAGACCCCATCTTGTTCTACATCCATGATCCTATGATCTCGTGAGACTCTATGGGTAGCAGAGTGAACTCCCGTTGTACAGAGGAAATGTTCTGTGACTATTTTATTTATATTTCTACTTAATTGAAATGTCATGAACTCAGTTTGTGGCTAATGGGAGATGGCTAAAAAGATTAGTAGGAAATTTTGAGCTCCACTTGGAGAGGCTTCAGATTCACAAAGTATCTAGAACCTGGAGTGGGTAAATTGTGAGTCAGAGGTGGTCAGGGAGGTTCATGGTTCTATACATTAATCCTCACTAAGCCCATTCTTGAAGTATTTCCAGTTCAGTGGAATCTGCCTGCCGGCATTTGTAACTTGAGGGCAGAGCTTTCAAGAGAACAAAGAGAACACTGGAATTGGACCCTGCTATAGTGGCTCCCAGATGAACAGTATATTTGTTTTCTAGGAACTTGCCTATGTTTGGAGAGGTTCATTACTACTTAGGTCATATAGTGATGGACTTTTTTGATCACAATAACTCAACTTCTCTCTCTTAGAACTGTTTTCTGAGTCAGTTGTTTTTCCAAAGAAATGTTTCACATTTTCTTCATTTTTTTAATTCTATCAATTTTATTTGATTGCTTCTTGATACCTCATAAGTCATTATCTTTCAATTGCCCAATTCTAATTCTTAAGGAACTTTTTTATTCAGTGAACCTTTACATGCCTTTTTCTGGTTTTCCAATTCTATTTTTTAAGAAGTCATTTTCTTCAGTGAATTTTTGTAAGTCTCTTTCCATTTGCCAAATTCTAATTTTTAAGACATTCTCTACAGGTGATGTTATGTCTTTTTTACCAAGCTAACTCTTTTCTTTAAAAAAAATTAGTTAGTTTATTTGTTATATTATCATATTCAGTTAAGTTCCTCTCTCTCTTCCCTTTAGAGGAGGCATCATTTGACAAAAAGACGTGATTATATACATCATTTCTTTTAATCAGTTCTTTCTCTGGAGGTAGATATACATGAGTCATTCTTCAAACTATTTCTGTTGCTGTATGTGATGTTTTCTTGTTTCTGCTCATTTCCCTCTTCATAATATCATATAGGTCTTTCCATGTTTTACTAAAAATATTCATGCATGTTCACCATGCAGTAGTGATTGTGATGCAGTAGTATTCCATCACAACCATATGCCACAACTTGTTTAGCAATTCCTCAATTGACTGACTTCCTTTCAAATTCTGATTCTTTGCCATCACAAAGAAAGCTACTATAAATATTTTAGAACATATAGGTTTTTTTCCTTTTTAACCTGATCAAGTAAAGATCTAAACCTAATGGTAGTATTTCTGGGCCAAAACACACACACACACACACACACACACACACACACACACACACACACACATACAGTTTTATAACTCTTTGAGCATATTTCCAAATAGCTCTCCAAAATGGTTGGGTCAGTTCATGGTTCTACTAACAGTATATTAGTGTCCCATTTTTCATTATTTTCTCCAAAATTTGTCATTTTGCCCTTTTATCATTCTAACCAATCTGATAGGTTTGAGATAACATCTCAAAGTTGTTTTGATTTTTATTTTCTCTGGTCACTAATGATGTTTAGCTTTTTTTTCCAAATAGTTTTATGTAGCTCTGATTTCTTCATCCCCAAACTGTCTATTCATATCTTTTGACTACTTATCAATTGGGAGATGGTTCATATTCTCAGATATTTAACAAAGTTCTCTATATATTTTAGTTATGAGATCTCTACCTAAGAAATTCTATAAAAATTTTCCCCAACTTACTATGTTCCTTCTAATCTTGATTACATTATTTTACAAAAGTTTCAATTTAATGTATTTTAAATTATCCATTTTACATCTCACAATACTTTCCATCTCTTACTTATTCATAAATACTTCTCCTATCCATAAATCTGATAGGCAATATATTCACTGCTTTTCAAATTTACTTTTGATATCTCCTTTTATGACCAGGTCATGGTATCCATTTTGATCTTATTGTGATAAATGGTATAAGATATTAGTTTCTATCTAGTTTCTGCCAGGCTGCTTTCCAGTTTTTCCAACAATTTTTACCTACTCTCTACCCCTAGATAGAATAAAATACTTAGGAGCATATCTGCCAAAACAAACCCAGAAATTATATGAACACAATAATAAAATGCTTTTGATACAAACAAAGTCAGACTTAAATAATTAGAGAAATATTAATTGTTCACTTTACAGTTTTCCCAATAATTTTACCCACTTAAACTACTCATAGATAGAATAAAATAAAAAGCACATCTGCTAAAACAAACCCAGAAACTATATGATGTTAGATTTAAAATGGTTTTGAGCGTTTAATAGTTGTAGATAAGAGAGTGGGAGCCAATAAACTGTGATAATTAAAATGTTTGGGAGCAAGGGAAATATATAACAATTATGACCGCTGAAATATGTTTTCTACTGTGTCTTAGTTTTATATAAATATAAGATGGTCGCCAGGGAATATATTCCCAATTTATGAATATGCCCAAGCCAACTGGGTTTTATAGAGAAATTTAATTTATAATACACTGATTAATCAATAGAAAAAGAGAGAAAGGAAGAAAGGAATAAGAATGAAGGGCCTCAAACCAATAAGGCCTAGACCTCAGTCCTAAGAGATAAATCAGTCAGTTGGTTTTATCACTCACCCAAGATCTCTCTAGGTAAGGCTTCTCATGCCAACCTCAGGCTCCACCTTCAAGAGAGCCTCCTTTCAAGAAATGTTTCCAGAGAATTCTCCTCCTGACTCCTCCTGAGTTCTCCTTCTACAGCCTCCTTCAAGACCTCTCTAGGAGCTCTCCCTCCAGGACCTCTCTCCTCTCAGCCCTCCTTCAGAGCATCAACCCCCTCTTCACAGACCTCCTTCAGAGCAAAAACCTCTCTTCAGTCCTCAGACCCCGCTATCTTTAAGCAAACAATCTAAGTTCCCTCCCCTCAGTTCTCACATCTACCAATCACTCTTGATGTCTCCCCTGTGCCAATGGTGGCTCTAGCTTAACCCAGGACTGCCCAGAGGTCTGTCTCCTTTGCACATGTCTGTTGAAGGTCATATTCTCAAATAATTAAATCTTGATCTTTGCTGCAGCCCTTCCTAAATTCTGTTACTCTAAGTAGGGTGGAGATTGTAGTTTCCAAGACCTGGTTCTGTCATTCCAAGTATCTCTATTGTATCAATTCTAAAATCAATCATGACTCAAAGAACTTCCTGTTCTATGCTTAAGCATAGGTCAAAGCCCTTTCCATTGTTTAGCAAAAAGGTTTCTGTCCTAAAGTAGTCTTAAGTAGGGAGGAGAAGGATCCTCCCATGCCAAGGAGTTTCATATTCCAATAGAGTTCTTACTATCAGTAGGAAATTTTTTCAAGTATGAAATTTCCCAATGGGAAAATTTCCAACATTCATAAGTCTAAAAATTTTAAGGTTTACAATCCCCCCCGATGATCATGGGAGACCAGTCTCCCCATTGATCAAACAACATAATCAATTTTGTAATTCTGAATTCAATTCTAACTATAGATATACACAATATTCAATTTTTTTAAAGAGAATTAGAATAGTGAGAGAGAAAATAGAAAAGAAAAGAAAGCAAAACCAATGTTTTGCTAGGCGCATTGACAGAAAGCCAAATTAGGGGCAGTCCCTTTTGGCATAAATGTGTACAATTACAATAAATGTTCAATCAAAAGTTCAGTCCAATCAATCATATCCAAAGTTCATTCTTGATTTTCTTGATGAAGTGTAGGTTTTCGGCATCTTTCTGCAACAGTTCATTCTCTGGATATAAAAGTTTCAAGCTTCTTTCTTGAAGATCTTTTCTCGAACAGAATCAAAATCTTTGATTTTTTATAACAGTAAAATCTTAAACAAAATTCAAAATTCTTAGATTTTTATAAAAATACAATCTCAAACAAAAAAATTCAAAAATTCTTAGATTTTAAATTAAAATACAATCCCCCCTGAAGTAAGTATTAAAAAATATCAAGTTTAGCTCAGAATGCAATGTTCAGTTATGGGGGTATATGTGTCAATTATTTTACTGAACTTGAAAAAATAACAAAATTTCATTTGGAAAAACAAAAGATAAAAAGTATCTATGGAATTAATGAAAAAATATAAAGGAAAGAGAATTAGCAATACCCAATTATCAAATAGTAATAATCAAAACTATCTGGTACTAAGAAATAGAAAAATATATCAGTAGACCAGAACATAAAGCAATGAGTAATAAAATATTATAGTAACCTTGTGTTTGACAAAAGTAAAGATCCAAGTTTTTGGAATAAGAATTAAATATTTGTTTAAAATTATTTACTCTTTTTTCATGATTTTCTACATCTTTCTTTTCCCAATCTCCCACCCCCTTCCAATTTGATTTTTTTCAAACCATTACCTTCTGTCTTAGAATTGGTTAAGGCTAGGCAGTTGAGGTTAAGCAATTTGCCCAGGGTCCCACATGTAGAAAATATCTGAATCTAGATTTGAACTCAAAATATCCTGTCTCCAAGCTTGGCTCTCTATCTACTGAATCAGTCACCCACCTAATTTGATTAAAAAATTTTTTTGGGGGGGGCCCTTCTAAGAATTCTTTTTGGGCCTGTGACCAATTTGCATTTTTAGTTGAGATTTTTCATGTAGACACTTCAACATTGTTGTCCTCTTCTGAGTTGTTGTTGTTTTTTTGGTCCTCTCTGTCATGGTTGTAACCTCATATGGCACTGTTCCATTTTTTTGTTATTTGCTCATTTCCCTAGCCTAACCCATTTCTTGACTTTTAACCTCATATTAAAGTTGGGCTCTGCTCCCAAGGTGGAAAGGGCATTGTCTCAAGTTTCAGGTTTTTTTGTGTTACTATTTTCAGCTACTATTTTCTGATTGTCTGCAAGTTTTTAGTTCTTACAAGATGGTATGATATAAGCAGAGGTGTGATTATTGCTCTCCTGGCTTGTGCCCTAGTCTGTGATGACTACAAGTCTTCTTTTCCATCCTAGAACTATGATCAGGGTCCCTGCTTCCCTAGTACCCCAAATGTTCATGTGCTAGTGTTCTTTCTCACCCTAGAACTGCCACCTGGAATCACATTTCAGCAATACAACAGTGTTCTTCACTCAATGGCAGCAAAGTGTTTCCTATAATCTTCTAATCAGCTATCTGACATTCTTACAATCTGGGAGCTTAGAGCTCTTGTACCACTGATGCACATGTCCCCAGTGCCTGTTGCTGGCTTGCCAAAGTCAGTTCAGCTATCATCCTGGTGAAACAGACTCTTCCTATTGAACTTCTAAATTGGCTTGAGTAGGAAAATTGAGTAGTCCAACCTTTTGTTAATTCTGCCACTCGAAAATTTGTTTTAAGATGTTATTTTAAAGTTTTTTAGGGAAGAATATGAGAGGGCTCAGGGTGAGTTATGAGATGGTTCAGGGTGAGTTCCTTGCCTTTAACATCTTGGCTCTGCCTCCACAACTCTGAAATACTACTGAGTAAATGTTAAGAGGATGTGATTAGTCAGTGTTGGGAGTACTTCAACAACTAAGTCATAATTCCTTGACATATTGGGATATGTAATCATTCTATTAAGCCCAGCATCATTTTCCATTATATACTGGCACATATGAAATTTTCTGTTCCCATGTCTCATTGCCTCAGTGAAGAACACAGTTTTCAGCATGTTAAAGTAATGAAAAAAAAAGAAATATAGAGTAAGACCAAATATAAATCTGAAGGAAAATTCAATACCCATCCTTACCTTGATAAGAGAATATTTTTTTATATTTTGCATGAGATGTAGTAAAAGGTTACCCCCAAAGTCCAAGCATTATTAAGTGAATACTATGTGCAGGAGATTGTGCTAGGTGCTTTACAGACACCTAATTTAACCCTAACAATAATGCCAGGAGTTAGGTACTATTATTATTCCCATTTTATCATTGAGGGAACAGAGATAGATAGAGGTGACATGACTTGTCTAGGATTATACAGTTAGATCTGAACTCAAGTTTTACCACCTAGCTGTCTGTATCAGAGTTCAAACCAAAAGGGTTTCCATCAGTTGGGAAATAGTTAAACAAATTATGTCATAGGAATGTGATGGAATACTGTGGTCCTATAAGAAATGATGATGGAAATGATTTCAGAGAAACCTCTCAAAACGTGTAGTACTGATTCAGAGTGAAATAAGCAAAAACCCAGAGAACAATTTATGTAACAATATTGTAAAATGAAGCTACTGTAAAAGAATAAAGAACTCTGAATGATGCAATGACTAACTACAATTTCAGATGACTTCTTTTTTTTTAAAACCTTTACCCTCTATCTTAGAATCTATTCAACAAAAAAGCAGTTTAGTCTAGGAAACTGGGGTTAAGTGACTTACCCAAGGTCACATAACTAGAAAGTGTCTGAGACCACATTTGAATCCAGGACCTCATGTCTCTAAGCTTGCTTTTCTATCTATTGAGGCACCTATCTGTCCCTAGATGACTTGATGAAGCATATTTCCCATTACCTCACAGAGAGGTGCTACATTAAAGGCACAAAATGAAACTTATATTTGCTGATACAGGCAAGTTTGGGAATTTATCCTCCTGAATGATGCATATTTTCACAAGTTATATTTTTCTTTATTTTTTCCCTAATGATAGGAGGTAGGGCATAATTATAGAATTCTCCCCCACTGCCACTAAAAAAAGAGAAAAGTCATTGAACATTTTAAAAAGAATAAGAATTAAATTTTAAAAGAATAAGAATAATTTTTAAAAGAAAAAGAACAATAAAGAAGAGAATACTCAGAGGAAACAAGGTCATTTTACAAGTTAAATGAATTACATACTTAAAAGAAATCTCAAACTATTCATAAAAAATTTACCATTTCCTGTTTTTCCTGTATAATCTTGTTTTTATTTCCTTCTTTACATATTGACCTGTTCATTTTATTTGGTGTTTATTAATGTGAATATAAAAAAATGCATTGCCAGTTCCATCCCACAATGGGCAGCCAGGAGTGGTTGACACTGCCCCTCCCATTAGTAAACTCTTATTCATATAATAATGTAATATACAGGTAATATCATCTGCACTATCTATCTTAGAGGTGCTTTGCAAACTGTAAAGAAATATCCAAATGTGAGCCTCATGTGTTGAATTTCATCTGGTGTTCAAAGTCAGGGTAAAGGGGAGGATGATGAGGTGATTAAAGGAACTCCCTGATCTGCTCTACTGGTGCATCTTCCAAAGAGCTAAGAAGATGTGCTCAGACTCCAGATGGATGGCCATGTTCTCTGGCTAAACACTGAAGGACTTGTGCTAGGAGGTGATGAAGAAATGCCTTACTGAAGAAACTCTCACAATCCATGAGATCATAGGACTGTATTGAAGATGCCTGACTATTGAGCCAGGAAGAACCGCCCTCTCATGGGCATGGTCTACTTCTGTCTTCTTTTGAAGACAAGACTTACTTGTCTTTTCTTTTGAGTACTTTGCTTTGGGATTTTGCTAAAGCTCCCTTGGACTTCCATCCAGGAAGGGAGGATATTTCTCTTCTCTCCCAACTGCAATCTTCCCAGAAGCAATGGTAGCTTGAAGAACATGTAAGTGAGAACATGTGCTACCCTAGCTGAGTCTGAGATTGGACCTCAAGTCGTTGAGTGCCTCAACTGTTTTGGATTTCTCTCCTTTTAAACTGGTGACCTAGTAGCAATCTTGAGAGATGAATGTTTCCAGTGTTTGTAACTACTTCATGAGTCCTTGAGTTCCTGAGTTGATGTCATTACAATATTATACTAATTAAAGGGAATGGGGGGGCTACTATCTTCTAGGCACTGTGCTCATCACATAATATTTTCTCATTTGATTCTCACAACAACCCTTTAAGCTAGGTGCTATTATTTATTATTTTATCCCAATTTTAGAGTTTAGGAAACTGAGGCAAACAGAGATTAGGTTAAAATATATCACTAGTTGTCTGATATAAATGAATGATTTATTACATGCTTAATTTGTGTAAAGTACTTTGCTAAGCACAGAGAATACAAATATAAAAGTAAGATAGTCTTTGCTCTCAAAAAATTCAGTCTAGTGGTAGAGATAACGTATATGAAAGATTTCAGGTGCAAATCAGATGGAAAGGTCCCATGGTCCCCAGGGAATGACAGCAAAGCAAATGGTAACATCACATCTTAAATATCATTTCTATTTATAAAACCATGTGCTTTTTTGATGCTGAACCATCTTTGGTAGTAAGATCTTCTTTTCTGCATGTTCAGCTGCATCTGCTGCACCCATGCATAGACGCAGGTGCCAGGCTACATCTCCATGTTGTTTGCTTCCTAGGATGATGATTATAGGCAATAGATTAGGCATAGGAATGGTCTATGATGGGGGTGGAAGTCCTGCCACCCTTGCCAAGCCCTTATACTTATCTGCTGGTCATCAGCTGTTGGCTAGTAGATGGTGTCAGTGGCAAGGAAGTTGTGCAAGTTCATTGTGATTGTCTCCCAAATGATGGCACAGGGCTTGAGCCAAAAGCATGCCTGGGGACCTGTGGGGCATTGCTATTTCCAAGGTTCTTGGATTCAGGTTCATGGGCTTTGGGGCTGTGCGACCTGATATATACATCTGTGTTATTAGAAAAGGACCTCTCAGTTTCTAAGTGAATAAATATATCTTTATAGTATATAAGTATATCTTAAATAGAGACCATAGCTAATCTATTCATTTGAGAGCTAAGGAAATTGAAGCCCAAAGTAGATACTTGACTTGCCTGATATTACACAGCCAAATTAGGCAAGATTTTGGACACCTGGGTTCCAATTTGGCTCTGCCATTCTAATAATCCTAACTGTAGATTAATGCCTTTGCAAGACAGACAATTTCCACTGTCTTCCTCATTCTTTGGTCATTTTTGTGCCTGAATTAGAAGCTGTAGGAGCAGGGCTTTGCACATAGCAGACACTCACTAAATATTTGTTTGATTGATAAAAATAGATGAAAGATCAAATATTGTTCAGGCAGCTAAGTTATTTCTTAAGGTATTTATAAAGCATTTGAAATGAAAATGACTGTCCCTCTGTTACCAGGAGAGAAACTGAAGTTGGCAGAAGAGTCATTTGTCCTAGCTGCCCATTATTAGATGGAACTGGTAACTTAAAATAGTTTATTTTAATTTTGGACTTAACAAACACCAAATAAAAAGAGCATGTCAATATACAGAGTAAAACAGAAAAGAGGATTGTGCAAAAAATAGTGCATTTTTACATAGAATTTGCTTTTTTAAAAAGCATATAATATTCATCATCTAACTTTCAAAACTGTGGTGTTTGTTTCCTTCCAGAACTCTATTCTGTATAGTCATTTTTTCTTTAAAAACTCAACCTTATTCTTTAAAAAATTAATTCTTGTTCTTTTAAAACATTTCAATGACTTTTCTTTTGGGGAGGATAGGGACAATAGCCCTTTATATCCCTCTGGCCCCAACCCCACCACTGGGAAAAATAAAGAAAAATATAACTTATTTTAAAAAATTACATAGTAAAGGAAAACAAATTTAGAATCTGAAAATGTTAGTCTCATTTTGCACTGATTATAAACTGATCCCAGGAATCTTACTGTGATATGAATTCTTTGGGGACTTCAGTGATGGGAGCTTCAGAAGGCAGTCTTGAGAGAAGAGAATAGAAGAATATAGGAACCTGGAGGTAGCATCATAAGCTGGGTGAAGGAGGAAGACCAATTTATAAGATAGTGTATATCCTTTGATTTACAAATACCACTACTAGGTCTGTATCCCAAAGAGATCAGAGAGAAGGGAAAAGTAACAGAAAATTTTAGCAGCTTTTTTTGTAATGGCATTGAATTGGAAACTGAGGGGAAGTCCATCAATTATCCATCAATTATAAGTTGAGATATATGGTTGTAATGGAATACTATTGAACCATAAGAAAGGAATAGGATGAATTCAGAAAAACCTAGAAAGACTTATATGAACTGATGCAAAGTAGAACCAGGAGACTATTATATATGGTAAAAGAAGTATTGTATGATGATCAATTATGAAGAACTAAAGTATTATCGACAAAGCAAGTTTTCAAGATACCCATAAGGGAGTCATGATGAAAAATGCTAAGCCAAGGACAAAACTCTTGGAATCTGATTGTAGATCAGAGTTCCAGTTTGCACTTCATTTCCTTCAGGAGTTTTTAATTGTATGTATAACGTATGTCTTCTGTCATGGCACAAGTAATACAGAAATATGCATTGCATGAAATCATTGATATAACATATCAGATTATTTATTACTTTGGGGAGATGGGGGAGGGAGGAAGGAAAAGAGTCTGAATTGTAAAATGTTCCAGAAAAAAATTGTCAAAAATTATTTCTACATGTAATTGAAAAAAATATTAAAAAAAAGGAGTGGAACCATTTCATAGGCAGATAAAATACATAGAAGGGAAACTCTCTGTCTGGAGCTTTCCCCAAATTTCTCCAAGTTAATGTTGTTTGTAAAGAAAAGGGAACTGAGGTCAGAAAAGGAAAGATTTGAAATATGTGTCTGGACATAGGAATGTGTGGGGATAGTAATTTGTTATTACTCATTAATAATAGAGGATTTAAAAGTAGGCATAATACTTTATTCACATTGTCTCACAAGCTTCACAATACTTCCATGAGGTGTTTACTGTGGAGAGGATTGTTTCCTCAGTTTTATAGATGAAGAAACTGAGGCTCAGAGAGATTCAGTGACTTGTTTGGTTATATATCTAGTAAGTAGTTAGAGAAGGGAGGTAGCTCGATGGTGCAGTGGATAGAATGTCAGATAAGGTCAGGGAGACTCATCTTCCTTAGTTCAAATCTGATATCAGATACTTACTAGAAACGTGACTCTGGGCAAGTCTCTTAATCCTATTTGCCTCAGTTTCCTCATCTGTCAGATAAACTGGAGAAGGAAATGTCAAACCAGTCTGGAATAGTTGCTAAGAAAACTCCAAAAGTAGGACCACAAAGAGTTGGATACAACTGAAATGACTGAACAACAAAGTCAGAGGAGGGCTTTGCACTTGGGTTTTCCTGGCTTTACATGTAGTGATCTATTCACTATGGCACACTGTTGTAAAGGATTACCTTTTAATTTTGTGAATGGTAATGGTAATGAGGAGGCTTGCTTGAGAGCATAATTCTGGGAAATTCTGGGTCTACAAGGATAAGCATCACTAAATAGTATTCAAACTAGTTAGTATTTTATAGCCAGATTTTCCAGAGTGTCCTCAGAGCCCCCATTTCCATACCTGATGTGGAGGTAGCCCAGGGCTTTCAAAGGCAAAGCCAGCAAAACAGAAGCTCTTGCAGGTCCTACCAAGCTGGGAAGGCTTTGACTATGAGCCTGATGGCAAACTGTATCTAGTATCCAAGTATCTAATTGTGGAGAAGCTCATGGCCAGAACATTGGCCACCAGGAGATGATGGTCTCAGAAACTCAAGAAGATTGTATTCTGTTATTGGTGAGGTTGTTATCTTCATTGGAACCATAATTAAGATAGGATGGCTGGGGCATTGTTCCACGGCACTGACATTTATGACAGTTCCTGAAGTCCTTCAAGAGTAGCTTCCTGGTGCTTTTCCATCTGGTAGTGATTCCTCCCCTCCCCATGAGTTCCTCCCTCACCCACCCCTTGCCTTTGTTCCTCTTACCTCAGCTAGCTCTGATCTTTGTCAACCCCCACACTGATGAAATCACAAATCCTTTAGAGCACTGAAGTAAATGTTCCCAGAGTACAAAATCTGAATGATTCTCATTGATATCAAGACATGACTCTTTTGTACCTCATCCAAACCCAACTTCTTTGTTTTGTAATGTAAGATACATCCACTTTAATAATTACTAGACATTTGTGATTTTATTTTTTGTCAAAAATTGTGGAAAGGGGGCAGCTGGGTGGCTCAGTGGATTGAGAGCCAGGCCTACAGATGGGAGGTCCTCAGTTCAAATCTAGCTCCAGATGCACGCTGGGCAAGTCAGTTGGCCCCATTGCCTAGCCTTTACTGTTCTTCTGCCTTGGAACCAATACACAGTATTGATTCTAAGACAGAGGATAAGGGTTAAAAAAATCACTACAGAAACCTACCTCTTGGTCTGAATAGAATCACAAGAAAAAATGAGTTAAGAAATATCCAGAAATTTAATCTTTCCAAAACATTTTTCCTAAGTATCGCCATTTCATATCTTTAGACTCTTTCCCTTCAACCATCTTTCTGGGAAGCTTTCTGAGATAGGTTTTCTTTGAAGAACAAGTATGTGTTGAAGGGTGATTTCAAACAGGGTTTTAAGTGGTAGATTAAGACCCTCTAATGCCCCTAAGTACCAAGACAATGGCAGCTTTGTCCCCAACCCCCACTTGACCAAACTGGCTGGAAGGACTGGCTATGTAAGTCCTTCCCCTGGATTCCCAAAAAGTTCTTAGAAGTATTATAGGTTCTTCTGCTGGTCTCAAAAATTTATTAGAAATGTCTTATGGAAAAAAAGTAAATGCTATATTTCTGTCTTCCCTTCTTTTCAATCTTCTTCAGTCTTGTCTCATTTAAGAGTATCATCAACGTCACATAGAATTATACAAGGATCTTTGAGGTCTGCATATTGACTTATTTAAAAAATGTAATGTTATCCATTTTCATTAGAAATTTATTTATTTTGTAAAATATTTCCCAATTACATTTTAATCTGGTTAGACTACATTAGAGAGTATTGTGGGCCCCATATGGCAGGGAGCATGATGGATGCCTCTGCTGTGGAACATGTGTGTGCCTTTAACACTTGCTAGTCATCCTACCTTTGGTACTTGTGGCGAGTGGGTATTTGTGGGTACTTATGGGCAAGGGGGAAGATACCAGAGAAAGGTACTGGTGTGGCTCTTGTGCTCTAGTTTTGGGATCCCCTGAGTTATAAAAGAGAAAACTTTCTATTTGGAAGGAGGACAAGTCAGACTGGCTTCATTTTTCTAAACCTCAGCATCAAAGCAATATATACAATGATAACTATGTAAAGAAAAAGAACAGTAATGGAGCAACTGACATTTAATACCTTGGAATTATAAAGACCAAACCCCAAAGATCAGAAATTGGAAAACAGACAGCTCTCCTTGGCAATGATGTGGGACATTACATATAATGTTATACTTTTTCAATATGTTGGTTTGTTTTGCTAAATTTTTTCCCTCTTCTTTTTAATATGCTTCATTTAAAAAGATGGCCTTCTGGGAGGGAATGGTAGGAGGAATACAATAGAAAATGTTGTTCATTTGTGTCTGACTCTTCCTGACCCCATGGACACTGATGTAGTCCATGGGGTTTTCTTGGCTAAGATACTGGAGTGGTGTGCCATTTCCTTCTCCAGTGGATTAAGGCAAACAGAAGTTAAGTGACTTGCCCAGGGTCACATAGCTAAGTATCTGAAAGGACATTTGAACTTAGGTCTTCCCAACTTCAGGCCCAATGCTCTACCCACTGAGCTATTTACTTGTCTCAGGAAATGTAAAAAATGTAGGTGATATTACAACAAAAGAATGAAATTTCTTAAAAGAGCCTTAAGGATCTCTAGATGCTAATGAAGGCTTGGTGAATGCCCACTATGACTACCAACTAATACAGCACTATTAATTTATAGAACTCAAAGTATAGTTATTGGAGAAATGAGGACAATATGTAAGATTGGCATGGATGAGCATAGTGAAAGGTCTTAGATTATTAATGAAACTGGGGTGCACAAGCTGGGGGAGTCCAAACACATCTAAGCACAGAGAAGATCTCGATAACCAGAGCTCAGAGCCTCTGTAACACAAGAATCGCATCCATCTCCCTTCTTCTCTCTAAACGATGCACAAAGATACACACTGGAAGAGTGTTTAGGACACACTATCCTGAAGCCAGGGCTAGCTTTGCCTTTCCAGGAGGGCCACAGAGAACCTCCAAGGGAGAGAGAGGCCATTTCCTCAGCCCTCTCTTCCCCCACCGCTTACAGATTAATTGGCGACAGCTGCTTCCTTTCCAGCCGTGGCTCAGTTGCCCAGCCTTTCAGAGTCTGGAAGCAGACTGGGCTGCACTCGATGTACCTGAGGTCTTGATACAAAGAGTAGCCAAGTGCTTGGGGAGGACGCATCTCTGATTTAGTCAGTGACAGCTGCTCCCTTGACCACACCTTCTGAGCCTCTCCCTCCTCTTTGAGGCATTCCTCATTCTCTCACTGCTGGGGCAAGTGCCCACGGTCAGCAAACCCTGACAAAAAGAGACAGAGGAATAGAAGCAAGAGCAGAGGGGCGAATGGGCAGCCGGAGTCTGGGAACAGACAGGTGCATGACCAGGAGAGCAAAGGGACAGGAGGGATAGATGAGGAAGAGGGGATTTCAAGAGGATGTGTTGGGAGCAAACAGCAGCAACAGGGATTAGTACTGGCTGGAGCAATCATCTGAAAGAGCAGACATGGGGGCTGGGCATAGAGAGAGAAAGAGGAAGAAGACCAAATCTAGCTAAGGGAAGAGACGCCCAAACTGTCTAAACCTCATAGCTAAACTCAGTATTGCAAGAATCAGCTGTGTGGTCCCACGATATATGTGTTAAAGCCTTACCTTCCATCTTGGGACTGAACAGGAATGTCAGTTCCAAGGCAGAAGAACAGTAAGGGCTAGACAATTGGGATTGAGTGACTTGTCTAGGGTCATACAGCAAGAAGTGTCTGAGGTGAGATGTGAATCCAGGACATCCCACCTCTAGGCTTGGAGTTCCATCTATCCACTGAGCCACCTCGATGTTCCCCTTCCCCTCCCCCCAATACTTTTTTTGAACGATCAGAGTATTATGATCCATGATCAGAAATATATAACCAACACACATATGTGACATAACTAATTTTCCTAAAAGTTCCACCAAGATTCCTCAATGGTTTTGAACTGTGGAGGATAAAACAAATAAGTAACTATAGGAATTCTGGGCTAGAAGTAATACAGCTTACAACCAACAAAGTTTTCAAATGAAACATTTTCAACATTTTCAAACAAAATTGAATGAATGATGAAATTGGAATTGAATGGAATGGAAATGAGGAAATGGAATTGAATGAATGAATGAAAGTGAAAAAATGAAAATGAAAATCTTTTCCTCCAAGGCAAGGTAGAAAGATCACCAGCTTTGGGGTCAGAGGCTTTTGGTTCAAATCCTTCCTCTGATCTTGACTGTCTGTGTAACCCTGGGCACGTCACAAACCCACTGAACCACCACTTCCTTCCCTGTATCATGTCATAGCTAATGGCTCCTTCCAGTCCTGGGTGCCATGACCTTATTCTTTAGCCATAATCTGCTGGTGTTCAGTCATATCTGACTCTTTGTGACCCCATCTGGGGTTTTCGTGACAAAGATAGAGTAGTTTGCCATTTCCTTCTTTGGTGAATTAGGCAAACAGAGGTTGTGACTTGCCTTGGGTAATACAGCTAGTGAGTGTCTGAGACAGATTTGAACTCAGGTCTTCCTGGCTCCAGACCTACTCCTCTATCCACTAGCCATCTAGCTGTCCCATCTCTAATAGCTTACCATTATATTTGGCTTTATTATTCACAAATCATTTTTGTCATAACTACACTGAAAGGTAGATATCGGGATGCTGCTAAAGCCATGTTTATGGAAGAGGCAGCTGAAGCTCTGGGGATGTGGTCGTGGTTATATAGTGAACAATGCCTTTCTTCTACTCCACATTGTATCATTTTGGACATTCAGAAAGAAATCTATTCAGACAATTCTGTACTCATGAATGCCCAATGTAAGCGTTCTGTACATAGAGTTCTGTGTAGATTAACAGCTGGCCATGCCAGGGATTCAGGAATGTCTCTTACCAAGTGGCAAGCAGCTGTGGTAGCTGGCAGGAAGGGATTTTCTTGGGACTCAGAGATCTCTACCAGGAAGGCTGCAGGTGGCAAGTGGTCACCTCAGCTGGTGGGTAGATATCTTTCTCTATGCCACCCTACCCCACCCCACAGCTGCAGTGATTTCTTGTGGCTTGTTGAGCTAGCAGCTGTAAGTGGAGGGAGGGAAAGAAGGAGGAGAAAGAAAAGGAGAGAGAGCAAGAGACACAGAGACAGAGACACAGAGAAAGAGACACACACAGAGAGAGACAGAGAGACAGAGACAGAGACACAGAGAGAGAGAGACAGAGACACACAGAGAGAGACAGAGACACAGAGGGAGAGAGAGAGACAGAGAGACAGAGACACAGAGAAAGAGAGAGACAGAGACAGAGAGAGAAATAAAGAAGGTAAGAGATAGGAAACCTGTTCCTGATATCCTGAGTTCCAATTTACAGTACATTTTCCTCTTAGAAAAAGTACATAAGTTTTTATGTAGCTATAAAGAAGGCTTTTGGAATTTAATTCAATCACTTTAATTACTTCTAACAGTATTAGAAATACAGTCAATGAATTGGCTTCAAAGGAATATATGAAGCAGGACCCAGTTACAAGTTGGGGACTAATTATAGTTGTGACAAATACCTACTATAAGGCAAGATTTTAATTTTTCAAATGAAATTTGTGATTTCCAACCTTCAGTTGGAAAAATTCCTTTCTCTAACATATATGTAAGAGTAGGGTAGGAATCCTATCAGACAACCATTCACCTTAAAGTAAAGTACCAGATGCCACCCAAGATGAGATGACAAGAGATGACAATCTTAACTAGATGAGAACACATTTTAAATGACTTGGAGTAAGAACGAAGATTCTTTCCAGTGTTTCTTTCTTTTCTCTACTTCCAGACACTAGAATCCTTGATTTCAAATTGGCTCACTGGTTTTAGATCATCCTCCATTGAATATGATCAAGTCCCTCAACTGAACCAAAAAGACCTGTGGTCAGACCTAGGGACCTGTCCAGGCCTTGTTCATACCTAGTCAAGACAGGTTCTGAATGAGTGAACTTATCAGGCTATAACATCTTGTTACTTCCTTTAAGTGGGGTACAATAATTGTCCATGCAGACTTCCACCCTTACATATATACTACTTCCTCTTAATAAATTAAAAATCTTTGAATGCAAGAAATGGTTCATTCCCAAGCTGCTAACAGGACTTCTTTGATCACCGGTGGAAGAAAAAAGAACAAGAATGGCCTCATATCCTGATCTTCTTCCCCTTAGCAGCCTCATAACAAACTTAAAGCACTAACAACATTAGTGTTGGTGTCTATTGTCCCCTTCTACCCTCCCTGAGATATTGATATGACATGGTAAGTAATCTTTCATACTTCTGCCAACACCTCATGATGAATTCTGTTTCTTTTGCATTCAAATCTTAAAGTCAAGATATGAGATTATTTGGGGCTCCAGCTCAGACATGATCTGGTTAATGTTACTTCTAACTGACTCCTTTTTTTATCTTTCTGTCCCATTTTCTCCATTTTCCATTTTTCTTTCTTCTTTTCTTCCTCCTTCTCTCCCTTCTCCTTCTTTACCTCTTTCTTCCTCCTCCTCCTTTTCCTCTTCAAAAGAGATCTAGGTTGGGGCAGCTAGGTAGCACAGTGGATAAAGCGCCAGGTCTGGAATCAGGAGGACCTGGATTCAAACATGACCTCACACACTTCCTAGCTGTGTGACTCTGAGCAAATCCCTTAATCCCAAATGTCCAGCCCTTATCACTCTTCTGCCTTGGAACCAATACTTAGTATCAATTCTAAGATAGAGAAAGTAAGGATTAAAAATTAAAAAAAAAATTTAAAAAGAGGTTTAGGTTCAGTAAACTCTTCTCATCAATCATATCTTGAGATGACTGTCCAAAGATGGCAGGATGGCCAGTCATGTTTTCTCACTGCTACAGACAACATAGCAAAATTCTGGGGACTTCTTTCCTCAAAAGACAAGAGCCATTTATACAGCCTATGCTGTAAGTTCTCTTTATCAGTAGCTTCCTCATAGGTTCCCAATACCTAAATGTGCTATGTAGCTGCCCCAATGTGGATCTCTTTTGAAAAGGAAGAGGAGGAGGAGGAAGAGGGGGAGAAGGAAGAAGAAGAAGAAGAAGAAGAAGAAGAAGAAGAAGAAGAAGAAGAAGAAGAAGAAGAAGAAGAAGAAGAAGAAGAAGAAGAAGAAGAAGAAAAGAAGACAAAGAAAAATGAAGATAAAGAAGATAAAGAAAAAGATGAAGAAGATAAAGAAACAATAAAGGAGGAGAAGGAAGAGGAGGAATAAGCAGAGGAGGAAACAGAGGTACCTAGAGGGTTAAAAATAGAATACTTTCCCAGATGTTAGTATTGCACCAAATCATCAAAACTGTGCGTCTAGCCGATCCTTGTTTCTGACACATCATTAGTCCTTAACATTCTGCAGACATTTCTCCAGCTTCCCTGGAAAGAGTCTACGTCATAACTTGAAGTTACTGATGTATGTGCGTGTCTGGCTGCACATGCATACATACCTTTCCTTCTGAGGGGACCCACTTGAAATACAAAGCCATGAAATCTCATAGTATTAACATTCTCTCTAAATAAATATACCCCATATATACACATACACAGAAGCAAAACTGTTGTTCTCATAATTTGGAGCGGCTCCATTTCTATAGCTTCTGTGGCAAGAATAGAATTCCCTTCATGATTTGCTTTTTCAGAAAATCCAAATAATGTGGGAGTAGGGTCAGTTCCCCTAAGAATATAATTATTTATCATTTATTTTTAGAAACCCTTAATATCAGTTCTAAGGCAGAAGAGTAGTAAGGGTTAGGCAATTGGGGTTAAGTGACTTCTCCTGAGTTACACTGCTAGGAAATATCTGAGGCTAGATTTGAACCCGGTTCTTCTGACTCTGGGCCTGGTTTTCTAGCCACAGAGCCACCTAGGTGCCCCCTAAGAATACAGTTATAGGGGCAGCTATGACTCAATGGATTGAGAGCCAGGTCTACAGACAGGAAGTCCTGAATTCAAATCTGACCTTCCTAGCTGTGTGACTCTGAGCAAGTCACTTACCCCATCCCTAGCCCCTACTCTCTTCTCCTTAGAACCAATACACAATATTGGATTCTAAGATGGAAGGTAAGGGTTTAAAAAAATGAAGACATTATGATCTTTCATTAGATTACTACTAATTTTCAGACTAAACTTAAACATCAAAGAAGGGAATAAACAGTTTGCACTTTGCTTCAGGATGTAATCAATTCAAGTTCAACCCAAGGAATTATTGTGATCAGGGACATCCCTAATATCAGTGGAAGGTCATAAAAAGTGAAGGTGAAAGACAATTCTGAGGGACTTATTAAAAAAAAAAAACTCTACCCACATCCAGGGAAAGAACTGTGGGAGCAGAAACTTTTGACTCCAAATCTAATAAGCTTTGCCTTGGACCCAGTAGTTTGAGGGAATCCTGAGTTCTGTGGAATGCAGGCAATAAATATTACTTGATATCTATAGAGGCAAGTAGAGCCAAGCAAGATACCAAGAGTTCACATATATAACTCTAAGGGTTACAAAATGCGGCCCTCCCAAACAACTCTCAAACAACTCCCAACGAACTCCCAAACAATATGAACTATGTAGTGTGTCTCCATTTTACAGATGAAGAAACGAAGGATTAGAGAAGTGGAATGACTTTCCCACAGTCACAGCGCTAGTAAGAATGGAAATGGATCTCAGATTGTCTCCCTTCAAGTCCAGGACTCTTTTCACTGTCCTTGTTCTAGAAAACAAAAGGGCAAGACCAGGGTACAGGCGGGTAAGAGCCCATTCATGGGGGAAGCAGCTAAATAGGAGTGCAGAATCTGAAAAGTTCAAGTAGTCCCTTTCCTGAGGAAGTAAACCATAGTGGTTTGGGGGGAGATCAGGATATGATTCTGAAAAATAACAACTGTCAAAATGACTTTCTCTAACAGTGTTTCCCTTCTAATAATGTCTATTTGTGCCAAGAGGGCACAATGACCATGTTCCTGCCTTCCTCTTCCTGCTTCAGGCAATGCAGCTGCAATTTGAAAGCAGCATCTGACATCCCTTCTACCTGCCCAAAATATGTATGCCCTTTATCCTATGAAAACAGAGCCATGTACACCATGGGCCATGCCAACCCCAGCCCTTATCACTCTATACCTTGCTTGGTTCTAGAGCATCCTAGACCACAGTGGCAAGGAGGAAGCATTGCTCAATTCCTTTTCTCTTTATGATAGATTTTTTTTCTTTTGAAAATAATTGTTTCTTTATACCATTAAAATAATTGAGTTCATTCTCTTTAATGAAATTGGTTGTTTCTATAATTTGGAAAATGTTTATCAAAACAAAGAGAAATCCAATATAACAAAGATAGTGGTAATTTGTGGTTTTCTAAGTCAATGTGTGGTCGATAAAGATCAGTTTCTACTGAGTTTGACGTTCCTTCTCAAAGCATTACTGTAGAACTGTAAGTTTCAGGGAAGTGTCAACATGAAATGAAGAGAGAATTGCATTGCCCAAGAGTTCCCTGAACCAGTGAAATCATAGATATCTCCCTATCCCTATTGTCCTAATAATAAGTTAGCTGTGTTTCTGAATTCCGGTAAATGATTATGAGCACCATGGGTGAAATAACTATACTGATATATATATATATATATATAACTAAAACAATAGTTTATTTTAAGGGAAAGGAACTGGGATAATCTAAAACTAAAATCAAGTTGTAAATCTATTCTATCTAATACTTTTCTTTCTACAAATCTACTTTCTACAACTAGTTAAATTAAACCCTCTTAGCTAATATATAAAATGGGATGTAAATTGAAGGTAGAAAAACAAGGTTCAAAGGAAGGTTGCACTGACAGTTGTCCTCTGGAGTCTTGAGCAGCTCTGTTGGAAATCACTCTTAGCAGCAGTAGGATCCATGGGGACAGGCTGAATCACAAGGAAAGCCACAGGATAGAGAATATCTGGCTCTCTAGGTCCACCCCATAAGAACCAGACAGAAACTCCTTTCCTGACTGCTTAACTGTATCTCCTAGAAGAAGAAAACTGCCTGTCACTATTTCAGAATTCGGGAATTTTGCTCTTCTGCCCTTCAGAATTTCCTGCTCCTGGTTTGTAGCATTGCTCTTGTTCCTGCTAATTTCCCTTTAACATGGGGAAACTGAGAACAAGGTTCTGTTTTGTGAAGAAGATTCATTATCCTTAGGAGGATTCTACTAATGTGTTTTCTGTTGTGGCAATAAGGTTCTTCTATTAGACATACCCTTTGAAACTTGAACATGAGTATCCTCTACTTCTCAGTATCTTCCATGGGCAATGGAGCCTGAGATTGACTTTAAAACCCAAGTTCATTGTTGAGTCAGATGCAGATCAAAGTATACTATTTTTCAGCTTAGTTTATTTATGGTTTTATTTGGGGGGTTTGGTTTTATATGAGTATTCCCTTATAACCATGTTGGTGAACCTATAGCACATATGCCAGAGAGGGCTGTTCCCCTCCCCATCTCCACATACACCTGAGGACATTTTTCTCATTAACCGCCCCTCCACTCAGCAGCCCAATGGGAGCACTTCCTCCCTCCCCTATCTAGGGTAAGGTGGGAGACTCACAAGCAGTGTGAGGGTTGCAGTTTGGGCACTTGATTTCTAGAAGGTTCACCACTGCTGCCTTATAACAATGACCATTATAGATGGTCATGTTTTGCATGATGATGATGTATAACCCAGATCAAATAGTTTACCATCTCCAAGAATGGAGAAGGAAAGGAGGGAGGAAGAACATTTTGATCTTATAATTTCAGAAAATATATGTAGAAAATATAATTGAGAAAATTAAATCTCTTTGAATTAAAAATCATTAGCTAACAATTCTGCCAGAATGAAAAGTTCAGCTACCTGTCTTAGAATCGTTATCTTGAGTGTGGGTTGTTTTGAGGACTGGGAATTGAAAATGAGTAGAAGTGGAAATAGAGAACAAGTCAGATATGTGTAGATATCGAGGGTATGGGAGGAATTGATATGCTCTGGCAAATCCCTAATGGGAGGAATTGATATGCTCTGGCAAATCCCTAGTATGTCACTGGATGAAATACAAGAAAATACTGGCTCAGACAGTGTTTATCACTGACATAGTAGTAAAGATGTGGCAAGTGCCTTGAAACCACTAGACCAGCTTCCAGCCCAGCCCTCAAAGCTATTACTGATGGGGGAAATGATAATGAAGGGGCACACCTTTCACTTTATCACTAGAAACAACTAATCAATTGCCACTAACAGAAAGACACAAAATCTTTAGGAGTGGCAACACCTCCAAAACACTTGTCCTCCATTTAAGGCAGCCATCATTTGTGGTGATAGCTCTTAAGGGGAAGGAGCCAACCATCCTCACCAACTTCTACTCGCAGAACAATCAAGCCAGCCTAGGTGAAGTAGCAAGACACCTTGAGTCATCATGTTCCAGGCCAGTTTAAGAATTGCTAGCATCTTGACTTCCATCTCCCTTTAGGCCTGGATGGAGACAGCCCAGGATCCTTAGCCATCATCCTAGGAGCACTCCACAGGGAAGCAACCTCTGTGGAGATTTAGCCTAACAATTATTCTTGTAAGTACTATTGCCACATCTATTCAAAGCTTAGAAAAGAAAATTCTTGTTATCAAAGTCCTTGGTACAGTTAAATGGTTCATTGTCACAATTTGATATGATTTAATCCCTTGTTTATTCTTGACATCCTGATTTTCAGATATGGGTGATGTCTTGATTTGAGTATTGGATTTAAGTAAGGAAGAGATGATCAGGCTCACTATCTCTTTGAGAGTCATTCAAGTCCAGTGGCAAGAGAAAAGTCAAGATAACTGACTGTGGCCCAGAATGCAATTGGGTGACTTTGGCATCTTTGTTTTTTTGACCGAGCACTAAGAGGTCTACAGTGTCTGCTTCAGCCACATTCGTGGTTATTGGAACAAATGATACCTTCAGTGCCATCAATATGTATTGGTTGATTGAAATTCACAGATAAGGAAATGCAGAATAAATACAAGCTTTTGGAGGTCTCTTATGTTGCATAAGCTTATGTACTTCTTTGGCTCATTTCTGGGAACCCCTAAACTTATCTAAATGAAATTTGCTAACAAGGTAGCAAACCAGATTAAGAAATAAACTTTTAAAAAGAAATCAAGACTTAAGCAATTTAAAAAGTAATTAGGATAACAATTTCCATGCTAATACACTCATAAATTCTCTGGGAAGTAGGTTTCATCCTCAAGTGAATATAGGAGGATTTTCACAGCCAAACTAAAGGATGCTCATGTCATTTACTTCCATGAAATGCTTCCTTCTTTTAAAAACAACTCTTGTTATGAAATCACTCATTCTCAGTATGCTTATGTCATACTTTTTATCTGTAGTAGACCTCCAGTGAAACCAACTTGCTAAATGAAGTAAATTGCAAAAAAAAAAAACCAAACCAAAGAAAAAACAACTGATAACTAGTTCTTAACATGCCTCAAAAATATACGAAGTAAGTCTTTTACATAGTTGTCCAAAAGCAATCCATTTCATTTTCTCTCTTCCAGAGGGAATTTTGATAGTAAAAGAGATTGCATACCATTTGAAAAAAAATTCTGGGTATAAATTTTTATCCAGAGGGCAGTTGGGTAGCTCAATGGATTGAGAGCCAGGCCTAGAGATGGGAGGTCCTGGGTTCAAATTTAGCCTCAGACACTTTCTAACTATGTGACCCTGGGCAAGTCACTTAACCCCCATTGTCTAGCCCTTACCACTCTTCTGCCTTGGAGCCAACACACAGTATCGATTCTAACATGGAAGGTAAGGGTTTAAAAAAATTTTATCCAATCAACCAATCAATCAATGAAAGTATTTATTAAATGACCACTAAATCAGACAGTGTGCTAGGTCCTAAGGATACAAAGTTAAAAATGAAATAACCACAACCTTAAAAGAGCTTCCGTTCTTTAGGGCAGCAGTTTTTAACCTAGGGTCTGTGATCTGTTTTTTTTTTTTCTTTAATATTTTGATAGGTAAATTTCAAATTAATTGTTTCCTTTATGCTCCTGTGCATTTTAATTTCTGCATTTAAAACTTTATTGCGATGTATAACCTTTTTCATATTGCTTGCTGCCTCAGGTAGGGAAGAGGGGAGAGGAAGATGGAAAGAATTTAGATTGTGACATGTTGGAAAGCAGTGCTAAAAATTGTTTCTGCAATTGGGAAATACATATAATGAAGTCTTTAGGGGGGGGGGAAGAACATTATTATAAGAAAGGATCCACATTTTTATCAGACTTGTGTCTATGGCACAATAAAAGGATTATCTACTCTTTAGGTAGAAAACTTATGCAATCTGTATCTCATATCTACATAAAGGCACATACAAAATACATATTGCAGAATGATTTCGGATAGAGAGCCTCACTAGCCTCTTAGAGGATCAACAACAGGTTCATGTAGGAAATAGAGTTTGAGCTGGGTTTTGAAGGAAACTAAGAGTTTTAAAAGGCAGGAGTGAGAGTGAGGGACATTCTAAGCATAAGCAATAATCTGTGCAAGGGAATGCAGTGAAAAGGCAGGGTCACAGCCATACCACTGTTGGTTCTGTACCCCAAAGAGGTAATAGGAAAAAATACTTGTACAAAAATATTCATAACTGCACTCTTTGTGATAGCAAAAATTGGAAAATGGGGGGATGTCCTTCAATTGGGGAATGGCTGAACAAATTGTGGTATATGTTGGTGATGGAATATTATTGTGCTCAAAGGAATAATAAAGTGGAGGAATTCCATGGAGACTGGAACAACCTCCAGGAAGTGATGCAGAGTGAGAGGAGCAGAACCAGAAGAACATTGTATACAGAGACTGACACACTGTGGCACAATCAAATGTAATGGACTTCTCTACTAGCAGCCATGCAATGACCCAGGACAATTCTGAGGGACTTAAGAGAAAGAATGCTATTCACATTCAGAGGAAGAACTGTGGGTGCAGAAACACAGAAGAAGAAACACTTCCTTGATCACATGGTTTGATGGGGATATTATTGGGGATGTTGACTCTAAATGATCACTCTAGTGCAGATATGAATAATATGAAAATAGGTTTTGATCAGTGATACATGTAAAACTCAGTTGAATTGCTCATTGGCTATGGGAGGGGGTGGGAGGAGGGGAGGAAAAGAATATGAATCATGTAACCATGGGAAAATATTCTAAATTAATTAAATAAGTAAATAAAAAATTTTTAACAGGGTCATTGATGTATGAGAAAAAACAAGGACAGTTGAACTGAACATTATTTTGTTTTGAAAAACAAAAATAATGCTGGAAAGGTAGCTTGGAAAGAGGTTTGAAAGGACTTTACATGGCAGAGAGGAGTTTGTATTTGATGCTACAGACAATAGGGACACCTACTCATTCTGGAAACCAGGGAAGGTATAATGTAGAAGATTGGATTAGTTGTATGGGTTAGTTTCTGGACAGTTGAAAGATAGCCTATTGTGTATCTTTGTATTTGAGATGTTTTTCTTAGATCATCTGGAGCATAAAGAATGGCCTAACTTGGAGCTGAAAGCCCTGGATTTGCTGTTTGATATGAGAACTGTTATTTAACTTCTCAAAGTCTACATTTCCTTTTCTGCAAAACAGGAGCAATTGCAGTGATAAATGTTTATTTATGAATTTGCTAAGACCTCCTTATAACAATATTTGATGACTTTTCTTACATCAAAGGCAGTTAGATGGCACAATGGGTAGAGTGTCAGGCCTCAAGTCAGTAAGACTTATTATCAGAAAACAAATCAACGAAGAGTTGGACATGGCTAAAAACAAATGAACAACGATTTCTTCAGGCCCAAACTCCTTCACTTCTTTTTTTAAAAATTTTATAATATTTTATTTGATCATTTCCATGCATTATTCATTAAAGACAAAGATCATTTTCTTTTCTTCCCCCCCAACCTCCATAGCCGACGTGTGATTCCACTGGGTATCACATGTTTTCTTGATTCTAACCCATTGCCATGTTGTTAATATTTGCATTAGAGTGTTTGTTTAGAGTCTCTCCTCTGTCATGTCCCCTCAACCACTGTAGTCAGGCAATTGCTTTTCCTCGGTGTTTCTACTCCCACAGTTTGTCCTCTGCTTATGGATAGTGTTTTTTCTCCTAGATCCCTGCAGATTGTTCAGGGACATTACACCGCCACTAATGGAGAAGTCCATTACGTTTGATTATACCACAGTGTATTAGTCTCTGTGTACAATGTTCTCCTGGTTCTGCTCCTCTCGCTCTGCATCACTTCCTGGAGGTTGTTCCAGTCTCCATGGAATTCCTCCACTTTATTATTCCTTTTTGCACAATAGTATTCCATCACCAACATATACCACAATTTGTTCAGCCATTCCCCAATTCATGGGCATCCCCTTGTTTTCCAATTTTTGGCCACCACAAAGAGCGCAGCTATGAATATTCTTGTACAAGTCTTTTTCCTTATTATCTCTTTGGGGTACAGACCCAGCAGTGCTATGGCTGGATCAAAGGGTAGACATTCTTTTATCGCCCTTTGGGCATAGTTCCAAATTTCCCTCCAGAATGCCAAACTCCTTCACTTCTGTGTGTCATTTGGCACTATATACCACCCCTGCCTTGACATTCTGATTCCATAGCAATTTACTTTAATGTTTTTCTTCCTATCCCTCTGACTCTCCTATCCATTGTTTTCACTGACTCCTCATCTTCTTCACACCCCTTAAATATGAATATCTCCCATAGTTTTCTTTTCCCCCAACCTGTCTCTACATAATCTATCTTGGGAAATTAGGTGTCATAGTGGATAGAGGGCAGGACTAGGAGTCAAGAGGACCTAAATCTGATTCCTGCCTCAGACACATAAGGATAATTTTAGGGTTGTGACCTAATCTAAATCAATTTTGGTTTCCAGGGAATATCCCAAATAAAATACCCAAGTCAGCTTGGAAATTTATGGTGGTTTAATTAATATAGAAGGAAGGAATTTAAGGAGAAAAGAGAGAGAGAGGGTGTAGGATTTCTCCCACCTGGCCTGTGCCAGGGGAAGTTCAAAGTCCTCCGCTACGAGGTCTCTGAAGAAAATTAGAGACTTTCTAAGAGGAAAATGTTTGGAAGATAAAGGAGAAAAGAATCAGCCTAAACTTTGAGAGAGTTCAGTAAGTTGCCTCATCTGAACTAGGCCATTCAGCTTTTCCCAGTATAGTACAAGGAAAACTCACCACTGAACGGGGCAATAGTTGCAGCCATGCCAAGGTACCAAGATACTCAGTACGCTGCCACCAGCCACCTCTCCGCCGTCAAAGAGAGCCAAAGAGAGGAAGTGATGCGAAATATATAGACGGTTTTACATCACTTTCCTGCATCTCACATGTACCAATGGTAGCTTAGCTTGACTTAGGACAGCCCAGGGGTCTGTCAGTTGTTTCTGATTTGTCATTTGCTAGCATATGTCTGTTATAGGCCATCCTCCTAAATACTTAATCCTTAAGTATGGGTGTAGACATTCCTGTTTTTGTTAGACTAAGTAGGATAGAGTAATCTAAAGTTCACAGATATTCCCTAGCTTGTGTTCCTGCGCTAGTCATTTAATTTCTCTCTGCTTCTGTTTTCTTATTTATAAAAATGGGAATGATATGGGGCAGCTAGGTGACTCAGTAGTTAGAGAACAAGGCTTACAGATGAGAGGTTTGGGTTCAAACCTGGCTTCAGATACATCCTAGCTGTGTGATACTGTGTAAGTCACCTAACCCCATTTGCCTCACCCTCATTGACCTTCTGCCTTAGAAATGATAATATAGATTGTAAGACAGAAAGTAAGGGTTTTTAAAACATGAAAATAATAGGGGCAATGGATAGAGAACCAGACCTAGAGTTGGGCAGACCTAGATTCAAATCTGACCTCAAATACTTCCTTGCTGTGTTACCTTGGGCAAGCCACTTAACCCGGATCACTAGCCCTTACTGCTTTTCTAGCTTAGAACTAATATTAAGACAGAAGATAAGATTTTTAAAAATTGGGAATAATAATCATACCTAACTCACAGGGTTGTGGTGAGAAAAGAGTTAACATATATCAAGCACTTTGTGAAGCTTAGAGCATTATTTAGCTAACTGCTACTACTATTCTTATTTTTATTGCTATTCATTCTTATTGTTAGAATTATCTATTCCTGTCTTCAACCATCACTTCTATTAAAGGTGGTCTCCAAAACAGTGTCTTCTATTGGAATCTCCACCACCTCCCAGATGGTGCTCACCAACCCTAACACAGTCCTTCAAACTGAGCATGTTCAATTTAATCTCACCATCTTCCTCCCTGCTCCACACATGTATCCCTCCTAACTTCTATCTCTGTTATTAATGACTGCTGTCCTTTGTTACCCAATCTCATGATCTGAATCATCTTTTGACTCCTCCTTTTCTCTCATTGTCTCAGCTCATATCTGTGTGTCCTTAATTCATCTCCACAGCATCTATCTCACGTTTTCTTGTTTTCTGCTCCCACTGGAGCTATTTTAAGCCTGGCCTTCATCACTTCTTACCTAAACTATTATTACAACTTGTTAGCATGTACTCAAGCCTCCCGAGTCTATCTTGTCCAATCCATCCTTCACATCACTACTAGTTTTCTCTTCTCATAGGATCATAGAATTAGAGCTGGGAGGGACTTTAGGGGCCATAGAGCCCAATGCCCTCATTTAATAGACAGGGAAATTGAGGCAAAAAGAGGCAAAAAGAAAAAAAAATATCTGAGGTAGATTTTGAACTTGAGTCTTCCTGACTCCAAGGCTAGCCCCTCTATCAAGCTCCTGTGGAAAATACTATTCTGACCACTCAAAGTCAGTTAGCAGCTCCCTATTGTCATTTCAAAAAAGTATAAAATCCTTATCCTTGTATTCAAGATTCTTCATAACCTGGTTCCAATCTACTTGCTTACTTCGCAGAAGTAATATAACCTAGCGTCTTGGGTGGGGCTGGGGTGAGGCATGGATTACAAAATGTCAGAAAATGAATATTAAATTTTTTTTCAAAATATCAGCTGGAAAAAATAAAAAATTCTAAATAAAAAAAAAAGAATCAATTTGGTATAACAAAGAGCAAAGGTCTAGGAACCAAGCAATTTTTACCTAATTTTAAATCCTATCACTAACTTGCTGACCACCACTTTCCACTCAAGTTCAATGATTTCTAAGGTGCCTTCTAGTTCCCACATTCGGTAAATGCTAATGTTTTGAGAAAATAGACATCAGCTTAAATAGGCTTTTTGGATAGAAGTTGTAACAGCTACTTGTTTGAGCATTTTAGGGAATATGACTTTGGTGCTACCACTATCTAATCTGTCTTCTGCTCTCCCTAGCTTTTATTTGACTTTAGATGCACTTGTGGCCTCACAGCTCTAGATTGTTTTGCCACATAAAATGTCTGTCTGTATGCAGTGATTACCAAAGGCATTCTTTACTCTGACACTCCTGGTTGTCAATCATCTAAAGCAGGCGTTAGAAATATACTGCATGTGTTCCAGGGGGCAGATGGGCCAGTCTTCCTTGGCATTTGGGGCAGTTGCTATCAGCACATCCTGCTGCTTGAGAGAGTTTCCTCTCTTACCCCTTGGGAATCAAGGTTTGGACCTTCCATCCCCCCCAACACCAGTGCCTGGTTGCCACCAGGCTTGGGCAAGTCACTGTTTCAATATCAAATAAGGGCTTTGGACTAGACAGTCTTTGCAATTCCCCAGATCTGGTGATGAGATGAGGCATTATCTTAACAAAGTAGCTTACCTCGTTGTGGCCTCTAGCATCTGCAGTTTCCATATGTGAAATGTTATTTCCATAAAATGAAGATATTTAGAGTACCTACCTCATAGGGCTGGCATTAGGAATAAATGAGGTAAAATAAATTATCCGTAACAGAGTTAAAGGATTTGCCTACTGATGACTCAGGGAAGTACCGGAGCTCCTTTGGTCAGCTTCAATCTTAAATAAAATATAATGGCAATAGATTTTACCTAACAGCACTCTGCCTGGCCTTCTGAGAGGTCTCACAAAGGGCATAATTTGTGCTTACAGATTGATTGATTAAATAGTCATCTATTTTTCAACAGCTTTGCGATGTACAAGTGCTATGTTAAGTCTGTCTATTCTGTAGAATACGTGGTTTCACGTGTCTTGTTTTAAGTGGCTGAAAATAGTTCAGTTGGGGGAGCATTAGCCCCAAAATCTCATTTGTGGTTTGAATCTGGGTCATTGAAAGGGCAGCCTGGTGCAGTGAAGCGAGTGGTAGCTCAAGAGTGAGGACGTGGCTTTCGATCCCACGTCTGATTCTCACCACTGGTAGAACCTGGGACATGTCACTGTTTCGGTCTCCTCATCTCCTCAATGAAAGGTTTGAGCTAGATGCCTTTCACATTTCCTAGATCTGTTGATGAGGTAATATCTCAACAAAGCAGGGAGTGGGAGGGTCACCCCGCCATGACCTCTCTCATCTGTGGTTTCCTTATGGGTACCATGAAGATTATTAATAGTATTTACCTCATAGCGTTGGGGTGAAGATTAAGTGAGATAACCTAAGCAAAGAGCTTCTTCAGCCTCCCAGGGCTATGTGCCCTGAAGCTGCTATATTCTAGACATCATCCTTCTTGTTGCAGCTCAAAAATCATTTTAGCTTCTTTTGGCCATCATGTCAAAGTGGTGACTCGTAATGAACAGCTGACATTTTTTGCAGTGTTGTAAAACTGACCAAGCACTTTATTTTGAAGTCTTATTTTATCTTTGTGAAGTAGAGAAGGTTGGTAGTAATATCTCACTATACCAATGATGAAACCAAGTTTCAAAAAGTCATGAAAACCCACTGTTTGTTGTAATGCAAAAAATTAGAAATGAGTGTTGTAAAAGCATCACTGCCCCAGTGTTCTTTGTCTTCCTTGAATTATTGAGCAGAGGAGAGAAAATGTCCTTAATATCCATCCCCAAGGATTGCTCCCACCACCATTGTTCCCTTTGGTAAATAGCTTGGGCATATAAAAATGAAAACCACAGACTTTTGTCCTTTAGGAGCAATTCCTTCACCTTCTGCTTTAAATAAATATGATATCTGATATTATAAATAAATAAATATACAGGGGTATCGAGGCAGATCAGTGGATAGATCACCAGACATGGAGTAGGGAGAACCTGAGTTTAAATCTGGTCTCAGATACTTCCTAGCTTTGTGACCCTGAGCAAGTCACTTAACCCTAGTTGTTTAGCCCTTACCTTTCTTCTGCCTTGAAATCAATTCTTATTATCAATTCTAAGACAGAAAGTAAGGGTTGGGTTTTTTTTTTAACTCAATTTACAAATGATTTCTATAAAATGCAAGTTGTGATTTTTTTTCAGTTGAGTTCTCTGATAAGCATGAGTAATTCTGTTAGCTAGAATCTTTCTCTAAGAAAAAATACTTGTGCAATAATAAAAGTATTTCTGATAGATTTAGCTAAATGAAGAGTACGGGTTATTTTTCTGCCACAGAAAGTAAGGGACTTGCCCATAGTCACACAGTTTGTAAATTCTGGAAGCCCTATGCAAATCCTGGTAGTCCTGACTCCAAGTTCATTGCCCTAGATATGATTTCTTGCTCAGTCTAGAGACCACTAAAAGTCCCATCTATGTTTTCATAAGAATTGTTGATTTGCCAGGACTCCCCAGCTTATATTTCTGCAGTTGATGCTTTGAACCCAAATATAATACTTTATATTTAATCCTCAGAAATGTCATCTGATTATGTTCAGCCCATCATTTTAAACTATTGAAAATCTTTCTTTATCTGAATTCTTTCATCCATTGTGGCAACTCTGCCTTGCAGCTTCATATACTTGCAGATTTGATAAACATGCATGCCTTCATCCAAATCCTGTATAAATATGTTGTGTTGTAGTTTTCCTTTTAGCATAAGTTTGACCATGTCAGCCCCCTACTCAATAAACTCTCATGGCTCCCTACTACCTTCAGGATCAACTACAAGAATCCTTCGCTTGGTGTTCAGAAACTTTAATAACTGTCCCTTCTCCATACCTGAGTCTTATTATATACTCTTTGATCCAGTGACACTGGCCTCCTTGATATTCTTCTCATAAGATCATCTATTTCTTGACTCCAGGACATTTTTTTTCTGACTGTCCCTGAAGTCTGGAATGCTCTCCCTGGCTTCCTTCAGTTCCCAGGTAAAATCTCGTCTTCTATAGGAAGCCTCTCCCATCTCCTCTTTTTTTGCTCTTTAAAATCCCTTGTTTTTTGTCTTAGTAATAGGCTCACATAACTAGGAAGTGTCAGAGGCCAAATTTGAACCCAAGTCCTTCTAACTCCAGGACTGGTGCTTTATCCATTGTGTTACCAAACTGCCCCCTTCCCATTCCTTTTTAATTCTAGTACCTTCCCCCTTTTAATTATTTCCAATCCTGTGCAGAATTTGTTTGTCTATATTTGTTTGCTTATTCTCTCCCCTATTAGATTGGGAGCTCCTTGAAGGCAGGGACTGTCTTGCCTTTAGCATTTAACACAGGGTCTGACATATAGTAATATAAATGTTAGCTATTTAAAAAATAATAATAATACATGCTTATTGACTGACTAAGATAGATCCTCTTCATACCCATCTAGTATTCTGTCCACAACCCCCCCCCCAGCACACACACACACACACACACACACACACACACACACACACACACACACACACTCTGGTCTTGTTGTTCCCATTGCCTGGAATGTACCCCTTGTTCAAACCTGTCTCATCGATGTCTTCTCTTCCTTCAAGACCCAGCTCAAACATCACCTTGTGATGTGAAGTCTTCCTAATGCCTCCTCAAATGAACTTGCATTTAACTTCTAGTTCATTCTCTTTCTATTTATTCCATATCTTTTAATATATTTATTGTGCTTGTTCTCTTTCTCTCTCGAATAGATGATCCTTGGGATTGAGGACTGTTTTCTTAATTTTATTTATATCTCCAGGGTCTAATACATAGTAGATACTTAATAAATATTTGTTGATTGATTGGGTGATGGATCCATTTATTCCTCTCTCCTTTCCTACCCCTGTCCTCTCAGGGTTACAGTTAAAATTCAGCCAGTGACTGTGTAGAAACCTAGAACATCCCTGCACCGATTTATAATGCTTCCCAGCATCCCATCACACTAGTTAGAGGACGGTGTTGTAATGGACAATCAATAATGACTTGGGCAATATATTTATTTATCACTGACTGGCTGAAGTCTACTTAGCAAGAAGTGCCAAGTTGGCTAGTGGTCCTAAGTAAAGGCGAGGATTCCCTCCATCTCTAGCCCCAAGATTTTAGGATAATAAAAATCATATGGTTCTCAAGTTTGGAAAGCTTAGAGACCAGCCAGTCTGAATCTTTTTCATTTAGGAATCAAGAAACTGACGTGTAGAGGGGTCATGTAACATATGTTCATGGAAATGGGCATATATATGTATGTATGTATTTTGTATCGTGTTTATATATTTACATGTAGCTATCAACACATGCCTATCCCTATTTAAAAGGAGGTACTTACTTTATTATTTATATTTTTATAATTTAAGTACAGTGTTTTATATTTGGTAAAGACTAAATAATGCAACTTTCTCCTCTCTTCTGCTTTTTTTTTGTCCAAAACTATTATATTTGCAAAGATGGCACAAAAGTGAATTTAGCAGCTCAGATACATACACACTTTGTTGATATATTCAACAGAAAAGATATGCTAAACTACAGAACTGAAAAAAAAATCTGTTTCAGTGGGGTCCTCTCCTATTCTCTCATCTCTTCTTTCCTCATCTCTCCTCTCTTCCCCTCTTCTCAGCTTTCCCCTCCTTTCCTTACCTCTCCTTTTCTTTCTTTCCCAAACTCTCCCTCTCTTGCTTTCTCTCCTCTGTCTTTTTCTTTCTTTTTCTTTCCTTTCTCTTTCTTGATAGCTAAAGAAGCAGTGGGAGCTTTCTAAAACACTTGTAACAATTTATTTTCATTATCTACTCACTCAAGATTATAGAATCACAGTTCTACAACTGGAAGGGACATCAGCACCCATTTAGTCTAACCCCCTTGTTTTATATTTGAAGAAACTGGAGACCAAGGGGTAAGTGATTTACCCAAGGTGACACAACCTAAAAAAACAAACAAACAAAAAACCAGAAGCAGAATCTGAACTTGGGTCCTCTGACCTAGCTTACTAAAAAATGACTACATGGAAGGATATTGCAAAGTTATATATCATATAACCACAAAGAATAATTTGCTGTTAAAGATCTGATCTATAGTAGAACTTTCGGGCTATGCTCTTTGTGCTCTTAAACCATATTTTCACTGAAGGAGTCAGTGCCATGTTGTAGTAGGAATACTAGATTAGGATTCAGAAAGCTTGGATTGTTTTGTCCTGGTTCTGTGGTTATCAGCTTAGTGACTTTGGACAAATGATTTCACCGCATCCCTCTTCTTCCTCAGAGCACTAATGTGAGAATGGCAAGGGATGATATTTAAGATGTTTAAGGGATGTTTTAAAGAGCACAGAGTGACCGTAACAAAACCATAAAAATGTGAAGTATTATCACAGCCCCTCTCTCCTCACAAAAAGTCTTGCTCCTTCTTAAACGTTAAGTCTAAGTTTTCTAGGTTGTGAGCAAATGACTGTACCCTGTGAGCCATAAACTCTGACGACTGAGCATGCTTGAAGAGAGTTTGGTTAGTGGCTTGGGATGAAATCAGCGATGTTGGCAGTTTAGTTCCTTTAATCCTAATCCAGCTCTCAAGGGACAGCCCTTCTGCTGTGATTTGGCCCACCCAGGTTGGAGATCAGGCCTGAGACATCTTTCCTGGGGTTGATCCAACCCTTACCTTGGGCAATAGCCTGGGGAAGCAGACACTTAACCAAGGCCACCCAGTTAGATCCAGTCCAACCCCAAGAGAAGAGAGAAATTTGATGGAGACTGGAATTGGAGGGGAACAGAGGTACTGTGGTAGTGGGGATCGGTGTTTATTCTGGGGTCAGTTGAGGGGAGAAGAAAGAAAATGGGGTAGGATGGTAGATGTTCTGAGGCACTTCTGAAGACACAGGATCTAATAAAGCTCAGGGAATAGGTAATTCAATTTATCTGCTTTTCCAGAATGAGACATCCAAACTTCATGTTCCAGTAGTCCAGAAGTCAGAAGTCAGGCTTCCTAAGCTAAGGGCTAGAGGCAGTGGTCTTTTATTTAGATGTTTTATTTTGCCAATTATGTGTAATAATTTTTCACAGAAGTATTCTGAAATTAAATGATCCAAATTGTCTCCCTTCCTTCCTTTCCTCCCCCTTCTCAGAGCTGCTAAGCAGAGCTGGGTTATGCATGTATTATCATGCAAAACATATTTCCACTTTAGTCATTGTTGTAAGAGAAAATTCATATAACAGCCAATGTAGCCAAGATTAAAAGGGAAACAACAAATGGGGAAATTTTAATTAAAAAATTATCTAATAAAGGTTTTATTTCTCAAATATATAGAGAACTAAGTAAAAGTTATAAGAATACAAGCCATTCTCCAATTGACAAATGGTCAAAGGATATGAATAAGCAATTTGTAGATGAAGAGATCAACACTATTAATAATCATATAAAAATGTCCCAAATAATTCTTGATTAGAGAAATGCAAAATAAAATGACTCTGAGGTACCACCTCACATCTTTTAGATTGGCCAATATGAAAATAAAGGAAAGTGATAAATAGTGGAGGGGATGTGGCAAAATTGGAACACTAATGAATTGTTGGTAGAGTTGTGAACTGATCCAACCATTCTGGAAGACAATGTGGAACTATGCACAAAGGATTGTAAAATAGTGTCTATCCTTTCTTTGATCCAGTAATAATACTTCTAGGTCTGTATCCCAAAGAGATTTTTAAAAGCAGGGGGTGGGGGGGAGACAGTCCAACAAACAACTTGTTATTTTAATATAGTCAAAATTATTCATTTTACACCATATTGTTCTCTACGTCTTATTTGGTCAGAAACTCTTCCCTTCTCCACACTAGTGACTGGTAAACTATTCTATTCCTCTAATTTACTTATAATATCATCCTTTATGTCTAAGTCATATACCCATTTTGACCTTATCTTGGTATAGGATGGCTTATTGGTTTTTCTAATTTTCCCAGCAGTTTTTGTTGAATACTAAATTCTTATCCCAAAAGTTGGGATCTTTGGGTCTATCAAATACTTGATTGCTAAAGGTCTTTTACCACTAATCTATTCCATTGATCCACCAATCTATTTTTTTTTCAACCCTTGCCTTACATCTTAGAATCAATACTGTGTGTTGGTTCCAAGGCAGAAGAGCAGTAAGGGCTAGGCAATGGGGGTCAAGTGACTTGCCCAGAGTCACACAGCTAGGAAGTGTCTGAGACCAGATTTGAACTCAAAACCTCCCATCTCTGGGCCTGGATCTCCATCCACTGAACCACACAGATGCCCCCTACCAATCTATTTCTTAGCCAGTACCAGATTGCTTTGATGATTATTACTTAATAGTACATTTTGAGATGTGGTACGACTTAGGCCACCATCCTTTACATTCTTTTTTCATTAATTCCCTTTATATTCTTGATCTTTTGTACTTCCAGATAAATTTTGTTTTTTATTTTTTCTAATTCTATAAAATAATTTTTGGTAGTATGATTGGTATGGCACTGAATAAGTAAGTTAACTTAGAATTGTCATTTTTATTGTAACAGGATGGCCTACTCATGAGTAATTAATGTTTTTCCAGTTGTTTAGATCTAACTTTATTTATGTGAAAAGAGTTTTGTAAATTATGTTCATATAATTCCTGTGTTTATCTTGGAGATTCAGTCTTCTCTAAGGACTGCTGTTGGCTTGCAAGGCTATTGTGGTATAAGTATAAAATGCTAGTCTAAATCTAATTTCTGACAACCGACTTTCTAGTTTTTCTAGTAGTTCCTGAAAATAAATGGAGATGGGTACAGAAATCCTAATGAAAACTTAGAAGTGTGGCAAGTGGGGCAGCTAAGGGGCTCAGTGGGTGGAGAGCCAGACCCACAAATGGGAGATCTTGGATTCAAGTCTGGTGTCTTGATTCTAAGACAGAAGGTAAGGGTCAAAAACAAAAACAAAAATGTGTAGCAAGATTGAATTAGCCTAGAAGGAGCCAGGAGTAGTCTTCGAATTGTTATTCCTGATTGATAGGGGAGGCTTTGGGTCCACCTTCCAGTCATATGTGTCTCAAGACTAAAGGGCTCCCATATTGAAATGACAGAAGAGAGTCTCCTTATTGACTGCAAGCTTGTAAGAACTAATAATCCAGTGTATGTACAAAAATGAGCAGCCTGCTTCTTGGCTGCTCTCTTCCTTTCAAACTATGAATTCTCAAAACTGAGCATATTCCATAAGGTGGCCTATGGGAAAGTCAATTCAATTTCAACACGTAAGGATAAGTACAAGGTTAGCCTGTGTGTCAAAACAGAAAGTGCAAGCAGTAGTGGACACTTGTGCCACAGAGGAAATAATGATCCTGGTTCCTTCTAGACTTGTGACCTCTGGAATCTGAGCCTAAATAGCACAGCAGTTCTCAGAAGTATCATAATAGTCCCCCAGGAGAGAGATGTTTTTAAGGCCCATGGAATTCCATCCATGCTGAGTTCTGTGGGTTGTCATCACAATTATTACCCTATTATCTGTTCAAACAAATTTTAAAATATCTTAAGTAGAAAAAAATGGAGTCACCAGGAATTTTTATGAGTAGGAAAGGGAGAAATGTTCTCAGCTTTTCTTTTTTCTGTTTGATATATTAAAAATAACAGAAAGGAGGAAAACAAATATTATGTCTTTAAACGATTCAATGAAAATGGCTAAGGAAGGGAGAGTAATGTCCCTTAAAATGTAACAAATAAGCTACCACTAATGAACCTCAAATGAAGCAGCCTTGAAAAACACCAGCAACTGAAATGTTGAACTTGAAGCAAATTATAATTTCAAAAGTTGAATTAATAATTTACTCTTAGTAGTAAATCTGGCAGGTAAGGACTCTTTGCAAATCTTATAATGTTCTACTGCCTTTGTACTGCAGAAAGTCTGATTAAATGATGAAGTGTTGGAAGAAATTAGGTTTTCTCACATTAAAGGTAAGACAAGGTATAATACTGAATGGCTCAATATTTACTTCATTCAAATTAGATTATTCTAATGTTAAGTATTTTTGGGAAGGAAAGAAAGAAAGAAAGAAAGAAAGAAAGAAAGAAAGAAAGAAAGAAAGAAAGAAAGAAAGAAAGAAAGAAAGAAAGAAAGAAAGAAAGAAAGAAAGAAAGAAAGAAAGAAAGAAAGAAAGAAAGAAAGAAAGAAAGAAAGAAAGGAAGGAAGAAAGGAAGGAAGGAAGGAAGGAAGGAAGGAAGGAAGGAAGGAAGGAAGGAAGGAAGGAAGGAAGGAAGGAAGGAAGGAAGGAAGGAAGGAAGAGAGAAAGAGAGAAAGGAAGAAAGAGAGAGAGAAAGAAGGAAAGAAAGAAAGGAAGGAAGGAAGAAAGAAGAAAAGAAAGAAAGAAGGAAGGAAAGAAAGAAAGGAAGAAAGGAAGGAAGGAAGGAAGGAAGGAAGGAAGGAAGGAAGAAAGAAAGAAAGAAAGAGAGAGTGAGAGAGAGAAAGAGAGAGAGAAAGAGAGAAAGAGAGAAAGAGAGAAAGAGAGAAAGAGAGAAAGAGAGAAAGAAAGAAAGAAAGAAAGAAAGAAAGAGAGAAAGAAAGAAAGAAAGAAAGAAAGAAAGAAAGAAAGAAGGAAAGAAGGAAGGAAAGAAAGAAAGAAAGAAAGAAAGAAAGAAAGAAAGAAAGAAAGAAAGAAAGAAAGAAAGAAAGAAAGAAAGAAAGAAAGAAAGAAAGAAAGAAAGAAAGAAAGAAAGAAAGAAAGAAAGAAAGAAAGAAAGAAAGAAAGAAAGGAAAAGTAAGAAAACCAGTTGTGGTTACATATAATAAATTTGGAGTGAGTAAATTTAGGATAATAGGATCATAGTTTCAGAGCTGGAAGGGACCTTAGAGACTTTCAGGTTCAACTCCTTTATTTTACAGATGAGCAAACTGAGGTCTAGAGAGATAAATGACCTGTCCAAGTTCACATAGTATCATGTAGCAAAGCTACTCCATGTCCTTTGATTCGAAATCCAGTATCCTTTCCCACTGTCCTATGGTTAACTCAATTTTATAATTTTCTTCAGCAATGACTACTATCACTGAAATAAAAATGGTGAGATCCAAGGATGCATTTACCAAAAGGATAAAGATTCACAAGTTGAGAATAGGGGAAGACTAAAGAAACAATTGGTTCTCAAATTATAGAATCATAGATTCACAATGATAAAGGATGTTAGGAGCTATCAAATCCATCCTCTTTATTTTATAAATAAAGAAACTGAGGTCAAAGAGGTTAAATAACTTGTGCAAAAAGAAATAGGTAGCAGAGCTAGAATTTATGCCTATGTCCTCAGATGACAAATCCAGAGTTCTTTACTCTGCAACTCAAAAGTGATTTTAGGGTAGTAGCTAGAAAATGATGAGGTTGTGAACCATTGATTATTAGTTAATATAAATTATCCAGTCATAATTATCTTTTGGATGTAGTTATTTACTAAATTGGTATAAAACATTCACTCCAAACCAAGGGCACACTCCCCCATGAACATATATAAAATTCCGGTACTCTCAAGGTTCCAGCATATGTGGCAAAAGGGGTAACAGAATTCCTGGAAGTCATTTAGATGAAGTTCCTTCCTTTCATCTTCATCGGGTCCTCATGTTCTCTTAGGTGTGGTGTGGTCCTTGAAAGGCCCCAAGGCTGCCTTTCCTTAGGACACCTAGCAGATCTTGGGTTCTTGCTGTAGATACTGTTGTAAGATGTTCTCAGGGCACTGCTAGTGGACCTATGAAAAGTTCAAAATCTTCTGACCTTTTGAAGTACCGGAGGTTCCTCTTGGTTAAAGAGAAAGAAGGAAGCAGAAGTTCTTCTCTCTGCTCTGACCAAAACAATTCTCTTGACCATAACTGCTTCCTCTAAGAGTCGTCCAGGCATTCGAATGCTCAGGTTTAGAACTGGCTTGCTCTTTATACAAATCCCCACAGAGCATGACTGAGTTGAAATACTCTACTACTATACTTTCCAAATTGACTAAGTTGTATTTATCTTAATGTTTCGATTTGATTCATTGATTAAATAGAGCTATTCTCATATGATAAAGGGTAGTGTAAGGGGTAGAAAATGTAAGGGATTTTTATAAAAGGTTGGAATGGATTGTATAAGAATAGGGTTGTCAGGAATGTTATGAAATTCCAAGGAGATTTTTTAAAACAATTTATTTATAAAATATAGAAAGAGTGAAGTAAGAAATCAGAGAGAGGATAGGGTAAGATATCTTACCTAAGCACTAAGTATTTTGCTTCGAATCTCTGGCTCAAAAACTGGCAAGGGAGTTTAGTCCTTAGCTGGAGAAGCCTCAGCCCTTGAAGCAGAGGACCTGGGGATGCAGGGAGTCTCTCTCAAGAGGATAGGTCTCTCCTGAGCTAGTCTCTTCAGAAAATCCAGGAAAGGAGTCATTTCTTTCACTCACCACATGTCAGTCCAAAGGGAGAGATTCAAGGACAGTGTCACCAAGTCTAGGGTCTCAGGTTCAGTCAGCAGATTCTTCATCAGCCTCCAACTTGAACTCAGAACTCCAAAGAATGAGAACACTCAGAAGTCCCAAGCACAAAGAACTCCAGAAGAAGTCCTCACAGGAAGTTGTAACTCTTTTTTAAAGACACTTCTTTTGAGCCTCTTCCTATGCCTTCTTCCACTTTTATGTCTACCAACTACAGCTAAAGCTTTGCTTAGGACTGTGAAGATTAAATTTAACACTCCTCTGATTATAACAATGAAAATATTTAACTCTCCCCTGATTGTGAAGATTAAATTGTAACTCCTGTCTATTTTTAGAACACCGAACTTAAAAGTCAAGTATGGAGATCTACCCATTTTTAGATTGAATCACCAAAGGTTCAAACACCCCATTTCACACATCGAGTGGGGAAGGTCTGTGACCCACATGTGTGATAGTGGATAACAGGTCAGAATTGACTGACTGCCTTCTGGGCAGTCATAAAACAAAGCATTAACTGTGATTGGTAGATGTAAAATTAGGGGAAGACACAGAAGTGATGCAAAAGAAGCATCTTGAAAAGAAGCTGTTACTTCCTGTGAGATGGAATTCTTCACTTTTTGGAAGTGGAGACTGGAGGAATTCTTCATTCTTTGATCTGCTATTAGACTGACACATGTTGAATATAAAGCTAACTCTTAACTGCTGGATTTTTCTGAAAAATTATCCTCTTGAGAGACCTACTCTTGAGAGGCACTTCCCAGGTCATTGGCATTGTTGAGGCTGGCTGAAACTAATTCTTCTTGTCTGGAGGGTCTGGGAGTAAATTACTTAGTGCTCAGGCTAGATATCTTACCTTATCTTCTCTCTGATTTCTTGCTTCACTCTTTCTAAATTTTGTAAATAAATTGTAAAAAAAAATTCTCTTTGGAATTAATTAAATTCCTGGCAAGCACACTCTTAAAATATAAAATCCAACTTTTAAAAAAATTAAACCCCTTTTCCCCCTTATAGGACTGCCCAGGGGATAGTCAGTCCATTCTGATTCATCACCATCTATTGCACACATGGGTCACAGACCTCCCCCAATCAATTGTGAATGGGGTATTTACATTTTTGGTGATTAAATATAAAAAAGGACAGGGAGAGTTAATTTAATCTTGACAGTAGGCAGCTAGTTGGCAGAATGGATAGAGTGCCAGGGTTGGAGTCAGGAAGACCCCAGACCCTACTAGTTGTGTGACCGTGGGCAAATCACATAATTTTGTCTGTTTTTTTTCATCTGTCAAATGAGCTAGAAAAGCAAATGGCAAATCATTCCAGTAGCTTTGTGAAGAAAGCCCCAAATGGGATCATGAAGAGTTGGATACAACTGAACAACAAAAATCTTATCAGTTATTTTAAGTGAGAAGATTGAATCAATCAATTTCTACCTTTCCATACGAATAATTTCTAACTTCTCACTAAATGAAACAGTAGCCCTGGGCAGTCCAAATGACTCCCTGTTTCCTTTTTTCCTCTCAGGCTCAGACAGCTTTTTCTTTGAGAAATTAGAATTTGAGGCCATGGTTTTCAATTCTCATTCTAGAACTATTCATTTGTAGTTCTTATGAGAAGCTATGGAATAGATGGTCTCTTCAGTCTCTGTTATTTTAGGATTTAAACCTTAAAATAGTGATATTTTGATTAATGAATCATCTCAGGAAAAAGATATATATGTTATACATATATAATATGTATTTTTAAATTTTATTTTTAAACCCTTATCTTCTGACTTAGTATCAATTGTAAGACAGATGAAAGGTAAGGCCTAGGTAACTAGGGTTAAGTGGTTTGCCCAGGGTCATATAGCTTGGAAGTGTTTGATGTCTGACTTGAACCCAAGTCCTCCTGATTCCAAGTCTGGTACTCTATCCACTATGTTACCTAGATGGCCCATGAGTATATTTTTAATGACATTAATTTATATGTAGAGAATATATTTGTATATGTCCCTTTCTCTCTACTGACATGACAGCCACTCTAGTGCAAGTCTTCATCACTAAATACTTGGCCTATTGTAATAACCTTCTGGTTGGTCTGTTTGCCTCAGGTTTCTCCCTGTGCTGGTCCATCCTTCATTTAGCTGATAGATTTTCCTTTTCAGTCAAAGTCTTACCATGCCACTCTACAATCAGCTCCACCGACTCCCTGTTATTTTCAAGATCAAATATAAAAACCTCTTGGCTCATTAGATACTATGAAAGAAAATCACATATATCTATTGTTTTCCTTCTTTCCTTCCTTCTTTGGTTAACATTGATTTTTAAACACTTTGAGACCCAAGTTCTTTTGCATCTTTCTGTTTCTCCTCCACCCATTGAAAAGATATTCAGTAGCAGTGACAGTAGAATCTCATTTTATGCAACTGCTATATTTCAAGATCTTTCACATAAGTTGAAAATTGTGGACAATAGCAAACCCCATTTAAAAATAATATTTCTTATTCTAACATATCTAGTCACTTTACAACTTTTCAGAAATACTAGCATCATTACTCTTGTACTTTAGACCATTATTAAACTAGTGTTAATGAAACAAAGAAAAGCACTGCTATGACATGAATATGACTTGTTACAAGTGAGAAATCTGGACAAAGACTGCAGCTAATATATGGCACAAAACAATGTAATGACACTAACACTTCTCGGAGTGAGAATGAAGATAATTGGGCAAAGGGCTGAGAGATTTTTTATCACCTGTGAAAATGGTGCAGATAACTGAAAATTTTATTTTATGTATTTTTCTGACTTTAATTTTTTTGATTGCCAATAGTGTATATCTGAATTTCCATGTGTTGAGTTTGCATAAAACCAGATTCTTATATGTGTGTGTGTGAAATCATGAAAAACTTATTTCTACATTAGTTTGTAAATAAAATTTAAAAATAAAGAAAAACAAAGAAAGTTTAAAAAGTATTATTTAGTCTGTATTTAAGAATTCTTCAGTTCTCTTTCTGGAAGCGGATAGCATTTTTCATTATCGGTCCTGCAAAATAATGACAGGTCTTTGCAAATGCTTCTGAAGTGTATTATAAAGGGAGGTTAAGTTGTAACTCGAGGGGTTAAGACTTTCAGTATAGAGAGGGGGGAAAGAGATGTTGCAACATTCCCTTTTCCACCCGAAACTATTCTGTTCCTATTAATAGTTAATATGTTAACTCTTCCCTTTTTATCTATATTTGTTGATCAGATCGTTAGTATGCTACATATGTATATGTCTGAGTTATCTACACATTTACATATGTTACATGTCATATATATATATATCCTCTGGTACTAAAGATCTATTTACAGATATACAATTTATGGGTTGTCCGTATTTACGGCACAACCCCTAATATCAGTGTGAAATTTGTTTGTGTTCTAGACATGTCGTGGTGGATGCATATTTATTCCAATGTGCATGTGAATGTATTTCCCTATATATGAAGTTAATGTGATCGGCAATTAATCTTACGTGACCCTGAAGTTCATACTCCATAATGTCTTTGATTCAAAGTTCTTTCCATTTGTCTGTGTATCTTCCATCCTTTGGTATTGCTTGAAGTTTATCACAGGTCCGGATGTCTTCACCTCTACAGGATACATACTTGCCTGTCGTCTCATCTTGAAAGACGATCTCAGGTATCTGGAACTACAGGATCATGTGTGTGTGCAAGATTAACGTGTGTGTGCATGTAAGAGTGAATATGTTGATGCATGTGAGTGAAACTTTATACAGGATGCTTGTGCCATCTTTATGTGTGCAATTAAGATTTTTTTTTTGTAATGAATATAGGTATCTTTCTTAATGTGTGATAAGGCAATTATAATATTCCTTTGTGATTGATTGTAGAGGTTAATGATATTTTAGTCTAGGCTTGAGATGGATATGTTTATATAGATTTACTAATTCTAAGGGATTCTATATCTGCCCAAATAAACTGCTAGGTTCCACAAGGAACCACTTCTCCTGGGTTTCACAGGCTACACTAATTCTCCCTGATCTAACTAAACCCAAACTATCTGTCTTGGGCATTATTCTGTTTTGGTTCCATTGTCTCTGCTTAGTATCTCTATTTCTTCTTGTGCAATTTTTTTGGATTCATAGGCTCTATGTTTATTTATCAAGGGTTGTTCTTGGGGAGTCTGTGTTTGAATGGACTCTTGGGCTTAATTTGTCAGATTTTCCCCATGCATTGGGTCTTTCTGACAATTGCTTCATCCCCTGCAATAGATCCTCATGGAATTTTCTTAGATAAGTCATTGATCTTGGATTAGAAAAATCCAGATCCTCAAAAACTTCTGGCCAGCTCATGAGTAAGGAATCTTTTCTAGTTTGCTCAATAAAGTTTTTATATTTCTGGGGTATAAAAAGTTCAGCTAAAAGAATTTCTACATCCTCAAAATCTGGTTCATAGAGGCAGAATGCTCTTTTTAGTTGTTTAATTGCGAGATGAGGCTCTAATAAAAATTTAGGCATGTGTTTATGTAAAGACTCTAAGTCATAGGTGGTGAATGACTTATGAACCTTTGCATGTAAAATGCCAGAGTTATCAGTGACCTTAGCTACATCATGCAAAGGCATAATCTTTTGAGCCTTTGATGCATTTGCAAGATTGTTAGCAGATGCATTAATTTGTGCTTTGTAGTTTTGTGCCTGTATGTTGTTGGCAAGGTCATTTCCCCCTATTGCCCCTAATGGTGTCCCAGTATCAGTATTAGTAACTATCTCATCCTTATTAGTCTGTCCTGTCACGTCCCCAGTCTCCACGCCGGTTCCCTTCCCCATGCCTTGTTTTCTCTGCATGTAATCCTGGCATATGCCTCAAATCGATTATCAATGACTAAATCATGTACAGTTTTCTTTTGGAAGATCAGGATGGCACCAGCTTTGATGTACTTTACAATGTTAGTCACTGCCACGAACACAACATAGACTTGGGGTATGATCTGCTAGAGGTAACTCACATCTAGATAATTCATTGGTAACTGTGTCCACCCCATAGTCATATTGGTTAATGTCCTTAGAACATTGTCTATCATCCCTGCCACTGTATTATAAATGATACAGTAGCCCCAGTAAATTGCAACTAGTCCTAAAACAGCAGACCACAGTATTAGTTGTAACATGTTTCCCCATTAGATCTTCCCTATGCTCTAATTGCCCAGGGTTAACAGTTAGAAAATGGTTGTTATCCCCACAAGCTTTGCTTCTAGCTAGCTAGGACTCAAGATGGCTAGATCCTATAAGCTGACAGCTGTAGTACAGCCTCCCTTTTACAATAGACTCTCTTCCTCAGTTTTGTAACTGACCAGAGTGGCAGTCGGTAACTGACTTGTACTCCTCCCATACCAGGAATCAAGATGTTTTTGATCCTGTGTGGAAATTCCTAGGCAGAACCAGTGACAAAGGCTGCTAGCCTCAGGAGTTATAATTGACAAAAACTTCACAACTGACAGTTGATGACAGTTGGTGACAGTCACTAAAGCTTTTTTTTTTTAATAGATGGGGTTCTTTTAAATCTGAGGTGCCATCTGTATTACATGGGGAGGTTAATTTGTAATGGAGGGGTTTGGATTTTCAATATTGAGAGGGGGAAAAGGAGAGACCCCCCTTCTCAAAGTGGGGTTCAGGGGAGACAGCAGATATAATGGGTTGGCTCAGAGAGAGGAGAGGGGGTTTGAATATTTTCCCCCTTCTGCCTTCCCATCTTAGCTAAAGCTGCTCTCCCAGATTCCCTCTTGTTCCTCTTGTATCCCCCTCCCCCCACTACTCAAGACCAAAGGGTCTCTCCTTGATCTATTCACTCACACTCAGCTCAGGGAACACATATCTTTTAATGTCAACTCAATCAGGTAATACAAAATAATAACTAGCAGTAAAGAATGAGAAAAGGAAAGTGGAAAAGGGGGTCCCTATCTCTATCTAAACCTTTTCCCCTCTCTCCTCGAGTTTGGGGGGAATTCAGGCCTTGGCAGCCTAAGCCCCCTGAGAGAAAGTCAGGTTGCCTCACCCCTGGGCAACAGGAGCTGAGGTAAAGTCTGCTCAGATTTCTCTTCAGAAAGTCTCTTCAATTGGGAAATGTTAGGGGGAAGGATTTCCAGTCACCAGCAGAAAAAGTGGGTAACCCTCAGGAGAAATTTTTTTTTACCCTCTCCCTTTGGCTTCTCAAGACTGAGAGAAACCAACTCCTCTACCAGCCAGAGTCTTCTCCTCCTCAAGATTCCAAACTCCTGGCACCCCTCTCCCATCAAGGTGATCAATTTCACACACTCTTAAGCCTGGCACTTTTCTTATGTGCCAGTCTCTGTCACAGAAGTCAATCAGCTTCCCCTTGATCATGGAGTTATTATACTAGAACCAAGTATGTCCCTTCCCTTGGATTCTTCCTAGCATCCTCCTGAGAGAAAGATTGCACGATTTGAGCAAATTGATGGGACCTACAATATGCTAGACCCCTATTCCGTATGAATGAATGAACAAGAGAATGAATGAAAAAACCATTTAAGTACTTTCTCTTACCAAACACTGGGCTACATGCTAAGGATATGAAGACAAGCAAATAAGAAGGAAAGTGTGGAAAATTAATATTTATCTGATCCCCATTTTGGTGTTCCAAAAGCAACCTTTTGATTTAAAAACTAAAATCCTTACATCTGAACTGTATCTCTCTGGGGTTACAGGTGGTCTTCTCCTTCCTCTTGTCTACCATGCTAGGAAAGACTGTACATAACCTATGTGGTCATTCTAAAACCCACATTTTACTGCTAGCATTCAAAGGACCTGCCTCTTGTCTAATGTAAGTCTCAAATCAATCAAATTAATCAAAGAGGCTTGCAAAAAGGACATTGGGAGGACTAAATTGGTGGAGGGGAGACTTGAGGAGGTACATGTTCTGACTCTGAGATGCCTCAGTCTCCTGGGTGAAGGAGGTGGCTAAGAAAACTAGTCACAGCCATATATGACTCAGGCTTTTCTCATTCTTTCTCTGGCCTGCTTTTTAATTTATTTATTATTTATTTATTTGATGGTTACTTATTATTTAATTATTTGAAATTTTTTTATTTTAATAAATTATGTTATTATTTGATTTTGTTTTATTCAATATTATTTAATTTATTTAATTTTGTTTTCATCTAATAAATCATTTTATTATTTATTTAATAAATAATTATTTTATTTTATTATTTAATGAATAATTGCAAAATTAATTTATTTAACAAATAATTAAAAATTAAGTAAAATATAGTCCTCAGAGAACTTTAATCATAACAGAAGACAACATGTAAAAGGGCTCTTTAAAGTGGGAGATGGGGGAATAGGTCATCCTGTGATGTAAAAATGGTTGGAAAGTGGTAAGGTGGCCTGGTTTAGGATTAGATAAGGTAAAAACTCGACTCATAGAACCCAGAGTCTGAGGGGCTGGGTTCAAATTTTAGTGGTGGGGGTGGGAATTCTCTAATGTTTGAAATGGAAATCTATAAATTGTCTTATATTGAACAAATCATGTAGTCACATGAAGCATTTAAATATGTACAAATGTATACATAAATAAATATAAATATAGTGATAACCAATATGCTAAGGAGGTGGGAGATATTAAGATTAAATTGTGAGAACTATCATTAATAGGAAATTAGGGTTTGCCTATACTTTTGGGATTCTGCGTAGATCACCCTTGACCTACTAGTTTTATTTTTATCTTTATCCTTAAAGGACACTGGGAGAAAATTCTCCTTATTCAGAAGCAAGTACTTCGAGGGTACAATCCCATAAAAAGAACCTTAAAAAAACTCTTTTTTAAAAAATCTTGTAAATTATCCAAATTGGAGCAGGAAAAGGCAATGACATTATTCTGATGGGAAAAAATAAAACGAATAAGCCTTAGTTTCAAATATATGGGATTGAATTATTTATGGGAAAGCTATCAAAGACTGCAAATGCTCCAATCAAATCATCATAAGCAGAAAGCTACAAAATCAAATTCGTAACAATGAAAACATCAGCCCCTTAGTGGAACCGTTCCAACCATCTGGCATTCATATGGGGTTTGTTGGAGCTGTTATTGTACAGACATTAATGACCCAATCTTACCTCCAAGCAAGGGGCTTTCATTAACTAAATTTACCCAAACCCTTTGTACCTGGCTAATATTACCAGTCCTTTTTTTTTCAGTCTTCTGTCTTGTTAAAGTTTCAAATCCTGACCTCACTCATTAAGAAAGAAGGAAAAGAAGGAACCGACAATTTATTTGTATAGGGTAAGGGGGGGATGGGAAAAGAGGGAGCTATTAGAGAATAGAAGAACTTCACCATCCCTAGAAAGAGAAATCCTCTCCAATGCAAATAAAATTTTTCTTTTAAAGAGGCCCTATCACAGAGGTGGAATATGGTCTCAGCACTTTATTGGTTGTTTCTTCTAAACATATCACTTACACCTATTTAAATTACATCTGGGACTATTCTCTCATTACTCTTTCCAGAGTTGACTTGGAACAAATCTGTCACCATCAAAAAAGACTGAAGCCTGACCTGTGTACCTACAACAGTCAGGCTTGCCACATTTCCCATTTTAAGACTCTTATTTTACTTGCAAGAGTTAGTGTATCAGCTTCAGTAGCTTTCCCCTACCCTTTTTAAGATGAAATCTGGCATATTTGTCCTATTTAGTTTTTCCTTCCTTCTACCACGTAGCCACAGTATTGGATTTATGCTAATAAAGACTTGAGTTTGAATACTGTTTCAGACCCTTCCTACCTGTGAGATTCTAGGCAAGTTATTTTTTGTTGTTGTTTTTAAGTCATTCCCTCATGTCTGGGTTTGTGAACTTGTATGGGGTTTGCTTGGCAAGGATACTAGAGTGGTTTGGCATATCCTTCTCTAGGAAGTTACTTAACCTTTCTCAATCTTAGTTTCCCCATCTGTAAATTGAGGATAATAGTAGCACCTACCTCATTGGGTTGTTGTGAGGACCAAATGAGATAATATATGTAAAGCACTTTATTAAATACTATATAAATGATAGATGTTATAGCTATCATTCAATAAACCATTGTTTGGAATGGGACCTTATTGAAAAATTCTAAATTTAACTATTTTGGTTGCTTATTATCCCTTTTAAAATTTTCCCAAGAAAAGGGATTAATCCATTGACTAATTATCTGTGCCAGTTATCGTCCCTGGATTATTAAAGGCTATGCCATTGGAGCCACTGGAGTAGGTTCCACAATAGCTAAGAAGGCTTCAAGTGTGGTCTTGGCAAAAAACAGACAGTTTCCCAAGCACTCGCTAAGTATGGAGTGGATTGTTAACACTAGACTAGCCACATTCTTTTTCTATGGAGATCCATTAAACAAAGAAAAATACACAAAAAAAGCCATTAAATTCTTTACTTCTTCAGGGATGGGAGCAAAATGTTGGGAAAGGAGGTAGATATGTGCAAAGAGGTGATGGATTCATGATGCAGGATTAGACAAACATTTTTAGACAGAGAATATAGAAATTGGTGTTTCCTAACCAGATATATTTACTACAAAGATTTTTTTAATCCAGTGAGAGAAGCAGATTGGTGTCTCAGTGGATATAGAACCAGGCCTGGAATTGGAAGAACCTGGGTTCAGACCTGGCCTCAGACACTTCCTAGCTGGGTAACCCTGGGCAAGCCACTAAATCTCAATTGCTTAGCCCTTACTGCTCTTCTGCCTTGGAACTAATACTTAGTATTGATTCTAAGACAAAAGTAGGGCTTTTTAAAAATCCAGTGGGGTAGGCTAGGAGGATAAAAGAAGATAGATATAATATAGCAAGGTAGGAAGGAAGAAGGAAAGGGGGAAAGGGAAGAAGAAGTGAATGAAGGAAGATAGAAGGAAGGAAGATAGGAAGGAAGGAAAGAAAGAAGAAGAATTATGGTATCTTTTTTTTTAATGGAGAGAGACTAGAAGGAAGGCTAGATATGCAGGACAACATTGAAAGCTACAGGTTATTATATATTTAAAAATACAAAGAAGATGTATATCTTTTGTACATCAACTGGAGTTGAATGTGCAATTCTTTTTGCGTTCCATGTCAATGTAAATGCTCATTCTATTTAATGTTCTATTGATTGTTAAATTTAGAATAAAATAGAATAAAAATAAAAATAGAAGAATAGAAAAAAGAAAAATAAAGATCAAATAAAGATAAAAAAACAGATCAAAATATAGTAAGACTAAATTTTCTTAGTGTCTTTAAATTTAAATTTTGCTTTTGGTACCTCAAATGTGTGATTCCTTTCAATTGATCAGTCTGTGGACAAATCACTGGAGGAAATGAATCTTGTTGATCTTGATGTTCTCATAAATGAAATCAGAAATGTCAAAGGTATATCTCCATTGAAGCATTGTTCACAGGTCCTATTTAGAGAGTCAAATAAATGAATTGTTTGAATTGTTTTTTATCATATGTCTAAAGGATGTATTATTTTATGTGGCATTTTGTCATCTTATATTGTGCTTTTTATAAATATTTGCTGGAAGATCACCACCACCATGTAAACAATTGCAGCTTCTTTACTTTGTGTTGCAAATGAAGAAGTAGATAAATTCCATAAAGAATTCATCTAGATTAAATCAATATACATGTTGATAACTAGTTACTTCAAAGCAAAAGTAGGAACAAATTACAATGGCAAGAAATATACTGAAAAGCATGGGCCAAGATAAAGGAATGAGAAGGCAAAGACTTGTATACCATGAAGAAGCCTCATGCCTCTGTATCATGAATATTTTGAGAAAACAATCAGTAGACACAGGATGTTGCAAGTACTGTATAGTATAAAAAAATGAAATTGGCTACACTTTAATGAACAAAAATTACTTATTGCTTATGTGGTAAGTTATTGTTGTGGGGGTTTCATACTGTTGTGCTCATTTCATACTGAGGAAAATGATAAAAAATAAATAAGAAAGAAGTTAATGACCTGACTTTAAATTTAGAAAAGTTAGATTTAATAGACTTCCATAGGTTATTGAATGGAAATAAAAATGAATATTTGTAATGATCAGAGGTGTGTGGTACCTCTACATAAATTAATCATGTATGATGGTATAAAAACCTCATAAGCAAATACATAAAATTAGAAATGCTAAACAAATCCTTTGTTCACCACAATGCAGTAAAAATTATATTAAGTAATGTGCTACTGAAGAAATAATTAAAAGTAATTATAGACTAGTTTAATCTCAAAGAATTAGTGGGCCAAGAAACAAATCATAGGAACAATAGATAATTTCATTAAAGAGAATGACAACAATGAAACAGTATACCCACATTTTTGGAGATGGATCCAAAGCAGTCCTTCAGGAACATTTATAAGTCTAAATATTTTATCAACCAACATAATATTTCATCAACCAACATATTATCCATACATCAAAATCACTCAAAATATAGCCACAAAGATATCATTGTTCAAAAACCATGTGGTCCTACATGCCAGTTAAGGCATAAAATAGGGACACATTTGTTCACCAAATGTGTTCCCAGTTCTGATGGAGAAGATCTCAGAGTCCATGCTAAAGGGAGAATTCTCTGGTTGATGAGATCCTATAATTGTTTCTTTTTGCAGATTATATCATATAGGTTACTGTAAGTACAGAGTATCCTGGAAGAGATTAACTTAAGATAGTTTGATCTGCTATATTCAAAAGAGGTCAATGAAAGATGAAAAGAACATTGTGCAAGAAAAGATTTATAATTGCCTTTTTTTGTAGTAGAAAAGAACTGGAAACTAAAGAGTCTGTCATTCATGTAACAACAGTTTAATAAATTATGGTATATGAATGTGATAGAATTATTTGCTACAGTAAATGAAGAAATGGAAAATTTCAGAGAAATGTAGGAAGACTTCTATGAAATTATCCAGAGTGTATTGAGTAGAAACAAGAGAGCAAATTATATGACAACAGCAACAAAATAAAGAAAAAAACATTGAAAGATTTGAGAATGCTGATCAAAGGAATGAACAGGCATAGCCTGAAAGGACTGATAATGAAGTATGCTACTTTCCTCCTGACAGAGGGGATAGGTACAAAAGGTACAAAATAAGATGTACATAATGGGATACAGATATTATAAGATTTTGTTTTTGCTTGATCATGTATATTTGTCACAAATGCTTTGTTTCCCTTTTTCTTTTCTAGTTCATGGAGGTGAGGGCAAAAGAGAATGAGGATGGGGTAGCAAAATAAGAAAGAAAAGATAGAAGGTCATTGAGGCATCTTCTTTTTTTAATTGGAGAAGGAAACAGAAGGAGGGCTAGAAAGAAGTAAAGAGAAACAGAACAGATTTGAAAGCCATAAACTGAACTTAAATTCTTAAAAAAAATCAGGCTGCATATAATAGACATTTTCAGTTCCTCTTTTTCTCTTCTAATTTGTATATGGAAATGTCTACCTTGTTGGTATTTGTAAGCTCAGGGTTTATTTTTTCAAGCTGGAGCTTGGCCTAAATAACCATATGGAGAAAAGGACTTTAAACAAAAAAGGAAAAGGAAAGGAAAAGGATCTACGTCAATCCAAGAGATTTATAACCCCCTCAGAACTGTGGCTGCACCAATCACACATTGGGAGAAGACAAAGAGAAGAAACACAAATATATGATGAGCCCAGGAAGATTTTCCCAACACCAACGAGTGAACTGTTATGCTGGGGATCATTTACCACCTTCTCTGACTTTGATACCAGGGTTTGGTTGCTGATGAGATGCTTGAGAGCTCATTCCCACAAATTCTTCCAGGCGCATTAGCCTTCTCTTTCCAAGTGAGAGCAAGGAAAAAGTATTAATACAGAGGATTTGGGGAGGGAGATAGTTAGAGATATTAACACCACTCAGATATTAATTTTTAACATTTTACTTTCACTTTCAGTGGACTGCTATTGAGTAAAGCAAAATCATGGAACTGTGTAAATCAGGACAATGAGATAACGAATTATGAATTACTACTGGGATTTCCATAACTTAGAAAGAAGTCTTGGAAAGCACTAGTGAGGAATATAGGTTAAGAAAGCTTAGATGCTATTGTTAGCCATCTGTGCATAATGAATGAGCTGGTAATTAAGGTTTGGGGGTGCCAGATGTGTAGGCATGTGCCTGCTTAAGTGAGATGGTACCATCTGTGCTTAGGCTACTGTCTAGTGGCTTGCCCAGATAAAGCATACTGAGTAGCTGCTCCAAGCCATGCCCCTAGTACTGCTAAATGAAGCATTTTTAGCTTTAGTATTTCTGGCATATTCAACAGAGTACATAGAAATGTTCTAGCTGAGGGTCCTGGAAAGTGACAAGGTATGGTTCTAGATTTCTTAGTTTTTAGGTGCTTCTCTTATCAACTGGCTCTCTAATTCTTGACCCCAATAGCAATGGCAATTATGCCACTATATGACCTGACATCTATACTAACACTTCTTCCACAAAACTTTGGCCACTGTAAAGGTTATCTTTTTCTAGGTTCCGCATATTGAGTAATATGCTCAAATTGAACTAGAATGTTTTTCATGCTATTCTTATTTCTCTTCCAAAGTGAGAGAAATACAACAAACTAACATTTATATAATGCTTACTATGTGCCCAGGCACTGTACTGAGTGCTTTACAATTATTCTGTCATTTGAGCCTCACAACAACTTTAGATAGATCCAAGGTCTTGCTACTAGTTATGCTTTTCAAATACTAGTTTAGGTACTAGTTATGCTTTTTAGGTAAACTAGTTGGTATTATTTCCTCTTGGGGTCCATAGTCAACAAAGCTCAGTTGACAATCCAACTATAGGCAATTGTTATAGGAGAAAAAACAAACGATCTTCTTGTCCTTAGAGGTGTAAGTCAACAGAGAATTTTCAAAGACCAAAGGTTTAGTTGTCCATTCATTCCTGGAATTCAAGATTATTCGTGTCAACCTGAAACATTCTGGTGATACTCAATTTTAAGGACCCAAGCTATAATTTATAAATAAGAAAGAAGATCTGACTCCTTGCTCTTTAGAGTAAGTCTCAGGTACATCCTTTAGAGGTTCAAACTTTTAAGATCAGATTCTCTTTTATGCTAATTCATGACACCTTAACTGGCACTGAGGGTTTGTTTGGCTGACTTCCATTTGCCTTTACATATTTCTTTAAATGCTTTTCCTTTTTTTGAAAAACCCCTTGTCTTCTGTCTTAGAACCAATTCATAAGTGCTGGTTCCAAGGCAGAAGAGTGTTAAGGGCTAGGCAGTGGGAGTTAAGTGACTTGCCCAGGGTCACACAGCTAGGAAGTGTTTAAAGACAGATTTGAAGCAGGACCTCCCATCTCCACACCTGGCTCTCTATCACTGAGCTGCCCCTAAATGCTTATCTTTCTTTTTCTTCCTTATCTATTTTACTAACTGTGACTAAGCAGCAGACTGCTTCTGCTTCTTGGGTAGCCATATATTTCACAACAATTCATTATCATCCAAGGCTCCCCCTGAGCATGATTCTTATACTCAAAAGTCATTGTACCTTTAATTGTAACTCAGCATAGAAACTTTTCCAACCCATGTAGGTAGTTGGAAACTTTTTTGCAAACTTCTTGGATTGTAGTTAGGAACTTGACATGAAGGTCCTCAGCATTCTCTAGATCCCCAAAGTGATTATCCAGGGCTGTCAAGTATTCCTGTACTGTAACAGATGGGTTTTCCATTTTTAACCTACATGCACATCAAATTCAAGCCTCTCTGAGACTTTCAAACAGTTGTCTGGGCTTTCTTGTGTCTAATATCTGCCATTCTTATAGCATCTCAATAGCATATGCCATCCATGGTTCAAATTTCTTCTCTCCTAGCAGAGCGATGGTTTATCTTGAGAATAATAGCAAATTCTTATAGGAGGCCCATTTAGGGTAGAGGCATACTATCTTTCTTAAAGGCTGCCCAGGGGCTTGGGTACATACTTCTGAAAAAAACAGCCCTAGTTAAGGTGGTGATGGCATGTTTTTTGCTTTAATAGTTTTGCCATATTCAACTTGGAACATACTTTCTTCCCTCTCTTTAAAAACTGAATATCTTTAGTATATACAGGGAGGCAAAGAGGTGGATCAGTGGCTTGAGACCCAGGCCTGGAGATGGGAGGTCTTGGGTTCAAATTTGGCCTCAGACATTTCCTAGCTGTGTGACCCTGGGCAAGTCACTTAACTCCTATTGCCTAGCCTTTACCACTCTTCTGTCTTAGAACCAATATACAGTACTGATTCTAGTGGCCAGAGTAAGAAGCATGATGTGCAAGGAAGAGGAAGAAGGCCAGAGTCACTGGTTTGCAAACACATGGAATAGAGTTAGAACCAAGATGGCAAAGCTGTAGGCAGCCACATAACAAGTTACCCTTCACAAACTCCTCTAAACACATCTAGAAGATGCACTTGACTAAATCCTAAGGAGAAAATCCAGAAAAAGTTGCAATTAGTCATTTGTTCAGTCCTCAGCATAGGGAGATATGATAGAGATAGAGGTGGATAGAGATAGATAGATGGGGAGGGAGGTCTCCAGATATTGGTGAAGGAGCAGAATACTTTGGAAGCACTGCAAATTTACACGTCTCAGACTGTCCCTGAGATCCTGGAATAACATGACACTCCATACCCCAATTCTGTCACTCTGAATCAACAAAGTATTTCCACTGGTTACTAGGGGAAGAATTCATTAGCAATTTTCTTTTGTCAAAATCCAAACACAGGACAGGTTCTTGTAAAGCTCAGACCAGGGGCTCAGCAATCAGATTTTTTCCTGGACCAGAATACTCGGCGAGTACTGAAATCTTACAGGCCTCCAGATTATCCTTGAGATCCTGGAACAACACAATGCTCAGTACCCCAAGAAAACAGCATTAGGATCAGCCCAGACCTTCCCTCCAGAAGTCCCACAGAGAGAAACATAAAAGGGTAAACATGAATAAACAATGATAAGTGACTAACGAGAATTAACTGCTTACATTCAAGTATGGGGAGATGATATTTGAGTTCCTTCTGAATCCCAACATTATCATTGTTTAGAGTGAGACTAATTAGACAAGGTCTGGGAATTGGTCTGTTATGTTCTGATGATCTTCAAAGAAGAATGGAAATCAAGGGGAAGAAGAATGTACTGGGAGGAGATGAGAAAAGAAGATTAAGGAAAATTATCTAGCATAATCAAAATGTAGTAGATATCTATACAAATAAGAAAGAGAGGGGAAGGCGAAGTGGCAAACACTTCAACCCCACTCTCCCTTGAAATAGTCAAAAGCAAGAAAATGTGAACATACAGATGTAGATACAGAAATACATTTTATTCCACTAAGAAATGAGAAGAAAAGGAGAGAAGAGAGAAAGGAAGGCTAACAACAATAAAAACAGCTAACTTATAGATAGCACTTACTATGTGCCAGGCACAGAACTAAGCATTTTATAATTATTATCTCATTTGATCCTTACAACAACCCTGAGTACTAATTATTATGACCATTTTACAGATGAGGAAACTGAAGCAGACAGAGGTTGTAATTTGTGCAGGGTGACACAAATAGTATCTGAGACCAATTTTTGAACTTGTCTCTTGACTCTCAAGGATTAGTCATCTATCCATGGGCCACAGGACTAGTCCTAAACAAAAGAAACTTGAAATATGTACAAATACATTTATGGTTCTTTTTGAGGTGGCAAAGAATGGAAATCTGAGGGAGTACCCATAAACTGGAAAACTGGCCAACAAATTATGGCATATAAATTTGATGAGATACTATTTTGTTGAATTATTATCAGAATAATTACCAGCCACAATTCCAAATGATTAATAATGAAACACACTACTTAACTCCTCTTAGAGAGGTCAAGGACTTAAGACAGATTTGTTTTTTGTACATAGTCATTGTGGAAAGATGTTTTGATTGAATGTACATGTTTGTAATAGGGTTTGTTTTTCCTATGTTCTCCATGGGGGGAGAATGTTAAGGTAGAGTGGGTAGGAAGATAGATTTGGGTCCATTAGAACAAATAAAACATTAAAAAAATAGAAGAAAGGGGAATAAGGTATAAGAAGACTGGAAAGGAATCAATAAAATAGATAAGCCAGGAAACGAACTGGAGGAATTCCATGTAAACTGGAATGACCTCCAGGAATTGATGTAGAGTGAAAGGAGCAGAACCAAGAAAACATTGTACAAAAAGACTGATACACTGTGGCACAATCGAATGTAATGGACTCCTTTACTAACAGCAATGCAATGATTCAGGACAATTCTGAGGGACTTGTGAGAAAGAACACTATCCACATTCAGAGGAAGAATTGTGGGAGTAGAAACACAGAAGAAAAACAACTAAAAATATTCTACATTAGTTAATTAAGTAAAAATTTCCAAATTTAAAAAAATAGATAAATCATTGGTTAATTTGATTTTTAAAAAGAGGAAAACTGAATTATATGCATCAAAAATTAAAAGAGTAAATGCACAATCAAAGAAAATGAAATAAAACAATTATTTTGAGTGACTTTTCTCAATTATATGCCAATAAATCTGAGTATCTAAGTGAAATAGATACATATTTACAAAAATATAAATTGCCCAGATTAGTAGAAAAGGAAATAGAATATTAAATAACCCTGTTATTAAAGCAGAAATTGAACAAGCCATAAGAAAATCCCCAGGACCAAATGGATTTGCAAGTTAATTCTACCAAACTTTTAAAGGATAGTTAATTCCAATACTATATAAACTATTTAGAAAAATGGACAAAGAAGGAGTCTTACCAAATTCTATGACAAAAATATAGTTTTGATACTTACACCAGAAATAGCAACAACAGAAAAAGAAAACTATAGACCAATTTCCTTAATAAATGTTGGTGCGAAAGTTTTATATAAAATGAGAGCAAGGAGATAACAGCAATATATCACAAAGATCACTGTGATAAAATGAAATTTATCACAAATGCATGGATGGTTCAATATTAACTTTGGGCATAACTGACCATATCAATAATAAAACAACAAAAATCACATGATTATCTCAATAGATAAAGAGCTTTTGAATGCAACTCATTCCTATTAAAAACACTAGAAACCATAGGAATAATGGAGCTTTCCTTAAAATAAGTAGTATGTATCTAAAACCAGGAGCAAGCAATATCTTTAATGGGAATGAACTAGAAGACTTTCCAATAAGAATTGGGTAAATTAAGAATGCCCATTATTACTTTATTTAATATTGTACTAGAAATGCTAGTTTTAGCCAATAAAATGAATTGAAAGAATAAGAATAGTCAATAAGGAAGTAAAAGTATTATTCTTTATGGATGATAGGATAGTATACTTTAAAAATCATAGAAAATCAACTAAAAAAACTAGCTGAAACAATTAACTATATTAGCAGAGTTATAGATATAAAATGAACCCACATAAATCATTAGCATTTCTATATATAACCAACAAAGTTCATCACAAAGAATTAGAAAGAGAAATAGCATTTTAAATAACTGTAGACAATATAAAATACTTGAGTATCTACCTGCCAAGACAAACCCAGGAATTATATAAACACAATTATAAAACATTTTTAAAACAAACAAAATGAAATCTAACCAATTGGTAAGATATTAATTGTTCATGGGTAGGCTAAGCCATTATAATAAAAATGCCATTTCTACCTAAATTAATTTACTTATTTAGTGTCATACCAATCAAACTACAAAGAAATTATTTTACTGAGCTAGAAGAAATAATAACAAAATTCATCTGGAAGAACAAAAAGTCAAGAATATCAAGGGAATCAGTGATAAAAAAAAGGAAGGCAACCTAGTCTTGCCAGATCTCAAACTATATCATGAAGTGATAATCCTCAAAACAATCTGATACTGAGAGATAGAGTGGAATATATTAGGCATATAATACACAGTAATAAATGACTATAGTAATCTATTATTTGATAAGCTCAAAGATCAAAGCTCAAAGCTCAAAGAATGAACTCACTATTTGACAAAAATTAGTGGGAAAACTGAAGTGGTTTGGCAGAAACTAGGTATAATCCAACACCTAACACTATTTACCAGGATAAATTCAAAATGGGTACATTATTTAGAGATAAAGGGTGATAGAGGCAGATTAAGGGAGCATGGAGATTTTTACTTGGCAAATCTATGAGTAGGAAAGAATTTATGACCAAACAAGAGATACAGTTCCCAGGAAATAAAATGGATAATTTTGATTACATTGAATTGAAAAGTTTTGCAGAAATAAAACCATGCAGATTAGAAGAAAGTAGGAATGTGGGGGGAAAGAATTTTATAGAAAATTTGTCCAATAAAATCCTCATCCCTTAAGTATATAGGAGAGTCAAATTTACAAAAATAAGAGCCATTCCCCAATTGATAAATGGTCAAAGGAAATGTTGAACAGGTAGTTTTCAAAAGAAGAAATCAAAGTTATCCATAGTAATATGAAAAACTTCTCTAAATCACTATTGATTGGAAAAATGCAAATTAAAACAATTTTCACATCTACCAGATTGGCTAGCATGGTAGAAAAGGAGAATAAATGCTGGAGGGGCTGTAGAAAAATTAGGATGCTAATACATTGTTGGTGAGGCTGTGATCTGGTCCAACCATTCTGGAGGATAATTTGGAACCATGTTCAAAGGGCTATAAAATTGGGAATGCCCTTTAATACAGCAATACTACTATTAGGCCTATATTCCAAAAAGATTCAAAGAAAAAAGAGAAGGATCTTTTTGTACAAAAATATTTATAGGATGGTTTCGGAAAAACCTTGGAAGACTTATGTGAACTGATACAAAATGAAATTAACAGAACCAGAACATTGTACATATTCGTAGCAATATTGAAATCATGATCAACTGTGAAGGACTTAGCTACTCTGGTCAATATAATTATCCAAGATAATTCCAAAGGACTCATGATGTAAAAAACTTATCCACTTCCAGAGAGAAAGAGCTGATGAATTCTGAATATAGTGAAGTATAATTTTTGAATTTTATTTTTTTCTTTTTTGCATCACGGGTAATATGGGACAGGTTCTGCATAATTTTACATATATCATTGACATATTACTTGCCTTCTTAGTGGGTAGTGGAGGGATTGGATTGTAGGAGAGACTATTGATCTAAAAATGAAAAAAAATGTTAAAAATAAATTATATTTATGTATATTTTTTTAAAAAGAAGAAAACTGAAAAAGTAAGAAGGCATCAAGTTATGAAGGATTTTACAAGCTAAACAGAGAATTTTCTATTTGATCCTGGAGGAAATAGGGAGTCATTGGAGTTTATTAAATAGGAGGATGACACAGTTAGTTGTCATATAGGAAGATAAATTTGACAAGAATGGAAACTGGATTAGAATTTCAGAAAGAAGGAGGAAGATCAGCCAGTAGGCTATAGCAATAGTCCAGGTGGTAGCAATGTCATGAAAACTAACAAATAGCATTTATATTGTTCTTCCTCCTAGACATTTTACTATTGTGTATCTGCCTGGAGTATTCAAAGCATTGTACAAGGTCCTTTCATGTCACTATTTATTTAAACCTTTACTTTTTGTCCAAGAGTCAATACTGTATATTCATTCTAAGGCAGAAGAGCCATATAGTCTAAACAGAGGAAGTGTCTGAAGCCAGATTTGAATACAAGACCTCCCATATCCAGGTCTGACTCTATCCACTGATCCACCTAATTGCCCCAGTATCAGTCTTTTAACAACTGAGAAATCATTTCTATAACACACTGACACAACAATGCACAACAGGACTGTACTGAGAAGACATAGATCTTGCTTTGAAAAGATTCTTGTCCGAGTTTGATTAGTGCCAGCACAAAAGAGATGTGTTTCCAGTGACTACCCCAGACCACACCCCAAAATGTAATTCTTGTATATTCTTGTAGAATAGAACATTCCTGAGTGCAGGTCATTTCTATGCGATTTCCAGGGCAAAATTATTCAGGAACAGGGTTAAGAATCATGATAAGAAGGAACTGGAGAATTTTCTCATTTTTATTGGATTGTATTCCCCAGCCTAGGCAATTCTATGGATGATATTTCCCAATATACAGATACCACCTCTCCACTTATAAGCACACATTTCAACAATCTTTTAGAGCAGTTTCTTAATCTTTTTTGTGTCGTGGATCCTTTACGTAGTTTAATGAAGTCTGTGGAACCCTTCTCAAAATTAGGTTTTTAGTACATAAAACACATGAAATTACAAAGGAAATTAATTATATTGAAGTATAGTTAGCAACCTTAAAAAATGTTCACTAACAACTGATTAAGAGCCTTTAGAGGAAAGTTTAAAAGGAGAAAAACAAAACAGTGGCCCCCCTGGAGTATTATCTCCAGACCCATTTCTGGCTTATCTATGAGTAGATTACTTCCATTGCTGTCCTTTGGAATACATTTTTATTTCAAATTCTTATTTGACATCACTATGTGCTCTTCCTTCTAGTTTCTAGTCCTACATTTCCAACTGCTTGTTAGATATTCTCTTGGCCCCTGATGAAACATACAACATGTACAAAACTAAACTCATCTTCTTTCTACCAAAATTTACTTATCCTCTTAACTTCACTATTACTTCTAATTTAATAGAACCACTATTTTATACCTCAGAGAGATATTTCCCTTGTATTTTCATTCATTTGTTGAGATAAAATATCTTTAAAAACAAACAAAAAACATCATAATAATTTCCATAAAATCTGCCCTCCACTTCCCCAATGAATTCTGTCTTTAGGGGAATCGTTCAAACCCACTACAATGGTTGTGTCTGGGACTGCTATACAGATGGAAAACCTATCATCACCTTTGGATTCTTTCTTATTTATTATTCAGTCCAACCAGTCAACAATTCCTGGTGATTCTTCCTTAAAATGTATCTTGCATATAACCCTTCCATTTTATTCCATTATTTATGTCTCAAATAATTCAATATTCACCTAACTGATTTCTCTGTCTCCAGTCTCTCCAATATCCAGTCCATTATGGAGATTAGTGCCAAATTATTTTTCCTTAAGCATTGTCTTGGATTTCTTTCTACCCTGTTAAAAACACACACACACACATGCACAAAACAAAACATACCAATATCTCCCATTAGTTGGCAAGCAGCATACAAATAATTCGACTTGGTATTCAAAGTTCTTGATTTTGTTGTTCAATTGTTTTAGTTGTGTCTGACTTCAGACCCCACTTGAAATTTTCCTTCTGCAGCTTGTTTTACAGAGGGGGAATCTGAGGCAAATGGGGTTAAGTGATTTGCCCAGAGTCACATAAAAGATAAAAGTTTAAAAATTTAAATCCTACCAATTCTCCAAGGAAGGCCATGTTTTTAAAAAAATCGAATCCATTAAGATTTCCAGGTTTATAATGAAAATCACAGACTACCAGAGCTATAAGAAAACTTAAAGACAATGTAGTCTAACTCACATCTTAACAATAATCCCATGAATCACATACCCAACAAATTATCATTCATTCTTTACTTCAAAAACCTCCAGTCAGAGTTAGGAAACACATCCCATTCCACTTCTGGAATAGCTCTAATTGGTTCTTGTCATTAGGTCCAAATCTACTCCTCTGCAATTTCCAATTATTGCACATAGGTCAGCCTTCTGTGGTTTGGAGAAATAAAATGAGTCCCTTATTTCTTCGAATACTTAAGGAGGTTTTCACCCCAACCGGAAGTGATCTTTTCCTCTTCTCAACTCCTACTTATGATATATGACAAAATGGACTTGTTACATACTCATTATTTGGGGTCTGAGCTAAAAAACTCACAAAACCATTTCCGGAGCTGATTGTAATGACTCAAATACATAGCTAGCCTATAAGCTCCTAGAGGGCAAAGACTGCTTTATAAATCCTTGGTATCTTGCAGAATTTTTCACATAATAAGATAAGTTGCTCAATGAATGCTAATTGAATTATGTGTAGTACTGATTTTGACATCAGCAAGATGCAATGGAAAGAATCCAGGATCTAGGGTCAGAGGATCTAAGTTCAAATCCTGGTTTTCTACTTTACTATGTATACTTGGAGAAGTCCCTTAATGTCTCAGGGTTTCAGTTTCCTCATTTGTAAAATGAGAGAGTTGGATTAGACAACTAAGTTCTTATCAGCTCTAAAACTATATTCTTAGGACTTTGGTTCTGCAGGGGCTATAAAAGAACAAAAGGGTTTTTTTCCCTTTTTCTTTTTTTTTAAAATCACTTCTCTGCTTCACAAATTTTGGGCACCAGAAAGTGTTAGTGAGAACACCAGAATTCTCTTTATTTAAATATCTTAATAAATCCATGTTTGAATAAAACAGTGTTCTGCTACTGGATGATAGCAAAATGCCTAACTAAGCTTTTGCTATTGCCTAAGGTGATGCGAGAGTTCTGGATCTAAAGTCAGAGGATTTGGGTTCAAATATTGACTGACTTAGTGTTTGTTGCCCATCATCTGTATAAACTAGGTAAATCTAACTACTAACCTATATGCCAACTTTTCCAACTCTACAGGATCTTTATGTATATTGGTAATGTAATAGCCATAGCAAATTACAAATAAAAAGTTGAAAAAAGATATCACCAAAGAAAAGCATGGTGGGCAAAAGTTAGGGGTCAGTCATAACATACATAACATGCATATCATAATGTTAAGAAAATTAGACAAAATTTTGAGACCCTTATAGGATCCTGGTGGAGGATTTCTGGAATGTTCTGAATACGAGTTTTGCATGATAAAGCGTAGTTGGGTTGAAAAGGCATTCATGAGTCCTAGATTCAATGAAGTGTTAAAAGTTAACTTCTCCTACCTTGTTGAGAGGTTTTTGGATTTCAACTGATAGGCCACATGTTAGTTCTTTATTTCTCCAAATATACATCATCTAGAAGTTTGATTACCTGGAATCTATGCCTTTATCTAAGACATTGGTAAAGATACTAAAGAACGCAAGACCAAAGTCAGATTCTTGGGTCTCTCCACTACAAACTTACCTCTAAATTGATAGCACACCATTAAAATGACTAAGTCTCTGGGAAGCGGTGTTCCTTAGGATGGTTCACCCTAGCCATTTCCTCCTTATGTTGGAAAACTGACAGAAAATTGAGGTTGATTTTGGGCAAACGTCTGGTTTTTTTCTTTTATAGTTGTCCAAATAAATAGATTATCTGTCTGAACCATTTTTCATGATGTGAAACAAATTGACCAAGAACAAGTCTTTTGAGTCTCATCCATATTCATGAATCATATCATCATCAAAGTAAGATTTATATTAATATCCAATAACTCCAAGTATCATATTTTATAAGATTTATTACTAATCACTTGAAGTAGAAGAAATAAAATAGAAGTAGAAATGTTAAGTATGACCATGTGAATAAACTTTCCTGCCAAGTTCTCCCACCAGCTTCCTGACCACTCTGTTGTCAGAGTGTGAGACTGTGTGGCAGTCGAATATTGAACACTATCTTTTTCCCGATTAAAGACTTGGCGTTTCTGACTACATTAGTAGTTCTGTGTTTTTCCCAAGTAAAAAGGCATTTAATAAATATTCATTAATTTATTGTTGATGAGAAATTGCTATTTAAACTAGACTAGCAGAAATGAGTAGACATTATTACAATAAAATTTTTAAAAAGATCAGGTTTCCCAATAATTGAAAAATCCCAACGGGCTTAGGGGCAAGGAGCATCTTTTTTTAGAGAAGTTACTGAAACATGGAGGGCCTGAATTTGTCCCCTTCCATTCCACCTTGGTACAAATAAGGGAAAACAGGTGACTTTCTGAATCCACAATAGCATAGTCAATTTTTACTGTGGAGGAATGCAGAGGTGTGTGTGTAGTTTTTTTTTTTTTAACCCTTACCAATACTGTGTATTGGCTCCAAGGCAGAAGAGTGGTAAGGACTAGGCAATGGGGGTCAAATGACTTGCCCAGGGTCACATAGCTGGGAAGTGTCTGAGGCCAGATTTGAACCTAGGACCTCCCATCTCTAGGCCTGGCTCTCAATCTACTGAGCTACCCAGCTGCCCTCGTGTGTGTGTAGTTTTAAACCTTAATAACAGGTTCTAAGGTATTATAGAACTAATGTACAAATCAAACCTAAAAGCAAATGCATTTTAGAGAAGTGATAGATTCCTCTTCCTATATTGGAAGATTAAGCAGCTAAAAAACTGGGAATGGGACTTTAATATGAGAAACTCAAAAGCTATACCAAGAAGGAGAAGCAAAGCTGGTCAGAACTGTAGACTTGAGCAAGAATTTTAAATCATTAACTGATATTAATCTACATTTATACATGTTTATGCAACATTTACCTCCACAGTATCTGGTTTCTTCAATGAGCATGCCTTTCTACCATTCCAATTTAAGAAGGAGGATAAGTAACCAGCCTCAGGTCATACAACCAGGTATTAGGACCTTGGAATTCCACAAATGAATTTTCAGCCTGATGCATATTCACCCCTGGACTGCACTGACTTCCTCATACTCAGGACATTGCCTATCAACATAGCTTCAGGGTTTGGTGGATTCAAAATGTTTTTTTAAATGATTAGAAATGGACTTAAAAATAAGAAAAATAAATGGAATAACATTTCTTATTCAAGGACTAATGACAGAGCACATAGTTTGGACAGGCTTTTTTTTTTTAATTGCCATTTTATCAACCTGTCATTAAACTTGGTTCCTTTAGCAGAAGATGTAAGGGGGAAAGTGTGAAATTAAAAGGTCAACTTTCCAATGTTTTATAAAAACAAGCCAAAATTTGGTAAGACATAGAGATAAAATGATTGCCTTTTTAAAAAGCTTAAGGATTGTATACTATCACTATTACTTTTTAAGAATAAAAATTAATCTTGGAGACTTTATACCAAATTTACAATATTTATTAGTAAAGAGAAAGAAAGAGAGCTATAAGGTTTCCCAGTCTATCTAACTTAAAAATGTCCCCAGCTGAGTTCCTTCTGCTCAATCAGGTCCTGGATGGGCTCTGGTCCTGTTTAGAAGCAAGGGCCAGAGGACCCAGCTGCACACATGGTCAGTTCAGATAAATTAAGGCCAGTCAAGGAATGGGCTTGAATTCAGGAAGAGACTGAAGCCCAAGAGACCAAGTTCCTGTATTTCTAGTCTGATGTGGTCCTGGTTGCCAGAGATGGCTTATCTAAATAAGCATCTGGTCACTGAGAGGGAACTTGAGCACCAAAATGGCAGAGAGCAACAGCTTGCTTCATGCATTGGCTTTTCAAGATCAGTTTACACTCTCCCCACAAGATCCTCCAGTTGATCAGGATTTCACCTCAGTCCCCACATGTCACATCCTTTGACTTTCATCAGTCCTGAATCCTGCTTGCCATACTGGCAAATTAAGACACATGACTCTTTGACTCCTGTAACATAAGACTTCCAGGATATGATGGTCTTCATGATATTTAATTCATATCTACCTATAAAATACCTAATGTGTTAAAATTTATATTTCCAAAGACCATACTTCAAAATAATCAATCCAATTGCATTCCACATTCTCTTCCTTTCCTGCTTCTCCTCCCTCTCCAAGATGGCAGGTAATATGATAAAAGTTGTACATGGATATTATCATATTTCTATGTTTGTCTTGTTGTGAAAGAGGACACATATCACTTATATTAGAGAAAAGTTTATGAAGGAATAAAGTGTAGAAATATTATGCTTCATTATGCATTCAGAATTCATCAGTACCTTCAGGGGAGGTGAATCACCTTTTTCATCATGAGTTCCTTGGAGTTGTATTGGATCCTTGCATTGCTGATAATAATGGTTATTTGTATTTGATTATTGTAAACTATTGCTGTTAGTTTGTACAATATTCTTCTGGTTCTGTGCACTTCACTTTGCATTCACTTAATATGTTTCTCCAGGTTTGTTTGTTTTTTAATGATCATCCTCTTCATCATTTCTTATGGCACAATAGTATCCTATTATAATCATAGACAACTTGTTCAACTATTCCCTGAATGATGGACAGCCCTTCAATTTCCAATTCTTTACCACCACTAAAAGAGCTGCTATAAATATTTTTGTACAAATAGGCCCTTTTCCTCTATCTTTGACCTCTTTAGAATATAGACTTAGTAGTGGTATTTCTGGGTCAAATGGTATGCACAATTTTATGACCATTTGGGCATGGTTCTAAATTGCTCTCCAGAATGACTGTATTACTTCACACCTCACAACACACCAACAATGTTCTAGTGTCCCAGTTTTCCCACATTTCCTTCAATTTTTGTCATATTTCTTTTTTGACCTATTAGCCAATATGATAGATATAAGGTGGCATTATGCCTCAGAGTTGTTTTAATTTGCATTTCTCTAAGGCAATTTTTAAAAGGACTAAGATACATGAACAAGTACAAAGGCCCCAAAATACAGAAGAATATTGAAGATGAAAGAAAGAGAGGATGGTGATAAGTACCTGCAAGTGACAAAAGATGATTAGATCAAGAGTACAAGTATAGAGGTTGACCTTAATAAAAAGAGGAACCACTTTTTCTAAGAGAATGAAGCAAAAGTATAGAAGATAGAGAAAGATAGAGATTTGGAATAAGGAGATTTGGGATTTCATAGTAGAAGATCTTGATCATCTTGAAAACATGCAAGATGAAGTGAAGAGGGGACCTTGGGCCAATGGAAGCAATGATATCAAGCTTAAAATAGAAAGAGGGAGCACTAAATTATATCTCATGATATCTGTGAGGTTCATATTGACTCAAAATGTAATATTATCTATGTTTCTATTGTGTTTGCATTTTGATAAATATTTTCCAATTTTATTCTAATTTGTTGCCCTGCCTTCAGACTTGACTTCTCTTCTATAGGGGATTTGAGGACAGAGTTCAAAAGAGACCTTTCAATGAGCTTGATAGACTCAATAGGGAAGGACAAAAGGATTATGATGTACTAGTGAAAGCCAGAATGAAATTATATAAAATTAATTTTTGGTAGGACCAGTCAACATGATTTGAAATTTTGTTAATGCCTTCAGCTATAGAGAGGCTAGAGAAGAAGGGAGAAGAGAGAGAATGTACATCTCCATTTTTCACCAGCTTTTTTCCTTGGCTTCCTTTCCACAAAATTTCCCTAGGATAAATTTATTATCAGAAATCTAATCACTATGGAGATTGCTTCATTCAGCTTTTGATACTTCTCTGACCCTTCAGTTGCTCCTCCCTTTTGAATGGAGGGCTTGAGGGCAGAGCAAAAAAAAATCTTCTCAAAGTCTCCTTTTATAATGGGCTCAGCAATTACCAGCCATGTTTCCATTTTCCACCAGCTTCTCTAGTTGAAACATCATGCTCCAATTCAAGTTAACCTCTGGTCCAACTCTTTTCAGCATCATTTTGTGTATTGTCTTCCTCCATTAGACTGTAAAATCTTTGACTTTCTTCTAAGTATCCCTGTGTATAGCACAGTGACTGGCATACAACAGGCACTTAATATGTTTATTGACAATTGACTTGATGCTTGAGGAATGGTAAGCTATGAAAAAAGAGGTTTGGGATTCTTAGGTGGAAGATATAGACAAGATGATGGAAGAAGTAAAGTGAAGCCTTAGACAAGTTGATAGATTAGGTGAACAGAAATGATTAAATTATAGATGAACATAGAATGATTAAAAGCCACTGTGAGCAATTGATATAGGAAGAGGGAGGCAGAAAGTAAAGTGAAACATCCACAAAAAAAAAAGGTAGCAGGAGATGGGATCTTGAAAAGAGCAAGGTAAAAAAGAAATAGCTAACATGGTAAACAATAACAATTAATGAATGAAAAAATTATTGCTTACTATGTGCCAAGCATTGCACCAAGCACTGGAGATACAAAAACAAAAAAACTTACCATCTAAGAGTTTATGTTCCAATGGGTAAGCACATAGAGGAATGTTGGCCAGGAGGGGGAGGGATACTTTGGTCCAGAAAGTTAAAGGATGTAGGGGGAAAGGGGGTTAATATTATTAAAGGTTGGACTGGATTATATTTAAAATAGGGTCACCAGAAATTTATATTAATTCCAAAGAGATTTATTTAAAATTTATTTACAAAATATAGAAAGAGTGAAGAAAATCAAAGAGAGGTTACGGTAAGATATCTAGCTTAAGCACTAAGTAATTTACTCCTGGACCCTGGCTCAACCTCAGGCAGGGAGAGTTAGTCCTTAGGCCTTGACAAAGCCAAGGACCTGGGGATGTCTCTCTCAAGAGGTAAATCTCTCCTGAGGCTAGGGTTTTGTTTTATTTTGTTTTGTTTTGTTTTCCCAGAAAATCTAGCAGTTAAGAGTCAACTTTTCACTCACCACGTGTCAGTCCAAAGGAAGAGATTTTAGAACAGCCTCACCAAGAACAGTCTCCAATCCTGTCAGCAGATTCTCCACCAGCCTCTACTCCAAAGAATGAAGAACTGTCAGTAGAACTCAGGAAGTTGTCACTCCCTTTTAAAGACATTTTCTTTTGTGTCACTTTCTGTGCCTTCCCCTAATTTTTATGTGGACAAATCATAGCCTAAAGCCTTACTTAGGACTGCCCAGGAGGCTGTCAGTCAATTCTGATTCATTACCCACTATTACACACATGGGACACAAATCTCCCACTTAATGATTAAGTGGGATGTTTACATCTTTGGTGATTAGATCTAAAAATGGGCAGATCTTCCTACTCAACTTTTAAGTAGGGTGTTTATACTTTTGGTAATAAAATCTAAAAATAGGCAGGGGTTACAATTTAATCTTCACAATCAGGCAAGACTTAATTCATTTCATTTTCACAATCGGGGAGAGTTAAATTTAATCTTCACAAGGGATATTGAGTAGTGTAAATCTTAAAATTTCACAGACTTTTGAATGTTAAAAATTTTACTCTACATTGAGGAATCCTCCAATTCCCTACTTGAAATAATTCCCTACCAGATAGTGAGAACTCTACTTGAATGTAAAAACTCCTTGCTATGGGAGTATCCCTACTCCACCCCTACTTAAGACTGCTTTAGGGGAGAAAACTCCTTGCTATGGGAGGACCTCTATTCCACCCATACTTAAGACTGCTTTAGGGCAGAAAACTCATTGCTAAACAATGAAAGTACTTGAAAACCATACTTATAAAGGAAAGGAGTTCTTTGAGCCATGCCTGTTTTTGAATTTGATACAATGGGATGCTAGGTGCCTATAAAGGTGGGGAAACTTGAAAACTACTTAGACCTAAAAGGTAAAAACTTACTCAGAGGTTTTCTCTTAATGAAATTAGTCGACACAGCAGCATTTTTTTTTCTGACTTCCTAAAGAGATTAATTTACTCAGCTGTGAATTCAAAATGGGCTGTCTTTTGGAAAACATCTACAGTGATTGGTAGATGGAAGAACTTAGGGGAGGCAACATAGGAGATTTTGCCCTTAAAAATAACAGCTCAGAGAAGAGCTGGAGGCATTCTGAAACATTCAGATTGAGGAAAGTCATTCTGAAACATTCAGATGGAGGAGGGAGCTGGCGAAAGCCGCTGAGATGATGCTGGCCTGGTGTCACTAGAATCCTTGCTTAGGCAGATCTTGTGGTGAGTGTTAAAAGACTGACTGACTGATTTCTCTCTCTTAAGACTCAGGTCTAGGCCATGTTGGCTTAAAACCCTTCATACTTATTTCTTTTTTCTCTCTTTCTCTCTTTTCTTTAATTCCACATTTGTATTAATTAAAATCTCTATAAAACCCAGTTGACTTGGGTATTTGAATAATTGGGAATATTTCCCTGGCGGCCACCTTATATTTGATTTAAAAACCAAGACACTGTAGTGAAACATATTTTCTATGGTCAAATTTACTCACCCTCTCTTATATCTATCACAATTTATATCTTCCACCATTTTAACTCACTACAGTTTATGGGCTTCACTATTTTAAATTTCACAGTTTATGGTGACCTCACGAAGTTGGTGAGAAACCCTCAAAAGACTTCTGTGAAACCTTTTTCCTTTATCTCTTTGTTTTATTACTTGCCTATTAGTCAGTTTTGTTTTCTTTTTTAACTTGACTTCAAATTTACAGCTGCAAGAATGGGTGAGTAAAAAAAAAACCTTTTTGATTCTCCTTAAATTAAGCTGTTTTAGATCTTAGCAACAGGGCCCTAAGATCCTGGCTAGCAATTGCCTAAATTAGGATTAGAAAAACCTGGGAAAACTTTTTGGCCTTGTCCTGCTTCCCACGTTTTTACTTTAGAAATATGGAGTCACAGACAGTTCAGAACTTAGTTAACAACTGGAGTTTCAGTAAATACTTTGTTCTTTTCTTAGTACAAACATTGGTCTACAGCTTACTTAGCAGCTGGCTCATCAGCCCCATGACCAATCTTATAAATACAGAATTCCTTGTCTCCCTGAAAGGGCTCCTCCCATGGAACTTATGGCAAAATCTAATTGACATACTACTTTCCCTTGAGTTTTTGATTATTGTAATTTTAATATTGTATTTCCTTGAAGAACTCACTTCTCAGTCAAACCAACCAATTGCTCCCTCTCATATTCAACAAATTGAAGAACTAAATACTCGACAGGAGCTTATAGAGGAAGGTCAGGGAGAGATTGTAACTTTTATAAGAAGCATTAACAGAGAGTTAAGAACATTATCAGAATCTCTGTCCCACCCTGCTCTGGACACAGCTCTTCCTGCCAACTCGGCCTTAGAACCCCCTGCTTCTAACCAACCTACCTCTCCCCCTGCCCCCTTGGCCTCAGAAAACTCTAATTCTAATCAACCCACTCTGAGTACACACCCACCCACACTCTGACCCAACACAATCAACTCTAAATTCACATCCTACCCATACTTCTGATCTTAATCCCTCTACTTCACACCTTACTGATTCCTCCAATCCAAACACCTCTGTATCCTTTCATACTTCTTCCTTGGCTCCTCCTTCTCATCCTACACAATCTACTTTAAGTTCACATTCCAACCTAAATTCACACCCTACCTCTGAATTTTCTGGCACTATGGGATTACAACAAACCTTTCCTTTTAATGTGCCCAACTCTTCTATGTCTCAGACTTACCCAATTAAAATGGAGCAAGAAGTCTAGAAACAGGAGTACCAAATAATTTAGAAAGTTTATTTCCTTTAAGGGAAGTACCCACTTTTAATAAAAATGGAAACTTGATATCTGTAAGACATCATACACCTTTTACCCCTAAGGATTTAAAAAAATTGAAGGAAGATATGCCATTATTTGAGGACGAACCAATAATAATTATAAAAAAAAATTAGAGAACATATTCAGAACTTTTGACCCCACTTGGTTGGATGTTGAGAATATATTAGAAGAATTATTAACAAAGAGAGAAAAAAATAAAATAGTCTCTCTGGCTAATCAAAAACGAGGTAGAGGACTTCCGGTTAAGATGGCGGCTTAGAGAAAGCTGAAGTTCAGATCTCCGGAAAACCCTTCCCGACCGATCTCAAACTAGAAGCTCATAAGGCGCCGAAATTCAAAACGATCAACAGCACAGACCCTGGGAACCCTCCTCCTGGACCTGGATCCGGTTCAAAAGGTACGGCTCCCCTTAAAAGCCAGAACCCGAGATCCCTCGGACGTCAGGGGTAGGAGCACAGAGTCCAAGGCTCCCGGAAGCGGCAGCCGTGCCGGGCTCAGAGAGCAGGGTCTGAGGAACAACAACCCTCAGGGTCTTCTACCCAAGTCCCAGTCCGGGTGAAAGTTACTGCCTGGGGCCTCCTCTGCAGAGAGCTGGTCAAAACAACAGCAACCCTCATGGCGGGCAAGACAGCCTCACGGGCTGGATCCTGCTATCCAAGTCTCAGTGAAAGTCTGTGCTCTCGGAGCTTGGGGAAGCGGCAGCCCATCCCCCCGCAGGCCGACGAAACAGCCTCACGGCCAGGGATTCTGAAGGCAACTTCCGGAAATCGAGCCAGGGGGAGAGTGTGGCCTCGTGGTCCGACCCTTCCATTCCAGTTCCAGTGAGGCATATTCAGTTTAACCCAGGGAAAACTCATAGAACCAACATCTGCCCAGGACTGCCTCTGAACACCAGACAGAGACAAGAAAAGCCAATCCTCCACGTTCAGAGATGACAAACTCCACAGAAGCACAGAAGCCCCAAAATACCAAGAAAAATAAGAAGAAAGGGGCGACTCTGGACACATTCTATGGAGCCAAAATACAAAATACAGAGCAGATAGAAGAAGATATACAAGAAAATTCTCCAAAATCTTCCAAAGGAAATAGAAACTCTCCACAAACCCATGAAGAATTTGAATCAGAAAGGACCAAAAAGATGGAAGCCCTCTGGGAGGAAAAGTGGGAAATGATGCAAAAGAAATTCACGCATCTACAAAACCAGTTTGACCAAACTGTAAAAGAAAACCAGGCTTTAAAGCAAGAACTAATAAAGCAAAGCCAAAACACCAAGAAATTAGAAGAGAACATAAAATATCTCACCGACAAGGTGATAGATCTGGAAAACAGGGGGAGAAGAGAAAATTTAAGAATAATTGGACTCCCAGAAAAGCCAGAAATAAACACCAAACTGGACATGGTGATACAAGATATAATCAAAGAAAATTGCCCAGAGATTCTAGAACAAGGGGGCAATACAGCCACTGACAGAGCTCACAGAACACCTTCTACACTAAACCCCCAAAAGACAACTCCCAGGAATGTAATTGCCAAATTCCAAAGCTATCAAACAAAAGAAAAAATCCTACAGGAAGCCAGAAAAAGACAATTTAGATATAAAGGAATGCCAATCAGGGTCACACAAGACCTTGCAAGTTCTACGCTGAATGATCGTAAGGCATGGAACATGATCTTCAGAAAGGCAAGAGAGCTGGGTCTCCAACCAAGAATCAGCTACCCAGCAAAACGGACTATATACTTCCAAGGGAAAGTATGGGCATTTAACAAAATAGAAGACTTCCAACTTTTTGCAAAGAAAAGACCAGAGCTCTGTGGAAAGTTTGATACCGAAAATCAAAGAGCAAGGAATACCTGAAAAGGTAAATATTAAGGAAAGGGGAAAAATGTTATCTTCTTTTACTCAAACTCTCTTCTATAAGGACTACATTTATATCAACCTATGTATACTAATATGTGGGGAAAATGTAATGTATAAATAGGGGGTAAAGAAAGACCAAATAGAATAATGGTTCTCACACAAAGATTCACAGGGGAAGGGGAGGGGAAGAAAACTCCTATAAGAAGGAGAGGAAGAGAGGGGGGGGGCTTACTTAAACCTCAATCTCAGGGAAATCAACTCTGAGAGGGAAAAACATCCAGATCCATTGGGATCTTGAATTCTATCTTACCCAACAAGGGTAAGGAGAAGGGAAAACCAAGGGGGGGAGGGGGAGAGGGAGAACAAAAAGGGAGGGAAAGAGAGGGGGGAGGGGGAGGGAACAAAAAGGGAGGGACTAAAAAGGGAAACATCAAGGGAGGGGACAAGGGGGACTGATTCAAAGTAAATCACTGGACTAAAAGGTAGAGCCGAAGAAGAAAAGGTTAGAATTAGGGAAGGCAATCAAAATGCCAGGGAGTTCACAAATGACAATCATAACTTTGAACGTGAATGGGATGAACTCACCCATAAAACGTAGACGAATAGCAGAATGGATTAGAATCCAAAACCCTACCATATGTTGTCTTCAAGAAACACACATGAGGCGGGTTGACACCCACAAGGTCAGAATTAAAGGATGGAGTAAGACCTTCTGGGCCTCAACTGATAGAAAGAAGGCAGGAGTGGTAATCATGATATCTGATAAAGCCAATGCAAAAATAGACCTGATCAAAAGGGATAGGGAAGGTAATTATATTTTGTTAAAAGGGACTCTAGACAATGAGGAAATATCATTAATCAACATGTATGCACCAAATAATATAGCACCCAAATTTCTAATGGAGAAACTAGGAGAATTGAAGGAAGAAATAGACAATAAAACCATACTAGTGGGAGACTTAAACCAACCATTATCAAATTTAGATAAATCGAATCAAAAAATAAATAAGAAAGAGGTAAAAGAAGTGAATGAAATCTTAGAAAAATTAGAATTAATAGACATATGGAGAAAAATAAATAGGGATAAAAAGGAATACACCTTCTTCTCAGCACCACATGGCACATTCACAAAAATTGACCATACATTAGGTCACAGAAACATAGCACACAAATGCAAAAAAGCAGAAATAATGAATGCAGCCTTCTCAGATCACAAGGCAATAAAAATAATGATTAGTAATGGTACATGGAAAACCAAATCTAAAACCAATTGGAAATTAAACAATATGATACTCCAAAACCTTTTAGTTAAAGAAGAAATCATAGAAACAATTAATAATTTCATCAAGGAAAATGACAATGGCGAAACATCCTTTCAAACCTTTTGGGATGCAGCCAAAGCGGTAATCAGAGGCAAATTCATATCCCTGAAAGCTCATATTAACAAACAAGGGAGAGCAGAGATCAATCAATTGGAAATGCAATTGAAAAAACTCGAAAGCGATCAAATTAAAAACCCCCAGGAGAAAACCAAATTAGAAATCCTAAAAATTAAGGGAGAAATTAATAAAATCGAAAGTGATAGAACTATTGATTTAATAAATAAGACAAGAAGCTGGTACTTTGAAAAAACAAACAAAATAGACAAAGTACTGGTCAATCTAATTAAAAAAAGGAAGGAAGAAAAGCAAATTCACAGCATTAAAGATGAAAAGGGGGACAGCACCTCCAATGAGGAGGAAATTAAGGCAATCATTAGAAATTACTTTGCCCAATTATATGGCAATAAATACACCAATTTAGGAGAAATGGATGAATATATACAAAAATACAAACTGCCTAGACTAACAGAAGAGGAAATAGAATTCTTAAATAATCCCATATCAGAAATTGAAATCCATCAAGCCATCAAAGAACTTCCTAAGAAAAAATCCCCAGGGCCTGATGGATTCACCTGTGAATTCTATCAAACATTCAGAGAACAGTTAACCCCAATACTATACAAACTATTTGACATAATAAGCAAAGAGGGAGTTCTACCAAACTCCTTTTACGACACAAACATGGTACTGATTCCAAAACCAGGCAGGTCAAAAACAGAGAAAGAAAACTATAGACCAATCTCCCTAATGAATATAGATGCAAAAATTTTAAATAGGATACTAGCAAAAAGACTCCAGCAAGTGATCAGAAGGATCATTCACAATGATCAAGTAGGATTCATACCAGGGATGCAGGGCTGGTTCAACATTAGGAAAACCATCCACATAATTGACCACATCAACAAGCAAACTAGCAAGAACCACATGATTATCTCAATAGATGCAGAAAAAGCCTTTGATAAAATACAACACCCATTCCTATTAAAAACACTAGAAAGCATAGGAATAGAAGGGTCATTCCTAAAAATAATAAACAGTATATATCTAAAACCAACAGCTAATATCATCTGCAATGGGGATAAACTAGATGCATTCCCAATAAGATCAGGAGTGAAACAAGGATGCCCATTATCACCTCTACTATTTGACATTGTACTAGAAACACTAGCAGTAGCAATTAGAGAAGATAAAGAAATTGAAGGTATCAGAATAGGCAAGGAGGAGACCAAGTTATCACTCTTTGCGGATGACATGATGGTCTACTTAAAGAATCCTAGAGATTCAACCAAAAAGCTAATTGAAATAATCAACAACTTTAGCAAAGTTGCAGGATACAAAATAAACCCACATAAATCATCAGCTTTTCTATATATCTCCAACACAGCTCAGCAGCAAGAACTAGAAAGAGAAATCCCATTCAAAATCACCTTAGACAAAATAAAATACCTAGGAATCTATCTCCCAAGACAAACACAGGAACTATATGAACACAACTACAAAACACTCGCCACACAACTAAAACTAGACTTGAACAATTGGAAAAACATTAACTGCTCATGGATAGGACGAGCCAATATAATAAAAATGACCATCCTACCCAAACTTATTTATCTATTTAGTGCCATACCCATTGAACTACCAAAATACTTCTTCACTGATTTAGAAAAAACCATAACAAAGTTCATTTGGAAGAACAAAAGATCAAGGATATCCAGGGAAATAATGAAAAAAAACACATATGATGGGGGCCTTGCAGTCCCAGACCTCAAACTATATTACAAAGCAGCAGTCATCAAAACAATTTGGTACTGGCTAAGAAACAGAAAGGAAGATCAGTGGAATAGACTGGGGGAAAACGACCTCAGCAAGACAGTATACGATAAACCCAAAGATCCCAGCTTTTGGGACAAAAATCCACTATTCGATAAAAACTGCTGGGAAAATTGGAAGACAGTGTGGGAGAGACTAGGAATAGATCAACACCTCACACCCTACACCAAGATAAATTCAAAATGGGTGAGTGACTTAAACATAAAGAAGGAAACCATAAGTAAATTGGGTAAACACAGAATAGTATACATGTCAGACCTTTGGGAGGGGAAAGGCTTTAAAACCAAGCAAGATATAGAAAGAATCACAAAATGTAAAATAAATAATTTTGACTACATCAAACTAAAAAGCTTTTGTACAAACAAAACCAATATAACTAAAATCAGAAGGGAAACAACAAATTGGGAAAAAATCTTCATAGAAACCTCTGACAAAGGTTTAATTACTCATATTTATAATGAGCTAAATCAATTGTACAAAAAATCAAGCCATTCTCCAATTGATAAATGGGCAAGGGAAATGGATAGGCAGTTCTCAGATAAAGAAATCAAAACTATTAACAAGCACATGAAGAAGTGTTCTACATCTCTTATAATCAGAGAGATGCAAATCAAAACAACTCTGAGGTATCACCTCACACCTAGCAGATTGGCTAACATAACAGCAAAGGAAAGTAATGAATGCTGGAGGGGATGTGGCAAAGTAGGGACATTAATTCATTGCTGGTGGAGTTGTGAACTGATCCAACCATTCTGGAGGGCAATTTGGAACTATGCCCAAAGGGCGACAAAAGAATATCTACCCTTTGACCCAGCCATAGCACTGCTGGGTCTGTACCCCAAAGAGATAATGGACACAAAGACTTGTACAAAAATATTCATAGCTGCGCTCTTTGTGGTGGCCCAAAACTGGAAAACGAGGGGATGCCCATCAATTGGGGAATGGCTGAACAAACTGTGGTATATGTTGGTGATGGAATACTATTGTGCTCAAAGGAATAATAAAGTGGAGAAGTTCCATGGAGACTGGAACAACCTCCAGGAAGTGATGCAGAGCGAGAGGAGCAGAACCAGGAGAACATTGTACACAGAGACTAATACACTGTGGTATAATCGAACGTAATGGACTCCTCCATTAGTGGCGGTGTAATGTCCCTGAACAACTTTCAGGGATCCAGGAGAAAAAAAACACCATTCATAAGCAAAGGATAAACTATGGGAGTGGAAACACCGAGAAAAAGCAACTGCCTGAATACAGAGGTTGAGGGGACATGACAGAGGATAGACTTTAAATGAACACTCTAATGCAAATACTATCAACAAAGCAATGGGTTCAAATCAAGAAAACATCTAATGCCCAGTGGACTTACGCGTCGGCTATGGGGGGTGGGGGGGAGGAAAAGAAAATGATCTATGTCTTTAACGAATAATGCTTGGAAATGATCAAATAAAATATATTAAAAAAAAAAAACGAGGTAGAAGAGGACATTATTGGCCAACTGAAGATCCACATTGGAACCCCAATGTTGAATTAGATTACACAAAACTAAACCAGGCCAGAGAAGCATTATTGACAGCCATGAGAGCTTGCTCTGATAGACCTGAAAAATGGTCAAAATTTGAAAAAACCCGACAACATATTGATGAAACACCCTCCCAGTTTATGGACAGACTTATTGACGTAGGGAATACATATATGGACCTTGATTTATCCAGAGACAGAGACATTAGACAAATACGTAGGCAATTTGTTAAAAATTGTTGTTCAGTGGTAAAAGACTACTTTAAAACTTGCTGTCCTAATTGGAACTCTATGGACCTTGATGAACTAAGGAGAGTAGCAACCTATGTTTATAAAGGTCGTGTAAAAAGACCTGAGGAAGACGATACATCAGTGGAAGATTTAAAGAAAGAAATTGAAATGTTAAAGAGACAATTGAAAAATAAAGGAGAAACTATAGCCCCTTTGTGGGAATTCACAAATAAATCAGTAACTTGCCACTTCTGTGAGAAGAAGGGCCACAAAATGATGGAATGTAGAACCTTTATTAAGATGATTGGAAGGAATACACAGTTTAATAATAGCTTTAGAAATAATAACTATTTTAAATCTCACAGTAGTGTCATTAGAGAGTAGACATTCCTGAGCCATGGCAGAGTTGATTTCATCATCATTTTAAATTCTAGAATTGGAGTCCAGAGAGAGTGGTAGGATATATTGTTAGAAGGCTATGGAGGAGGTGGCAGGAGAGGAGGGAATGAAGTGAAGCATGACTTCTTAACATTCTGGGAGGGTTAGTCACCAATCAGGAGAATAGGGTCCAAAGGCAGAAGTTCCCCTAGGACTTGGTCTCTGATATAGGCAATAATGAGATGGTGATTCAAGAGGAAAAGGAGAAGGTAGCTGTAGTAGAAGGGAAAAAAGATTCAAAAAATTCAATTGTCTAGTATGATGGCACAAATCTGATAAGATAGTAGTGAATAGGACCTGATTATAAAGCCATTTGCTAAAAGAATAGAAAGGACAAGGTGTGACTGACTAATAGGTCATATATAAAAGATCTAGGGGTGTAGGTTGGTTACAAGCTTAACTGAGTCAACAGTTACATGACCACCCAAGAGGCTAATGACATCATTGGATCATAGATTTAACCTTAGAAGGGATGTCAGAGGTAATCCATTCTAACATCTGATTTTTTTAGATAGGGGGATGTTGAAGAGGAAAAGGAATAAAGCAACTCATATAGTTGAAAGATATTGAGTAGCAAAGACAGAATTCCAACTTTGGTTATCTCCAAACCTAGCACTCTCTCTACTATATCTAGAGGTATTTGTGGATAGAGTGTTGAAGCTGGAGTCAAGAAGGCCAGAGTTCAAACTCAGCCTTAGACATTTACTAGCTGTGGGACTTGGGCAAATCACCTAACCCTTGTCTCTCTCAGTTTCCTCACTTGCAAAATGGGGGTGCCAGTAGTATCTACCTCTTACGGTTGTGGAGATGATCAAATAAGATGATATTTTCAAGAGACAACACAATGCCTGACACATAGTATGGGCTAAATAAATAATTGTTTCCTTCCTTCTTTCTCATACTTTTCTTCTCTTAACCTGCATTAAGAGTACAGAAAGATTTGCATCTCTCTGATTATAAGAGATTTAGAGCACTTTTTCATGTGCTTATTGATAGTTTTGATTTCTTTGGCTGAAAACTACCTGTTCATGTCCCTTGCCCATTTATCAATTGGAGAATGGCTTGATTTTTTGTACAATTGGTTTAGCTCTTTATAAATTTGAGTAATTAGACCTTTGTCAGAGGTTTTTGTTATGAAAATTGTTTCCCAATTTGTTGCTTCCCTTCTCATTTTGGTTACATTGGTTTTGTTTGTACAAAAATGTTTTAATTTGATGTAATCAAAATTGTTTATTTTACATTTTGTGACTCTTTCTATGTCTTGCTTGTTTTTAAAGTCTTTCCCTTCTCACAGGTCTGACATGTATACTATTCTGTGTTCACCTAATTTACTTATAGTTTCCTTCTTTATGTTTGTCATTCACCCATTCTGAGTTTATTTTTGTATAAGGTGTGAGGTGTTGATCCAAACCTAATCTCTCCCATACTGTCTTCCAGTTTTCCCAGCAGTTTTTGTCAAATAGTGGGTTTTTGTCCCAGAAGCTGGGGTCTTTGGGTTTGTCATATACTGTCTTGCTGAGGTCACTTACCCCAAGTCTATTCCACTGATCCTCCTTTCTGTCTCTTAGCCAGTACCAAATTGTTTTGATGACCACTACTTTGTAATATACTTTGAGATCTGGGACTGCAAGGCCACCTTCCTTTGTATTTGTTTTCATTATTTCCCTGGATATCCTTGATCCTTTGTTCTTCCAAATGAACTTGGTTATGGTTTTTTCTAATTCAGTAAAAAAATTGTTTGGAAGTTCAATGGGTATACCACTAAATAGATAAACAACTCTGAGGTATCACCTCACACCTAGCAGATTGGCCAACATGACAGCAAAGGAAAGCAATGAATGCTGGAGGGGATGTGGCAAAGTTGGGACATTGATTCATTGCTGGTGGAGTTGTGAATTGATCCAGCCATTTTGGAGGGCAATTTGGAACTATGCCCAAAGGGCGCTAAAAGACTGTCTGCCCTTTGATCCAGCCATAGCATTGCTGGGTTTGTACCCTAGAGAGATCATAAGGAAAAAGATCTGTACAAGAATATTCATAGCTGCACTCTTTGTGGTGGCAAAAATCGGAAAATGAGGGGATGCCCTTCAATTGGGGAATGGCTGAACAAATTGTGGTATATATTGGTGATGGAATACTATTGTGCTAATAGGAATAATAAAGTGGAGGAATTCCATGTGGACTGGAACAACCTCCAGGAAGTGATGCAGAGCGAAAGGAGCAGAACCAGGGAAACATTGTACACAGAGACTGATACACTGTGGTACAATAGAACGTAATGGACTTCTCCAGTAGTGTCAATGCAGTGTCCCTGAACAATCTGCAGGGATCAAGGAGAAAAAACACTACCCACAAGCAGAGGACAAATTGTGGGAGTAAAAACGCCAAAGAAAAGTAACTGCTGGACTACAGGGGTTGAGGGGACATGACTGAGGAGAGACGCTAAATGAACACCCTAATGCAAATACCAACAACATGGAAATGGGTTTGAATCAAGGATACATGTGATACCCAGTGGAATCGCACGTCAGATATGGGTGGGGTGGCAGGAGAGGGGGAGGAAAAGAAAATGATCTTTGTTTCCAAGGAATAATGTATGAAAATGAACAAATAAAATAATGTTTAAAAGTAAAAAAAAAGAAAGAAAAAAATAAGATAAAGCAATTGAAAGTTTAAAAATAAAAAGACTCCTTCATCTACCAGATCCATTCATCCATCCATCAACAGTTATTATGTACCCACTTTGTGCCAGACCCTGTGCTAAGTGCTGAGACTATAAAAATAATAAATGGATCAAGTTCTATTCACATGGAAAAAATAAACAAACAAAAGAGTAAAGAAAGAGGAAAGTGATCATTTTACATTAGTGCATCATGGTGTACCTTTTTTATGTCACATTTTAGGAAATATGTCAGTGGGATTAGGAGATGGCAAGGGGTCTGGAAATCATAGCATTGAGGATAGTGTTTATGTTTACTCTGGAGAAGAGTGGACCTGAGGGGATGGGGAGGCTATTGAGGAATGGCATGAAAGTTATCTTTAAGGACTGGAAGGACTCTGATGTGGAACAGAGATTAGTCTTACTCAGTACCAGAGGGCAGAACAGAGAATGAGATAGGTGTGGGAAGGAGGCAAGTTTCTGAGTTGCTGATTTAAGCTTTGCATGCTAACCAAATGGAGAATGGAGATAGCATTTTCCTTTTCATTGATGATTTTCAAAAGGACAAAAGGCTGAAGGGACATTATAGAGGTGAGGATTATTTAGGTAAGGCAGAAGATCTCTGAGGTTCCTTCCTTCTTTCAGATTCTAGCAGTCTTATGAAATGTTGCGAAAGCAGGACCATATCTGCAACAGTCCCTGAGAAATCTCAGTGGAAATGTGGGACAAATGCCATATGGAAACAGTAAGCCAAGGTAGACTGCCAATAGGGTGTTGGTGCCCTGGGTAAAGGAGTGAGAGATGGTATAATGTTTGGGAAGTCAAGCCCTGGAAAAGAGGTGTCAGAATAGTGGTAATGCTGAAAGGAGGGGAAGTGGTAAGAAGCTGGAAGGAGGAAGGAGAACACTGAAGCCAAGGCTGTCCTTAACCTTCTTTCTTCTGCCTCTTAAAATCCCTAGCTTCCACCTAATTACTTTGTGTTTATTTTGCATATATACATGCATATATGTACATATCATCTTCAGTGAAGCTGGAGATTGTAAACCTTAAAATTTCTTAGACTTATAAACGTTGGAAATTTCACCATTGGGAAATTTCATACTTGAAAAATTTCCTATTGATACTGGGAACTCTATTAGAATGTGAACCCCACTGGCATGGGAGGTTCCTCCTCCCTTCTTAAGATTACTTTAGGACAGAAACCTTTTGCTGAACAATGGAAAGGGCTTTGACCTATGCTTAAGCATAGAACGGGAAGTTCTTTGAGTCATGATTGATTTTAGAATTGATACAATAGAGATACTTGGAATGACAGAACCAGGTCTTGGAAAATACAATTTCCACCCCACTCAGTCCTAACAGGATTTAGGAAGGGCTGCAGCAAAGGATCAAGATTTAATTATTTGAGAATATGACCTTCAACAGACATATGCAAAGCCACAGACCTCTGGGCGGTCCTGGGTTAAGCTAGAGCCACCATTGGCACAGGGAAGACATGGACAGTGATTGGTAGATGTGAGAACTGAGGGGAGGGAACTTGGATGGTTTCCTTAAAGATAGCGGGGTCTGAGGACTGAAGGGGGTTGGTTCAAGAGGGGGTTGGTTGGAGAGGTTTTTGGTCTGAGAGGTGGTGCTTTGAGAGTTGGCTCTGAAGGAAGCTGGAGGTGGAGGCCCCTGAGACTGTTTCTCCATTTTGGTCACGTGAGTAATAGGGACTGATCTCCTTTCCTTGCCTCAGCTATCTAAGGGTTTGGGCCTTTTGGCCCAGCCTAAACAGAAGGGGTATTTAAGCCCTATTCCCTTCTCTCCCCTTTCTCTCTCCCTCTCTCTCTCTATCTCTAATTCCTTTTTTCCTCCTGTTTGTAATTAAACTCTATAAAAGGTTGACTGCTGATTTGAGTTTTCATTTAGGAATTACATAGCTGAATTCCTTGACGACCTTAAATTAATATATATCAGTCTTTTAAAGTGATTTCCTTGTCACAAGATGGAGTTCTGGGCCTGGAGGCAGGAAGACCTGAGTTCAAATCCAACCTCAGAATCTTACTAGTGGTGTGATTTTGGGCAAGTCACTTAACCTGTTTGCCTCAGTTTCTTTATCTGTAAAATAAGGATAATAACAACACCTATCTCCTAGGGTTGTCGTGAGGATCAAATAAGATAATAATTATAAAATACTTAGCACAGTTCTTAGAACCTAATAGACACTATATAAATGTTAGCTATTATTAGCTATTATATTCATGTTGTATTCCTCTCCCCCACCCCATTTAAACCCCTTTAAGACTTTTACTTTTTCTCTTACATTTCCATTTAAAACTTTTTAAATTATATTTTTTAAACCCTTACCTTCCATCTTAGAATCAATATTGGGCATTGGTTCCAAGGCAGAAGAACAGTAAAGGCTAGGCAATGGGGGTTAAGAGACTTAACTAAGGTCACACAGCTAGAAGAATTTGAGGCCAGATTTGAACCTAGGACCTCCCATAGGTAGGCCTGGCTCTCAATCCACTGAACTGTCTAACTGCCCCTTACATATCCATTTTGGTGGTTCAAATGGAGCAGTAGATTTAGTCAGGAATACCAGAGGTCAAACCCTGACCCATTTTTCTCATGAGAAATCATGGACTCCATGACTTCTAATGCCCTTTTCAGCTCTAAATCTACAATCTTATGACTCAGTAACTAGAGCACAGTAGGTATTTTATTATTGATAAGTATGATATAATAAGGAAGGGAACAAGCATTTATTTAGCACCTAATGTACTTTTTCAGTATTCTTTTTGTGTAATCCCTTTACAAATATTACAACACTTGATTTTCTCAACAACTTGGAGTTATTATCATTCCCATTATACAGGTAGTGAAATTGAGACAGACAAAAGTTAGGTGAGCTTACTATGGCAAGTAATTGTCTAAGGCAAATCATGAACTTCTTGACTTCTTGATTGATTGGTTGAATGAATGATTAAATGAAGATGAAATCTAGAGAATAAGCTTCATCATTGCACTTTTGACTCAGAGGTCATTTAGATCAACACTGATCTGAATAATGATTTTTACACCTCCCAAAGTACCTAGGACAATGCTGTCATCTATGAAAAACTTAATAATTAAATATCAAATGAAAGTTAATCATACTGAATTGAGACAACCAAGAGAATGAATGTTAAGATGTATTAAAACTCATATTTGGGATTTAACTAAAAAGAAAATGCAGAACTAAGCAGCTTATAAATATTAAAGTAGGAGAAAATGCCTTCCATATTACTGCTGATTAAAATATATTACAGCAACTTGACTTGGATCAATTTAACACATAACAACAAGGGAAATTAATAATCAAAGAAAATGATGGAAAGAAGGACCTTGAAAGGCGGAATCTTTCAATTAAGCAGGTTGAGTCCTTTCCTGCATGCAATGGTTGAATAAATTTGCAGTTACAAAATTATTTTCCCTTAGGGTGTATTTACAATGACCCTTCTATTTTTACAAAGGATTACAGGGATTCACTCCCTCAAAGTACTAGAGAATTACTAGCATGATAGAACAAGGCTAGCACTGACTCATGCGCTAGGCTTATGTGGGTGCATTTCATTCAGTTTTTGGCCATTTTAGAAAGAGAATAAAGTATACAGATAGTAGTATCCCAGTTCACCACCCACTGAGTTTCCTGTAGGTCAGGGGCACTAAATCTCTAACCAATTACGATTCAGTGACATATTCCAGAGTAGGGGATGAACTAAAGACTTGAGAGTCAATGTGGAGTTTGCAGGCAGGGAATGGGAATGGTTAAATGATGTAATGTAGGAATATGGGATAGGCAATCAGGGGACTTGAGTTCAAATTCCACTTTACCACTCACTATCTTGTGTAACCTTGGTCAAATCACTTCCCTTAATTGTGCTCAATTTCTTAATTTGAAAAATGCTGGGGAGATAGATTAGATTATAGCCAAGGTTTATTTCTAGTTCTATATCCTAGTTTGATAGTGAATTTCTATCATTAAGCATGACAGCTCTGGGGTAATTGTCTCTCTTCTCCCATCTGTTTACATGTGTATACTTCTATCTGCAGTAGAATATAAACTAGATAGCAGGAAAAAAATCTTTTTTGCCTAAATAATCCTAGCAATTGATGAATTGCCTAGAATGTTTTTAGTGACTAGATTGTTTTTTTTTCTTTGGCATAGGGAAACAGAAGAACCTAATTGAAGAAACTTCTCTATCAATCCAGACCAGCACTTATGCTACAATTTACATCCTTTTCGAACTACCAGAGGGCACTGAGAAGTTAAGTGACTTGCCCTGAAACACACAGTCAATCAGTATCATTAAGTGCCTACATGTAGATTAAGTGCCACTGCACTAAGTGCTGGGGAAACAAAGCCAGTGAATTACAAAGATTAAACCTGAACTCAAGTCTTTTTTGACTCTTGGAGGGTCTCCACCACCTTGCAATCAGTGATGAATTAATAACCAATGATCTAGCCTTTATTAAATATTTATTCTGTGCCCTGAACTGCATTGGGTGCTATGCATGCAAAGAAAGAGAATTGAAATAGGTGCTAGTGTTTAATAAATGCTTTTTGATTAGGTTGGATTATCAACTCATCATTATTAATGCCTTTACTGCTGTTCTGTAAGTTGAATGCCAAAGGGAAGGGGTTTGAGATGGAAGAGAATCAGAAACATAAATGTTGATTTGATGATCCACCATTAAAAACAGAGGCACTTGTCCTTGAAAACTTTATAAAATACCCAGAACAATGTTAATGGAAATGTGTACTTGAAAATCTGTTCCCCTAAAAAGATCTACAGTTCCCAGGAGCCCACTGACTTCCTGTCATTACATATTTCCTGTAGAGAGAGGATATTAGCGAGTGGGCAGTCCTCTTGGGTCTCTTTCTTGACTTGTAGCTAGCATGGTGGCCATGGTAAGCTAAGTGTGGGGAGTTTAAATGGGCTGATCAGCCATGGGCACATGGTCTTTATTTTGTATGCTCTTTATTTCTTGATTTTGAATGATCATTAATAAATCCTTTAAAATATATAATTTTTTTATTGAGGTTTAATTTTATTTTTTATAGTTTTTTGGCAACCAGAAGGGATGAGGAAAACTCTTAATTTTTTTAAGATAGCCTAGATAAAAAATTTTTTAAGCCACGTTTCTCCTGCAAAGGTTTTTTGCCACCCATCCCCCACCCTACTCCTCTCTCAAACTCCAAGAGAACTCTGAACTCTCTACCTGACCTACTGCCCTGCTCCTGCTGGTTTGTTTGTTGTTTTGGGGTTTTTTTTGTTTTTCTTTCCCTATTTTTTTTGCCAGTTGCCCTCCCTACTAGCTACTACTAGTTTGAGAAACTTAACCTGGGACTCTTGGCTGAGAAAAGATAAGCTGCTTCTCTTTCCCACCAGCTTGAGCTCACATTCCTCATTCTTCACTGCTGCCTTTGGTTGCCACTGCCTATCCTGCTTGCTTCTAGTCCTGCTCCTATTCCTGCTCTGGCTTTGGCCCCAGCCCTGATTTCGTTCCTGCTGGTAGCTGCCTCTGTATCTTCAGAACTCACAAACTTGGAGCCACTCTCCAGGTACCTGGTAAAAACTGGGGTGCATTTTCTTTAGGCAACAATTAGCCTCCTAACACCCTCTCCATGTGACTGGGGAACCAAACTGCTCCCTAGCATTTTTCCTCAGGGGGATAGGGAGGGGAAGAAGGAAGTTACTAATCCAAACAGGAAGTAAATTACAAGCATGGCACACCCTATGAAAGAGGAGTACCTTGCCTATTTCAAACAGCTTCTACCATTCATGAGTGCGCTGAACCTTTTGCTTATCCTGCCTGAGATTCAGGGGAGAAATTCATCTCCCTATAACCCTTTGCCATTTGGGCCTGTCCAGGCTCTAAGATTCATCCAGTTTGAGATTTCCCAAACCAATGTTCTCCCTCACTATGAGAGATTCCACAGTTCTGACAAAAGGAACCTGGATGGATAGAGAAAGGAACGTTAAAGAGACTGGTGGTGGAAATTTTAAGCCCTTTCAGACTCCATTTTTTTTATGAAAGTCTCTGCATCTTATTGTATTTTTCTGATTGTCTGCTTTAAGATTTAATTTTGTTGTTTTATATTCATATAATAATGTATTCAATACTAATATGTTGCACTGAAATAGTTTGCTGTGTTTTACCTATTGATATATTCTGTTACCTTTCCCCTATAACTATACTGAACAAATATTATTGAATAAACCCATATAAAAACAGTTTTTTCTTCCATTTTTGGCTTTGTAAATTGTCACACGGATGATGTATGGACTCCGTCAACCTGGTTAACAACCTTTGATAAATTCAATGAGCTAAATATCTCAAATTGATTTTAAGGGGTCTTTAGACATGATTAAAAATTCTTTTTCAACAACCCTGACTGATCATTTTGCCTACCTCTGAGTTATTTGTAATAAGAGGTAAAGGGTCCATTTTAGTAGCTGAAGTGAAGTACAATAATAATCTCCACCTCCCGCATTTGTAAAAATGTGAATGGATGAGACATAACAGTCTCATACCAAAGGAGCTGGAAAGTTGATTCCAGGGCATGATACCCCTGGATAGCTCCCAAGAGGGAGCATTTCTCATTTGTAACTCTTCAGTTTAATTTACTTCCACCAGAACAATCTAGATTTCTTAGTAATGTTCTAGACCCAAATAATTTTACTTTGTTTTAAAATATCTCAACCAAGGTTGAAAGACTCACTACACCTGAAAAACCTATAACAAGTATCCATTAGCTTTAAATGTCATACAGTAGACTCATGTAAAATATGATAGTGGGTTTGTTTTCTATAGTCATTAAATGGGCTATTTTAACTTTGGGAATTTTGATACTTCTTGAATGTGCATTGCATTACCTGTTGTTCTTTATAAAAACTGTTACTTTGTAAACAGTGGATCATGGCCAAGTTTGAAAAGGAAATGGGTCTCATTTTTTGAGTGAGAAACTTTTGTACTCTACCTTTCCTTAGCTGGCACAGTGTGTCAATGATTGTAAGCTATATATATTTTTTTATTTTAAAAACTCTTTTATTATTGTTTTTCTTTGATGTGCAATATAGTATGAGTTTTATTTTTTCTCTCCTTTTTGTATTTGAAGCACATGTCACTAGTATTGAGATTTTCTTTAACTTATTTGATTTTGCAGTAATATGAGTTTAAAATATATTTTTCCTAATGCCAATGCATACCTAAAAAGTTTTAGACTATAAAAATGATGCCAGTGATTGTTTAAAAAAAATGGGACTTTGCTTAATGATTCTGTCTGATTCCAGGAGAAGGGAATACAAAAAGAGCCACTGCATGTGCCAAAGAAGCACAAAGCTACTTGCATAGTGCAAGTAGAGCACAAGGTCAAAGAGACCAAACCAATCCTACATGGATTGATGACATTCCACACAAAGAATGCAAGGATTTAATCATGGGTGAGACTTTAGGTGACAGCTGTTTAACATATGTTAAATGCATGTCTTCCTTGTACTACACACTCTATATAATATACATGACATCGCTTATTTTGGCTCCATCCTGGCTCCCATTTGCTCCTATAATCTAGTCCCTTTTCTCTCATAATATAGCAACATCCTGTAGTATTGGCTGCAAATAGGTAAGTGAAATATTACTTCATTTTGTCCTACAGACTTGTGGGATAGAAATTACTTTAATTGGGCCCTGATTCAAGGACCTGTTATAAATTTATTATTCTTTTACTTAGAATTTTTACACATAAGACTTTGATAGTGTATATTTCATCCAGACGTTATCTTTTCTCTTTTATTTGATTTTTTGATGTTTTTGATTTCTCTTGTCAATTGATTCATATACCTCATAACTTAGTCATGCATCCCTAAGTAATCCCTATACTTTTCAACACCCTCTTCAGGGAGGGAATGTATAATAATTCTAAAATGTAAATTTAAATTCTTTTTGAGAGTAATTTTAGGATAAGAAATATGCTATCTCTCCAAATCCAGAAAGTGAACTCTTGGAGAAGACACTATGAAGATGCCTCCACAGACCACATACTGTACCAGAAGATCCAGAGTGAACTTTGGGATGTAGTGATTGGAACTGCATGGGGTTGAATGCATTTGTTTTTGTATGGATACTCTTATGCCAATGGGGACTGCCCTCTAACTGGCTTTTTGTCAATGTGGCTAGCAATCATTGGTTTTGTTCTCTTTTCCTCTTATCCTCAAATTATTATAATTTCAAAGTTGGTTATGCTTATAAGATCCATTGAAGAGACCAGTCTTCTATGGATCTCAGGGGGAATATATAATTGAAAATCTGTTACCCTAAAAAAGAACATTTCCTGGGAGTCCACTGACTTCCTGTCATTACATACTTCTTGTAGAGAGAGGATATTAGCTAGTGGGCCGTCCTCTTGAGTCTCTTTCTTGGGTTTGTAGCCAGCATAGTGGCAGTGGTAAGCTAAGCATGGGGAGATTTAAATGGGCTGATGAGCCATGGGCACATGGTCTTTATTTTGCATCCTCTTTGTTTTTTTTTTATTTCTAATGATCATTAATTAATCTCTTAAAATATAAAATTTTTATTATTGAGGTTTAATTTTAATTTTTACAGAAGATAAACTTTAAGATTCTTTTCCTCACAGGGATCCTACTTACTGGTTAGTCAATGAACATTTGTTCTATTTGCTATGTGTCAGACATTGTTCTGAGTGCTAGAGGTATGAAGAAAAGTATGGTTCTTGCTCTTAAGGAGCTCAAAAGCTAATGAGGAGACATGTAAACAACTTTGTTCAAACAAGATATATATAGGATAAAATGGAAATGACCAGGAGAGGGAAGGTACTAGGATTAGGAAGGTTTCCTGTTAAAAGTGGAATTTTCACTAGGATTTGAAGGAAGACAGAAGCTGAGATGAGGAGGATAGCATGGTAGATAGCCAATGAAGATACCACATCAGAAGACAAAGGATCTTGTATGAGGAAAAGAAAGGCACTTTCTTCCATTGGAAAGAGGAGAAAGGAATGCTACTGATATTTGGGCTGAACTCTTTTATTATGAAAATGTTTAATCTGAGATAAGAATTTTTAAAATTAAATTTTATTTTATTTTTGGATCTGTGTTCTCTCCCTCCTACCTTCTCTCCCCCACCCCCACCCCGAGACAAGAAAAAATTTTTGCCATTAGCATGTATAGTCAAGCAGAACCATGTCTTGCACTGGTCATGTTCCCAAAATAAATTATGTATTATTCTGCTCTCTGAATCCATAATCTTTCTCTCAGGAAGTAACATGTTTCATCTTGAGTCTTTTGTAATTGTGATTGATTGGTCATTATGTTGGATCAGCATCTCTATGTTTCAAAGATGTTTGTCTTTATGATAGTGTAATTATTGTATAAATCATTATTTCAGCTTTTCTCACTTCATCCTTCATCAGTTCATACAATTCTTCCTATAGATGTCATTTTTAAATGGCCATTTTGCTTTTTAAAAAATAAATTGTTATTTCAAATAATTCATTTTTAGGTAGGTATTTTTAATGCCCAATCAAGATTTCTTCTATTATGCTATATAGAACAGATGATAAAAGTTTAGAAAGTTCTATTATTACTTAGTTTGGTAGTTATTGTTTAATAGTTTGTCAGATCTGTTGCAAAGGAAAGTGTAAATCATAAGATACCATGACTTCAAGGAATCAAAATTTTGAGTCATGCAAAGGGCAATGTATGGATCCATAAGTGAATATAAATATAGTAGTCTCTCAGTGATTGAGAATGACTATTGTCTTTGTGCAGTTTCATCTACGGTGTACCCTCATGTGGCTTTGGAGTCCAAAGACTGAGGCGCACAGTTTGTGGCACATGGGGCATGGGACTCCAGTTGTTACGGGAGGTGCGGTTGTGGCCTGGTATCGGCATTCACGCGCTGCGGCAAGATGTCGAAGTCGCTCATCTTTAAAGGTGGTGGCGGCATGGTGAATGTGGGTTTGCCAGCTGCTTCTGTCAGAGGCAGTCAGTTCTAGTTGCTTTGGTGTGATGCCATCCCACTTCAAGTTGGACTTTAGCTGATCCTTGAATCTTTTCTTTGGTCAGCCTTGTTTCCTGAGTCCAGCTGACAGTTCACCATAGAATACTTGTCTTGGTATTCGCTGTGGGTCCATGCGGATGACGTGTCCAGACCATCGTAGCTGGGTTTTGAGGACCATGACTTTGATGCTGGTGGAGTTGGCTCTGTCGAGGACTTCCTGATTGGTGATTCGGTCCTGCCATTGGATCCTCATTATTGACTGGAGGGAGCGTTGGTGGAATTGCTCCAGCTGTTTCATGTGCTTCCGGTACAGTGTCCATGTCTCACAGCCGTACAGGAGCGAGCTGAGGACCACTGCGTTATACACTTTGAGCTTCGTTGCAGTGCTTACACCTCTGTGTTGGACAACTTTGCAGTGCAGCCGCCCAAGTGCCTGGCTGGCCTTTTGGATCCTGGCATTAATCTCATGGTCTAGGGACCTGTCGTTGGTGATGGTGCTGCCCAGGTACTTGAAAGTGTTGACATTAGAAAGCTGCGTGCCATTGATTGTAATGCACGGCTGGTTAGTTGGCCTCCCTGGTGCAGGTTGGAACAGCACCTCTGTTTTGCTGAGGCTGATAGTCAGGCCAAACAGTTTTGTTGCGGTGGAGAACCTGTCCACAATGGTTTGGAGATGATTTTCTTGGTGGGCCATGAGAGCACAGTCATCTACGAAGAGAGCTTCCAGGATGAGTCTCTCTGTTGTCTTTGTTTTTGTGGTCAGGCGGCGAAGGTCGAATAGTGAGCCATCCAGCCGGTATTTGATGTAGACGCCCAGGTCTAGATCCATCACAGCATGTCGTAATACTTGGGTGAAGTATAGGTTGAATAGTACCGGAGCGAGGACACAGCCTTGTTTCATGCCATTGGAGATGCTGAAGCGATCAGAAGTATCTCCACCAGATAGGACTTCCCCTGTCATGTAGACATGAAAGAGCTGCATCAGTTTGACGAATTTTGCTGGGCAACCGAGCTTGCTGAGGATCACCCACAATGCGTCCCTGTTCACTGTAGTGAATGCCTTTGTCAGGTCTATGAAGACAATGTAGAGACTTAGGTTCTGCTCAAGGCATTTTTCTTGCATTTGCCTCACCGTGAAGACCATGTCGATGGTGCTGAGATCTGGTCGGAAGCCACATTGTGATTCAGGCAGGTTCTGCTCTGAAACAGATGACAGGAATCTGTTGAGTATAACACGGGCGAGGATCTTTCCGGCAGTGGAGAGTAGTGAGATGCCTCTGTAGTTGTCACAGGCTGCTCGTGAGCCTTTGTTCTTGTATAGGGCTATGATGGAGGCATCTCTGAGTTCTGGGGGCATGTCTTCCTCTTCCCATATGCTGGTCAGCACTATGTGGAATGCCTGGAGAGCCTTTCCATTTAAGGCCTTGTACACCTCGGTTGGGATCCTGTCTTTACCAGGTGCCTTGCCTGCACTCATTTGTTTAATGGATTTTTGGACTTCCTCTATTGAAGGAGGGATGTCAAGTTCTTCAATGGACCCAGCTCTCACTTGTGGCTCCCAGTAGCTGCTAGCATGTGGCAGCGGCCACACCCCAGGCAATGGCTTCGACAGGCCAGCCAAACCTTGTGAGGGGAATATAAATACTCTACAGCTAATCACCAGTGACAAATTGGTCAAAGAACAAGAGTAAAAGATGTATATATATATATATATATATATATATATATATATATATATATATATATATATAATTGTTGAGCTATTTCAATCATGCTCTACTCTTCATGACCCTATTTGAAATTTTCTTGGAAAAGATACTGTAGTGATTTGTCATTTTCTTCTCTGGCTCATTTTACAGATAAGGAAACTGAAGTAGAGAGTTTTAAGTGACTTGTCCAAGGTTATATAGCCAGTAAGTGGTGGTGGCCAAATTTGAACTCAGTTCTCCCTGAATCCAGACCCTATGCTCTATTCAATGCACCTATATATATATATATATATATATATATATATATATATATATATATATATATATATATATATATTAGCCCTTTTTCAAAAATCAAAATTAGAAAAACATTTGACTCATTCCCTCACCTTCTCTCTCTCTCTCTCTCTCTCTCTCTCTCTCTCTCTCTCTCTCTCTCTCTCTCTCTCTCTCTCTCTCTCTCTCTCTCTCTCTCTCTTTTGGTGGGGATTGGGAGGTAGGAGAGATTGGATTTGTAATTTTAATGAGGAAACTCTCTCTGCCAATTGAGTTTGAACCTACACTGTAAGTTACAGTTCTAGAGATTTGCCTGAGGTAGAGATTAAATGTTTTGGCCTAGATCTCAAAATCAGTTGTGTCAAAGAAAGGATTTGAACTTAGGTCTTCTTCATTCTAAAGTCAGCTTTCTTTCCACTAAACCAACTTATGTTTTTCCTTCACAAGCTTCTAATCCAATCATAGGTAAAGTTTAAGGAGCAGTTGTCAGGTTTAAAAGTCAGTCTGAGAAACATGATATTTAGATTTCAGCAGGACTTCTCACTTTACATGCTTTGAGACTTTTAAATTTTATTTTATTTATTTTATTAAGATTTTTGCCACTCGACCTCATTTCATACCCCTCCCCCAATGTGAAGGATGTATAAAGAATAGAATCTTTTGTAGCTCTATCTGCCAAATTCTTGGCCTTGAACCCAAGCTTATGTTTTAATTAGAAGAATCATTCTTCTTTGGTCTGTAGTTCTGAGCACTGATTTTTTTTTTCTATCAGTTTTGAGGTGTCTAGAAAAATGTTGGAGCAAGTATCACAGAATATTCTTTAAATTTTGGTTTTTACCATTAACTAACAGTGAGACCTGGAGTAAGTCACTCCATTTCTCTTAACTGTTACTGTTGTTGTTACTTCTCTGACCTTCAGTTTTCTCTCTATAAAATGCAATGGTTGACATAGATAATATCTAAGGTCCATTTAGCTCTGACACTCTATGGCTCTAAGAATATGCCAGGGAATGGCTGTAAAAGAAGAGGAAAATGGAGGGAGACTCTCCTCTCTTACTAGTGGAGAGGGGTAAACAGGTTTTAACCCACTGCATGGATGTGGTTCTCTAGTGAGAGGTTGAAGGGAGATGTGAAGGAAAGCTGAAAGGTCTGAGGAAAGATGACTGTGTCTCTCCTTCCTCAAGGTTGGCTGACCTTAGAGTTTTGGATTACTCAGAGAGACAGGAGGAATCTGTCTACCTCTGTAGAAAAGGGTTGGAGGATTAAGGCATAAGGATAGAGGGATAGGGATGCCCTAATATATTTTTACTGTGGTTGGTATTCAAAGGTCCTTGGCCAGAGGCTTTGTGCCTCAAGCCTTTTTCCCAGCACCCTGTTTCTTATATCTTTATGCCACAATAACTTAAACTAATATCTCTAATTCTTAAATCTTAATCTTAAATCTCTAAATCTTAAACTAATATCCAGACTTCCGGTCAAGATGGTGGCTTAGAGAAAGCTAAAGTTCAGATCTCCTGAGAACCCTTCCCGACCGATCTCAAACTATAAGCTCCTAAGGCGCCGAAATTCAAAACGATCAACAGCATAGACCCTGGGAATCCTCCTCCTGGACCTGGACCTGGATCAAAAGGTACAGCCCCCCTCAAAAGCCAGAACCCGAGATCACTCGGACCTCAGGGGTAGGAGCGCAGAGTCCAAGGCTCCGGGAAGCCGCAGCCCCACCCCGCTCAGAGAGCAGGGTCATCTGAAACAACAGCAACCCTCAGGGCGGGCAAGACAGCCTCACCAGCTGGATCCTGCTATCCAAATCTCAGTGAAAATCACTGCCCTCCTGGGAAGCCGCAGCCCCTTCCCCTGCAGAGAGCAGGGTCCTCTGAAACAACAGCAACCATCAGGGCCCACAAAACATCCTCAGGGCCGGCTATTCTGAAGGCAACTTCCGGAAAGCAACCCGACCCAGTCAAGGGGGCACCTTAGCAGCAGGGAAACAGAGAGAATGGGGGAAAGTGTGGCCCCCTGGTCCAACCCTTCCATTCCAGTTCCAGTGAAAGTCATTGCCTTAAGGCATACTCAATTTAACCCAGGGAAAGCTCATAGAACCAACAATCTGCCCAGGATTAAAGCCTCTGAACACCAGACAGAGATAAGAAAAGCTAATCCACCCCATTCAGAGATGGCAAACTCCACAGAAGCACAGAAGCCCCAAAATCTCAAGAAAAATAAGAAGAAAGGGGCGACTTTGGACACATTCTATGGAGCCAAAATACAAAATACAGAGGAGATAGAATATGATACACAAGAAAATGCTCTGAAACCTTCCAAAGGAAATGGAAACTCTCCACAAACCCATGAAGAATTTGAATCAGAAATGACCAAAAAGATGGAAGCCTTCTGGGAGGAAAAGTGGGAAATAATGCAAAAGAAATTCACGCATCTACAAAACCAGTTTGACCAAAGTGAAAAGGAAAACCAGGCTTTAAAGGCCAGAATCAGGCAGCTGGAAGACAACGATCGTGTAAAAGAGCAAGAATTAATAAAGCAAAGCCAAAATACCAAGAAATTAGAAGAGAACATAAAATATCTCACCGACAAGGTGACAGATCTGGAAAATAGAGGGAGAAGAGATAATTTAAGAATAATTGGACTTCCAGAAAAGCCAGAAATAAATACCACTCGACATCGTGATACAAGATATAATCAAAGAAAATTGCCCAGAGATTCTAGAACAAGGGGGCAATACAGCCACTGACAGAGCTCACAGAACACCTTCTACACTAAACCCCCAAAAGACAACTCCCAGGAATGTAATTGCCAAATTCCAAAGCTATCAAACAAAAGAAAAAATCCTACAGGAAGCCAGAAAAAGACAATTTAGATATAAAGGAATGCCAATCAGGGTCACACAAGACCTTGCAAGTTCTACTCTGAATGATCATAAGGCATGGAACATGATCTTCAGAAAGGCAAGAGAGCTGGGTCTTCAACCAAGAATCAGCTACCCAGCAAAACTGACTATATACTTCCAAGGGAAAGTATGGGCATTCAACAAAATAGAAGACTTCCAACTTTTTGCAAAGAAAAGACCAGAGCTCTGTGGAAAGTTTGATACCGAAAAACAAAGAGCAAGGAATACCTGAAAAGGTAAATATTAAGGAAAGGGGGAAAATGTTATCTTCTTCTTTTACTCAAACTCTCTTCTATAAGGACTAAATTTATATCAATCTATGTATACTAACCTGTGGGGAAAATGTAATGTATAAATAGGGGGTAAAGAAAGACCAAATAGAATAATCGTTCTCACACAAAGATTCACATGGGAAGGGGAGGGGAAGAAAACTCCTATAAGAAGAAGAGGAAGAGAGGATTTTTTACTTAAACCTTAATCTCAGGGAAATCAACTCTGAGAGGGAAAAACATCCAGATCCATTGGGAACTTGAAGTCTATCTTACCCAACAAGGGTAGGGAGAAGGGAAAACCAAGGGGGGGAGGGGGAGAGGGAGAACAAAAAGGGAGGGAAAGAGAGGGGGGAGAGGGAGGGAACAAAAAGGGAGGGACTAAAAAGGGAAACATCAAGGGAGGGGACAAGGGGGACTGATTCAAAGTAAATCACTGGACTAAAAGGTAGAGCCGAAGAAGAAAAGGTTAGAAGTAGGGAAGGATATCAAAATGCCAGGGAGTCCACAAATGACAATCATAACTTTGAACGTGAATGGTATGAACTCACCCATAAAATGTAGACGAATAGCAGAATGGATTAGAATCCAAAACCCTACCATATGTTGTCTTCAAGAAACACACATGAGGCGGATTGACACCCACAAGGTCAGAATTAAAGGATGGAATACCTTCTGTGCCTCAACTGACAGAAAGAAGGCAGGAGTGGTAATCATGATATCTGATAAAGCCAAAGCAAAAATAGACCTGATCAAAAGGGATAGGGAAGGTAATTATATTTTGTTAAAAGGGACTTTAGACAATGAGGAAATATCATTAATCAACATGTATGCACCAAATAATATAGCACCCAAATTTCTAATGGAGAAACTAGGAGAATTGAAGGAAGAAATAGACAGTAAAACCATATTAGTGGGAGACTTAAACCAACCATTATCAAATTTAGATAAATCAAATCAAAAAATAAATAAGAAAGAGGTAAAAGAAGTGAATGAAATCTTAGAAAAATTAGAATTAATAGACATATGGAGAAAAATAAATAGGGATAAAAAGGAATACACCTTCTTCTCAGCACCACATGGCACATTCACAAAAATTGACCATACATTAGGTCACAGAAACATAGCACACAAATGCAGAAAAGCAGAAATAATGAATGCAGCCTTCTCAGATCACAAGGCAATAAAAATAATGATCAGTAATGGTACATGGAAAACCAAATCTAAAACCAATTGGAAATTAAACAATATGATACTCCAAAACCTTTTAGTTAAAGAAGAAATCATAGAAACAATTAATAATTTCATCGAGGAAAATGACACTGGCGAGACATCCTTTCAAACCTTTTGGGATGCAGCCAAAGAGGTAATCAGAGGTAAATTCATATCCCTGAATGCTTATATTAACAAACTAGGGAGAGCAGAGATCAATCAATTGGAAATGCAAATGAAAAAACTGGAAAGCGATCAAATTAAAACCCCCCAGCAGAAAACCAAACCAGAAATCCTAAAAATTAAGGGAGAAATTAATAAAATCGAAAGTGATAGAACTATTGATTTAATAAATAAGACAAGAAGCTAGTACTTTGAAAAAACAAACAAAATAGACAAAGTACTGGTCAATCTAATTAAAAAAAGGAAGGAAGAAAAGCAAATTAACAGCATTAAAGATGAAAAGGGGGACAGCACCTCCGATGAAGATGAAATTAAGGCAATCATTAGAAATTACTTTGCCCAATTATATGGCAATACATACACCAATTTAGGAGATATGGATGAATATATACAAAAATACAAACTGCCTAGACTAACAGAAGAGGAAATAGAATTCTTAAATAATCCCATATCAGAAAATGAAATCCAACAAGCCATCAAAGAACTTCCTAAGAAAAAATCCCCAGGGCCTGATGGATTCACCAGTGAATTCTATCAAACATTCAGAGAACAGTTAATCCCAATACTATACAAACTATTTGACATAATAAGCAAAGAGGGAGTTCTACCAAACTCCTTTTACAACACAAACATGGTACTGATTCCAAAACCAGGCAGGTCAAAAACAGAGAAAGAAAACTATAGACCAATCTCCCTAATGAATATAGATGCAAAAATCTTAAATAGGATACTAGCAAAAAGACTCCAGCAAGTGATCAGAAGGATCATTCACCATGATCAAGTAGGATTTATACCAGGGATGCAGGGCTGGTTCAACATTAGGAAAACCATCCACATAATTGACCACATCAACAAGCAAACCAGCAAGAACCACAGGATTATCTCAATAGACGCAGAAAAAGCATTTGATAAAATACAACACCCATTCCTATTAAAAACACTAGAAAGCATAGGAATAGAAGGGTCATTCCTAAAAATAATAAACAGTATATATCTAAAACCATCAGCTAATATCATCTGCAATGGGGATAAACTAGAAGCCTTCCCAATAAGATCAGCAGTGAAACAAGGATGCCCATTATCACCTCTACTATTTGACATTGTACTAGAAACACTAGCAGTAGCAATTAGAGAAGAAAAAGAAATTGAAGACATCAAAATAGGCAAGGAGGAGACCAAGTTATCACTCTTTGCAGATGACATGATGGTCTACTTAAAGAATCCTAGAGATTCAACCAAAAAGCTAATTGAAATAATCAACAACTTTAGCAAAGTTGCAGGATACAAAATAAACCCACATAAATCATCAGCTTTTCTATATACCTCCAATACAGCTCAGCAGCAAGAACTAGAAAGAGAAATCCCATTCAAAATCACCTTAGACAAAATAAAATACCTAGGAATCTACCTCCCGAGACAAACACAGGAACTATATGAACACAACTACAAAACACTCGCCACACAACTAAAACTAGACTTGAGCAATTGGAAAAACATTAACTGCTCATGGATAGGACGAGCCAATATAATAAAAATGACCATCCTACCCAAACTTATTTATCTATTTAGTGCCATACCCATTGAACTACCAAAATACTTCTTCACTGATTTAGAAAAAAACATAACAAAATTCATTTGGAACAACAAAAGATCAAGGATATCCAGGGAAATAATGAAAAAAAAACACATATGATGGGGGCCTTGCAGTCCCTGACCTAAAACTATATTACAAAGCAGCAGTCATCAAAACAATTTGGTACTGGCTAAGAAACAGAAAGGAAGATCAGTGGAATAGACTGGGGGAAAGCGACCTCAGCAAGACAGTATACGATAAACCCAAAGATCCCAGCTTTTGGGACAAAAATCCACTATTCGATAAAAACTGCTGGGAAAATTGGAAGACAGTGTAGGAGAGACTAGGAATAGATCAACACCTCACACCCTACACCAATATAAATTCAAAATGGGTGAATGACTTAAACATAAAGAAGGAAACCATAAGTAAATTGGGTAAACACAGAATAGTATACATGTCAGACCTTTGGGAGGGGAAAGGCTTTAAAACCAAGCAAGACATAGAAAGAATCACAAAATGTAAAATAAATAATTTTGACTACATCAAACTAAAAAGCTTTTGTACAAACAAAACCAATGTAACTAAAATCAGAAGGGAAACATCAAATTGGGAAAAAATCTTCATAGAAACCTCTGACAAAGGTTTAATTACTCATATTTATAAAGAATAAATCAATTATACAAAAAATCAAGCCATTCTTCAATTGATAAATGGGCAAGGGACATGGATAGGCAGTTCTCAGATAAAGAAATCAAAACTATTAATAAGCACATGAAGAAGTGTTCTAAATCTCTTATAATCAGAGAGATGCAAATCAAAACAACTCTGAGGTATCACCTCACACCTAGCAGATTGGCTAACATAACAGCAAAGGAAAGTAATGAATGCTGGAGGGGATGTGGCAAAGTAGGGACATTAATTCATTGCTGGTGGAGTTGTGAACTGATCCAACCATTCTGGAGGGCAATTTGGAACTATGCCCAAAGGGCGACAAAAGAATATGTACCCTTTGATCCAGCCATAGAACTGCTGGGTCTGTACCCCAAAGAGATAATGGACAAAAAGACTTGTACAAAAATATTCATAGCTGCGCTCTTTGTGGTGGCCAAAAACTGGAAAACGAGGGGATGCCCATCAATTGGGGAATGGCTGAGCAAATTGTGGTATATGTTGTGATGGAATACTATTGTGCTAAAAGGAATAATAAAGTGGAGGAGTTCCATGGAGACTGGAACAACCTCCAGGAAGTGATGCAGAGCGAGAGGAGGAGAACCAGGAGAACATTGTACACAGAGACTAATACACTGTGGTATAATCGAACATAATGGACTTCTCCATTAGTGGCGGTGTAATGTCCCTGAACAATTTGCAGGGATCTAGGAGAAAAAAACACTATTCATAAGCAAAGGATAAACTATGGGAGTGGAAACACCAAGGAAAAGCAACTGCCTGAATACAGAGGTTGAGGGGACATGACAGAGGAGAGACTCTAAATGAACACTCTAATGCAAATATTATCAACATAGCAATGGGTTCAAATCAAGAAAACATGTAATGCCCAGTGGATTTACGCGTCGGCTATGGGGGGTGGGGGGAGGAAAAGAAAATGATCTATGTCTTTAATGAATAATGCTTGGAAATGATGAAATAAAAAAAAATATATATATATATATATATATACATATATATATATATAAAACCTAATATCCAAAGAAAAGCAAAAAGGGGGAGACCCAAAGAGAGAGGGCAGATTGGCTCTGGCCAAAGAGTCCAACTGAACTCTTGTCAGTCTTGAGTATCGGGAGACAAGTGAAGGGAGGTGGTGGAGGATTACCAGCTGGAGACAGGTACACAACAAGAAGGAAATCATGTTCTTTCTCCTCCTGTGGCTTCAGATATTTCCCTAACCCTCAGGAAAACGCTCCTGTCAGTTTTCTTTCAAGGCTGGAAGTGATCAGTTGCTCAGAATTCTCTCAGCTCCCAGTTCCTTTTCCCAGAATCCTCTTGCTCCCTCTCCACTCCTCAACCATCTGCCCCTCCACAGGCTAGCTGCTCATCCAGACAGCAGGGTCTCTTTTTTTCCTACATTACATGGCCAATCTATGATAGGGACCTAATCTGAAAGGCACCATGACATCAAAGAAGGCAGGGATGTGTGTGTGTGTGTGTGTGTGTGTGTGTGTGTGTGTGTGTGTGTGTGTTGTGTGTGTTTTCAGCTGTTTCAGTCTAAGCTTACTCTCTGTGACCGCATTTGGGAATTCCTTGGCAAAGACCTGGAGTGGTTTGCCTTGTCTTTTTCCAGCTCACTTTATAGATGAAGAAATTGAGGCAGAGAGGGTTAAGTGACTTGCCCTGGGTCACACAAGTAGTAAATGTCTGAGACCAGATTTGAACTCATGAAAACAAGTCTTCCTGATTCCAAGGCAATGCTCTATCTACTGCACCACCTACCTGTCCCAGGGATCAAAGTAGTGGACCTTAAAGAATCAGTCTTCTGGTACTTTGCTTTTCTTTAGGATTAATTCATAAGCCAAGAATGACTTAGAAAAAACAGTTTGCATCTTCTTTCTCATTTTTTATTTCCCTATTCTTTTCATTCCTTGAAGAAGAACTTAGGTTTGATTTTTAGAGGTATTAACCTAACATTGGTGGCTGAAGGGGTACTTTCACCAAAGGAACTAATTTGAACTTGTCAGCAAGATGAGTCTGCCCAGGCAAACCTTGTGCTTTTGATCTTTCACTACATTTTATTATAGTCTATGACAAATGGAAATGAAAGATTTAAAAAAAAAAAAGATATTTTAGGGCAAATAATGTATGACTGCCCTTCATGTAGGCACAGAGACTTAAATTAATTAATCAATACTTATTAAGCACCTACTATGCTCCAGGCATTGTGCTAAGTCAACTAAGAACAACAGAAAGGACATTCTATGAGAATTTCCACAAAAACCATTAGAAAACATTCTAGTTCTCTAATGAAAGGCAAGAAGTATATAGATCTGGGAAGCAACAGAAGATGAATAAAAATGTGTCATTTGATTCAATAAACATTTATTAAATGCAAGCAATGTTTCAGAATTGTGTTGTGCTGAGGATGTAAACCTTAAAGTAATAATATAGCTAGGAGGTGCAGCTAAGCAGCACAGTGGATAGAGCATCAGGCCTGAAGTTGGGAAGAGCTGGGTTCAAATGTGACCTTAGATACTTCCTAGTTGTGTGACTCTTAGCAAATCAATCACTTAACCCCATTTGCCAAGCCCTTGCCCTGATATCTTACAAGTTATTACTAAGACAGAAAGTAAGGATTTAAAAAAAAAATACAGCCAGGATAAAATTCAACTCAGTATAGTAAGAGCCACCCTTGGAGTTCAGAAGACTGGATTCAAGTTCTGCCTCTGACATACAAGCTGCGAGATTCCAGGCAAAACACTAATGTTTCAGTGCCTAGAGCAAATTCTCCAAGACTAAATTATGGAGTTGGTGCCTCATTTCCCAGGATTAGACTATCTTATCCCTTCCCTTTCTTCCTCCTCCTCTTCTTCCTCCTCCTCCCCCTCCTCCTCCAAAAAAAAAAAAAAAAGACAGGAGCACCAAAACTGAGAATGAGCTGAGATTAAGGACAAATTCAAAAGGCAGCAAAGGGGGCTATTTTCATTATGTTGGCGCCAAGAGGTAGATCAAAACAAAGCAGGTATAGTCATATGCAAGACAATGAAAACTAGTTATATAGAGTGGTGGTGTTAAATCAAATGGAAACAGAGGTCAATGGAACTCTACATAAGAATTCCTGTTGGACCATTGACTTAGAAAACCACAGACTGAAATTATCTATACTTTATTGTATTTTTATTTATTTACTGCTAAATATTTCCCAATTCCTTTTTAATATGGTTTGGGATGCATCCCAGAGTGTTTTGGCCAGCAGCATACAGCTCAGATGTGGCACCTCTGATATAGACTATAGTTTCCTAGAAGAATGTAAATACTTTAAAGACAGACTCTCATTTGAAAAAATTCTATCTCCTGCCCCTCTATCCACTGTGCCACCTAGTTGCTCATGCACTCTACTTTGTAACTAATCCGCATACTTGCTGTTTCTCATACTTATCATTCCATCTCCAATCTCTGTGACTCTGGTGTTTCCCATGCCTGGAATGCTCTCCCTCTTCACCTCTATCTCTTGAAATTCCCAACACTCTATAAGGTCCCGCTCAAGTGCCACCTTCTATATGAGGCCTTTTCTGACTTTATTCATAAAGATGATTATGTCTATAGAGATGATTCCCAGGTCTAATCTCTGAGCTACAGTCTTGAAGCACCAACTTTTAGACATCCTCAACTGGATATCATATAAATATCTCAAACGCTACATGTCCGTACCAGAATTTATTATCTTCCCTCCTCACTTTCAAACTTCCCTTTCTTTGGGAGAGCACCACCATCATGCTTGTTATTAGGGCTGATGACCTCAATGTCATAATCAACTCTCTACATAGCCAATCTATTGCCAAGTCTTATTGTTTCTACTGATATAACATCTCTCCTATTTGTCCTTGTCTCTACTCCTAAGGCTGCCATCCTCATTCAGGCTCACTTCTAGACTATTGCTATAGCTTTCTTATTAGTTTCACTCACTCAAGGCTCTTCTTGCTACAATCTATCTGCCACTAAGCTGCCCTAAAGTGCCAACGAGTAGGTCTTACTATGGCATTTTTCTACATAATACATTCTAGTGGCTCCTTATTGCCTCCAAAATAAAATATAAAAGCCTCTCTGGTATTTAAAACTTTCATAACCTGGCCTTGCCTTACCTTTCCAGTCTTTTTATACTTTGCACTATAAATTCCTCACCCTCATTTATTCCACATTTCCAGTCTATTGCCAAATCTTGTTATTTCTCCTTTTACAAAATTTCTCCTATTCAGCTCTTTCTTTTTACTCATATAACCGTCACTCCGGTGTGGTTTCCTCATAATTTCATATCTGAACTAATTCATTAGCCTTTGGATTGGTCTCTCTGCATCATCTCTCTCCACTCCAGTTCACATTCCACAGTTTCCAAAGTTATCTTCTTAAAGTGAAGGCCTCAATATGTATCTCCTCTACTCAATAAACTCCAGTGGCTTCCTATTACCTCTAGCATTAAATCTAAAATCTCTCTGGTTTTTAAAGCTCTTCACAACCTCCTCCTTCCTATCTTTCCAGTCTTCTTACATTTTACTAACTTTGTCATGTTCAAGCAACACAAGGGACTATTTTTTGCCTTTCTAGCTTAGCACATAGTCTAGCACATAATAGGTGCTTAAATGTTTGTTGATTGATTTCTATTCATTAGCAACACCCCTCCTTCTGCAACATCATTGTATATACTGACTATTAACTTATTTCTGTACATGATGTCAGTGTTCTTCTCTTTTCTGGTTTCTGGAACCATAATCAAATCAATACTTCCATTGCTTTCTAGAAAATTTGTGTTAATCTACTCCTCTATGGCTCCACTTCACCCTTACCACTAATCAATTTTTTTTTCCTAAAAACTCTTACCTTCTGTCTTAGAATCAATCAATGCTAAATTTTGGTTCTAAGGCCATAGAGTGGTAAGGGCTAGATAACTGGGATTAAATGACTTCCCAAGGTCACATAGCTAGGAAGTTTATGAGGCCAGATTTGAACCCAGGACTTTCCATCTTCAGGTCTAACTCTATCCACTGAAGCACCTAGCTACCCCCACTAATAAATTTTCTAAACCAAAACACAGGATCTTGGTCACTATGAAAGCTCCCAGGGGGGGCAGGGATTTTCTTTACTTTTGCATTTGTATTTTTGGCACTTTGCTTAGTGGAGTGATATTCATTCATTTATTCACTGATTTTTCATTTTTTATTTCTATGTTACCTAGGCCTAGTTTAGTACTTGTCTATGAAGGCACTTAATAAATATCTTTTGACTTGAATTGAATTAGAAATACTGGAGAGCCAATAAGAGAAAAGGTCCAGTGACAATAGTTTGGAGAGTTATTAAGTAAGATTTCAAGATTGATGGTAGAGGAGCAGCTAGATGATGGTATACTGTGATGAAGTAATAGATGCCAAATTTAGACTTGCTTATCTCTACCTACCTGGAAGAAATCAGTTAACCTGGGGAATCAGTTGCATTTTTTGTTTTTTGTTTTCCCAATGGCAGAAAAAGAGCAGTTCTTCTTGGAGATTGTTCTGGTTTACTTTGTGGAGATAGTACAGTCTTTCAGACAATGGTGTGATTGGTGTCAGGAGACCAAAGAGTCCAGGCTCTGTCATTAACTAGCTCTATGACTCTGAGAAAATCATTTCACTGATCTTCATTTCAGTTTTCTTTTCAGTCATATAGATATTATAATATCTAAAATAGAAAGCAGCTTATCAATGGCATTTTCCTTGCATTTTTGATAACTTTATAAATTACATGACCTAACACCTTCATTTAAGAGTATAGAAATTATAGAGTTTGTATAGTATAGAAATATAGAAATTGAGAATATAGAAATTCAAAGTACTTAAACAATTTGCCCAAACTTGTACCATCTAAGTCAGTGGTCCAGTTAGAGGTGGCACTGAAGCATCCTGATTTGCATCTTCTTCTTTTTTCTATAAGATTGTTGAATCATCTGAGATTCCATAAATCCATATATAACCTACTTTGTACTAGTCCATGAGCTATGTGCTAGGGACACAAAGACAAAAAGGAATAGGACTTTTCCTCTCAAAAAAGCTTACATAGGATCATAAAAATAGCTAACACTTATGGAGCACCACTTTGTACATATTATCTCATTTGATCTTCATAACCAGTACTATTATTACTCTTATTTTACAGATGAAGAAGCTGAGGTAAATGGAGGTCAAGTGATTTGCTTCAGTCACACAGCTACTATGAAGCTCCAGTATAATTTGAACTCAGGTTTTTTTTTTTTTTTTAACAAGGCTCTGTTCTCAATCCACTGTGCCACCTAGTGCCCTAATCTCAACCTTTTTAATCATGAGATTAGAACTGGAAAGGAGAACATGCAATCCAAATCTCATTCATTTTGCAGATGAGTAAATGGAGGATCTAGGGAACTTAAAAGATTTGCTCAAAGATAACTACATTCATTGGATAAAGCTGTTTTCCTTAGTGATATTTTCCTTGGGAAAGGGGTGGCACTGCAGCTCTCCTCCTTAATTTGTATTGCTAAAATGGTGAACTATTAGTTTAGGAAAGTGGAGTGTTATTTCTAGTTATTAATTTGGAGAAAAGGTTCGGGAGTCTCTTCACACAGGCTGCATCTGTGGCCCCACTTCGGATTCTAAAAGCAAAGTAGCCACAAATTGACTTCGAAGAAAAAAAGGGACTCTCTTTTTTTGTTGATCACTACTTTCAGGTAAATAGGTAAATATTATATTAGGAGAGCTTCCCTCTTCAGTTTTCTGGCCAGTCTAGGTTTGTTCTCTGACTCCAGCTCTACCTCCTGGAAACTTACAGCAAGAGGTAAAATTAGGAGACGTGGGGTGGGGTGTTGAGGCGGGTTTCGCGAGTTTTCCATCTGGGAAAAGAAGGGAGATGCAGTCTACTTCGAAGGTCTCCGGAAACCTTCAAGGCAGAGGATTTACTCAGAACATTGTGGTGAAGAGGCTAGGGCAGTGGGAGGTGAGTATTATTAGCCGAATCTCTCATTTTTTTTCTAAGGAATCCGGGAAGGCAGTCTAGTAAGTACTTAAATAAGTACTAAGTAAGTTTTTAACTGAAAGTGCTGAGCAGAAAAGAAAAGGAGACCAGGAAGAACGGAAAACAGAGATACTTATAGAAAGTTAACTCCTGAGCGAATGAATGGGTGCGGAGGGGGAAAGGGGGGGGAGGGAGAGAGAGAGAGAGAGAGTCGAAGAGGAAACTAAGAGAGAGGTGGAAGGGGAAGTGGGGTGGGGTGTGGGTAGCGGGGAGGCTGGGGGTACGAGAGGGATAAACAGCAGCTCCAAGCCAGGAGGGAAAAGAAGGAGGAGGAAGAAAGGAGTTCCAACTTTGCACGCCTTTCCCTTGTCTCCTCCCATCTTCTTCCACTCCACCCCAGTGGAGCTACAGCAGAGGCGGCGGCTGCAGAGGTTCCCTCACCGCTGCTCCGTTTTGCTGCCCTTAGCGCGCCGAAGAGCTGGAGGCCGAGCGTACAGACTCCATCCTCCTCCTCTTTCTCCCCTCCCCCAATCTTCAGTTCTGCCCCTCGGACCCTCACGCAGGGAGCCCGCACCCTTACTAGGTGTGCTTGCATAGAGCTCTTTCCCACCTCTGCCCCGCCTCTTTCTCCAATCCCGAGGAGTCTAACTAAGTCTCTCTCTTGAGTCCACAGTGGGTTGGCCCGGGCTAGTGAAGGAGCCGGGGGTGGGGTGGGTGGGGGGCGGGCGCCGGGGTATGGTGTTCGCTGGGGCACCCGGGGCTTCTGGCAGCCGCCCGGACCAGTGACTGGGGCTAGAGGAGAGGCGTGGAGGCGGGGAGGCCGAGGGGGGAGTGGTGCTGGAGATCAAGGGAGAGATCCGAGGCGGCGGGCCGGAGGACAGGGAAAGCTGGAGGAGAGGCTGGAAGCGGGCACGGGACCGCGGGGGTGCGGGAGCAGCTGGACCGGCGCTGGGAGGTAGGAAGAAAGACGTCTCCGAAGGGCACAGGTAAGGGGACCGAGCCTCTGGAGATGGGGGAGGAGGTAAGCATTTTAGCGGGGATCAGGCTTGGGCCAGTGAGGGACATAATGCCTTCTCAGCTTGGAAGCCAGCGCCCAAAGCATCTTTTCCGATCGTCAAAAAGTTTTTTGTAGTCATTTTCTTGCAACTATCCCACTAGGTCCTCTAAAGCTCCCAGCGCAGAGAATGGGTTTTCCGACTGTAACCGTGGTAGTTTGCCTCAGGCACAACTAAATTCCAGGCTTTGGTCTTTTTGCCTCCGGATAGCTTTTAGGAACCCAAAGAAGAAAGTTTCTGAGGTATCTGGGGGCGCTAGCTCCCGCGCCGTCTGCGCCCGGAGGGTACGGTTTATTGTGTGGACTTCAGAGGTTTGGAAGGCTGTAGAGAGTGCTGGGACTTATCTTTGGGGGTTATTTTCCTTCCCCCCCTGAGCTGGAGAATCGAAAGACAAACACCTGGGAAGCCGTGCTGCTGGGGGCGGGGTGGGGGCAGGGAGACTGGTTTTCGGAGTTTCTGAGTCTTATTTTACCACTGGGTACACTTCTGTGGTTCCCTGATTACATAGGCTCTTGGGGGAGGGGGCTTGGAGGTGGGAGTATGGTATGGAGGGGCAGTATGCATGCAGGGGGAAGGGAAGAGGAGAAAAGAGGACTGCTTTTACCCTTCTAAATTCTATACTTTATCTGTGGCCTATTGGGATCCTTTGGAATTGGATGCGTTGGGGGAATCCAGCGTTTTAAAATGGATAACCCTTAGGGGCGCGTGTCACCGGAGTGGCTCTAGTAATTCTAAGGAAATTTATCTTTTACTGAGTGAGAGTCTTATCCCTGTAGTGTGAATGGGATTCCCCCCTTCTCTCCCTCCCCACCCCCTCTTCAGGATTCCTCTTCCTAACTCAAACCACTGGACTTCTTTAGTTTTGTTGTTGTTGTTGCTGGTTTTTTTTTTAACCCCCCTCCCTTCCCTCTTGGAGTCCACACTGTGTATTGGCTTCCAGGCAGAAGAGTGATAAGGGCTAGGCCTTGGGGGTTAAGTGACTTGCCCAGGGTCACACAGCTAGGAAGTGTCTGAGGTCAGATTTGAACCTAGGACCTCCTGTCTCTAGGCCTGGCTCTCAATCCACTGAGCCACCCAGCTGCCCCCATCTTTAGTTTTTAAAGACTGGAAAGTAGAAAGGAAACTTTTCTTTGGGCCAATGGTTTTAAAATGTGGGTTCTTGTTGCTAGATGTTGCTAATGATGTTTTCAAGTTTATTAATTTTTTTTTTGTTTGACGCAGTATACTGTAATGAAGGCAACCTGGACTCAACTGCTTATTTAGGTGGTGTTTATGTAGAGGGCTTCAGCCTTTAAAGATGATCCTTTCAGGGTCTAAAGTATACTTATCTTTGTCTGGAAACCTTGCCCCTAACACTTCAGGTTAGGAACTCTCAAGATTTCTTTTCTCTTGGGTTAGAGTGCCTCTTTTACCTAGTTCATTCTCTCTCCCTTCTTGCCCCCTGCCTCTGTCTCCATCTCCTTTCCTCCTCCAACCAGACACTGAAAACAATCTTGGTGCACTATTTATTCTACCTGGTATTTGTCTCTTGATCTGTGAAAGTTGAGGCATAATTTAGATCCTAGGCTTCTGGTTGCCTGAAATTTGTGTTTCTTGGAAAAATTTTTAATAATTATTTTAAGAAGATGTGACTTTGCCTGACAGGAATAATTAACAGTAAAGAGTGTGTCCTTTAAAATTGTCATGGTTGTTTGGGCTATTACATAAACTTGCTTAGGGTCCCTTGTTTTTTATTATATGCACTGGAGTGGGTGTTAAGTTTGATTATTCTTTTTTCTTTTTACCTTGGTAAGAAAGGAGGAAATTGAATGGTTGCTAGTTATGTTGAGTAAACATGTAATCCATTAATTGCTTGGAAATTTTATTTTTTAAACCTCAATTAAAAACTAGAATTCAGGAAAATATACAATTAGGTGTAGTAGAAAATTTATTGGATTAGAAAAGGAATCTAGGTGTGTTTCTTTTACTAACTAGTTCTGTGATCTTAATACAATCTCATAACTTTCCAAGGCCTCCGTTTCTTAGTTTGTAAAAGGAGATAGACTAAATTAAAAAAAAATTAGCCATTATTATTATCCCTATTTTACAATTGAGAAAGGTGAGGCAAATGGAGTAAGTGACTTGCCCAGGGGATGATGTTTCCCTCCAGACTTCAAAAGATTCTAAGAATGAGGCAAATGGTTACTCCAAAGTTAAACCAGTAAGAAGAGAGTAGAAGAAACTGAGAAATAGGAAAGAGTTAGAAGGAGGGAAGTTAGGGGACAAGAGGCCATATGAATAGGAAGGTCAGCTCACAGAAGGAAATAATAATTGGATGGAGGAAAGGGAACTTAAAACTTCCTATGTCTTTTCTCCTTCCTTCTTTTCTCTCATGAGAACATCTGTAATAATGTTGTTGTTTTTCCCTTCGCAATGGTCTGTCTTTATTTTCTTTAGTGTCTGACCACTGCCATTCTTAAAAGTGAGATGTTATTCTTTGAGTTTACCTTATGAATAATAAGATCTACCCTACTCATAATTTATTTAGTAGGACCTCTAATGCTACCAGAGCCTGCTTAGGCTCTATTTCATTATGTAGTAAAATATACATTATTGCTATTAGTATATGTATATATTCATAGGTCAATAATAATTCACATTTATATAGTGTTTCAACGCTTAAAGGAATTTCTTTTACTGGTTCTATGAGATGGGTGGTTCCGGTATCATTCTTATTTTACAGATGAGGAAACACAACAGCTTAAGTTACTTAGTAACATGACTATTATCTATCAAGAGGGTCTAGGATTTGAAACCTAGCTCTCTTAACTTCAAATCCAATTCTTCATTATGCGTCCCAACATTATTAAATATGAGAAGGGGCAGGTAGGTGGCTCAATGGCTAGAGTCAGGAGGCTGGGTTTTCAATTCTGACTTCAGACATCAACTAGCTGTGAGACTTTGAGCAAGTCACTTAACCCCATTTACCCAAGCCTTGTACTTTTGTCTTAGAATTGTTACTAAGACAAAGTTTAAAAGAGAAAGAATATCAGAGACTTTGGAGATTCTAAGTGGCAATACTTCCAAGAAGGTTAATCTTTAAAAACCTCTTTAAGTGTAATATCATTGCTATGGACTTTGAGTTTTCTGATTATGCCATAAAACTTTTCACAGTTTGAATAGGGGAAGACTCAAGGGAACCTGGTCCAACTGTTGTTAGACAGAGCTACTGTAAAAACATAAAGAGAAAAAAATCACACTTGCTAAGTTGGTTTGCTACACTGTGACATTCATTCTGAAATCAGCCAATTTCAGGGCTAAGAATCATATTTCAGTTTGGCAGGGGAAGCTGCATGCCAGGCTGAATAATGCTGTATCATTAGAACTATGCAGCTGACTTTCAGTAAGCCAGGACAGTTGAACTGTAGTTCTAAGTAAATGATTTTAATATGGATCACGTAAGTTCTATAGTATATTTTCTTTGCTCTTAACTTAAAAACTTAATGTCTGAATTTCTATCAGGGACAGCAGTGCATGTAGTGCAAATTGACCGCAAATATTAGCGCGTGTGTCGTTGAACCCCCAAATGGAAGATTATGTGGTCAGTGCTCACTTATTGTTTTGGTCTTTATCTACAAATGTAGTTTCACCAAAAGAAACAATAAAGTTATTATTTAACTGTCTTGGGGGAACTGTTGACAATTCAAAAGTAAAGGAGAGAGGGGGAAGGATATGCTATAGTCAGCTACTTTGGGAGAAGAATAAATATTTCAATTTAAGTCACTAGAACTTTAAACCTATTGAGGGTTCTTTCTTTTGGAAGATGCATTTTGGCAATGTGTAAAAATAAAAAGGCTATGAATAATGTGTTATTTTGTTGCATGTATTCAGTCCGTGTGTGTATGTGGTAGAACAGAGTAACACTTTGTTCCTTAATTTTGAATTGTGGTGCTTCTTGGAATTTTGAGACATCTAGAGATCTTGTGTAGTAGAGGAAATACGTTTTTGGTTGTGTGTGTGTGTGTGATGTCACCCAGACTGAGACAGTATGATTGAATGCTTTAAAAGTTACTTTATGGAGAACAAGAGATGGAAGGTCCTGGGTTTAAATCCAACCTCAGATACTTCCAGCTATGACTCTGGGAAAATAAGTCCCTTGACCCAGTTACCTAGACCTTAACTCCCTTCTACCTTAAAACCAATAAATATCTAGTATTGATTCAGCTCTTAAACTGATTTGGTCATATTTTCCCATTCTTATGTCTATTTGAAATGATAAAAACAAAAACAACAAATCTTTAAGCAGTAGAATAACTAATTCCATGATGTCAGATTGTTTTCTGACTACTATTAGACTGCTACTACCAACCTGTTATTTTGGGAAACGAACATGACATTGTCTTACATATTTTTGAATGGAAGAGTCCTAAGATTATCTTCTCCTTTCTTTTCTTTCACTTCTTCTCTCAGTTTCTTTCTTCCCTTTGGAAAGGATATTATAGAATGCCTATTGTTTCAGGAGACTAATTTCAAAGTAGTAGTTAATTATATTTCTTAGAATTTCAGTGGATCTATTATATGTCTTACATATTTTGTACCAGATATCATATAATCTGATCAAGAATAAAGGTAAATGATGAAAATAATATAATAAATTAAAGGGTTGTTATTACATGGGGATGTGTAATGGAGACAGTAATACCTAATGGTTCCTATTTCACAGGGTTATTGGAGAATCAAATTAATTAAAAATGTAAAAACAACTTCAAAAGCTTTAATCCAAAGACATTTATATATATATTTTACACACACAAACAAATAAAATATACGTATGTACACTAATTGTAAACATATGTTTTTTTTGGATGGAATATAAGCTCTTCAGGACATTTTTATCTTTGTATTCCAGTAGCTAGCATAGAACCTGGCACTATTGGCACTTAATAAAAGTTCATTGATTTGAATAAAGCAATTTAATACAGATTTGAAAGTATAAAATTCAGCAATAATTGAGACAGGAAAAAGAACTTGGATTTCCATTTCAAGGGATTTCATTTTTATTTTTCTTGGTTTATCTTTTTATTGCTTAAAAAAATTAATGGGATGCCATGAGAGTGTCATAGCTTCAGGTCAGTGCTAAAATAAACATGCATGAGGCTGAAAAAAAAGTTGGTTAGATTTAAAATAGGGATAAAGAAAATGATTAAAAGTAGCTGCTTCTTCAAAAAAGAAAAAAATATTAGTGAATATATTGGCAAAAGTTATTTCAGGTAGTTCGAGGTTTGTAGTCACGGGTCCCAGAAGAGAAGAGGGTTACTACCCATGCTATCCCTTGTTAGTTTTCCCACAAACTACTAGTGTATCTGAAAGACATATGGTTGTTATAAGTAGATTACAGCTCCTTAGGACAGCTAGATGGGACAGTGGGTAGAGGGTCAGATCCTGGAGTCAAGTTCAAATCCAGCCTCAGATATTTATTTACAAGCTGGGTGACCCTGGGCAAGTCCCTTAACTCTGTTTGCTTCAGTTTCCTCATCTGTCAAATGATCTGAAGAAGCAAATGGCAAACTACTTCAATATCTTTGCCAAGAAAACCTCAAATGGGGTCATAAAAAGTGGGACACAACTGAAATGATTGAACAGCTAATAATAGCTTAGTATAGAGGAAAGGGAAAAGCATTTATCAAGTGATTCCTTTGTGCCAGGCTCTGTGGTAAGTGCTTTCCAATTATTATCTCATTTGATCTTTCAATAACTCTGTAAGGTAGATGCTATTATTCACCACATTTTATAGTGGAAGAAACTGAGGCAAGCAGCCATTGGGTGCTTGGATCATAAAGTTAGTAAGTATCTGAGAGGTTTTCCTGATTCTAGGCCTAGTGCTTTACCCACTGTACATCCTGGCTGCCTCTGTTCTATTGCTAGCAAAGCATGTTAGAGTAAGGTAAAAGGCATTGTGAAGTACATATAGACTAGTCATGTAGATTGGGTTTAACAGATGAGATTCTCAGTATTTAGCACAATGCCTGGCACACAGGAGGCACCTGATGAGTGCTAATTGAATGACTAGTTGACTTGACTAGCTCCCTTTGGATGTAAGAGCTTTTGAAAGTGCCCCCCCTCCAAAAAAAAAAAAGAAAAAGACAGGATAGACTCTCTATGGAAGATTTATAGAAAGATATGGTTGAGAATAACCCTAAATTAAAAGATGTGAATGATAGTGATTTATACCAGTGGAAAGAGTGTACATCCAGAGAAGACCTCAGACAGATCAATGCATTTAAGTTCTGAATCTTAACCACAAATATGAAAGTTCTATTTTTAGCATGTTGGTTCATTTCCCTTCTTTTCTTCCTGCTTCCTTCGCTTATTTATTTAAGGTGTCTACTTTGCTGTATAGTGTTTCCATCATCCCGACTGAATTCATAGTTCTGCCCTCCCTGGCACATAGTTAATGCTTAATAACAAAAATCTGTTCAGAATTTGTATGTAGTCTATATTAGCTAAACTTGAAGTGACTTTGGAATGAAATTTTTCAATAAGGACACAATATAATGGTTTATTCAGGGGTCATATAATTTGACATGTCTTTCTTTCCAGTTTTTGAAATTATCCTTTGTGTACCTCATCTTTCACATCTGGAAAAATCCAAATAATGAAAACTGTTTACAAGGTTTTTATTTTAGGCACTATCACCTTCCTCTTCTAGGAATTAATGTTTCTACATACATTATTAACTTATACTTTCTCAATTAGATATCATTTTTTTAAAAACCCTTACCTTCCATCTTGGAGTCAATACTGTGTATTGGGTCCAAGGCAGAAGAGTGGTAAGGGCTAGGCAATGGGGGTTAAGTGACTTGCCCAAGGTCACACAGTTTGAATCTAGGACCTCCCATCTCTAGGCCTGGCTCTCCATCCACTGAGCTACCCAGCTGCCCCCTATCATTATTATTATTTTTTAAAAACCTTCCATTCTGTCTTAGTATCAGTTCAAAGACAGAAAAACTGCAAGGGGTAGGCAGTTGGGGTTAAGTCACTTGCCCAGGGTCTTATAACAAGGAAGTATCTGAGGCCACATTTGAACCCAGGTCCTCCTGACTTCTGGCCTTGTCTTCAACAATTGTTTTCTGACATTTTGGGATTCAGATTTTTTCTTTTCCTCTATTCTTCCTTCTCCCTAAGGCAGTAAATTGTCTGGTATATGTTATACCAGAGCTTTCATGCAATATGTATTTCTGTATTGTTCATATTGTGGCAGAAGATACATTATCACATATACAATAAACTCATGAAGGAGGTAAAATGGAAGATGGCAGACTTTGATCTGCAAACAGACCTCAGCAGTTCCTTCTTTGGCTGTGAATAGCATATTTCATCATGAAACCTTGTGAGTTTCTTGGGAATTTGCTTGACTGATAATAGTTCAGTCTTTCACAGCTGATTATTGTATAATATTTTTGTTATTGTATACACTGTTCTCCTGGTTCTGCTCATTTTACATCAGTTTATATGTGTTTCCAAGTTTTTTTGAACTATCCTGTTCATTTTTTATGGCACAATAGTATTCCATTACAAGCATATAACACAACTTGTTCAGCCATTCCCCAAGAAATGGACAGCCCTCAGTTTCCATTTCTTTGCCACTACAAAAAGAGCTGCTACATATACTGTTGTATGGGTTGGTTCTTTCCCCCGTCTCTGGTTTCTTTGGGATACAGACCCAGTAGTGGTATTGCTGGATCAAAGTATGCCATTCATTTTGACATTCACCTGTATTAAATACATGATTCTCCACCAGACTATAATTTGTTTGCATTTTTGTGTTCTATTAAAGGTGAATTCCCCAGGTAATCCTTGCCTATTAGGTATAGGAGTCAAGGTTGTTCAATCAGCACTCCAGAGCATAACAAGGTCTCTTTTGCTGTTTATGGTAGGGAGAAACTTTATGCTCTCTTTGAGTGACTACTTGGATGAGAAGATCTAAGCATCATGCTGTCACGGGGAGGCATACTTAATTCTGAGTTACTACCATGTACAGCTTTGTATGGATACTGGTTAAACAATCCATTCTGGTTTGGTCTAATTTAAATTATTGCAGAGATATGAATGGATTAAAAAACTCAACCAGATAAATAAGGAGACATTTCTTTCAACTCCCACCTTATTTGTATGTTTGTTTATTTTTTCCTTTCAGAGGAGACAGTGGGAAGCAAGTTTGAAGAGAACAGGGTCTATGCGGTGTGTACAACACATCTTGAACTGCCTGTTACTGCTTCTTGCATGGCCTTCCTCAAGCAAGAGCTCTTGTCAGGGTGATTTGAATGTCTGGTTGTTCTGACCAGGGAACAAGAAAACAATTTCCAGCTGTGTTGAAAAATGATAAATAGGATTGTAGAAAGTGTTATTTATACAAGTATCCTACATCATCTGGGGCTGAGTTAAGGGGAAGAATGTTCCAAATCACATGTCATACATCTGTGATCCTTTTGTTAAGGTGAAAAAAAGTAATATACGTAAGTGGGGCATCTGGGATAGTTTGAAAAGATTATAGTTGGCACTTTTTTCTTTTTTTAAAAAACCCATACCTTTTGTTTTAGAATTGATACCATCAGTTCCAAGACAGAAGAGATAAGCAATTGGCATTAAGTGTCTTGCCCAACATCACCCAGATTGGAAGTGTCTGAGATCAGATTTGAATCGAAGTTTTCCAGTTCTGGCTCTTAATCCATTGAGCTATCTAGCTCTCCCCCTCTTTTTTTTTGCAGTGGTGGTAAATGAGGGGTCTTCCTGATCAACTTTATTCTGTTTCTCTCTTTACCATCTGTCTTAGAATTGATAACATTTCTAAGGCAGAAGAGTGAGGAAACTGAGGTTAAGTGAATTGCCCATGGTCACCCAGTTAGGAACTGTGGATGGTCAGATTTGAACCCAGAACTTCCCACTCTAGGTCTGGCTCTCTATCTACTGAACCATTTATATCTACTGAGCCACTTTAGCTGCTCCTAATGTTGCTTTTTTTCCCCAATGAGGCTTTTAAAATTTATGAACCAATGATATCACTATCATTTCACCTATTTTTAGATCTTTGTATAGATTAATAAACTTGAATTTTATTCATTCAGTCAACCATATTCCTTATTAACATTCACTCTTGCCTCTATAATGAAGTGATGCTGAAAGAGGGTCTTTGTGAAGGATTTGTGTTTATGATAACTGCAAGAATTTACTTAGTCCCTATGATGAGCCAGGAAGTGTGCTAGGTAAGATAGATAAAAAAACAAAAAATGAAATAGTCCCTGTCATCAAGGAGCATATATTCTATAGGGATTTACATCATGTATACATATAGGTATATACAAAGTAAATGGGGAAATATTGACAGTTTGGGGGATTAGGAAAGACCCAAGGCTATGGAAGCTGCTGAATATTGTAAGAGAGAGATATGAGGAATACATTCCAGTCATGGGACAAATTCAAAGGCATAGAGGATATAGGAGATAGAACAATGAGTATGAGGAACAATAAACAAGCCAGTTTGGCTGGAAAATTGGGATATATAAAAATAGATAATGTAGCAAAGGAGAAAAATAATTCTGGAGAGATCAGTTGTAGCTAAATTATAACAAACTTTAAATGACAAATAAAAGCTTGAGACCTAAGGGGTCATCCTCAACTTCTCATTCACTTCCCAGAGCCAGTCTTCCCCAAGTCTTATCTTTTCTACTTTCACAGAGTATCTACCTACCTACCTACCTACCTACCTACCTATCTATCTATCTATCTATCTATCTATCTATCTATCTATCTATCTATCTATCTGTCTGTCTGTCTGTCTATCTGTCTATCTATTGATCTATCACTCTATCCCACCCTCATTTGATATAGTTGATGTCGGTGCAGGTCCTCATCACTTCTTTCCTGGATGATAGAAATAGTTTTTTTCATTGGTCTCTTTGACTCATCTTTCTCCAGGTTTTCAGTTGTGTCTGACCCTCTGTGATCCCATTTGGGGTTTTCATGGCAAAGATATGAAGTGATTTGCCATTTCCTTCTCTAACTCATTTGACAGATGAAGAAAGTAAGGCAAGAAGGTAGGGTTGGAACAGACACCTTAGGGAAGCCAGGAGAAAGATAAGAGAAAGGATAGAATTCTAACAGCAGGAATAGACAAGGAGATGGAGTGTCCTATGCAAGAAACAGTGAGGCCTCTACAACCAATGACACAGGATTATGAAGTATGTGGAGGAGACTTAGGTGCTGAGAATGTTGAGGAAAAAGAATAAAATGTAAGAAGACTGAAAAGATTGGAATGGACCAGTTGTGAAGGGCTTTGAAAGCCAGAGAAAATGTTTCTATTTGATGAGGTAGTAGGGAGTCATTGGAATTTGCCAAGTAGGAGAGTGCTGCAGTCACTGATCTGTATTTTATAAAGATCAATTTTGCAGGTAAGTGGGAAATGGATTGAAATGAAGAGAGATGGGAGCAGCTAGATTGTGCAGTGCATAGAGCACTTGACTGAGAATCAGGAAGACTCATCTTCATGAATTCAAATCCAGTTTCAGACATGTATTATTAACTATATAACCCTGACATGCTGGAGAAAGAAATGGCAAACCCATTCCTGTATCTTTGCCAAGAAAACCCCAAATGGGAGTCATGAAGAGTTGGCACAACTAAGATGACTGAAAAAACGTGAGGAGAGAAGCATGGTATAGTTCATAGAATGCTGAGTGTGCTATCAGGATACCTGCTGGGTTCAAGTTCTTCTTCAGAGTGGGATGACCCTTGTTAAGTCACTTTGTTTTAACTTCAGTCCTTCCACTGTAAAATGAGGAGGTTTAACTTAGTGGCCTATTTATATGGTTCCGTTCTGCTCTAAATCTATGATCTCATGAGATCATAATCACAAGAAACTCATAAGTTTCCTTAAGCTTTATCTAGTCTTTATCTGCTATTTCATTAGCTGCCAGGATTCAGAAAATCATTTGCTTAAATTTCAAATTTGCCATTGTTTATTATTTTTACTCTTCTCTCCTTTTGTAGTTAGTGGATTTTTTTTCCCTGCAGTGTGATGGTTTTATGGCATTGTATGGGAGCAAAAAACAGAAAACACTAATGAATTCTAGTTTGTCATATGTCATCTCATGTAATTGACCTTGTACACTCTTCAAAATAAGGAGACTTCTGGCTCAGACTCTGCTGCAATTCATGGCTGCCATTAAATAAAACATACACACACAACATTTATTGTGGCTAATTGGGTGTAATTCATGTGATAATTTATAAAGAAAATTATATAGACCTAGTTCATGTATATTCATGTGGGCATATAGGGCAAATAGCCAGCAAATTTAAAATATTAATCTGACATGTATAGGCAAAGGAATATTTACATCATATACAGTAGAATTGAGTGTGGGAGAGAAGTAACAAATGTGAGGACTTATAGGTAGGGTGGAGATAAGGGGAGTTAACCAAGTTCTTTGTCTAGACTAGGGAGTAGGAAGTAATTTTTTTTGGAGTCAGAGGATCTGGGTTCAAACCCCACATTTAGGTGCCATTTAATTTCTTGGTGCCTGAATTTCTTCAACTGGAAAATGAGCAAGTTGGCCAATATGACTCTTAAAGTTCCTTTGCTCTACATTTGTGATCCTATTTTTAAAATAACTAATAGGGGAGGAGGAATAGAATAAGAGGAGAGAGGATTTGGGGGGGAATTATTTTGAGTTTTCGATTTTGACGGGCTCTGGACAAAAATCTGAAATCTTAAAAACTGTATCTCCATTGTGTATGGGGGAGTGCCCATCTGGGAGGGTTACATAGGCATGTGGTTCTTTGAGTTGGCATTTTTCCTGTGTATGGTTAATGGGCTTCTTTGGGTGTGCCTTGAGAGATAGCTGGGTGGATGTCTGGGCGTATCATTCTTTTTTTTTTGGCTCCTTGTTGACTTGGGATAAACCACACTGAATGGAAAGCATGTTTTTTGATGTAGTCATGAAGTAGTGATACAGTATATAAGACAATACATGTTACTAAATATTCAGGAGAATGTTGTTTGGCCTGAAATTCTGTATGACTTTTGGTTAGCTTAGCCGTAGAGTTTAGCAGCTGTGCTGAGTATAATATTGAATGGGAGAGCTGATTCTTGATTGGTTGACTGGCAACAAGGGCTTGAATAAGGGAGAATAGACTGGAGATTGGTGTTGGTAAACATTCATTTGAAATAGCCTGTCAGTTTCTTATGGTCACTGATGATGTGCTGCTTGTGTTATTGTGAAATCATTATCTGCCACATAGACTAGACTTCACATTTTCTCAGACCATGTGCAGAGATACTATCATTGCTTTTATTAAAGTGATTGTGTCTAACTTGAACCTTAAAATAATGCTTCTCATTTCATTTAGAGAAGTCTTTTCAGCAATTTTTGCTAAAAAAGGATTAAAAATAAAAGCATTTGTATGTCTGGTTGATGACAGAGATGGAGTTACTGTTTTTGTTGTTGTTGTTGTTGTTGTTTGTTTTGTTTTCCTTTTGCCCTCACCTCCTAGTGTGGAGAGTACTCTGTTGGGGAAGAGCCCCCCTCCAGTGCAGATCAGTAACACATTATAACTTAAGGTTACTACCTGGAGCCTTGAAAGGTTAAGTGACTTGGCCCATGGCCATCCAATCAAATCTAGCTCTTTGTTTTTCTGGATTAAAAAAAACAACAACCTTTACTTTCTAAACCTTTTTCAAACCTTACCTTCTGTCTTGGAATCAATATTGGTTTCAAGGCAGAAGAATAGTAAGAGCTAGGCAATAGGAATTAAATGACTTGCTTAGGATCACATAGTCAGGAAGAACTTCAGGCCAGATTTAAATCCATGCTTCATGCCTGGTTCTCTATCCACTGAGCCACCTCGATGCCCCTAAATCCAGTTCTTTGTGACTACAAAGCCAATTCCTTGACTATACCATACTGTTTCTCATAGGTTCAGATCTGAGGTTTTCTTCTTAAAACAGAAAAGGGTCAGCTATTCTGTTAGTGAGACATTCATTATCAGCTGTAATTATTTGCTTTTCTAGATTTAGTAGAGATAAAAAAGGCATTGTTATTTCAGGGCATTGTTGGCTATGGCAAAATCCTTAGTATCCTAGACAGCATTGTAGAAGACATGACTTTTGCTAGAACCCACTGAAGAAGGGATCCATTCACTCTAAGAGAAAGGCAAGTCAGAAAAACCATTTAACAGGTTGGTTGGCTCTTTTTTTTTTTATCAACTAAAGTGAACTTGAGGGTGATTTCATGTAGGGTAGGTGACATTCTTTCCAATGTGTTAAAATAGTTGAAAATATTTTTCTTAATTGTTAGAGTATTTCAATGCCATCTTTGCTCTTTGTCTTATGTTTAGAAAATGGAAACATTTGGATTATGTATGATTATTTTAATATTTAGGAAATTTTCCTTTAAATTTTTGAAGTTTTTGTCATTGTTTTTTAGTAAAAAAAAGTTTCCTTGCTAAATTCAGGTATGTTCCCTTCTGTGTGTGTGTGTATTTTGGTCATGCTTCATCAACTCTGGTCCCCTCCCTATTTTTCTGTTGAATATCTTCAATCCTCAAGGTTGACTGAAGATCAAAGGTAAAATGTTACTTATGGGTCACTGCTTTCTGATTCTGATAATTTTGTCTTTTTATTTGCTGTGTTGGTCTGTGGGAGAAGAGAAGCAACAAGCTGAAATCTTGCCAATAACAGTTTCTTCTTACTGTTCTCTAATTGTAAATGTTTTTCAGGATACAGTTTCTCTGAGTACCTGTGGAATTCCTCAAATGCGCAATTCATTACATCTATACTAGGCAAAGGGCAGCTAAATTATACCTCGAAGTTAATGATCATCTGCTTGAGATGCCTGTAAGGGCGACTTCTGGGCCTATAACAACAGCCAGTTGTGGAAGGAAGAGGAGGAGTTGGTATTCTATTTAAGATAAGGGTAATTGCATTCATATTTCTACTACATGGCCCAGGTCAGTAGAAAGTTATATTAGGATTTTACATTTATAATTTAGGATTTGGTTTCTTTAGTTGTGGACTTTTTTGTCTGACTTTTTGAGAACTTGGTTTTGTGGTAGAATTCTTTCTACATATGGAACAACTGCTTGGTGGAAATGGAAAAGGCAATCTAATTCTCTTTAATGAGACCCTCTACCCCCAACCACCAAAAAATAAAAATAAAACTCATTTGAAAGAATTATATCAACCTCTTGTGCTGAATTAAGATTTGTTTGTTGTGGTTACATGGATGCCAACAAATGGTTAGAAGAAAGGATGTTTTGTCCTCTTTTATTTTTTTAATCTAAACAAATATGAAAATTAAGATCTCTTTGTGTTTTAGTTTGATGATTGTTTGGGAATGGGAAATGTATTGATGGGGGGCAGCTAGGGAGTACAGTGGATAGAGCTCTAGGATCTGGATTCATATCAGACCTCAGACACTTGCTAGCTGTGTGACCCTGGGCAAGTCACTTAAGCTCTCTTTGCCTAGCCCTTGCCTTTCTTTTGTCTTAGAAATGATACTAAGATGGAAAGTAAGGATGTAGGAAACAAAACAGAAAACCTTGATAAGGATTTTTGTTCCCAGTGGAAACTTGAGAGTTCAAATGCAGAGAATCTGGTTTCTAAACATTTTCAAGGAAATCACAGATTAATCTCTAAGTTCTAGTGCTTTATTTCCTTAATTTTATTTTTCAATGAAATAGATGATTATAAAATAATCTAGATCCTCTCCCATTCTTCCCCTCCTCTCATTTCCATGGATTTCCAAATACATATACATTTGTTGAGTTTTTCTTAGACTTTTATTGGGAAAGAGGTTAGGCACTTATTTGATTTCTAAAATTGATCATTTTTACCTTATATACATTGTTGTATATATCCACTCTCTCCTCCTCTACATCATGAACCACTCAATGCTTATGTTGAAGATTTAAGAGATAAGAGGAAAAAAACCCAACCATTCTTTAATTTCATCATGCTACTTTTTGGTTTTATATCTTAATAGTGAGGAGGGAGAAATACTTCATTTTCATTTAGGGTTTACTTAATTTTCATGACCATGGATTCAGAGCTGGAAGTCATTTAGTCAACCCCCTTTATTTTACAGATGAAGAAACTGAATCTCAGAGAGGAGATCTTTGTTCAAGGCCACACTGGCTAAGGCAGGATTTGAACCCAGATCATTTGACAAAATCAAGCACAATTTCAACTGTACCATGTGGTCCTTTTTTTTTTCTTCTTTTGAAGGGCATGATTGTCACTTAGATAATTTGGCTCTATTTTCAGTGACATCACCAATTAGCACCACATAGAACAAGTTATTTCATCTCTTGTGTGTTCTTGGGGATAACAGACACTTCCTTATTTCCCTGAAACATGAAAAGATAAGCCACAACTATAAAGAGCAGATATTCCTTGTATTATATCAATACAATTGTTGCAAGAATAGATTAAGATGAATGAGTTGTGAACTTTTTGTGATCATCTTAAGAGAAATGCAGAGATGTTGTAGAAATGAAGTTAGATTGTAGAAATTTTAATTTGATTATAATCTATTTCATCTATATCTCATTTTAGTCCAAATTTTAAATTTAATTTAGAAGTTTCTACTTTGCGCAAAAAAGTTAACACATATAAAATAAGTCATGTTTGCATATTTCTTGAGAATAGCAAAAGACTTGATAAATCTTAAATATATATATATATATATATATGTGTGTGTATATATATATATATATATATATACATATATACCTTTTACTTCTGTCTTAAAACAGGACAAAGGCTAGGCAAGTGGGGTTAAGTGACTTGCCCAGGGTTACAAAGCTAGGAAGTGTCTGAGGTCAAATTTGAACCTAGGTCCTCTTTACTTCAGCCCTGGCACTGAGCCACTTAGCTGCCTCTCTAATTTCTTGCCAATTAAAAAACCCTAATTTAGTTATTCCTTTGTACTGCTGATACTACTAACTTCAGAGGGAAATTGTTATTTATTAATTCACATTGTTATTTAGTCATTCAAACTTGTGCTCCTGTTCTTACCTTTCTTTTATATACTTGCCCTCTTTGAAAAGATCTGTTGGATCCTTTTCACAAATATTTAATTGATTTGTGAAGAAATAAATAAACATTGACTTTTTGTACCAGCTGATATCAGGTAATATGTATTTTCTCTGCTAATGGCCCAAATACCTGAGAATAGAGTAGAAAAAATATTCTTTATATTGGAGTAAATGGACTCTTAAGAATGAAAACACATGGTTTCTAACTCATGAAAAAGAGTTTTGTGCAGAGTCATCACCTTTTACTTTTATCTGTTCTGAATTCATTTGAACTCTTAACAAGTATTTATTAAAGCTTATTCATGCCATTAAGTAGAGAACTGGTAACCATCCATGCATCATCAGCTTTTAACTTTCTTCAATCCTGTTGGTCTCATTTATTTCAAAAGATTTTGAAGGCATTGACTGATTATCTTCTTTCTCCATCTCCCTTTTTATCTCCCTACCCTCAGTAGCTGAACCCTGAAAATGAGCTTTTCAAAATGGGTGAAAATATCCAGTGAAGTTCAGATGGAGGCTGGGTTTAACATATGGGAAAGATTTTACACACCAGCAAAGTATATGTGGGAGAATTCACTGGAGCCAAAGAGCTGGGAAAACTAATGGCAGTCAGTTTAAGTTTATCAAGGATCACCAGTTAAATTTCTTTGTGCTTAGGTACACATATCCTTATTTCTTCATCATCAATCCTATATAGAGGAACAGAGAAGCTGTTGTAAGTGCTGATTCTCTGGGGTGGGAATACTAGACCAACATGAGAGAATAGAAAGATCCTTATAAAAATGACTCAAAATGAACATGATGAAGAAGGAAGAGGAGCTGGATTGGGCAGGGAGCCCTTTCACATATTCTTCTGTAGAGGGCTGGCTGGCTCCCTGCATTCCTAGTATGCTCTCTTTGTTAACACAGGAGAGCTTGTGTGGTAGGTATTTGGAGGGGATAAGAAGGAATGAAACAAAGGAGCTCCCAGATTTTTGTCTGGCTCATTCTTGATAATAGTGAGCATTTTGGGTGGGGATAGAATTATTTTCTTTCTGATTCAATTCCTGATCTAGGAAAATGTGACAGAAAAGAATTTTTATGAAATAATTCAGGAAAAAAGTTTTAAAATGGGATAGGAAAGAATTTTTTATTTTCATATAAAGTGTTTGTGTGTGTGTGTGTGTGTGTGTGTGTGTGTGTGTGTGTGTGTGTGTATTTATCGAGACCTGGGTTTTTATTGGCATGGAGAAGCCTAGTGGAGAAATTTTCTTTGCAGAAAGTCTTTTTTCCTTACCATCTAGCCAGAAAAGACAATGGGTGGATATGTAGGTAAATACCAAGCAGTTCAACTGTAACACACTTTATATCTTTGAGAGTTGGTTGGGGGCATTTTTAAATGACTTGCTCATATTCAGAGGTAGTATGTATCCAGAGCAAAACTTGAACCCAGTTTTATCAAACTGCATATCCATAAAGAAAATATATTCTAACTAGCAGCTTGTTCATTCATCCTTCCTTTTTGAAGTGGACTAGTGACATCAAGGGGGTGATATCTTGATTTGAATATGAATTGGATTTAAGTGAGGCACAGTTATAGAAATTCATCAGCCTCACTCTCTATTCCAGAGTCATTGAAGTCCAGTGACAAGACAAAAGTCAGGATGACTGCCAATGGTTCTAGCTGCACCGACATTGGTGAACAAATTAGCAATGACCTTTTGAACACTCTGTTCCACTTAACAGAAAGGAAGCTCGACTTAGTCAGGTGTCACTTGGGTTCAAATGTGACTTGTGATGTTTGATAGCTATGTTATTATAGGCAAGTCAGCCATTTGTCTTTGAGCCTCAATTTTCTCATCCACATCCTTCAAAGCAGCAGTAAAATTGATACATAAAAGCTCCCCTTGAATAGTCTAGTTATTGATTCCAGTCCTTCCTTTTACTCGACAGCCAAATTAATCTTTCTAAAACACAGATCTGAACATCAGCCCCTAGCCACTGAACTTATTGAACTCTAACTTACCTAACTTACCTATATAAAATGTCTTTTAAAAGCCCTTTCCAACCCAACCCCTTCTAACCTCTAGTTTTCTTATACTTCCCTTCCTTCTCCAAATTATTCTGTCTAGGGACACTAGCCTTCTTGCTGTCCTTTGTGTGAGGAACTTGCATTTTCCCAGGCGTGTAGTGCTCTTCCCATTCAACTCTGTCTTTTTTGCTTCATCTTTCCTCTGCTCACTTTTGTTTCCTTCAAGGCTCAGCTCAAATACTACCTTCTACCTACCTAAGATGCATTTTCTGATTCCTTTCAATACTAGTGCCTTTCCTCTGAAATGACTGCAAATTTACCTTGCATTTATTGTCTATACATAGTTGTTTGCATATTGGCTCCCAAATTAGACCCACTGTGAGCCCCTCTTTCTCTATGATCCCACCAGTGCTTAGCACAGGTGCCTGGCACATAGTTTGCTTTTTGTCTTGACTTGCATTCATTACAGTTTTAGAATATATTTGTTTGCTTTAAATTTTTATTTGTTTATAATATCCTCACTCTCTATTTTAGTCTCGGTTCTAAAACTGAAGAGCAGCAAAGGCTAGACAATTAGTGTTAAGTGACTTGCCCAGAGTCATACAGCTAGAAAGTGTTTGAGGCCACATTTGAACCCAAGACCTCCAGACTTTAGGCCTGGCACTCTATCCACTGTGCTACCTAGCTGCCCCATATTCATCTACTTTAAAAACAATACTCAGTGGCATTCTTGTAGGACTTTCAGTATTTCAGATTAAAGAATAAATGTTTTGTCTTTGATTAGGCTTAGAGTTCCCATTTGAGATCTTTTGATTACCATGACTTCACACAGACACTAATTGATACCATTTGGATTTATTCAGAATTCTGCTATTGATTAAATGGTGGAAAATGCTTTATAATATGATGATTTTAAAAACAACAGTATGTAATTAGTAAGAAAGCATTTGAATATAATGAAGGAAGCTTTTTTTAAGGAAATCTAATATTGTCTACCAATTTTTTTAAATAAAGATAAAAGCTTTGTCAGGATTGTATCTTTGTTTTAATATCTAGATAAGACATGTAGAATTTTATAACTTCTATTTCACCTACTCTTTCCTTAAACTTTCTGCCTCTGGTGAATATCTATTGGTGTGGTAGGTATGGTAATTGGTTTTTCTGACTTGTGTTAGGGGTAAATTTAGGGTTGAGACTGAATATAAATTTAGTTGGTTGCCAGGGATTAAATTTATAAATCCCAATAAAAATACTCAAGTCAGTTTGGGAATTTTATGGTGGTTTAATTAATATAGAGGGAAGGAATTAAGAAGAAGAGAGAGGGAAAAGGGTATAAGATTTCTCCAACCTAGCCTGAACCAAGGGCAGTTCAGAGACCTTCCAGCCATGAGGCCTCCTTCAAGATGAGGGGCCTCCTAAGAGGATGGCATTTTAGGAAAAGTAAAGGGAAAGAAAAGGAATCAGCCTAAACTCTGAGAGAGCTCAGGGAAGACACCTCACCTGACCCATGCCAAGATGCCAAAACGCTGCCACGAGCCAAATCACTAGTCGAAATCAATGTCTCCAAGAGAGAGACCCTGAGCTCAACTACTCTGCCACCAAAAAGAGCCAGAGCCACCTCTCCAGGAAAAGAGGTCAGAGAGAGGAAGTGATGCAAAATATATAGACTTTTTTTACATCACTTCCTGTGTCTCACATGTACCTATGATAACTTAAGCTAGACTTAGGACAGCCCAGGAGTCTGTCAGTTGTTTCTTACTTGCCACTTGCTAGCACATGTCTGTCATAGGCCATCCTCCTCAACACTTAACCCTTAAGTAGGGGTGTAGACATTCCTGTTTTGTTAGACTAAGCAGGGTAGAGTAAATCTAAAATTCACACTTGCTTTTTTTCTCTTTTGATTTTAAATAATAATAATATCATCATCATCATCATTGTAAAAAGGAGAATATTTGGACTAATTCACAACTCTATTAATAATGTATTAGTATTTCTGTCTTCCCATAGTTCCTCTAATAGGGACTTTAGTTGTTTTTGCAAATATTTGCCAATTTGCAAGCTATAAAGTGATACCAGACTTCTTTTAATTTGCATTTCTCTTACTCTTAGAGATTTTAGAGCATGTCAGATAAGGTCACTTAGGGAAAGAAACAAGCATTTGCTAAGTACCTAATCTGTGCCAGGCTGGTAGCTAGTGGCACAGTGGATTGAACACCAGACCTGGAATCAGGAAGACTCATCTTCCTGAATTCAAATGTGGCTTCAGACACTTTCTAGCTATGTGATGCTGGGTCACTTTACCCTGGTTGACTACCCCTTAATTCTTTTCTGCCTTGGGACAAATACTTAGTATTGATTCTAAGAAAAAAGGTAAGAGTTTTCAGAAAAGTAAACTCAAAAAGGGAATGACAAACCGCTCCAGTATCTTTGCCAAGAAAACCTCAACTGTGGTCACAAAGAATCAAACATTACTGAAAAAAGTCACTGAATGACAGTAGTAACAACATATGCTAGGCAATGTGCTAAGTATTTTACAGATACTGTCTCAATTGATGGAATACCTCTATGAGGTAGGTGCTCTTATTATCCATATTTTATAGATTAGGAAACTGAGGCACACAAAATTTCAGTCACTTGCATAGGTTCACCTAGCTAGTAAGCATCTGGGGTGGGATTTCACTTAACTCAGATTCTTCTGACTTTAGGCCCATTGTGGAACTTAGTGTGTTATCTAAACTACAGCAAAAGCTATTTTTTTTAAAAACGAAAGAAGGTTTTGTTTATTTCCTTGCTTTTGCTACTGAAGGAGCTATTTTATCTTTATATTTTCCAAAAATTCTTAGTCCTGTGGTCAGTTTATTGGGACCTCTTCTTCAGAGGACACTAATAGACTGGGAGTAAATGATTCTTTGAGTTCTGGAAATAAAAACACTGGGGAGGGGGGAGGGATAACACATAGAATGATGTATATTTTATTTTATTTTAGTTTTTTTTACCAATATATTTCCACACAAGTTTTCCTAAGTTATATGATTGAACTTGTCTCCCATCTTTCCTTCCCTCCTCCCTCTCCATGCTGTATATTTTAGAAGAACCAAAATGCATCGTTTGTGAATTAACACATTGTTTCCATGGATTAGGTTGGTATTCATGCTTTTCAGAAGAAGAAATAGACATAATGCCCCAAATCTGATCAGAAGGACATTATGACCCAAGGTTCTGGTCAGAGGCAAAACTCACAGAACTCACAGTTCCTGAATGCTGGTCTTGTTCTGAACACTGGGCCCAACCCTCTTAGTTAAATAATGCTCTTTGTCATGTCACCTCTGAAAATTTGCAAGCTTTTAATGAGCTGAGATGTGACCCAAATGTCAGACTTGTTATGGCAAAATAACCTTGGACATACTGTCAAGTCTTTTACCACTGTCCCGATGGGACACAGTATTGTTTTCAAGAGAGATGAATATGTGCACAATGAGGAATGCAAAGGCTAGTCAGTATCTCATTTACACTGACTCCATCAGTCCTGATGTCAATGCCTAGTTGGAAGTGGTCTAGATGAAATCATAATTTGGGAATGGACTTTTGGGGCTGCCAAAACTCTTGAAAGATTAAAAATGGGCACTTTTTTCTTTAAATGTAGAAGTTTAGATAGATAATGAGAACAGGAACTTCAGTGTGGGAAATGTGGGAGACTATCATGTGGGAGAAGAAATAGAAAAATTCCTCAAATTAGAACTATCCAAAGGTACAATAGATTGAAACAGGATGCAATGAGTTGCCCCCTCATTAGAGGCATGGAGGAAAATGTTTGAATAATATAAATGTATTTCCAAAGTCCTTGGTCCCATCTCACAACATGGCTAGTTGAAATGGTTGATACAGGTTATTTGTGAGAGATTTTGCCTAACTGCAGTTATCTGTGGACTCAAGGTTTGGCAGATAATCTTCTATTAATCAGAGAACTTGGGAATGGATACTGAGTCATTAGTACTCACTGTGCTAGTCCTGGTATTTTTTAAAGACAGTGGAATCTTAGGCTGTTAGAAGCATAATATCCAGATAGGAGATGATATTTTTCTGCCCTAGTCAGATTACATCTAGATTATTGTGTTCAATTTTGAGCACTACAGTTTAGGAATAAAATTTACAAACTGGAGTGTATCCAGAGGAGAGTAGTCAGCATGGTGAGAGAGAATTGGCAATTCAAGCCATCTGAGGAGAGGTAGAAAGAAGCAAGTATAAAGGAAACCCCTCCTCTGCTTATTGGAACCTTCCCATATATTTAAAGTGCATTAACCAAGCAGGAAACATGACCAAGTTAAATATTCCCCTTGAGGAAGCCCTCTCTATACCTTCTTGTAGCAGAGAAAGTCCATGGTCCCGTTACTGAACGAGGAATTCCCTAAAGCAGCAGAATCTTCTCTACATTCATAGGATCCTAGCTGCAGAGATGCAAAAGACCTTGTTCCTTTTACAAAGTTAGAAACTAAGTCCTAGAAGAGTTAAATGATTTGTTTGGGGTCTCATATTTACTCTTGTTGCCCACCAGAAGTAAGAAATTTTGCCCATGGGAAAAAGGAGGCAACATTTGGTTGAGTTTCTTGTATATTCAGCTGGTTTAGGGCCATGGCCTTCTCTCTGTTATAGACTTATCTGCTGTGAGGAGAAATAAACCAGTGGGTATAGGATTTACTGTGCTAGGATACGCACACGAGTACTTTTTTCTACAATTCCATCCCTGTGGAAAAAATGGGAAGATTTTCTTTCCAAGGGCCTAAATTTAGGGTGAGCCAAAAATGTTGCCAGCACCACAGAGATAGGCAATGGTTGAGGGATAAATGGTGAGAATATGAATGGTGCCTGAGATGTTCATATGTGAAGCATCTTCCTTTTCAAGGGAAAGGGACTGGTTGCCTGATTGCGGTGTCTCTTCTGCTATTATTTTTTTTTAACACACATCTCCCTTCCTCTCTTCTGGAGACACACTTTCGCCTGCAAGTTGCCTATTCATACCTTTTTTCCCCTTCAGGATTGCCTCTTGAATGTTCATTTTAACTAGCTGTCATCTGTATGAGGGTGGACTCATACTATATCTGATTTCCTTCAAGATTCAGCTTTCATCCATATAAGGTTGGACTTACACTAGGTCTGACTTCCTTCAAGACTCAACTTGAATTCCACTTTTGGGAGAAGTTTTTCCAGCTGTTTGTTATAATGCCTTCCCAATTGAGATCACCTCTATCCACTCAATGTATCTTCTGTGTACCTATTTATTTAGTAAAAAACCTTACCTTCCATCTTAGACTTAATACTATGTCTTGGTTCTAAGGCAGAAGAGCAGTAAGGGCTAGGCAATGAGGGTTAAGTGACTTGCCCAGGGTCACACAGTCTGAGACCAGATTTGAATCTAGGACCTCCCACCTCTAGGTCTGGCTCTCAATCCACTGAGCCACCCAGCTGCCCCCTGTGTACCTATTTATGCATATGCTGTCTACCCATTAGAATATGATGTTCTTGAGGGTAGAGATGGTTTTTCCATTCTTCTCCTACTTCTCTCCTCTTCCCTCTCCTTCCCTTCCCTGTCCTTTCCTCACCTCTTCTTTTCTCCAGCCCTTATAAGGCACAGGGCTAAGCCTATATTAAACACTTAATAAATGTTTATTGATTGATTGATTGATTGATTTCTGCCCTGTCCCCCAGATCCTCCTCAATGATGACTTTAGAAAATCTGTTATCATAAAACCTGACTTTTCCATAAATTAGTTTCTTTCTTATAAATGCATATTTTCTTTTAGAAATTCCCCCCCCCCCCCTGGCCCCAGGGTCCTCTGGAGGAGTTCTCTCACACCTATGAGCAGTCTGAAAGAATCTGCCAGTCAAACAGCAAGCATTTGATGAATGCCTGCTTGCCTATTAGCAGGAGTAATTGCAAGATTGCTGTAATTTGGTTACTCTGCTCTCACCGGGAGACCAGGCTTAGAATAAACTTGAATGCATTTATTGTTTTTATAGGCTTGTAGGGGAAGTTGGTCATGTTTTAGCCTCCAGCTCCTTTCTCTGTAATGGCCCAGCTCCCTCCCTGTCCAGGAAGGAGCTCCTAGAGAAGCCCACTGCAGTTGTGAGTTGTTTTGTTTTGCGATCTTGTCTCTAGGTTAATTTCAGTTCAAAATATGGCAATTTATTTTAATTTTTGGCCAGAGCAGGTTCTGAGAAGAGGAAGGAAATCTTTATCACCTTTGGGATCATAATTGCTTAACTATTTTGCTTTGAGTGATTGTGCCTTAGTGTACAAGTACTCATTTCCTGAGTAAACTTAAGTATCTGCTTCTGCAAGTCATTCCTTTTAGACTGGCACATTCTGAATTGAGGGTTAAGGTTTGGGGCTCGGTTGAGTGTTACAAAACTGTAAATCAGAAAGTAACTTCTAGATAATGAATATAACTTCATCTTTTGGATAAGACCTCATAATATCAAGTTATAAACTACCCAAATATCACCTTATTTAAAAAGCTTACTTGATGAAAAAGTAGTAGCAATAGTAGTAATGATAACAATTTTTATTATTCTTTTAATAGCTAGCATTCATATAGTGCTTTAAAAATTATTTTACAAATATGATCTCAGTTAACACAACAACCCTGGGGTAGAGGTGTTATAATTATCCCCATTTTACAGATGAGGAAATTGAGGCAGACAGCACTTAAGTGACTTTCATAGGGTCATCTAGGTAGTATGTATCTGAGGCTAGATTTGAATTCTGACCTTAAGTCCTTCTGACCTATCCACTGTGCTGTCCTGACTAGATAGCAGTTTGTGTGAAAAAATATCTGTGGGATTTTGTGCATTTGTAACATCCTTTATGATCTCTCTTTCCCCATCTTTTCAGTCTTCTCCCACCTTACACCCCAACTGGTGCTTTTCAATCCAGTGTCACTAGCCTCCTGGCTGATCCACCAACATACTGTCTCTCACCTCTGGGCAGTCTTTCTGGCTGTTTCTCATGCCTGAATTGCTCTCCCTACTTTGTTCTGACCATTGATCTTTCTGGCTTCCTTTAAACCCCATCTAAAATCCCAGTTTCTACAGGAAACCTTCCCCAACCCCTCTTAATTTCAGTGCCTTCCCTCAGTTTATTATTTCCTATTTATCCTGGATGTATCTGTTTGCATGTTGTCTCCCTTGTTGGACTGTAAACTCATTGAAGACAGGACTGTATTTTGTTTTATCCTTAGAGTTCAGCTTACTGTCTGGCACATAGTAGGTGCCACCTTCAATTGAATGAATAGAATCAGTGACCGGAACAGGACACGATAGTCCTATTGGTTTCACTTCTTGCTAGCCCTCCTCTGGAATTAAAAGGGGTATAGAAGGATTAGATTTATCCTGCAGAGCTCTTGTAGGCAGAACTAGGACTAATAGATGGAAATTACAAGGAGGCAGATTTTGGATTAGTGTAAGCAATAGAGTTTTCTAAAAGAAAAATTTTCAAAATTGATCAATAAACTGAAAAAAAGTTTGAAGACATGTGCAATACTCCACATTCATGGACTTCCCACTACTCTAAAGGGTGGAGACATCTCCTTCTTTTCTTTGGGGCTGTGCTTATTTTTTGTAATCTTGGAACATTTACTTTTCCCCATAATATTGTTATATTCATTGTGTATATTTTCTCTTAACTATCTTTACTTCACTCTATCAGTTAATAACTTTCCATGATTGTCAGCGTTCATCATTTTTGTTATTTCCTCTAGTTTTTCTATAGCAAAGTAATATTCCAGTCATGAAATAACATTTCTACATTGTCGGGTATTTGTTTAGTCATTCCCCAATTAACTCACTTATACTTGACTTACAATTTGGTACCACAAAAGTGGTATAAACCTTTTGACATATAGGGGTCTTTCATCTAATCAGTGGTATCCTTGAAGTATAGCTATTCCTTCCACATCACCAACTTCCCCCATTGGAGATTTGCTATGTCATGGGTTAACATAAGAAATTAAATGGGAGTTTTGTGGAGGCCACAGACAATATGCAAAGGCTAGATGATGAACAGAAAAAAAATTAAAGGTTCAGAAATGCATACTTCCCCCAAAATTTACAGTAAGGTACTGTAAATACCCCTTAAAAGAAAAAGGAAAATATTCAGATTTCTTCCCTGGTACAAAGGGAGGCCAAAATTTTTCATGCAAAATTTCCCGAGTTGCTCCTAGCCCACAAGATATGGAAGGGATATAACTGGGTATGCCTAGTAGGAGAATCTCTGGGTCAGAGGGCATGAATGGTTCATTCACTTCATTGGAATAATTTCAAATTTCTTTCTAAGAGAGTTAGTTTGATTTACTGCTCTACAAATAATATAAAATGTAGAGCTTTTCTAACAATGCAAGAGTGTGCTTATTTTCCTCCAACCCCTCCAAATCACTCCCTCCCCATCTTTTGTCATCTTTGCCAATTTGGCGGGGTGGTGGTATAAAATGAAAGATCAAGGTGTCTGATTTTTATTTTTCACTTTAAACTTTTTTTTTAAAAGATAGTATTTTGGAGCCAGTTAGGTAGCTAAGTGGATTGAGAGTCAGGCTTAGAGATGGGAGGTCCTAGGCTCAAATCCGTCCTCAGACACTTCCCAGCTGTGTGACCCTGGGCAAGTCACTTAACCCCCATTGCCTAGGCCTTACCACTCTTCTGCCTTGGAACCAATACACAGTATTGATTCTAAGATGAAAGGTAAGGGTTTAAAAAAATAGTATTTTGGAGATCCAATAAAGTTGCAGAGTTAAAAATAAACCATTACCTTCTGTAGGTAGGTAGACAAAAGAGTAGCAAGGGCTAGGCAACTGGGGGTAAGTGACTTCCACAAGATCACACAGCTAGCTTCTATCTAGGCTCTGTCTGCTGGGGGCACCTCATTTCTTCTTCATCCAGAGCTCTTACTAATAATACCTTGAATTGTCAGGCTAGGCATCTTTTAAAATAAAATTTCAGGCATTTCTTCTAAATACTTTCCCCACCCTCCTAAATTGAAGCTGTTCAAATTTATCTTATTTAAGATGCATTTTAAAACCAAAGGAGCCAGATTTTCCTCCAAGAGTTTCCATCCTTTAGGATGTTTTACTTACTCTTGTCAGTTGCATCATAGAAATAATGTAAAATTCAGTTTTGTGGATATTTATAAGAATAATTCAACCAGTCATACCCTTAACTTTTAGTATTTGTTTCTGAAGTGGTAAAAACAAAGTTCTTATTAATGTTAACATTTTGCACATTCTAGTTAGAATTTCCCCTCAAATTTCCATAAGGTACATATTTTGTATTTTTGGGGGGGTATGGCTTCAAAGTCATTGTTAAAACATGATTCCCCTCAATATTTTCTATTGCAGGATTTTTTTTTCTTGAGAGCCCATTTCTGATATTATACAAATTAATGGACAAGTGAGACCAAAGCTATCAAACTTTGCTTTATAAATAATTTTCCTGGAACATAAAGGAGACAGTAAGTGTTGGTACTTAAAAGTTATTTTAAAAATTAATGTCATATTGACTAAAATGATAAAAGAACAAAATGACAAATGTTGGAGGATATGTGGAAAAATGAGGACACTAATATATTGTTGGTAGAACTGTGAACTGATCTAAACATTTTGGAGAGCAATCTGGAATTATGCTCAAAGAATTATAAACTATAAATACTTTTTTCACCCAACAATACCACTATTAGGTTTATTTCCTTAGGTTATCAGGAAAAAAGGAAAAGAACTGTTATGTTCTAAAATATTTGTAGCAGCTCTCTTTGGTGGCAGAGAACTGGAAATGAAAGGGATGACCATCAGTTAGGAAATGACTAAATAAGTTGTGTCGTATGATTGTGATGGAATGCTACTGCACTGTAAGAAATTATGAACAGGTTAATTTTGGAAAGACTTATATGAAATTATGAAGAGTAAGACAAATAGAACCAAGAGAAGTTATTCATAGCAACCAAAATATTGCTCAAAAGAATGATGTGTATGCCTGTCTCCATAGAAAGAACTAATAAATAGAAATAAATAAGACAATTTTATATACATATATATCTTTTTTGTCAAATGATGCCTCTTCTAATGGGAGAGAGGGGGAAAGGAGTTAATTGGATATTTTAGTGTAATAAGCAAATGCATTTAAATAAAAAAAAATAATGTCTACCTTAGAATAAAGGGAAGTAGGGTATACTAGAAAGAGCATTGAGCATGAGTCAGGAAAACTTGGGTTTTCCCAACCTTAATTAGCTATGTAATTCTAATTCTGGGCAAGTCACTTGAGTTTTATGTGTCTCCAACAATTTTCCAAGATTTACCTAATAAATTAGCCTATGGATTACATCTTCTTTAGTTAAGGGAGTTTCCAATTTCAATTTCCTGTTGATGAGTTGATGGATTACCTTAGAATTAGTTACCCAAACAATGAGTGATTTGATTTCCTTTGGTAGGTTACATATGATTGCATACTCTAGAGTCATATAATAATGTGTACAAAATATTTGTTAACCCTTTCATGAAATTTCTTTTATCCTAATTGGCTTCCTGATTTTCTGAGTATGCAGTTACTTTGTGCCTGGCACTGAGGAAAGGGATATTGAAGGGGATTGGACCTGTGATTTCATTAGTACAGGATATTCTTGAAGGGGAAAACTCCCTCTACTAATGCAGACTGGCACTTTTTTCTGCAAGTTAGTGCCTTTGGAGCTGAAAGATTTTGTGTCTTATCTAGGACCATAAAGCCACTATTTACCAGAGGTGGAATTTGAATCTATGGTCTTCCTGGTTTCAAGACTGGTTCTACATTGATTCTCCTGAGCCACTCCCTTGCTTATCAAGAAACATCAACTTTTTTTTTTCTTTTTAAAACCTTATCTTCTGCCTTAGAACTGATACTAAGTATTGGAACCGAGGCAGAAGAGTGGTGAGGACTAAGCACCTGAGGTTAAATAATTTGCCCTGGATTACAGAGGTAGGAAGTATCTGAGGTCAGATTTTAACCCAGGACCTCTTGTCTCTCTCAATCTGCCAAGCCACCTAGCTGGTCCTATCAACTCTTTCAAGTAATTTTTTTTACCAACAAATGATTGAGACACTAGAGAGAATATGATTATTTAGTGACTTTTGAAGAATAAGCCCGGTTTGTAGGCTGCAAAACACAAAGTATGTTTCATGATAAAATCTGTAGTATAGCATGACCTTATGGCTATGGTATCCTTGTTGCTTCTCTTGTGCCTCTTTCTCTGTGGACTTCTCCAGCAGAGCTCTGCATCTCTCTTGGTGTCTGGAGTCTGTCCCTGTTTCTCGTTTCTGCTTTTTTGGGGGTGCAAAGGAAGTATCACACAAATTAGATATAGTTATTGTTTAATTCTTAATCTTTTGTGCGTGCGTGTGTGTGATGACAGTTTGGTGAGGCTTCTGGATATCTTTTCAGAGTTTTTAAATAGATTAAAAATATAGAATTACCAAGGAAACCAATTATACTGAAATGATCAAAATATTAAAAAAAAAAACAGTTCAAAAGCCCTTTCTTTAAAATAAGCTTACTTGGGCTTAACACAATGAAGAAACTCAAACAATTGCTTGTTTTTTCAGATGGAATGCTGGTTATTTCACTCTCCTCAGTGTCCCCAGGGGATACTCTATTCTGTTTTTCTAAGTTCTTTTTTTTCTCCCAGGTAAAATTTCTTGAATTCAACTAGAATTTGCCTAATTTGCCTGCCACCTCTCTTCCAACCAGCCTTTCCTGTTTCCCTCCAGGAGTTAGTGTTCTACACCTGAAATTGTTTGGTATTTTCTCTGTCTCTGCCCTCTTTAGTAGAATGGAGGCTCCTTGAGGAATTCTGTCCTTGTATTCCCAAAGCCCAGCACACTGCTTATTAAGTGACTGACTGTATGAATCATAACCCCTATATAGTAGTTCTTTCCTTTTCTGAATTCTGCCCAGCACCCTGTTAGCAAATTTCCCTTCTTTGGGCTCTTTGTCTTTTCTTAGAAAAAAAATCCCCTAAATGGCTCACCCTCAGTAATAAACCTCTTTTAACATCTCATTCTGATTAATATTCCCTTTTTGCTGTCTGTTATGCTCCTCAAATCTGGATCAAATTATGACTCTCCTTGATTTTCCCAGGCAATTTCTCTTTTCTCTCCATCCTTTATCTCTATCCTGGTTACCTGTTTACATTAATATAGCATGGTTGACTGTTATAGATCAGATTTTCTCCAGATCACTTGCCTTAAAAGTAACTCATTTACCAAGAAATGAAACTATAATGTCACAGACCATGTAAACTGAGAAGCAGTTTACTGCTGGATTTTGGAATCACAGTACTGAATGGAGGTTGAAAAATGTCTTACTGATAAGAATATTATATAGGTGAAGGAGATAGTTTAAAAGTTGATAGATCTTGAAGCTGTGTAAGAGAATATTTGTGAATCCTCTAGAAATGAGATTTCCTATGGCTAAGTGAATCCTATGGACTTGTCTTCATATTTTTGTTCAAACTAGCGAGGCAGAGCCTATATATTAGCCAAACAAAACATTCTTTCGGATATTTTTTCTTGTAATTTCCCTCTAGCCTTGCTGTTTTAAAAAAGTGAATTGTCACTGATATCTTGTTTTTTCATTCACTTATATTTCGCAGTGATTCTTCCTCTCCCTAGCCCCCACCCCTTATAACATAAAAAAGGGAAAAATTTAGAAAGACCAACCAACAAAGAAGTATGATATTATATGCAGTTACATTTCCATATCTCCCCACCTGTGAAGCAGCAAAGGGAAGGTTATTTCCATCTGGGGGCCAAAGTTGGTCATTCTCACAGTACAGCATTCAGTTTTGATGTTTTTCCTTGCCATTTACTTATTAAGTCACTGGATAGTTTGACTTCCTGGCTCTACTTACTTCACTGTGTATCAGTTTATATTACATCTTTTGCTTCTTTGTGTTTCCCCTTTCTTACAGCACTGTAATTTTCTATTGCCACGGCAAACCACAATTGTTTGGCTGTTTCCCAATTAATGAACTTTATCTCCAGGTTTTGCTACCAAAAGTGCTTGTAAAAATATTTTGGTATAGTGTGTGTGTGTGTGTGTGTGTGTGTGTGTATGTGTGTAAATTACCTTAGTAACTGACTTGCTCAGCAGTGGAATATCTGAGTCAAAAGTATTTTAGCCTCTTTATTTATTTTTTTATTTAAGAAAGATATCACTGAACCGTAAATACTTAGAAGAGAAACTATATGTTTTTAAGATAATAGAGGAAATGAAATGCCCCATTTTTCTTATTTCGGTGAATTAGGTGCATCAGAGAATACTGGGAAGAGATATATTTTTAAAAGAGTTTTGGTTTTATGGACATCAATGATAGGCTGATCTTATAAGCTCTTTTAAAAATTCTTTACTCTAGATTAAACAGTAACCTTTAGATATATTGTGGTGAGAAGAGCTCTGGACAGAGAGTTGTCAGGGACCTACATTCTGGTCCTGACTCTTAACTAGCTGTGTGATCTGGAGAAAATCCCTTAACCTTTCTGGCCTTCATTCCCTTTTATGTAAAATGAGGGAGTTGATGCCAAAGGGCCTTTCATTTAAAAATGAGACTATGAAGTAAGCTTTTTTTATTTCTCTGTTGAGCTTTGAAAATAAATGAAGCTTTCATATTTTTGAATAGTGAATTGTGGCCAAACAACATCTGGAAGAGATTAGTCTCATTGGTAGGCAGAGGAAATTCCACAATCTTAACATTTAATCATTAAAGAATATGGTACTTTGTCACATTTCCATATTTAATGCAATGAGAAGTGATTTGTGCCACATCACATTGAAGTAGATATATTGGATCTTCCTAAAATGTCTTAGTCTTATTTGTATTTGTAATGCAGCAACTTTTTTTTTTAAGCTTGATACTGCTATGTTCTTTTTTATTTGTGGACCAGACTTCTCCTTTCAGTGAGACCTAGTTGATTTTTGGCAATGTGCCTTCTAATTCTTGTGACTTTGTCTGAGACACCTTTTTCCTGTCTCCTCTAAGGACAAAACATGTCAGAAACAAGAATAATTTGTAACAGTATCTTGAAGTTTAAACTAAATTTAATTATGGGCACTGCTAATCCTGTTCTGATTTGTGAAAATCCTCTCTAACAAATGATTTTTTTTTCACCTACTGGAATGTGTTTTTTTTAATGCTTTTTAAAAATTAAAAGTTGTGTAATTTGTTTGGTTCATTTGTTTATTAGAGTTTTTTTTTACTGATGTGAAATCTTACATGAATTTTAAAGTTTTAAGATATTAGAGATATCTTAAATCTTATCTTCATAGATGAAATATATATCAAGTGTTTACTATAGGGGCAGCTAGGTTGCTCAGTGGATAGAGCACCAGACTTGGAGATAAGAGGCGGGTTCAAATTTGGGCTTAGCTATGTCCTAGCTGTATGATCCTGGGCAAATCACTTAACCCCCATTTCCTAGCCCTTTACTCTCTTCTTCCTTGAAACTAATACTTAGTATTGATACTGAGACAAAAGGTAAGGGTTAAAAAAATGTGTTTACTATATATTTACTCTCATGACTCTGAAATGATGGACTCTGTCCTGTATTTTGTTGTTGTGTCCTTTTGCCCATTACATTTCAGCCCTGAAGACCAGATTTTCTATTTGATTTATATAGCATTAGAAAGGCTTAACTCTCCAATGTTCTTATTGTTCAATCATTTTCAGTCATATATGACCCTTCATGACCCTATTTGGGGGTTTCTTGGAAAAGATACTGGAGTGGATTGTCATTTTCTTATTGTGATTGCAATTTTTCTTATTTTACAGATGAAGAATCTGTGAGGGTTAAGTGACTTCCCCAGAGCCACATAACTAAGTATGTGAGGTGGGATTAGAAATCAGGTGCTCTATCCACTTTAGCACCTACCTCTGCCCCCTTAACACTTTAATAGCTTTTCATTTTTCTATCTTTGCTAGAGCTCTGAGGTTTTAGATGATCACTAACTGAAACAATCATGACCTCCACTCAGAAGAAGACATATAACTTAAAATTTCATAAATTTGGCAAGACTGATTATGGTTTTCTCTCCACTAGGCATATTGAAGGAGAGAATCTGACACATGCATACACATAAAAAGTGTCATATGGGTGTGTTTTTGCCTAAAGGAGTTCATGTAAATTGTTGAAGATAAAAACAAAACCTCCTGTTAAGGACCAGAAGGTATTAGTAGCCTCCTATATCTCTTGACTGAAGGCTTCTTCAGGGGAAGCTTGCATTATTATTTATTTCTTCTGAGTAAGTGAGAAACCACAAAAGAAGCAACATTTCACAGTGGATAGAGAACTATTCTCAAAACCCAGAAGACCTGGGCTGGGCATAAGGTCCACCTCTGACACATACTAGCTGTGTGCGCTGGGCAAGTTAATTACAGTTTTAGTGCCCAGGCATCTCTCCTCTTTATAGTTTTAGAGAGTCACAACTTGTATTAGTAAAGGGAGTTTCCTTAGCCTGGAGTTCCTGGTACCAATGGAAGGACAAGTCCAGAACTCATTTCCTCTTTGGAGATGAGAAAGTGGTTGATAGGGGAGGAAGATGAGAAGAACACATTGATGCCTCCTCAATTTCTTTCCAATGTTGTAATTCTCATAAATATTAGAAAATCATTTAATTAACTAAGCAAGAAAAAAAAAATGGAACCAGGATTATGGAAACAGAATTCTAAGCCAATTGAAAAACTAGACTCTAAACTGGAAAGCCCATTACTTTCTTTGGTTCATATAAAGGACAACCTCCCCCCCTTCCTTTCTACAGGTTTAACTCCCTACTTCTGAGATGCAAGGCGATGTTTATATGAAATAACCCTTTTCCTTGTATTGGATCTTACTTATATTTTTTAGGCCTCTTTTTATCGGATGTGGTGCTAGAGATTCCAATTCTCTTGTCACCTGGGTCCCTCTCTCCCCCCTTCTCATACAGAAATCAATTTGGTTTTTTATGTTAACTGGGAAGTGATATAAACCAGAATTATTAAGTATTTGAGGCTTCCTTTTCCTCCCAACCCCTGCCCATCTTAGTAGATTTTAATAAATTGCAGAAGCAGTCCTGGAGCTGGGAAGACCTGGGCTCAAATCTTACCTTAGACACTCTCTAGCTGTGTAACCCTAGGCAAATCCTTTAACCCCAATTGTCTAGCCCTCACCACTCTTTTGCCTTTGTATTGGTTCTAAGACAGAAGGTGAGAGTTAAAAAGAGTTACAGAAGCCCCTTCTGTCATTCAGTCAGTGAACATTTATTAAGTACCTACTATGTGCTAGACACTGTGCTAAGTGCTAGGTCTATGTCAGAGGGGGCTGCTCCCCTCCCCCTCTCCACAGGTGTCTGAGGACATTTATCACATGGCTGCCTCTCTGCCCAGCAGCCCAATGGAAGCCCTCCCTCCCTCCCCTGTCTAGGGTAAGGGAGGGAGCTCACAGGCAATGTGAGGGGTGCAGTTTGGGCATTCAGTCTCTAAAAGGTTTGCCATCTCTATTTGGGTAGTCAGAGAAAGGCAGAAAACAGATCTTGCTCTGAGGGAGTTCACAGTCTAATAGGGAAGACAGTATAGAAACAATTATGTACAAACGAAATATATGTCTTTGTTCAGTTGTTTTCTGTTGTGTCCAACTTTTTATGCCCCCACTTGGGGTTTTCTTTTTTTTTTATGCTTTATTTAGTCAATCTAGAACATTATTCCTTGGCTACAAGAATCATATTCTTTCCCTCCCTCTCCTCCCCCTACCCCCTCCCAAAGTCAACGAGCAATTACACCAGGTTCTACATGTGTCCCATTTGGGGTTTTCTTGGCAAAGATAATGGAATGGCTTGCCATTTCCTTCTCCAGCTCATTTTACAGTTGAGTAAACTGAGGCAAAACTAGATTACTGAGGCAAATGGGATTAATTGACTTGTCCCCTCCCCAATCACACAGCTGTATGTGTGAGGCTAGATTTGAACTCAGAAGTTTTCCTGAGCCCAGGCCCAGCACTCTATTCATTTTGAGGGGAAACACTGAGATTAAGGAGGACTGAGAAAGACTCCTCATAGAGGATAGGATTTTAGCAGGGAAGAGGAGAAAAAAGTATTCCAAGGCTGTGAAAATGCTCAGAAAATGGAGATGGAGTTTAAATTCTGATGCAAAGGTTATTAACTAATATTTTAAAAATATTCATGGTGGCCGTATAAACTGACCTTGATGACAGTATTTATAATTTGCACAACACAGATACTTTGGTGCCTGATATGCATGGATAATGTGTAACTTATTCTCTGCCAAACTACATAAGGTATTGGAATTAGTGGTAATGACTGTAAATCTTGGCCTTTTCCTTTCAGCCCAGGAGAAAACTGAAGCCTGGATTAATTATCTTGCTCCAAATTAGAGGTAGTTAGTGGGAGAGTCAGAATGAAAACCCAGCTCTCTGGAGCCTAGCCCACTGTTTTTTCTTTTATACCTTGATTATTCCTTTGTCTAGTCCATGGAGGTTATTGCATCCTTCTACACTTTTTTACTTCTTTCTCTCTCTCTTTTTAAAAAAAAATTCTTCCCTTCCCTCTTAGAATCAATATTAAATATTGGTTCCAAAGAAGAGTAAGGACTATTCAATTAGAATTAAGTGACTTGCCCTTGGTTACATAGTTAGGAAGTAGTTGAGGCTAGATTTGAACCCAGGATCTCTCCTCTCTAGGCCTGGCTCTATATCCACTGAACCAATTAACTGCCCTTTCTACTACTTTCTTTCTTGATAAGAAGAAAGGAAAAGAAAAAGAAGATGGGTAAATATGGATAGTTACAAATGTCTCCTGGGTCAAGAAAAGGACAATAAAAAAAAGTGAAGAGTAAATATGGCTATGACTGATTTTTTTTGTTTGTTTTTTCCTTTAAAAAAACAATTTTATTGGGGGCAGCTAGGTGACTTAGTAGAGAGCCAGGCCTAGAGAGGAGAGGTCCTAGGTTCAAATCTGGCCTCACACACTTCCTAGCTGTGTCACCCTGGGCAAGTCACTTAACCCCCATTGCCTAGCCCTTACTGCCTATTTGCCTTATAACTAATACGTAATATTGATTCTAAGATGGAAGGGAAAGGTTTTTAAAAAAAGAAATCTTATTGATATGTTTTGCTTTTATGCAACATTTAGTTTTAAATATGTGCTTTTCTCCCTCTCTACAAAGCAAGGAATCCCTTATTTTAAATATGAAATTTGAAAAAGAAAATGGAAATTAAAGTTCAGCAAAACAGAACAATCTTGTCAACCACATCTACAGTTTAGTTGATATTCAATACTATGTCTGCAAGTAAGCTTCCCTTCCCCCTTGCCTTGTTTCTCTCTTCCTTGGGTTTGTTGACCCATTGGGGAAAGGCAAAAGGCAGAACCATTGAGGGTAGAAGAATGTGTGGATTTCCATTTGTGGAGATCCTTAGAACCAATTCTTCAAGCCTAATGAGGGCTTTTGGTACTTTTCTTTGCTTGGGGCTCCTATCTCTCTAGTTAGTTACAAGGTAAAGTTCTTCCTTTGGCTTGTTTTAGAGTGCTCATCCAATCTGGATCAGTGAAAGTGAACTTCACTTGATACCCTTGTTACACACACATCATTCCTTACTGACCCTTCACCTTTGCTCCCTAGGGAAATGCAACACTCTGCTCTGTGTGACTTTCTATAACCAGTCTGTCCCTTGAAGCCAGAAGTATTGGGGTCTCTGTGAATGGACCCAGTGTTTTCTTCAGTGTTTAGTCATGGCAGATCTGGGATGGAATCCTCTGCTAAAGAATGATTTCTCATTATTCTGGACAGTGACAAGACATTGTTATGCCTTCATTGAAGCATTACCTTTAAGGAGGAAGAGATTATACATAGCTTTTCAATAATGAAATTCAATTTTCTTATCCTTTTGGTTTTGAGACCAAAGAAATGTACACTCAAAATAACACACCAGCAGATTATTCTTTTCTCAAATTTGTTGTAAGTATATAGAAATAATAAAAGAAATGATCCCACAGCTAGGAAATAGTCAATATACAGTCAGGAAAACCTGGGGGCAAGCCCTGCCTCCGACATGTACTGGCTGTGTGACCCCGGACAAATCACATATGACCTCTCCAGTGCTCTAGGCAGCTCACTGAGTTTATAAATTGTGAAAGAGTCATGCATGCACAATGATATGGTTTCCCTACGTAAGGAAGTTCTTACATTCATGAAATCACAGGTCTAGAAAAAATAGAAATGACATTTCTAAAACATAATTATTGGAATCTTTGTTTTATATTCTTGGGATAGAAGGGTGAATTTTGTCTTCTGAAGCTGTCAGCTGAATGCTAAGAATGAAAGGATCCCTAACAGAAAATTGACAAGGGGAAGAAAATAGCAAATGGAAAAGCTGATCTTAATATCTGGGAAAGAGAGAAAGGATATAAAGAGAATATGAGATGAAGTCTTCTTGGATATATGATAAAACTGGAGTATAATCTTAGGGACAATCTAATGAAGATGGTGCACTTTCCACAATGGCAAGCAGAGGTTGGATTTTAAAATAAATATGACTTGGGGTTTTACACAAGTTTCTTTTTCAACGTTTGCATATTCTAATTCAGCATTATAGAAAAAGGTAGATGAAAAATAAGAGGAAAAGAATGCTCTTTAGAGGTATAGACTCATGGCCAGCTAAGGCATTTGATCTCTATTTTTTCCTAGAGAAACTTTAAATTCCCTTGCTCATCGTGGTCACCACTGCTCTCTCCACTTTGGGTACCACTGTGACTTTGTAGGCTTATATTAATTCTGCTCTCTCTTCTATGTGTTCCCTGGGACTCACAGTATGATTTGGGTGCTGATGATTCTTTGCTTTGGTTTTCTTTGCCTTGGCTTTTCAATGGGTCTCACCTTCTGAAGTTCAGGAGCTATACTGCCGGGCTAGCTTCTATGTCAAACAGTCTTTCAGGTCCTATCATTGATTTAAAAAAAATTTATGGGACAGCCATATGGTATTATATTTACTTATAATCATAAAATCCAAGAGTTGGAAGAGACCTCCAAGGCCATTTAATTCAACTCCCCACCTAAGCAAAAATCTCTATTTTCATATCATCAATGTATGTTTCTCCATCTTCTGCTTAGAAACTTCTAGTGAAAGAGAACTAACTATCTCCCCAGTTTGTATGGCCCTCTAGTAGTTAGCAAGTTTTTCCTTATCAGGTCCTTTTGTTTTAGCTCAAGTAAAACAGACTTAACCTTTGCTCCCTGTGACAAACCTTCAAGTAACTGAAGACAACTATCATGTCTATTCCAAGTTTCTTCAATCAGACCAACAAGAAGAAAATTACATTTAGCTAGCATTTGCTAATAGTCACTTACTACATGTTGATTGGTTGGTTGGTTCACTGTTATCTTCATCACTGTGTAGGGGTCAATGTACAATGTGTCCTAAATGACTGATCAGAGAAATACTAGTTTGACAGGTCGGGCACAGAGAGTCCACATAAACATTTGGGATGAAGATGTCTCTAAATGTGTATGTCTCATGTTTCCTTTGAGCTATTGCAATTCTGTTTTGCTCCTAGAGGACAGTGCCTTCTTTGATGTAAGGCACTATTCTGAGAACTGCAGATACAACAATGAAAAACCTCCTGGTTTCTGCCATAAAAGAATTTACAACCTAGGAAGAACTGGAGCATGAAATGAACACAAATTAGTATGATTCAAGATAAATTGTGATGGGAGAGATTTAGGAAAATTGAAGGTGGAATGATCAACTTCAGCTGAGTAGATCAGGGAAGACTTTATGGAGAAATTGGTGCTGAGCTGATCTGACCTTGAAGGAAGGGATTGATTTGAGCAGGCTAAGATAAAGAGATTCAGTATTCCAGGGATAAAGTTTAGAAATGCACTGAAGTAGAAAAGAACACGACAAAGTTGAAGCTAACACATTATGTGCCATGAAGGGGAGGCAAGTAAAATAAGATTGGAAAATTACAATGGCATTAGATTGTGATGGGCCTTATATTCTAAACTCTAAGAAGTTTGTATTTTATCCTGTAGATAACATTTCAGTGCCAATGTTAAGCTGGTATTTAAAAATGAGAGATTGGAACTCAGGGGAGAGATTAGAGCATAACATATAAATTTTGGAAATCTTCTGCATGGAAGTAATCATTAAAACCTTCGAAATTCAGTAGATTGCTAAGGATGGAGAAGGGGGTACATATACGAAGGGAGCAAAAGGAGAATGAATCAATGAGATTGAAAAAAGAGATCTATCACACAGAGAAACCAGAGAAAACAGTTACTTATAGATGTAAAAAGAAGAGAGAGCACACAGAATGGAAAGTGTGGTCAGCCAGGTGAAATGATGAAGGAATATGAAGACTGAGAAAAGCCATTGGTGTTATGTGATAAAGAGATCATCCTTTAGATAATCCATTAGAATGAAGTTGCAAATAGAGTATTGGGGGGAAGCCTGATTGCAAGAGTTGAGGTTGATTGTTGTACTTCATGATTGAGGAGGACCAAAATAATATCACTATGGTGAGGTCTTTTGACTCTTGGATAAATTGAATTTAAGTTCTTTAAGTTGAATATCTTTAGAGTCTCAGATAATATCAAAGCATTTCACTCTTTAAGATGACTCATGCCAGGGAAGTAACTGAGGATTGGCACTTCTAAAGCATGTGGACCTAGTTGAGGTTACAAATTTTTAGTTGACTCAGATAGTGGTTTGGTGACATCTTTGTTCAGTGGTTCTTTGGGGGGGGGGACCTTGGGAGTGACCCAGGGGCTGGAGATAAGCAGAGCATGCATGGCCAGAGGAAGGGACAAAGGGGCAGATGGTATCTGTGGAGAAATAGCTTACTATTGAGTCAAAGCTATAAAAGAAAAAGAGAGAAGATCGGAGATGATAACCTGAGAGAACTAGGAGATTTTAAAGGACTGAAAGACTGATCAGAGAGAATTTTGGAGGTCAAAGTCTTGGAGGTAGAATAGGCATCTAGGTGACCTGCTAGATAGAGCTCTGGGCCTGAAGTTAGAAAGACATAAATTCAAATTCAGTCCCAGAGCTTAGTAGCTATGTGACACTGAGCAAGCAGTCTCTGCCAGCTTCAGATAAATGAGGATAATATATTGACCTCCCAGGGTGGTACGTGCTTTATAACTCTGCATTATTAAAGTGAATATTTGAGTCAAAATTGAGGTTGTGGTAATTGAGAACACCATCTCTGATTTATTGACGAATGTGAGTAGAGGAGAACTCAGAAAGTCCATGAGCCACCAGCCATTGAACACTGAGGGTGATGGGAAATTATAAATACTCATTTGTCTATTATTGCCTCTGCCTTAGACTGTGAGGTTCTTGTCAGCATGGACTTTGACCATTCTTTTGTATCCCCAGCACTTAAGCACAGTGCCCCACACATAGTAGGGCTTTTATTTATTTTATTAAAACCTTTCCTTCTGTTTTAGAATAGATATTTTGTTTTCTTTCTGTTAACTTGGAAAAAAACACAGAACTATTAAATAGTCAGAAAAACCAAGTCTTTAATCAGGAGAGGGATAATGTTTAATATTTAGGCCTCCACACAGAGTCAAGCCCCCCAAACCACACAGAGCCAAAGGCTCTGGCTCTCTGGCAACAGTTTCCTTGGTAGAAATCACCACGATAGATGATAGCTCTGAGGAACAACAGAATTTGGGGACAGGAGTATAGTTGATTGACTTTACGATGGTTACAAAGAAGTTCCAGATAGATTATCAGGGAGAGGCTGATGCTTCACAATGGATACAAAAGGGAAAGATCCAGCCAAGGGTTGGGCTACCTGGGAAAGGACACCCATACAATGGGAGAAACTAGGGCCAAAGGGCACCTAACATCTGATTAAGTCTGCTAGCCCTACCTAGCTGGGACCACCAAGTACTTCAAGGTCTGAAACCTGTGAGTCTGAGACCTTCCTCCTGGTGAATTCTCATGTGACCAGGACAAACTTGGGGGGGGGGGTCTCCATATCTCAAGTTGCTACAACCATGGGGTTTTCTAGATTACAAGTTGACAGTTACAAGGCAGAAGAGTGGTAAGGGTTAGGCAATGGGACTTAAGTGACATGTCCAGGGTCATACAGCCAGGAAGTGATTGAAGGTACATTTGAACCCAGGATCTCCTGTCTCTAGTCTTGGTTCTTTAACCACTAAGCAACCTTAGTTGCCCAGTCACCTATTCTTATCAATAGTCTTTTGGGGGCAATATTTGTTGGTAGCTGATGTGTTTGCTATGCCTTTTAGTGATGTTTGTCAATTTCCAAGTGCTCTTGTACAAAATGTTTATTGCTGTTGTCAACATGGAAATATAGAGCTCCCCAGTTTACTTAGTTTGAGAGTAGAAATCCCAAGTTTTGACCTTGTCGCAGGAGAGGTTTCCCCCTGAGGGAAGGTCCCACTTCACCAGACAATGGACATCCACTTCAGCTTTGGCACAGTAGGTAGCACGTCAGTCTTGAAAGAGTTGGATCCTCCATTAGGAGGGTGTTTTACCAGGAAAGACTTCTGGAGACAAAAGAGCTACTTGACTTCCAGACTGCCTCCCACCTGAAGTGGATGTCTATTTTCTGGAGAAGTGGGATCTTCCCTCAGGGGGAAACCTCTCCTGCGACAAGGTCAAAACTTGGGATTTCTACCCTTAAACTAAGTAAATTGGGGAGCTCTATATTTCCATGTTGACACTGTTGTGCTTTCTATGGCAAGAAATAGTTTTGTGATTTCTAGGCAATTCACTTGAACTTTTCTATATTTATTTTCTTCTCTTCAAGATAAAATTGGACAGAATGATTTCCAAGGCTACTTCTGTTGATATAATTCTGTGTTTGGGGCTTCAAGTTAGATCTAATTTATATCACATTCTAAATGATCATCATTGAGTAATGTCACAGTGATGCTTTCATATAACTTGTCTTTGCAAATCAAGACTGATTTTGTAAATGACATTCCATTTTGTTTTGTTTGGACTTGTGCAATACTTAGATATTGTCACTTCTGATTGCTGTATTATGGAATAATTCTCACAACCCTAAAAGAACCTTTTCTTTTTTTTAAAATTATAATAGGAGGGGTTGCTGGGTGAGGCAGGAATAATAAAATAATTGACAAATATATGTAGATGAGGTCAATGCAGTGTAAAAATGAAAGTTAGAGCAGACATTATGGACATGTTTCATTTTCCTGGAACCCAGCCTGATGGATAGCTCCTAAACTCACTTCTTGACATCTTGGCAGGAGTCACGCAGCTGGTTGGTAAGGGAATCCCTAACCTGCTTTGTGGGGCTGCTGTTTGAGGTTAGGGAGCCTAAGGAAACAGTAGGCTTGGATACAAAGAGGAGTGTGTTTCTTTAAAAATTTCTGTGGGCTGTTGCAGTTGACATAGTCCTTTGATCTATGGAGGCAGTAGCAAATAGATCAAAGTGAGCCATCTTACCCTGTTAGAGACCAAATGGCATTTGTGCTTTGGAATTGTCATTTTTGTCATCCTGTCTGGTTCAATATGAGTGTTTGTGTGGACTGGTAATTAAGATGTATTGTAATTAGTTTCCACAGATGGGGAGAAGGAATTAAGGCTTAACCACTGAGAGAAACATGATTCACTCTTAGCAGGAGCAATGCAATGCCAAATCTTTCTGTCTGAAAAGGGAGGCAACTAAGGGCTATTTTACATAAGATTTTGGGAAGAGGGATCATTAAGAACACAGATTACCAGAAACACTTCAATCTTAGGAAAGTTTCCATTGTCCTCCCTGTCATATTGTCTTTAATGTTTTTTAAAATATATTTTTGTAGAATGAGTTTTTTCATTGTGCAAAATTTGACTAATAGTCTATAATGTTAATTATGTCACGCAGACATATCTTTAAGATGGATTGGATAGCTCTTTTCAAACTCTTGTCACTCCTTTGGAGAATATGTCAAATCTAAGAGTCTAAAAGAACATTTAAAAAAAATCTAAAAGTATTATTGTTGTTTTTTATGTTTTCTCCATTTGAAGATAGCAAGTCAATTGATCAGTAAACATTTATTAAATGACTATGATGTGCCAAGCTAAGCTTGTGCAAGGTACTGGGAGCTACAAAGAAAGGCAAATAATGTCTCTGTTCTCAAGGAGTTCAGAGTCTAATAGGGGAGGTAACTGTGTACAAATGAAAGCAACTATGTACAAACAAGCATATAAGGGGCAAATCTGAAATAATCAGCAGAAGGAATGCACTAGAATTAAGGGAGTTCAGAAAATGCTTTTTGAGAAAAGGTGAATTTTAGCTGGGGCTTGAAGGAAGCCAGAGAAACAAGGAACCATGAAGAGGCATTCCAGGTATAGGAGACAGTCAGTAAAACTGAGAGCTTAGGAGGATAGTAGAAAGACATACGTGGGCTTGAGTCATTGCTCTTTGGTCACTTTTTCCCTCATTTCAGGAGTCACTTCTTCTTCCTGAGTTTCTGTTTTACGTAATTTGGAAATGAGAATACTAGGTTCAACAAGCTGTTTTTGTAAGGATCAAATGAGATGGATATCAGAGTGTTTGAATGTATATAGTATGTAGTATTGGTGTGTCATTTAATTTTGCTTTAAACTATTTTCAAAATTATGTGATTTAATTTGTGCGGAATTTATTAATGGGTATAAGCATGACTGAAAAATATTCAAATTAGTTTATCCTCTAGTGCATTCTACTATGAGAACAGCATCACTCTCTCTCTCTCTCTCTCTCTCTCTCTCTCTCTCTCTCTCTCTCTCTCTCTCTCTCTCTCTTTTTCTCTCTTTCTCTCTTCTCACATTGATTTTCTTCCTTCCTCATGGATATTTTTCTAATGAGGATCCTTAAAGGCCTCCATTGTTACTTGTTTTACAAACCAAAGGGATCGATTCTAATTTTTTCTCAGCAATCCAATGATTTTTACTTCTGACAGTATCACCCCTTGCCCCAGGTGTTTCACTGGCTCCCTATTACCTCTAGAATCAAATATAAACTCCTTTATTTGGCATCCTAAGCTCTTCATAACCTGGCCCTTTCCAGTCCTCTACCTTTCCAGTTGCCTCACTTTACTCCTATCCATATACTCTATGTATAGCTATACTGATCTGCTTGCTGTTCCTCTGCTAGCTCTCTATCTGTAAGTGGTTTAGCATTCTTTATAAATGAGCTTCTGGAATCCTGGTTGGTCATACATTGATTATAGACTGCTTATGTCTTTTGAAGTTGCTTATTTTCCTAGGGTTATTGTAATAATATAAATTGTTTTCCTGATTCTGCTCATTTTATCCTATATCAGTTCATAGAAATCTTTCAATTTCCATCACCTTATCTTTGTCCTCGCTATGCCCCCATTCATGAAATCCTTTGCCACCTCATATCTTTCTTTTGGTTTCCCTTGTTCCTTTAAATATCCAGCAAAAATTGTGGTATGACCATGTCATTTCTGTATTCAATAAATCCCAGTGGCCTCCTATTACCTTCTTTCTTTTAAAGCTCTTTATAACCTAGACTTAGACCATTTCTCAGTGACACTGACCTCCTTGCTGTTCCTTGCACAAAACAGACATTCATCTCATGGATTCTATGAAATTGTGTTTTTAGTTATGTCTGTTAATTCATATAGCACAATTTACTTATTTCCTAATTTTCTAAGAGGCCTACTGTCACCCCATCTTTCAACTAATAAGCATTTTCTCCTCTATTCCATTTCCTCTTTCCCACACTGAAAAAAAAAAAACAAAACAGAATTCTTATAGCAAAAATTCTTATAGTTAGGTGAAACAAATTCATCCATTGGCTAAAGGGACTCAAATATGCAAAACTCCATCTTATTCTGCTTATTTAGTCTGCTAGCTCTGTATCAGTAGGTAGTTAGCATCCTTTATCAATGAACTTCTGGAATCATGTTTGATCATTGCATTGATTATAGACCACTTATGTTTTTTGAAGATATTTATTTTCCTAGGGTTATTGTGATAATATAAATTGTTTTCCTGATTCTGCTCATTTTATCCTATATCAGTTCATAGAAGTATTCTCAGGTTTCTTTCAAAGGCACGCCCTAGATTTAAATCTTCCCTCCTTTAATATTCCCTTCAGTTTCAGGAAACTTTTGCTTATGATTATTCTTTTCTCAGTATTATCCTCCCTCTTAACTCCCCTTTATATCTTGATTTGTTTCCCGATTTTTTTACACCAAACTTTATTTTTTCTGTATAGTCAACCCTTCTTTGTTCACTTTAGATAAAAGTAAGGTTCATCTAATACCTGCTACTCCTAACTTCTTCCTCCATGTTTATATATTCTCATGTGCCATAATTATGAGAATAATAAAAATAGCAAACATTGATATATAGTGCTTTAAATTTTACACACAATTCTAGGAGGTAGTATTCTTATCCCATTTTACAGGTGAGGAAATTGAGGCCCAGAGAGGTTAAGTGACTTGCACACAGTCACACAGGTATTAAGTGTCCGAGGCTACATTTGAACTCATGACTTCCTGACACCAGGTTCAATGTTCTGAAGAAATAGCTAGTTGTACCCATATTTCTTTTTTCTAGACTAGTTTATATTTCCCTTTACTCTCTCTTTTCCTTCTTCCAATTCAGAACAGAACCAATTCATTCTCAGGTCCTTTGTTTTTGTTTTTCTTATTTAACTCTATTCAATACCTTTTGAAGACATTAAAATTTTGAGGGTACACTTGCTTCATCTCCTTCATTAGAAGCTTAGCACAAATCATCCTGTGGAACCTTTCAGTTCAAATAAATATCCCTTTCTCTTTCTCTGTGGACTCTTATATTTGTTTTTTAGTGTTCCTACTCAAGGCTAGTGTTTTCATCTGAAATACTTGAAAGAGTCCTTTATCCTATTAAAGGCTCATTCCTCCCCCATTCCCTAAGTAGGATTATAGTCACCATTGCAACCTATCTCATTTGTTTTTTGGAATATTGTATTCCAAGATCTCTTATTGTTTATATTAGAAAATGCCAGGTCTCATGGGATTCTAAATATAGTTTTCTTTGATTTTGAACTCTGGATTTTGGCTATGACATTCCTAGGATTTTTCCTTGGGGTGTTTCTTTCAAGAGGTGATCTGTGGATTCTTTCAGTATTTCTTTGCCCTCTCTAATACATATGGACAGTTTTCATTTGATTTCCTGAAATATAACATTAAGAGTTTTTTTGGGAGGTGGGTGGGTTCTTATCATGATTTTGAGGATATCAGATGATTCACAAGTTCTTTCTCTTTGACCTGTCAGGTATCTTATGTTTGTTTCATTGTTTGGTTTCACCTGGGTCATTCAGAACTCTGAATCTTCAGGAATCTTCATAGCTTCATATGACAATGTTAGGAACTCCAGAACCCTCAAATCTGAGCCTTCTGGGTTTGAGCTCTGTATAATGCTGCGCTAACCAGTTAGGCTGTCTGTTACTGCTCAACTAATACAGAGGCCTTCAGGGTCTCAATACTAGGATTTTTTTTTTTTAGAACAGCCCTCCACTTTTGTTTCCTCCCAACACAGAACCTTGTAGGCTATACTTGACCTATAGCCTATATATGAGCATGTGTATAGGTAGTAGTAGTCTCTCGGTAACCGAGTACGACGATTGTCTTTGTGCGTTTTCATCTATGGAGGATAGATGAGTGTGCACAAAGACACTTGTGCGTGAAGGAGATTTAAGTGGAAGAGTCGGTGCACAGAGACAGTCCCACTCTCTTGGCGTTGGAAGCCTGGGTCCAGTGGTATGAAAAGTCATTACACCTGGAGACTTCCTCAGCTGCACTGGATGGCCCTGTTGTCCTTTGTGCTCCAACACGCCCTAAGCACTCCACAGTGCTTTGCTGCATCGCCATCTCAGCCGTTGAACCTTATTGGTTTCTTCAGTCTGTTTGGCCAAAGCAGTCTTCACATGCTGGGTGAGCAAAGCCCTGGTTCACCAGGTGTATATATACATACATATATATATATATTCACATACCTACTTTTTTTTAAACCCTTTTTTTTAAACCCTTCCCTTCCATCTTAGAATCAATACTGGGTATTGGTTCTAAGGCAGAAGAGAGATAAGGGCTAGGCAATGACTTGTCCAGGGTCGCACAGCTAGGAAGTGTCTGAATCCAGATTTGAACCCAGGACCTCCCATCTCTGGATCTGACTCAATCCACTGAGCCACCCAGCTGCCCCACCTACTTTTTTTAAGAGATGTGGAAAGGTGAGCCTACAGCACTTGTAAAGGAGCATGCCAGAGGGGGCTGCTCCCCTCCCTCTCCCCACAGGTGCCTTAAGGTTAAGAAATTAAGTTACTTGCCTAAGGTTGTATTATCAAATAACTGGCAGAACTGTTACTTGTTTTTTATATACATACATACATACATACATATATATGTATATATATTTCATTGGCACTTATTGCATCTGTGATTCTCCTAATGCTGACTTTGCTAGCAAGACCCTCTCTTCTATTTCTCTTGGACTTCTGGCTGACTTTTTTTTTGGTATTCTGCGGTGGAATATATTGCTTCTTATAGTTTTTCCATTAGATTCCTAGATCTTTATTTGGTCTGTTGCTTTACCTCAGGGTTTTTCTGGAGTAGGTATGGAGGAACTAGGTAGCCTATCTTCAGTTCAGGCAGTCATCCTGGTAGGACATCTGAGAAACTCTTTTTTGAAAAATATAAATTAGCATTTTCTTTCTTTTAAAAAAAATCTTACCCTTTGTCCTTAGAATCACTACTAAGTATTGGACCCAAGGCAAAAGATTGGTAGGGAGTTACCCAGAGTCACACAGCTAGGAAATATGAGGTCAGATTTGAACCCATAACCTCCCATCTCTAGACCTGGCTTTCTATCCACTTTATCTAGTTGCCCCACATTAGCATTTTCTAGAGAGATTTTTTTTTCAAAATTTCACTATTTGTAGCAAATTTTTTTTCATGCTTTAGGTTGAAACCAAATAATTACCCAAGGTTCTTAATTACTTCCTATTATAGCATGACTAAATGAATGAAAAAACCTTAATAAGCACTTACTATGCGACTGGTAATTTGCTGGGTGTTGTGAATAAGGATAAAGACTAGAAACTGATTTCATTGAGATAGAGAATGCAGGAGTACAGAAACTCCTCTCTAACAATGCAAATCAGCACCTAAGCCACCATAAGGCTGTGCTTTGTCAGGATCACACTAGTATTTGGGGATGGAGAAGGTGATATTGAATTGTATCTCTACAGGCCACCCTGGAATACAGATAGAAAAAGGAAGAACATTTCTGTCTTTGAGAAACAAACGTAGCCTTATAATAAGGGAAGATAATGCACACAAGGGAGTTTTGGTGATCAGGAAAGTCAGAGAGATACAGAGGACAATTCACTGACCTGAGTTCTTTCCAGGAATGGTTGTATGGCATCGATTACCAGAGAGGGCAAGAGGTAGTTGATGGTAGCATGGCATGGCATGAAGAAAGCTAGTGAGTAGCAGCAAGATGAGTTTGGGTAAGGCTAGTTACGGTGAATGCTGATCAATAGAAAGCTCATTGTTTTAGACAATCCTCAGTTTCTTACACAACTAGTTTATAAAAGGTTACATTTTAACTTTTTGTAGCTATAATTTCCCTCTCTTCCTCCACCCCTCAATTCACTAAAAGTCAAAGGTATTATGTTGTTTTGCCCGTATTTTGCTGAATAGACTGACTAGGAAACTTGTTGCTCAGGAAAAAAAAAAGGCTCCTTCTATGCTACAGTTACGGTTTTTTTTTTTCTTATTCAGTATTATTTGGTTATAGTTCATCAGTGCCTTTCAGTTGTGAACACAATCAAAATTTCAATTAATCTTACATATATTGTTCCTTACCCTCCTCATGTGAAAATGGATTTCAGATTGCTCTGACAATGGGTGCACAGAAAGTACTAGCAATAGAAATATAAATTTATTCAAATAGTATACAGACACAACATGTAAAATCACAGAGCCACACTAAAAAAATCAGATTATGCTCCAAGTGTTTGTTGGGCTCTGGGTTTACATTCTACCTACTCCATTATGATGCATAATTGAGAGGGCTTGATTTTTCCCATCCATAGCTTTGTCTTTTCTTCTGGTGTGTGATTTTCCTATTTTGCTAAAGATAGGTCTTCTTTTCCTTTTCTAGGTGCAAAGCACTCTTATCAGCATGACTGGTATTTGATCAGTAACACTGGGACTTGGACTCACAGTTCAGCAGCGTTGGAGAGGAGACCTTTCTGTGCATCTCCTTAGCTACCATGGCGGCCCCCTCTGCTGTGGTGCCCTTCTCGGTGGTGTCACAGCCACAAGTGATTGAGGTAAGAAGCATAAGCCAAAATTTGACCAGGAAAGAATTTACCAGTCATTGCTGAACATTTGAAGAGGATTCCTGAAAACATGTGGCACGTTACTGGTTTTAAAAAATACCTCTTAAAATCTTCTTTTGAAATATATTTAAATTTTTTTCATTAAAAATAGTAGTTTATAAAAAAGATGCATTTAAGTCCAATAACCATAAAAATAATGAATAAATCAGCTTTCTAAGGTAGAGCTGCATTTAAGTATATTTAGAGAAACTTTGATTTTCTTTTTTAAAATAAGCTTTTACTGACATTTTGTGTTTCTTACATCACAACAATGTCTCGAGTATACTTTTTTTTAGGCAATTACCTTCCATTTTTAGAATTGATACTTGGTATTGGAGTGTCCAAGGTCACATACCTAGGAAGTGTCTGAGGTCAGATTTGAACCCTGGTCAGCCCAACTGCAGGCCTGGCTCTCTATCTACTGTGCCACTTTGCTGCCCTATATTTCATGTATCCTTTACCCCTCCTTCTCCCTGAGAACCATCCCATATAACAAATAGTATTTTTTTATTTTTAGAAAGGGAGGGAAACACAAGTGCTTGATACATTGAAAAAGTCCCACAACATAGACAAACCCTGCAACCTCCATGAAGTGGTAGATAGAAATGGCTTTTCATATTTTTTATTTGAGACCCAGTGGATATTTATAATTTTGTTTCATTTACTTTTTTTAAACCCTTACCTTCCTTCTTGGAATCAATACTGTGTATTGGTTCCAAGGCAGAAGAGTGGTAAGGGCTAGGCAATGGGGGTTAAGTGACTTGCCCAGGGTCACACAGCTGGGAAGTGTCTGAGGTCAGATTTGAATTTAGGACCTCCCATCTCTAGGCCTGGCTCTCAATCTACTGAGCTACCCAGATGCCCCCTGTTTCATTTACTTTTGATTTTTTTTTAAGTGTGTCATTCCTTCCATTTGCAGTGTTGTAGCTGCTTTGTATATTGTTTTGTTGGCTCTATTTACTTTACTCCATATCAGTTCATATAGATCTTTCCATGATTCTCTGTATTCATCACACACCATTTCTTATAGCACATTACATTCTTTGTTTAGCCATTCCCCAATTGATGGATGTCTGTTTTGTTTCCACTTCTTGCTATTACAAAATATACTGTTATAAATATTTTTTAATAGATGAAGACTTTTTCCTTATTGAAAGGGAAGCTTTGATTTTCAATGATCAGAATGCTTGGCAAATACTTTAACCTTAAACTCAAGTTGGCTTACTTAGTTACTACTTGAAAGGTAAGGGCAATTGTTATCTTTGCCTTGTATATTTGGGCTTCACCGGGATATATGAGGAATAGATGTGAACCTATTAAAAATTTCCTGGTCTTATATGTTCCTATTAGGCCAATTCATCTGTTTGCTGTACTTAGGAATTTCTTTTTATTTTCTTTCACTCTTGTAACAAATAAACCCTTTGGCCAACAAACAATTATTTTTTAAAGTATATTGAAGTTATAGAAAGATGCATCAGTAATAATTCAGAGAGTATACGTTGACCAAAGAAGTTTAATCCCATTTTTATTCAGATTTTTAGCCTGATTTTCCTACTTAACTTTCTTAGTTTTTTCATCTTTTTATCTATGCACATAGCTATATTCGTATAACTTAATTACTATTATTTTTGTGGGAACCTCTGCTTTCGTTAGTGTAGGGAACTTGTATCTTAGAACCTTTTTCCATTGATACAGACAGACATTTCTTTGCCTGGGAGGAGCTTTGCCCAAGGATCATATGGTTGATATGTATTAAAAGCAGGACTTATTATCTCCAAGCCTTGTTTTCCATCCAACATATTTCATTGCCTTTTAATTATTTTTATTATACAAGAAAAAAAAAAAACTCCTCAAACAAAACAAAATTAGTTTGAAGAATACAGCCAAGTTGGTAGATACTCTTAAAGTAAAAATACAAGACTATGGGATGATATTTAGAATTGAAAGGAACCTTAAAGGCTATCTAGCTTAACCCTCTCATTTTACAGATAAGGAAATAAGGAAACTGAGGTCCAGGATCTTATCACTAATGTCCCAGGGAGGATTTGAACCTTATTTTTTCTGACTGCAAATCCAGCATTGTAACTACTATTTGGTGTTGCCTCTCAAATATTTCTAACATGTAAATGAACTGAAATAATTTTTTTTCTGCACAGAATTTTATAGACTAGAGCTTTTTGGTTGGATTCTATAAAGCACATTTTCCCCCCTTAAAAACTCTTACTTTCTGTCTTATTAACAACTCAAGAGTAACAGGATAGACTGGAGAGGTCTAGGCAAATGGGATTATGAGATTTGCCCAGGGTCACACAGCTAGGAAGTTTCTGAGGTCAAATTTGAACCCAGGCCCTCCTGTCTCTAGACCTGGCTTTCTATCTATTGTACCACCTAGCTGCCCCTAGAGAACACATTTTTTAAAAAATGAGGATTTGGGGTAGAGGGATGACAACTCAATATATCCTATATGTTTACTCTTATTTGTTTTCTCCATTTTCAGTAGAGGGGAATATGAGAACCTTTGGTACTTTGAAACATTGCCTATAAATTCTAACACTAATTACTCAAAGCAGTATGTATCAAATTGTTATTGTTATTGAACATTTTTTAAAATGTGGGTTTCACATTTCAATCTGTTTGGTGCCAGAACTATATTATATGTAATTTTCTTTCTAGTAAAGGAATCTCTACCTCTTCAGCATTTAATTTACCTCTGGGGATCTGAGTCTTTTCTAGTATTTTCTTGTCCATAAAGTAGCAAAAGAGATTTGATGCTTTTTATCAAAGCCCAGTGCAGCTATTACTCTGTGAGAGATATTTTGAAATTTTTATGAAATGAGATTAGCCAATCTTGTTTGCAAAGGACATATGACCAAATATGCTACATACATCTTGATAGAAAGGCAGTAGACTAATATGAAGAATGTGTGGAACAGTGAAATGGCTCAGTGGATAAGAGTTGGCCCTGGAGTCAGAAAGACCTGATTTCAAATCTGGCCTCAGACTAGTTGTGTGACCCTGGGCACTTAACTTCTACCTTCATACACTGTTGAAGGATATGGCAAGCCACTCCAGTATCCTTGTCAAGAAAACCTCATGGACAGTATTGGTGTGTTGTGATCCATGAAGTCCCAAAGATTCATACAGTACTGAATCCTTTCCTTCCTTCCTTCCTTCCTTCCTTCCTTCCTTCCTTCCTTCCTTCCTTCCTTCCTTCCTTCCTTCCTTCCTTCCTTCCTTCCTTCCTTCCTTCCTTCCTTCCCTCCCTCCCTTTACTTTCCATCTTTTCCTTACCCAACTTCTTGATCATTAAAGTATTTTTAAAAATTATAATGTCTATTTTCTCTCATTCCTATCTACCACCTATTGGGGGAAAAATTCTTGCGAAATTACATAGTCAAGCAAAATATTCCTTCATTATTTGTATTCAGTAATAGATTTTTTTTTCATTCTGTGCATAATCTGCACTATTCTCTTTCTGTAAGGAGGTAGATAGTATATTTTCATTCATCTACTGAAAATCATGGATGGTCATCATATTGATATTATTTCTCTGTCCTGTTGTAAATATAAATGTTCAGTTCAGTCATATCTGTCTCTTTGTGATCCCATGAACCATAGTTATGCCAGGCCTTTCTATCCTCCATTATTTCTCAAAGCCTGCCCAAGTTCATATACATTGCTTCCATGATACTGCTCATCTCATCTTCTGCTGTCCCTTTCTCCATTTGCCTTTAATCCTTCCCTGCATCAGAGTTTTACCCAATGAGCCCTCATTTCCTTTTCTTGATTAGCCAGTGCTTTCTTTCTCACAGTTAGCGAGAAGCTATATGGATTAGCTTGCTAGACTTGGAGTCAGAAAGACATAGGTCCACGTCTCAGGAATACTAATGTTATGACCCTGAACAAGTTTCCTTTCTGAACCCGAGTTTCCTTATCTTTAAAGTGGAGTTAGATTTAGTGATCTCCCGACTCAATCTCAGTCTCAGTCATTAGATGCAAAATTACTCAATATCACTTAAAAAAAGAGAATAAATTATTTTTCTGGTAATGATCCATGGAAGGTGATGTTATTGAGGAGGTTTTTATACTTTACTCATGGGTTGTTGTTTTTTTTTTTTTTGGTTATACTTCAGGTTGAACAAGCATGGACTCATAGAGAGCATGACGTTAAAAAGGATAGAAAATCATGTAACAGCAACAACAACAACAAAAAGCTTTGTTTTTGTTTGGCTGGCTGATTTGTTACTTTGTATGTTTTATAACAAAGAGCATTTTTTTTTTGGCCAAGGCCACCTAGTGCTAGATATAAATTAATTAATAAAAGTAAATAGCCTGAATTGTTCTAAACAGTCATAGAAAAGAAAGCATCCATTGTCCTCCTTCTCTGCTTGCAATTCACTTGCTAAAAGATATGCCTTATACTTTGAAACTTAGCAGGCTTCACTGTCCTAATTTACACTCTTTCCTAGATTCTAAAGGGTTTCCAAAATTCCCATGGTGAGAAAGCATCTTGGGTTTCTGAAAATTAGATTAAGTGCACTTGGTAGACTTTGACATTAGCTGCCCACATAAAAGTCCCTGCAATAGTAGTGGCAAAAGCTTTGTGTGTAAAGTTGACACCAGATTCCACTTGTTGGACCCAGTTATGAGAGATACTTCAGAATTATGTTGTGTTCATTTCATCAAACAAATAAACCTTGAAGATAATTTTTTTAGCATAAGAATCTTAGCTGGCAACATCTTCTCCAAGGCAAATCAACACTCAATTAATCCAGTTATGATTTAGCTGGTTGCTATGAGCAGTCTTTTGGAATAATCAGTGACAGATGACATATTCCATTTTTATTTTTTGCTAAAAACTTTTTGTTGATCAATACCTGATTTAAAAAATCTGTCACAATTTCTTTCAGTTCTATACAGTCCTTGGTCTTTAGTCTTGGTCTTCTAGTGATGAGTCCTAGACATCTACTTCTCTCTGCTAACAGTTGAGCACATTCATTAGTAAACTTATATTTAAAGACATTTAATACTTCAATATGAGCGATGCATTCATTGTGCTAGGAATTGATGGAGACATGAAGAGAAGGAAGATAAGCACCTTCATGAAAGGCACCCCATAATTGTGTGCTGAAGGTGTTAAAGAAAAACCATTACTTTCAGTCTTAGAACTAATATGAAGTATCAGTTCCAAAGCAGAAGAGCAGTTAAGGGCCAGGTAATTGGTGTTAAGTGGCTTGCCTAGAGCCCCATACCTAGGAAGTATCTGAGTTCAGATTTGAACCCAGGTCCTCTCATCTTCAGGCCTGACTCTCTATCTACTTAGCCACCTGCTACCCTGTGCCTGAAGTATTGAGAGATATCTAGATGTTCTTTTTAGCTGTTGATAACTGATCCGCTCCCCAAATTTCAAATTTTATGTTGAAAAACAATCTTTATTAAGTACTCTCCACCAACTACTTGAATACAAGGATGAATTAAGATGTGTTCCCTGCTCTCAAGGACCTGCTCACAGATTAGAGCCAGGGGCATTTGGATAAGTGAAAACGTACTGGGAAAAAAACAGAAAGTACTAAGAAGTTCAGCTTGAAATTGCACAGTATTATACATAGTCCCAGGAGAGGAATGGGTTATGATAGGAAAATCTTATACAAGGTAACTTTTACTCTGGTTTGGCATATAGTTTGTAGCTCATTGTGCATCAGGTCCACTAAAACTCAGCATCAGTGTCAATGTCAGTAGATAGTAAGGTGTTTCTCTGTGTACCCTAAATATTGTTACATGAGTGAATCATGGTACAGAGAGTTTCTTACTATTCATGGGATCATGGGTCTAGAGGAGGAAGGGGCTTTAGAGGTACTTTTTCATTTTATAGATAAAGAAACTGAGATCCAGGAAGGTTTTTTGACTTTACTTGGGTCATTTGTAGAACGTATGAGGTGAGATTTAATCCCAGAGCTCATTTCCACTTTCTAATGCTCTTGTGTGAACTTTTATTTCAAGGATCTGATTTAGATTATAGCATTCTGCTCTCAAGTCTTTAGCCTGAGCTCTGATGAGTACTTTCTAAAAGTTGCCCAGTCTATAGTTTTTTCATGGGACACCACCATTTTATTAATGAGATAGCAGGGGCAGCTAGGTAGCATAATGTCATGCTGGGAGTTGGGAGAATCTGGGTTCAACACTGGCCTCAGACATTTCCTAGTCATGTGACCTGAAAAGTCATTTAACCCTGTTTGCCTCACCCTTACCCTTTTGTCTTAGAGTGTTACTAAGACAGAAAATAGGAATTTTCTGAAAGATAGCACCAATACATTGGGATTCCACTCCAGAAAACATACCAACTTAAAAAAAATAAACAAACCCTTTACATTCTGTTTTGGAATCAATATCAAATATTGATTCCAAGGTAGAAGAGTGGTAAGGAATAGGCAATTGGGGTTAAATGTCACACTGCAAGGAAGTTTCTGAGGTCACATTTGACTCCAGAACCTCCCAAATCCAAGTCTGGCCCTTATCTACTGAGCCACCTAGCTGTGCCCCCTTCTTTCCCCCCATACATCAACTTTTAACAAGATATCCTGGTTTTAAAAGATTGAAAGCTGATTTGGGGAGCAAGTACTTTTGGAAGAAGATAGTGGACATTCACATTAGAAGACAGCCATCATTTCAAGCATTAGCCCTCTTCCTTATTTTGAGTGGTGAAAGAACATTGAATTAGAACTTAGGAGACCTAGATTCTGCTTTCAAATCTGCCTCAGATTGGCTCCATGACCTTGAATACAGTTATTTCAGAAGTTTATTTTATAAAATAAATAGATTAGACAAAACTCTTTAGGGTTCTTCAAGTTCTAAATATCTGTAACCTCCATTCCTCTTCTCCTTTTGTCCCATAACTCCTTTTTCTTTGTCAGGTTATGCTAGCAGATAAATTTAAGCTTTAATATGTAAATGTAAAATAAAAATGTAGACAAGATTAACCTATTAACAGACACTATGAGACAAATGTAGTGCACATATCAAATAATTAAAAGTATTTTAAAACATTTATTGAATGTTCTGTGTATCAGGAATATCCATTAGAAGTGAATATCTGAAAGTCATCACAATATGATAAAGATGAAGGAAGCCATCTGCTTTTTCATGACTGATTGTAAAAATTATTAAATGTGTAAGTGCAATGTCCAGGAAATACTTTGTCTTTAGACTAAAGGAGCTAATTTTTATATGAAACATTCTCCAATTGGCATAAAATGAACATGTTCCTTTAGCAGACTTTCTTCTGACTGCCGTGATTGATCCTCTTCTGGTGGGGATCCTGGATTTGGAGGACAAATTTCTGTTACCTTTACATGTAGGATTTGCATTTGCTAGGTTTTTTGTGATGGATCAAAAGATTTGTCAAAGAAAAGTAAACTTAAACCAGTGTTATTTGTATGTGGAAAAGTACAGAATAGTTCCAGGAAAAAAAATGTTTGCAGAGGTAAACACCAAGTTGTCTAATTTATTCCATTTTAGACCCTGTTTTCTACTAAATCCTAAAAGCCTTACATCAGCTAACAGTATAATTCAAAGTAACATTTTGCTTACTAGTAAAGGTTAACCCATCATTTCCCCCCTTATTCCTTTGCTTTTATGAACGTGGAGCAAAATTTGAAGGAATAATCTATTTTTGGACCAAAGGGTGGGGTTTTGAATGTCATAAGACAAAACTATAATGATGTCAGCCACAAATGAGACCTTTTTCATTTCTTTTTTATTTATAGTATAAAGTTTCTAATTGCTTTATTTCTTTAATGATCAGTGAAACTTTCTCCTTTCAATGCCCCCAACCCATTTCTTAAAAGTTGTATGACTTCCTTTCCCCTGACTATTTTTATTTTCTTTGCAGTAATCTTACAGTGACCAAATACTATGAAAGGTCTGTGCCCTATTGGTCTTACACGCCATCTGTGGAGGTGGTAATCATAGCTTCCAATAGGATTTCTGTCTTTTGTGGATTATACCTTGCTGTAATAAGACTGTCTTATTCTCCATTGACCTTCATTTGATGCATGATCACTCTGCTACTTGCTTATTATGTAGAGGCACCTAAGAACCTCTCTTAAATTATAGTGCTAAAATTGTTCAGTTAGAAAGTTACTTTCACAAATAAGTGCATGTGCTATTTGTGAATTTCTGTACCCATACCCTGATATTTAAGCCATATCCTAAAAAAGAAAGGCATCAGAAATATGTTACTTAGTGGAATTTATAGAATAAGGTATTTCCACATTAAAGAGCATCAAAAAGAACTCCAGAGTCTTAGATCTGAAAGGGAACTTAGGTTACTTAGACTCTGAGTTCCTAGCCTGGAGTCTCTGAACTTTTTTTGATAATCCAATGTATATTATTTTAGTCATTCAAAAAACATAATTCTGAGAAAGGGATCCATGACCCAAAGGTAATTGAGAAGGTCTCTTACACCAACATTATTTAACCTTTACCTTCCATCTTAGAACCAATTCTGTGTATTGATTCCACAGTAGAAGAATGGTAAGGGCTAGGAAATGGGGGTTAAGCAACTTGCCCAGCAACTTAGCTCACACAGCTAAGAAGTGGCTGAGGACAGACACTTGCTTTTTGAACCCAGGATCTTACTCTCAATCTACTGAGCCACCTAGCTCTGCCCTAGGCCAGCTTCCTTATTTTACTGAAAAAGATACCGAAGTTCAGACAATGGCCAGATCATAGGGTTGGGTCCAGAACTCATGTCTCTCAAAATCACATTTCTGTGCCTTTTCAAAAACATCAAATTGAAAATTACAGAATTGTCAAACTTATGACCTCAAACTAAAACTTTATTAGCTTTTAGTATATCCTGTTTCATATTGTCTGGGAAGGGGGGGGGGGTTCTCACCAAACATCTTTTTTCTTTCCTTTTCTCTTTAAAAATTTTTGTCTTTTAATTAACATACAAGTGTGCCTTTTTTCTCTCACCAACCACTCCATTGAAAAACAAAAACAACTACAATAGAAAGAAATTAAACCTTTAAATATATATCATTATGCAAAACAGATTCTTGCCTTGGCTATATAGTATGTCCTTCATCTTTGCTCTTTTGGAATCATAACTGGCCATTGTATCTATAAAAGTTCTCCTTTTCTTTCTCAAAATTTCTTTGTAGTGTACCTTCACGTTAAGAGTTTCCCTAGGAACATCAGAATTTGGCTTATGTTGAATGAAAAAATGAAATGGATTTTGAGTTCTTAAATTACTCAGTTAATAAAACATTGAGAGGGCAGCAGTGGATTGGCTCAATGGATTGAGAGTGAGGCCCAGAGATAGGCGGTCTTGGGTTCAAATTTGACCTAAGATACTTCCTAGCTGTGTGATCCTAGGTAAGTCACTTAACACCCATTGCCTGACCCTCACTGCTCTTTTGTCGTGGTACTAATACAGAGTATTGATTCTAAGACAAAAGGTAAAGGTTAAAAAAAAAAAACAAAAAACAAAGCATAGTGCAGGCATTATTTAGCTTGATTTCTAAAATTAAAAAGGAAGAAAAAGGAACAAGCATTTAAGAGGCCTCTACTGTGTTCCAGACACTGTGCTAAACTAAGCTTTACAAATATGATCTTATTTTATCCTTACAACAACTTTATTGTTATCTGTAGTTTATAGCAGAGGAAATGTAGGCAGATAGGGGTTTAGTGACTTGTTCAAGACCACACAGAAGTAAGTATGTGTGACTGGATTTGAACTCAGGTCACCCTGACTCTATACCCAGTGTTCTATCTCCTAGCTGCCTGAAAGGACTCATACCTGAGCTTATAAGAGTCAAAGCAACTCTCTTTTCCTTTCTGGTAGGCTTTTATTTCCCTTTGGGAATCTGTACAATTCTCCAGACTTATAATACTATTCTGGGATTAGAAAAGGGAACAGTATTTCAGGGTTATTTTAGAGTTTTCTCCTGTCCTTGTACCTTAACTTTATTTACAGTAGTAGTGAAAGGGAGACAAGATTCAGATTTGTTTCTCTCTTTACTGCCTCTGAATAATACTATCCCTCAGTTATGGCTCCCACTTGATCCTAAAATTGATCATCTCTCTGGAAAACTCGATTTAGGAATTCTTTTACCAGACATGATTACCTGGATTACAAGGTTTCCCTAGAGAGGCTCTGTGGCTACTCAGGCTTTTCTCCAGAAAGCCATTTTCTCATTTATGCATTTGAAGGGCTTTTTATCCATTCGAACATTCAGACAGTGTTCTCTGGGCTGCTGAACCCAAGCACTCCTGGATCAAAACCAATTCCAAGGGTGTTGCCCCGGTGCATGAAATGTCTATGAATTAGTTACCTTTAAGGTAAGCTGATCCAGGTCAAGGCAAGAAATTCACATCATATCAAGAGGGCATCATGAATATCAGAACAGATGTGTCAAAGGACTCATCAGTGAGGGCTCTGATGGCTCATGTTAAGGGGTAGACACATTACATAAGGCTTAAAGGCAAACATGTTACATTTGCTACTTGGAAATGATGCTATTTTTGAGCAATGGTACTATCAGAATGAGGAAAATGAAAATATTAGAGTTAAGGGAAATGAGAAGTCATTTTCTCCCACAGTAACGAGACATGGGTCAATTTTTAGAAGAAAAGGAAAAAGGAAAATTGAGTGATAAGAACCCAAGTAACTATTATTTTCTATACTGAATATCAAGGTTTGGTGATAAAAGTTGTATTCTCTTTTAAGCCAGGAAAAACTCAGGAATTCCTCTGGTGGGAATAATATTTCCCTATTTACCACTAAATGAATGTCATTCAGGGACATTTTGTGGATTTGGCCAAGTCAAAAAAGACTCACTAGCCCTGAGCTTTAAAGATAGATCTCTTTTTAATAGGTACAAACTTAATGAAATATTTAGTCAATCACAGAATGAGGAGTCACAGGAAATAATTAAATGATCTTAGAATTCTTGTTTTCTTATATTAAAAAGAAAGCAACCACAACCTGACCATCCAGGTAGGGGGAGAGAGGGAAGAGGGAGAAGAGGAGAAATAGGGAGAGAGAAAACTGTTACTTTTTTGGGGGGGGTACTTTTCTGAAATACTAGCAGGAACTGTTTCTCTTTTGTGATCTGAAATTGATCTCAGAAACATACTAGCCACGTGACCCTGAGCAAGTCACTAAACTCTGTTTGCCTCAGTTTTCTTATCTATAAAATGATCTGGAAGATGTGGCAAACTACTCCAGTAACTTTGCTAAGGAAAACCCCAAAAGGAGTCATGAAGACTCAGACACAACTGAAATGATTGAATGACATAATCCATTAAGGAGCCCATTTATAAAATGTAGATAAATTGCCTAAAAAAGCCTACAACCTCAAATAATTATCTTCACAATGCTAAGACTTTGTAGATATACTTGAAAACTACTGTGAGTGGAGAGTGGAAAAAATGACAAATGGCAAGAGATAAGCAGATGTTGCCCCCCTTTAAAAAAAAAGCAAAAATCTAGATAAAGAAAAGGAACAGATTAGTGCATTTGTTGATCATCAGGAAAATTCTAGAATTTATGATTAAAACAGTAAAGATTTGGAAAGGTCATCAAGAGCTGGCATGAATTTAGTAAGTCATCCTGTATCAATCTTTTAATTTTTTTTTTACAATAGAATTCAGGAAAATGCAGTATGTTTAATACATTTGCATTTTAGGAAGGTATTTGATGGTACTATAGTCTTTCATGGTATAATAACTAAGTATATTTTTATTTAGTTCATACGTATTCCAAGAGAATATTTTTTAAAGGAAAATATCATGTTACAATAGAATTAACATGGGACTTAAAGAAGCCAGACCAGGCTAATTTTGTTGTTGGGTCATTTCAGTCATGTCTGATTCTTTGTGATTCTATTTCAGATTTTCTTGGCAGAGACAGTTGAGTGGTTTTGTCATTTCCTTCTCTAACTCACTTTATAGATGAAAAGATTGAGGGCAAAGGGATGAGTGACTTGCCTAGGGTCACACAGCAAGCAATTATCTGAGGCCACATTTGAATTCAGGAAGATGAATCTTGCTGGTTCCAAGCCCAGTGTCCTATCCATTGTGCCAGCTAGCTGCCCTGATATCCTAGACAAATCTAGAAGTCCTGAATTTGAATCCCCACTTTGCCACCAATTTATACTGTCCTTAAACTCTGAACTTCCATTACCTAATCTGTAAAATGGAGATGATGATATTTGAATTACCAATCTTCTGAGTATTTGTAAGGAAATAACTTTATAAAATCTAGATTTATACAACATATTAATAACAAAAACAGCAATGGATTATAATGTTGGAGAAAGGTCTTCTATAATCTGCCTATTTATATCAACCTATGTCAGTGACTTAGATGAAGATATCAGTTCTGCCCCTAAGGAGCTGATGCTCTATTGGGAGAATAAAATATGTATATTAACAAGTTGGAAGAACAAGTAGTACTGAGGGGAATCAGGGAAAGTTTTATAGAGGTGATGGTAGACAAGTTTGATCTTAAAAGTAAGATGAGAATTCAAAAGTATAGGTAAGGAACATGCTGTTTCTAGCCTTGGAAGGAGAGGGCAGGAACCAGGCAGTAATCAAAAGGAGCAGTTTGAACTATGACTGAAAAAGTAGTTTTTCAGGTTGCAGAGGACTTTAAATACGAGGTATAAGAGTTTCAATTTGTACTTAGAGGCAGTAGAGAGCCACTGGCGATTTTTGAGCAAAAAGAGAAAAGGTTTGGACTTTGTGCTTTCTTTCCTAAGATTATCTTGGTCACTGGGAGGATGATTACTTGGAGAAGGGAGAAAATGGAAGTAAGAAGCCTGTTGTCATTTAGCCATTTCAGTCCTGTCAGACTCTTTATGAACCCATTTGTAGTTTTCTTGGCAAAAATACTGTAATGGTTTGTTATTGCCTTCTCCAGCTCATTTTATAAACGAGAAAATTAAGTCAAACAGGGTTACATGACTTGCTCAATCTGAGGCATCACAAAACATATAGCAAATACAAATTCAACATATAAAGCTTTCAATAGTCATATGAAAGAAAAATGTCCCAAAGCACTAATAATTAGGGAAATGAAAAATAAAACCTATCCTTTTGGCAAATATGATAAAAAAATGAAGTGACACTTTTGGTAGAATCATGAGGTATGCTGGCTATTCTGGAAGACAATTTATTGGTGTGTCTAGAACAGCATTGGTTAGAGACTGAATGCTGAAACTGCACCTTCAAGATGTCTGTTAACCCTCCCCCCCCCCCACTTTACCCCCAGACAACAGAGGAAGGAAGTGCTCGAATTGGTCTGCTGGTCAGAGGGGTGGGAAAGTTGTTCTCAGGCATGGTGTAGAGGGCAGCTGGAGCAGCCTCCTCTGGCACACCAGAGCGCACTTGCCATGTCTTCTCCAAAATGGCTCTAGGAAGTCATTACACTGCATATTCTTTGACCTAGAGATTAAAGAAAGAGAAAAGGAGCCCATATGTACAAAAATATTTATAACATCTCTGATTACTCATCTATAAAATGAGAAGTTCCTTCCATGTAAATATCTACAATACTATATGAATTTTAGCTATTATTTTTATTTTATTTATTTATTATTTTTATCAGGACTATTATAATTTGTAATTTTCATATTTTCATATTCAACCTTATAATTTGTAGTTTTCATAACATGACACATTAATTTGTGTTTGGCTTTTAAATTGAGCCCTGGTGAGGAATTGCAATTTTCTTTTCTCATTGTTGCCTTCCCATTTCATTTCTTCATGTATTCTAATTCAGCATTGACCATTTTCTCTTTTTCGTCAATTGGACTCCATATTATAAGAGGAAACTTGAGAGTTCTAGTCCAGTTTCCTTATTTTATAGATAAACTGCCCCTTATTGTGTACCTTTGGGCTTCTCTTCTGTATAGGGACAAGAACTCTGTCTCTTGGTCATCTCACAAGAATTAATCATTCCTACATGATTTAGAATGGAACTTTGAGCTTGGGTCATTTGTTGACCTTTTTATTTGCTTGATAAAAGCTTAGAATCTTGAAGGATTCCCTCCCTACACCTTCCCCACCCCCATCCCTTCTCTTGAATGGGGCACTATCCATAATACTGAAACTTCAATAGAGGTAGTCCTAACTATAGCTATAAGCTCTTATGTCTGGTTCTTTCTTCCTCTGAGAGTAAGAACCCTCTTCCCAAATATTAAATGCCCCTGGGGCCCATATTTAAATGTTCTTGTGTCAAGAGTTAATCATTTGTTCATGATTTAAAATGGAACTTTGAGCTTGGGTCATTTGTTCCCCTTTTCACATGTCTCAATAAAATCCTAGAGGATGCCCTCCTTGCTCTCCTCCCCATCCCATCCCTAGTCCCATTGCCCCTTTTGTACATTGCAAAGATGTTCTTTAGCAGTTTGGGCCAAACAACTCTTGTTTTGCCTTTTTTTTGAAATTGCATGATAGCTTGGGGTAATCTTTGGGATATCTGGAACATCTATTCCACTGCTCTGACAAACAAATCTTTTCCCCATTTGAATATAGGTAGAAGTGATGAACTGGAAGCATTCGTGGCTTTTTATGTATTTGTTTTTTTTAATTCAAGAGATAATTTACTAAGTGTTTACTAGTGGAAGTCCGAGGGGAATGCAAAGGAACAAGTGTCCTCTTGGGAGCTAAGTCTGCACACAAGTGAGTTTAATACAAATCAGGCAGTCAGAACAAAGGGGCTCACTTGACCCTCGGGACACATTATCTGACCTGCATTTATTTCTGAGGGGTACGGTATTCTTTATTCCACTTATTTCAGAGATTTTTACTACTTCTTGAATTAGGGAATGAATTTCTCAGTGACCCTTTTCCTTCTTTCTTCCCTTCCCCTTCTTTTCTTTCTTTCTTGCAAGTGAAGAAGAAAAGAGTCCCTTTTTCTTGGCAGACTGTTGGAATAGGCTCAGTATTTTAGTATTAAAGCCCTAGTCTTGTTTGCTTTGGCATCCTGCAGTTCAATAGAGTAGTGAGTACTTTTTGGCCTGTGACCCTCGATTACATGGTTTGTCACAGTGGGAAGAGTTAATCAGCTGCCAGCTCCCCTGTTTGAACTTTATTAGTGATTTGCCCTGATTACTATCCCAGCTGTGTTATGCTGGTGGTAACCTTGACCCCAGCCTTGCAAACAGCCAGGGAGAGTAACAGGTTATATGAGGCTAGTGGGAAGAGTAGTGGTTTTATGTATTCCCCTATCTGTATATATCCTTGATGGAAGGTAAACTATTAGGACTTTTCTATATTTGTTTTCAGGGCATGAAGGAATTGCCCTTTTCTCTCATTAAAAACAAATATTTTTTTTTATGAGAGATACACGTAAACTTTTTTTAGTGTGGATTGATAATGCTGTTTTGGCCAATTGGCTAATTCAGTACAACCAAACTTTATTAAGTAGCTTCTGTGTTTAAAACTTTTCAAAGTCCTGGGGATATGACATTGAAACTAGAGCTAGTTCCTATCTCCAAGGAACTACTTATCAACTAATAAGTGATAGGGCAGCTACGAAAATTAGAAATAGGATGCTAGGTAAGGTATGATAGCGCCAAAGTGGGAAACAGTCAACCATTAAGCATTTAAGTGCCTACTAGGTACCAAGTACTGCAGCAGGCCTTGGACAAAATGTTCTAAGAAAACTTGTAGAGAAAGAGATCATAGGAGGATCATATATGAAAATAGGGGATTAGACTAGATGATCTGAATTCTCTTCTAGCTCTAAACCCTGTTGTGGATGGGAGTGTGATTCTTAAGAGAAGGTTTCCTGGAAGAAGTGGCATCTCTCTTAGGACTTAACTGAGGAGAAGAATATTAAGAAAATAATCTAGGCATGAGAGATGACTCATATGAACTAAAGTGAAAGATTAGTGGCCAAACAAGATTGGAAAATAGGTTAAACCTATCAGAAGTACAAAGAGATTCACAAAGAGAAGTTGGACCTGGATGCCAAGCCAAAGGTTTAATTTTATCCTCTAAGCAAAAGGGAATATTTAAAAAAAAAAAAACAGTCCAGGTAAGAGGAGATAAGAATCTGATACAGAACAATGGCTGTGTGAATAGAAGGAGCTGGGGCACTACCCCCTGGAGCCCCACACCCTTCCAGATCGCTCTACAGGCAGAATAATCTCTCTCCCTGAATACTTTTATACTACTATATTTAATCTCTCCTTTGTAATTTTCCTGTTGTAATTTGCAGTATATGTTATAGTTGTTACATGTCTTACTACTCATAAGGGTTTATAAGCTTCTCAGAGCATTATTTCTTCTTTTTCTTTTCTGATGCCTAGTATGTGCCAAGAGCAGTCCTCTTTAATCTTAGTACCTGCCCTTGAAGTGGATAGAATGCTGGATCTGGAGTCAGGAAGATCTAGGTTCAAATCCAGTTTCAGACACTTACTAGCTGTGTGACCTGGGAAAGTCATTTAATCCTGTTTGCTTCAGTTTCCTTCTTTATAAAATGAACTGGAGAAGGAAATGGCAAACTCCTCCAGTATCTTTGCCAAGAAAACTCCAAATGGAGTCATGAAGAGTCAGACATGACTGAAACAAATTAATGACAACAACAAAAAGCCTGTGCTTTATACATAAAATAGGAGTAAGGACTAGACCTCATTAATGTAGGGAATTCTGGCTGATTGCATTCCTGGCATAGGTGTCAAAACCCCATGAATGTGTTCTGAACTAGAATAAAATGTAATTGTGAAATGTTTAACAAAATAAATGCAACAGAGATAATATTAATTTGTGGCTTTCTACTGACCCACAGGAATGTGTTTTTAGTTGATTTTGATATGACTTATTTAGAACACTGAGAAATGAAATGAATTGTCTAGGATTACACAGACAAAGTTATATCTAGGGGCTTGACCTGAATCCAGGTTTTCCTAGCTCCAGTAGTCTCAATGCCATCCTACTGTAATATATACAAAAGGATTAGAGATTAGACCTGTGATCCAATCTCTTCCTTCCCCTCCTTTTCCCTGCCCTTCTTTTCTTTTCCTTTTCTCCCTTTCCTTCTCTGTCAGATTTGAACCCAGATCCATCTGATTCCAGGCCTGGCTCTCTGTGCTACTTAGTACCCCAGCTTATATTAAAATTTTACATCTAAACTTAGAATTTTCAGTCCTCCGTGGACTAGCTCCCCAAAACCCACCTCGTATGATCCTGGGCAACTCGCTTAATGTATTTGCTCCAGTTTCCTCAACTGTAAAATGGAGATGATAATAACCCTTACCTCACAGTGTTGTCCTGAGGAATAAATGAGGTAATCTTTGTAAAGCACTCACACTGTACCTGAGACAATAGCAGCCTAATGAAGGCTTGCTCCCTTCCCTCTTCTCCATCTTTTTATTTGCAACCTAGCCCACAGCTCCCTTACTCTAGCCAGACGGCTCTTTCATTTCAAGTCTATGTATCTTTGCTCATGTATCTGTGATGCACTCTGGCTTCTCAATTCAAATTGTTATCTGTCCTTTCTTTAAAATCTGATTGGTGTATTCCACATAGCCTTCCTAGTCTATTTCTATCTAGCACTGACAACTACTTTACATGGCTTCTGTTCTTAGGTAGAAGGTTTGGTATCATTTTGTATAACATACTTGTTTTTGTCATTCTGTGGTTTAGCACATGTATATATTGTTTCTTTGAATGATTGTAAGTATTTCAGACCTCTTCTGATTATGCATTGCCCATAGAGTCTATTATAGGGCTATAAACACAATCGATTTTGCCTTAATTCTTCTAGCATTGAAGACCTTTTAGTTTCTTTCAAAAATGCTGTAAACCATTTAGCATCTGCCTAACGTTAATTAGCATTCTCCAGTGCTTAATATTTGCATAACCAGGAAAGTTATTGTTTATAAATATCTCTCAACCACTATTTATTGAACACCTATCAGGATATAAGGTTTCATGAAGGATAAACATAAAAATGTCCTCAAAGCATTTATAGTCTACATGATAATACTGAAGCATAAAAAAATAGATTTGAACTAATTATTTTAACCTTTAAAATGTCTTGAAATAAATTCTTTCTATTGCATGTAATAATACATGTAAATACATTATATTGCATCATGAATATATTTTGCTTTCTAGAGAGTTATAGTTCTGCTTGTCCTTCAAAAGCTTCATTATATATCTTGTAAAGATTATACATATCTTTACATATGTGTATACACATATATATGTATGTTTATCAATCTATTTGTCTTATTAAAGATGTTATCTAAAGTCTGAGCCATCCCATTTCATAACTTGGCTAATGGACATTTGTTTGATACTAGGAAATCTTTGAGGTTAGCGAGTGCTGGCCACAGGAATTTTAAGCACACATTAGGCACTTGCTATGCTCTTTGGACTGTTGTGATATCTTTGATAGTTTAGAGCCTACAATTCTGTATAGGATATTGCTCTCCAGGATGCTTATTTGTACCTAGATGTCAGTCAGAGAATCACATGAAATAGCCATGCCAAAAATAGGACTACATGTTACATATGTAGATCAACTATGGATTGAGTTTCTTTAAACAGACTTTAAGTATTTATTTTTTCCCCCCAAGTCTAGTAGGCTAATTGCCTCATTTTGTGAACTGATGTATTTTTAAGCAAGATTTCTCCATCTGCCATGTGGCATTTCCAACAGGCTTCCATGAAATTTGACCACAAAGCTCAAACCTTGTTTCGAATTCATTAATCCGGCTGCCTTTAATCCTGAGGCCAGTTATAGTGTGACAAGCCTCATAGTTTTAACTTCGCTCATGGAATGTTATTACATAGCATCAAGTTTCCGAATTCTTTGTTTTTCTCCCTTTTTATGACTGCCATATTCAGAGAAAATGTTATGTTAACTAGATAGAATGTCTTTAAGTTCTGATTTGTGATTTTTTTCTTTTCCCTTTCTGTTTTCCTTTTTATGCCTCCTTTTTTCTTTTCTTTTCCAGTCTATGGCTATGAGTGAACCACAGTGCTACTACAATGAATCTATTGCCTTCTTTTACAACCGGAGTGGGAAGTACCTTGCCACAGAATGGAATACTGTCAGCAAGCTTGTGATGGGACTTGGAATCACTGTGTGCATCTTCATCATGTTGGCCAACCTGCTGGTCATGGTGGCGATTTATGTCAACCGCCGTTTCCACTTTCCTATTTATTACTTAATGGCTAACTTGGCTGCTGCAGACTTCTTTGCTGGATTGGCATACTTTTATCTAATGTTCAACACAGGGCCCAATACAAGAAGATTGACTGTAAGCACCTGGCTTCTTCGCCAGGGTCTCATTGACACTAGCCTGACAGCTTCTGTAGCCAATTTGCTGGCTATAGCAATCGAGAGACACATTACAGTTTTTCGCATGCAACTGCATACCCGAATGAGCAACCGGCGGGTGGTGGTTGTCATTGTGGTCATCTGGACCATGGCCATTGTAATGGGCGCCATACCCAGTGTGGGCTGGAACTGTATCTGCGACATCACTAACTGTTCCAATATGGCACCCCTCTACAGTGACTCTTACTTAGTCTTCTGGGCTATTTTCAACTTGGTTACCTTTGTAGTAATGGTGGTCCTATATGCCCATATCTTTGGGTATGTCCGACAAAGGACTATGAGAATGTCTAGGCATAGTTCTGGACCAAGGAGGAATCGGGACACTATGATGAGTCTCCTGAAGACTGTGGTCATTGTGCTTGGTAAGTGGTATCTTGACTAAAAATTTCTTTTCAAATTCCTAATAACTTAATAACTAACAGTAAAGATGAACTGGTAATATGTGGGTCCAGAAAAGTGTGTGCCTATTGAGCAGGGAAAGAAAAAGAAACTGACCTCAACACTGAATGATGCTAGGTCTGCTAGTGTAGGTGTCTGTTGAAGGGTGGTGGGAAGTTCCCCCTAGGGGCATTATAATGATGATGGTAAAGGGAAAATGGCCATCCATTGAAGACTTTAGTAATGGTGAAATTATAAAACTTAATTTCATTAAAAAAAAGCTTTTTTAAGCTTGAAAGACTTTCTTTTTATAGTTTGGTTATGTCATAAGCCTTGTACGTGTATTTTAAAATTCATTTATTATATACAAAGCACTTTCTCCTATGTGAATTGATACATATTTCTAGAAGTAGTTGTTTCATCAATATTTTCCGATAAAAGGAGTTCACTTTTTAAAATTACCTCAGGTAAGTGTTCATAAATAATACCTCTGCTGAGATTCTCCATACAAAATTAGATTAGCTTCAACAAATTACTCTGACATTCTTCTTGCCTAAAGATATTTGATCTTCTGAGTTGTTTTGGTTCTGGTTAACTCTGTAGTAATGGTGATCCTACCTACTCGCAAGTTGAATTATAGCTGACAAAGTAATCTTTACTTCTGCAGAAGATGAAAATACTTCAAATTTTGAATAGAAAAGTCTCATATTCTCATGTAAAGTTGTATCTAAATGCATATGAAAGTATCCTAAATATAAAAAGACAAGAAAATGTATCTCCCAACAATACAAATTGTATAAATCAAAGTACTAGTTTTAATGATTTTAATTCACCTATAGAACATTTTTAATTTGACAGGAATCTAATTATAGTTTTCTTTTTACTAAGAAAATCTATTAGAATGTTTATCATTTGCCATAAAATGGGCTCAAGTGTAAGTCAAGGCTGCTTTGCAACATATTCACAGAAGAAAAGGGAAATTGAATGAAATACTAAAAGGTCCTAATTATAAGATGGTTTATATCTCATATGTCATGGACCTGTGGCCCTATAGGCCATGGAGACAGAATTATGGAAGTGCTATAATGTGTTACTCGATTTATCAACCTCATGAAGTAAGTACTAGATGGAGAGTTGCTTAGGGTAAAGAAGACCTGGATTTGAATCCTGTCTTTAGCACATATTGTCTTCATTACCCTGAGCAAATCACTTAACCCCTCAATGCCCCAGGCAGCTCTCTAAAATAGTTGCAGAGTAGATGCCAGCCTAAATTAATAAAAAAATCTTTTATTGGAGATCTCTATACTGATGAAATCACAGGTCCAGTTAAAAAAAGAGAAGTATAGTGTTAAGTGATGCCAGATAAGCATTACAGGTAATTTTTAAAAAGTTTGACTATTACGTGACTAAGATTCAATTATACTTTCTCCTTTTCCTGTCAGTGTACTCTTGGAATAAAAAGAAAAAAAAACAGGCAAAGCACTATTTAATATTATTGAGCATTAAGAATATTTGTGCAAAGAACTGGAAATTTGAGAAGATGACCATCAGTTGGGGAATGGTTGAATGACTTATGGGTATGATTGTGATGGAATAGTAATGTGCTACAAGAAGGGATGAGCACCTTGATTTTAGACAAACATGGAAAGAATTTTATAAAATAATGAAGAGTGACCAAACACTATTGTTGAGCAATATTGTTTGAAGAATAAATATGGGGGTAGCTAGATAGCACAGTGGATAGAGTACCTGGCCTGGAGTTGGAAAGACCTGGGTTCAAATCTGACCTCAGGCACTTCCTAGCTGTGTGACCCTGGGAAAATAATTTAACCCTGGTTGACTAACCCTTGCTCTTCATTCTTAGATATTACTAAAATAGAAGGTAAAAGTTAAAAAAATAAAGAGTAAATGTGATTCTGAGTTATATGAGTATGCAAACCACCTACAAAGAACCTATGCTGTCTACATCCAGAGAAAGAACTGATACATGGAACTATGTATTACTCAGTTTCATATGTATATATCTGTGTCAAATGTTGGATTTCTCTGCTGCAGGGTTGAGGGGGTGGGTGGGAAAGAGCTTGGAGTTCAAATATAGCAACAACAAAATAAAAAAAGAATATGGTGATGCAGACAGATCTCAGAATTAGACATCCAGTAGTGTTTGTCTTGCAGGCTGAGAATCTTAAATACTGTAGTCAACTACTGGTAATTCATTGAACTCTAGGTTATACTCAGAGACATCATAGAATACATATAATCCATTTAAAATTTCTACTCTTCCATTTTGTTTCATGATTGTAAAATATAGAACTGAGAGTGATGAATAAAGGTTATTTACGCCACTCCACTCCATTTTACAGGAGAGGCAATAAAAGTCAGTGGAAGTCACATAATAGGAGATCTCAACTTGAATCTATTGTTGCAACTTGTTCTCTTTAGAGTTTATAAGAAGTTTGTATGAAAATCATTCAACGCATCTGAAAGTTTTTGGGCTACAGACAACATAAAATGTTATATAGTTGGGTTTAAACCTCAATTCACTTATGAGGAAAAGTTATTAAGGAAGGGGAAAGAATTGTAATTGGCTTAATAGAAAAAAACGAAACAAAAGGGATGAGATGCATTACTTAAAATACAATTAAAATGATTACTGACCTACCACAAGCAGGATTTGGCATTTAGTCTTCTTTCCTATTCTCTCTCTTTGTCTCTATTCCCATAGACTCCTAGGATTTTATTTCTAATTCTACTCAGTCAGAACTAGGGTACATTTGAACTTAATTATAGAACATTGTGCCCATTCTGTGGAAAGTCTGATGGCTTGATTGAGATCAGAGGGTTGTAAGTTTTTTTTTTTTCCAAAATTTTTGTCATTAAGCCTAATTTTTATCTTAATTATGAATGTAAAGCTTTAGAGATAACACAGTATTTCTTTGTATATAATGCTAGAGAGGTAATCTAGATTTTCCTTTCAGATCTGCAAAGGAAAGGTAAGTGGAAATTCTTTTACAAAGAGAGGCGACTCCTCAGTCTTCTCCTTCTATTCCACATTCATGGGCTTAGGAAAAATGAGAGGATTCCTTTAGTCCAATACCTAACAAAAATAACAGGTGAAAAGAGCCAAACCAAACTTGTTATGATTAGTAATTTTCTTACAAGTTCCTCCCTAGAATGTAGCCCCTTTTAGGATTTCAAAGGCCAACTAGCCGATAAGCCTGATAAGGACAGGGAGAGGGAGGCTGCAGTTTTGATATGAAATTAGGACTCTTGTCACAGAAGCACTGAAGAACCAAATAGGTTATATTAGTAGGCCTATAAGATGATGAGACAATTGCCTTTGGAAAACAGCTTTATAATGTTTTCTTAAATACCAAGTAAAATTTTATTTTTAGGCATGTTCAGCTGAATTCTTAAGTCACTTTGAAAATGAATGTGGGGGCAGCTAGTTGGTTCAGAAATTCAGACCTGGAGATGAGAGGTCCTGGATTCAAAGCTGGCCTCAGACACTTTCTAAATGTGTGACCCTGGGCAAGTCACTTAACCTCGATTGCCTAACCAAAACACAGTAATTCCAAGGCAGAGGTAAGGGTTTAAAAAAAAAAGGTAAATGAATGCACATCATCAGACTTAGAAACCCCTGCTTGCTTATGACTGGAATTTTATGATGAAACTGGTATCAGTTGTGGTTGGCTATGAAGTTTGAATCATTCTATGGCTCTAATCATTACTGTTCACCCTGAAAAGACCCTTGTTCATGTTGCTCTCAGTATATTCTTGTCTCCTTAGAGGAGAAAAATGATTTAGGGAAAACAGTGTCAAAGTTTTTTCTCTCTAGTATAGTGAGCATTGTTCTGATTTCATTTGTTTATTATTTCTTGCTGATTAAAGTCAGTAAAGGGAAAGACTTTATTCATTGTATTGGTCAACTTCTGGGGTCATTTCTTTAGCCAATAGTAGATTAGATCCTCTTGTAACGCCAGAAGTAAGCCATTAAAGGCAGCGGTGATGGAAACTCCACTAGGTTCCATTTCTAAAAAAATATTACTTGTAGCTGGGTGGCTTAGTGGATAGAGAGCCAGGTCTGGAGATGGGAGGTCCTGGGTTCAAATCTACCCTCAGGTACTTCCTAGCTTTATGACCTCTGACAAATCACTTAAATCCCCATTGCTTAGCTTTTGCTATTCTTCTGCCTTAGAACTGAGACAGAGTATCATTTCTAAGACAAAAGGTGAGGGCTTTGGGTTTTTTTCTTTTTGAGAAAAAGTATCACTTAAGAAATGGTGTACTTATCTGACAAAAAAGGTGGTTTCTGCAATCTAGAGACCAATGAACTCGAATTTGTGTCATGAGTTCACATCCTAATGTAGCAATGAAACTTTCTTAATACATTGATTAGACCAATCAGGGAATTACTAGTAATATAGTTTGTGCACGTTTTGGCACATTTGCCAAGTTTTCCATAACTTTATGGACAAGATAGAGAAATATAATCTAGATTATATTATGATGGCATGGCCTTTGAATTGTTCAAATGATTGGACCTAAAGTGTGATGTGTACTTTGATATCAACATGGAGGGAGATTACTAGTTATCTTTGGCCCCATTCTTTTCAACAATTTTAGATGAAGGCACAGGCAATGCTCTTATCACATGTCTACATGATACAAAGCTGGGTGGGGTAAGAGAGCAAATGCTCTAGGATACAATAAAGTAAATGGCCTTGATGGGAGAGACTCCTGGTAAAATTGTATGAGGTGAATAAAAGTTTTCATTAGGTTAAAGATCAACTAAATATGTATATTAGAAAATAATAGGCTTGGTTAGCCCTAAGTTCATGGTTTAAAAAAATAATACCTAGAGGTTTCTTTGGAATGATTTAATAATATGAGAAGAAAAAAAATGGCTAATCAAAAACAAATAAATGAACAAAACACATGTGATCTTGAGTTGCATTGTTGCAGGCTCTGGTTAGACATCTATAACATACATTTTGAACTATTTTTTGTTCTTGAACTCCTTTGGCAGTCTGGTGAAATCTATGGACCCCATCTCAGAATAAAGTTTTAAAATCTATTAAAATCATAGAATTACAAAGGAAAACAGTTATATTAAAATCCAATCATGAAACTATTATAATTATTTTGCTAAAGTTCACAGATGCTAGGTTTAGATTCCCTGTTCTATAGTATTAGGTTAATTTCTAGATATTGACAAATAGGAACATATCAGAAGAAGGTGATAAGAAGGATGAGGGGTTCAGGCATCAGAATTATATTTAACCTGGAAATGATATTTAAGGGCTAGATGCTACATGATTTCATGTATTTGAAGGGCTATTGTGTGGAAGGAAGATTAGACTTATTCTACTTGACCTCAGAAGACAACTCTAGGAGGGCTCTGTGGAAGTGACTGTAAGATCTGTTTTTTCTTGATTTAAAACACTTATCAATTAAAACCACCCTTTTTATGGTGGGAAAGAATTGGAAATTGAGGGAAAATCCATTAATTGAGGAGTGACTAAACAAAATATGGTATATGATTGGAATGGAATACCATTGTACTGAAATAACAAAGGAGGTAATTTCAGAAAACTCTGGGAAGATTTATGAACTGATGCAAAGTGAAGTGAGTAGAACCAAAAGGACACTGTGCTTTATAACAGCAATATTATAATGATGAGCAACTTCTAAAGACTTAGCTATTCTTACCAATAAAATCATTCCAGACAGTTCCAAAGGACTCATGATAAAAACTACTATCCACTTCCAGATAGAGAACTGATGAACTCTGACTACACAGATTGAAGCATATAGTTTTTCATTTTCTTTCATTTTCTTGCTTTATTAATTTTTTTTCAATACAACTAATTAGGGTAGGGGTTGGGGGGTGGAGACAACTGCAATGGCCCCAGGAGGTCATTAATTCATGCCTGCTGAACAAAAAAAAAATGCTAGGTGTAGGATAAAATGTTGAGAATCTGCTTGATTAGATCAGAATTCTTTCCATTTGACTCCTACTTGTCAGCCTATTGAAGCTAAATAACTTAATTTCTGTTATTTTGCAATATTCATAATTGGTTAACATGTTCTTAAGTGATCACCAAAGCTTGCAATATCCTCAACAATTAATTACTTACAGGATTTCTACTACATTAGGAAGAATCTCAGACATTTTATCCATGGTGTGTAGTGGTTGAAAGCAGGACTATATGAAGTGAGAAAGTGAGAAATAAGATGTTTCTCTTCCCCTTCCCACTCTCTCCTTTTCTCCCTTTCTTTCTCTGTCCCAAAATGATAGTGGTATAATTCCAAGAAGTCATGGTTCAGGAGAATATCCAAAGAATTAAATGGGAAAAAAAAGAAATTAAGATGGAAATTAAATCTTTTAAGGAACAATTTTTTTAAAAATTGATTGAGACTAGAGTATTTAGAAGAGAAGACAGATGCTTCCAAAAACAACAAATTTTCCTCTGGAAAAAAAAAGTTTTGGTAGTATTTTTAAAATTTTGTTCAGTTTTATTTTCAGTTCCAGGTTTGTTGTCCTCTTCTCCTTCTCCACTGAGAAGGCAAGAAATATAAAAACCATTATAAATATGAAGTCATGCAAAGCAAACATTAGCCATGTTTCAAACAAACAAAACAAACCAGAAAAAGAATGAAAAAAAAAATATGCTTAGATCTGTCCTCTGAATCAGTTCTAAATAGAGAGGATGGATAGCATGTTTCATCATGAGTTCTTTGGCATTTTGTTGGGTCATTGTGTTGATAAGAGTTAAGTTTTTCTACAATTAATTATCTTTACAATATAAATTATTACAACAGTTCACATAAGTCTCCTTATTTTTTCTGGAACTAATTCCCTCCATCATTTCTTATGGCATAGGAGTATTCATATGGTAGATTTGAACACAAAAAAGAAAGGGGAATGAAAAATTAAAATTTTAAGATGGGATTGGCAGTAAGCATAAGAACTGTGTTAAAGAATACTGGGTCCAAAGATAGGATACAAAGGTATAATCTCATTGTAAAAAAAGAACATTTGAATTCCATACTTCTGAAAGTAATACAGGAAATTTGTCCATAAACATTACAAAGTATATATCAAGAGAATCCTTAGAACACTAACAGAAAGAAACCCCCAAACTGAACCTACCATGATAAAATTTTATCAAATAAAAAAATTAAATCTTTAAAGAACACTTAAAAATATTATCAAGATTAAAAAACACTTCCCATTTCAAGGACAGGCAATCAGAATAACAAAAGATTCTTCCTTGTTTATAATAAATACTAGGAAAAATCAGAACATGATAATCTGAAACGCAAAGACTGGATAGCACCCAAATATAACATATCCTGCAAAGCTGAACTGAAGCATCAAAGAAAGTAGTGAACATTCAGCACAAGGAAAGAAGTCAAGTCATTCCTTCAAAAGAACTCAGATGTGAGCAAGCTACTCAGTATGCAAACCGACTGTTTAAGGAGGTCAAATACTCCCAGATAGTACTGAAATAATAAGAATTGAAGAGAGCAACAATGAACTAAAATTTTTAAGAAGGGGAAAACATAACAGGAAAAATCAGGAAAGAAGGGAGAAGTGAATTAATATTTCAGGGACAAAAAAAATCATCTTATAAACTAATATTAGTGACAATGTGAAAATACAGAAATAAAGATAAATTATTCCTGAATGGAATGAGGAGAAGAGTATATGGAATAAAGTGTGTGCCATGAAAAGATCAAGACTCAAATATGGGAGTCTTTTAAGGGTAGAACAATGAAATTTATATTACCATGAAAAGACTAGAATTTGGTTCTACCAAGAGGAAAGGATCCATAGAGCATCAACAGAAAGGATAGAATGGTAGGGTTCAGCTCCCAAGGGGGAAGAGTAAAGTTGAGTTCCACCAAGAGAAAAGAGGTATTTCTTTAGTTTCAGAAAACACTTCTGCAGAGCTAAAAGAGGGTTATATGGTGTTCTTGAAATGAATTCTGTAGGAAGGAGGTTAACTCTTAAGGAACACAATTTCTGAAGTCTAAGATCTTGCTTCTTAGAAATAACTTCCAATAGAAGACACTGTGGAAGTCTGGAGAGCATGACCTAAGGTCATAGGGATCAGAACTTCAAAAGGAAGATTGCAGGGCATGGAAAGGGTCAAGGAAGGAGATGAATGCAAACAAAAGGATTACCTTTCCTGGTCTTAGGTTATAAAGTACTTTCTATTGTACCCTATTGACCTCATTAAAACAAAACAAAACAAAACATTATTGGAGAATAGACTTCAGAGTATTACAAAGAAGGAAAGAATTAAGAAAAAGAGTAGAACAAAACTATTTCTTAGCAGGGGCATTATAAATTAATGTTACTAAAATTAAGAAAATTAATGACTTATATAAGGTCATTCTTATTTGATCTGGGAAGGTAAAACAGAATAGAATGAGAGAGATATATTGTCAGGCACAAATGAAATATAGCAATAAAAGTATTCTCTAGGAATCTGAGATTGGATGAGGTAACAAGAGGGAAGAGATCAGGATCTAATGAATGTATACAAAACAAATTGCAGATAAGTGAGTTAAAAGAGGATGGGTATTGAATAATCATAACAATTATGTGGATTGAACATGGGATTTGGAGTTGGAAAAATGTGATTTCAAATCCTGCCTTGGACACTTATTAGCTGTGTCTCTGGGCAAGTCAATTATCTGCTGTCTGCCTCAGTTTCCTTATCTGAAAAATAGGAATAATAATAGCATCTCATAGTGTTGTGAGAATCAAATGTGATAATATGAACTTCTCAAGGGAAATAGGTAGAAGGGGAACCATTGAACAAATGCAATTACAAATTAATTATGTTAAGAATTTAAAGAACAATTCCAGTGGTACAAAAATGATTCTCCCAAATAGACTCATTTTGAGAACATGGCTCCTTCAGATGATTTCTAGCCCTTAACTGCTTGATTTTTAACTTTAAATATTTTGACTTAAATATAAAAATAAGTGGAAATGGTACTCTTTATGTCTTTATTATCTGATTTCTTTAGTGTATTAATATATGATATGTAATCACTTGGAATAAATGGTGAATGTTAAGAATTCATAAAAACACAGGGAGATTTGTATGAATTAAACACTTTTCCACTTTCTGCAAGGGGATGTTCTGCACCAGCTAGTTCTTCTGACATTTCTTTAAAGTCTAAGGTGGCCCCTGTTGCCTCTAGGAAACTGAATGACCTCAAGGATTTCAATGAAGATGATATTGTCTAGACTGAGCCTGGCCCTGGCTTTCCTTAAACTCTGACAGACCTTCTGTGCCAATAGAAGGGTTATTTTAATGCTCCAAAGCAAACATTAGGATGTAGTTGGGTGACACATCAGTAACAAGATCTTTGAGCATAGTTGGGATTTAATTTGGCTTAGGGTGACTGGAAATTCATGGCTTCACCTATTCATCTCCCATTAGAGTTCTGTTGACACAAGAAAAACTGAATTTTTAATTGGGCTTTCCATGAGATCATTCTAACTTAGTATTCCTGCACTGAGAAGCATCTTTTCATGTGGCAGACATGATTTCGTTGACTTGGGATATTTTCCTTTCTCTTAGTAGAGAGAAGATGACCACATAGGAACCTGGGCTTAAAGTGCCTACACAGGGGAATGATTAAGTACAAAGAATGAGATGACCTTGCTTGAGTCCACGAGGGACAGAACAGCTTTATTTTTCAGGAGCTCATGCCGACTTTGCCAGCTTTCCCTGGGGCCTGTGGCACAGAATCTCTGCCTTGTATATTCATTCAGCCCTAAGGGAAAAATAAGCCTGTAAACTTGAGAACTGGAACTAGTAATTTTGGAGTCTGGACATTAGTAACTTTCTGTCCCTAAACAGGCTTTAGAGGCGTACTATTCTAGATGAGTGTATTTTTCTTACAGTAGAAAAAGATAAAGAAGGTGTGACTAGAGACCCTCATTTATTTTTGGCAAAAATCTAATATCTTGAGAAAAATTCAAAAGTGAATTAAAAGTATTTTGACTCATGATTTTCATTGTCTGTTGTTTTTCAGTCACTCAGTCAAGTGTCTGACTTTTCCTGACTGCAGGGACCACAGCATATGAGACCCTTCTATCATCTATTATCTTTATCTTTCAAAGTGTCTTCTGTCTTTAGTATTAATTCTAAGACAAAGGAGTGGCAAAGGTGAGGCAAAAATGGGACTTGCCCAGGATCACACAGCTAAGAAGTGTCTGTCGGGTTTGAACCCAGGGCCTCCAGGCACCAAGCTTGACACTGTACCTATTGTGTGACCTAGCTGCTCCAATATTCATAGTTTCTTATGGCACATTCATTATATTCACGTATCCTAATTTGTTCAACTATTCCCCATTCCATGGATACTTAGTTTTTTTTCAGTTTTGGAATTTTTTTTTTACTACTTACAAAGGTGCTGTTTATTACATATTTTCTTGTATATAAGATTCCCATTGCTTTTTACCTTTAACCTCCTTGGGATATATTCCCATCATTGTAATCTTTGAGTCAAAGGCAAGAACTTTAGCGACTTCTCTTGTTTAATTCTAAGCTGTTTTCCAGAATAGTTGGACTAACCAACCAACCCCTGGTGTACTCATGGTGCATTAAGTATACTTCTTTGCAACTCCTCCATTTTTTACTTCCATCTTTTATCATCTTCTCCAGTTTGACTGATAGAGTTGAAGCCTCAATATTGTTTTAAACTTTCATTTCTCCTTTGCCTTTCAGTTGGCTATCTATTAGCCCACTGAAGACTGCATATGTCAGATGATCATTTTTATTAATTGTCCTAGATTTCAAGGATGCTTGAAATTTTTTCTCCGTGTATAGCTATGCCAACATTCCTGGGTACTTTCTCTTATTTTTTACTCCCAGTACAGTGTAGCTTGGAAATACAGGTGATTTTCCTTATTACTTTTATAATCTTTCTATTTGGTTCAATTTAGTTGCCTCACTTCTTCTAACTTACTGTTAATCTCACATTTGTCCCTCCCCTCCCAATGCTGGTGGCTGAGTCAATCTCAAATCAGCTAGTTTGAAGATAGCTATGCTTGTGCAACTATCCTATAATGTATTCTATTTATAATTTTAATATATATTTGGTAGAAATTGCATTATTGGCCAAATTTCATGATCATTGTTTTGATGTTAGAAATTCTTTTTTTTAAAATAGAGGTTGAGTGACTTACCCACCCAATTAGGATGTTTCTGAAGTCAAATTTGAACTCAGTTTCTCCTGACTCCAGGCTTGGCACTGTATCTACTGTGCCACCTATCATTCTTAAACATTGATAGATGAGAAAAGATGTATTACTTCCATATTTTTATTGTTGGTAAAAACAAAAATAAAAAAAAAGCTCTCTTGAAATGATACTTTTTTGCTTCATAAAATATCTTTTCCACTGACCCTTGAAAAAATAATTTGGAACATTGTCTCCTTTTCTAGCCTTTTGAAGTGTGTCTGGTAATTAAAGAATTTTATCATCACTGAACTTTTCAAAAACAACCCTAAGAAAGTTTTGTAAAGCAGAAACAATTGAAACTTGAACCTTTAATTTGGAAAATGTGGGAAAAGCTTTCTGAATATTTCCTCCAGTGTGGCATTTTACTTTCTTAAGGCCAAAAGTGTGTTTCCTTGCTTATTCAACATTCTACTTTCTCGTTAGTGAAATTTACTGCATTATATTGTTTCTGGAAAATGAAAGTTAGAAGAATTTTAGAGTAGAGTGGGAAATTTAAGATCAAAATCCTTGTCTTCAAAATAATTATAATCTAAGGGCTGCAGTAGCACAAGGATATTTCTAAAACAGATTTTTTTTTCTGCTTAAAATATTTTAAAATCCCTACTAATTCATGATTTTCCCCTTGGGAAATGGCACAGAAATTTGCTCCCTTTTCATTTAATAATAATAATAAAAATCAAGATTTATTTTCCTTTAGACTTCTCAGGACTATAGCTTGTGGAAATTCTAGCATTGCCTCAGTCTTGCATATATTATTATAAAGGGAAAAAACTCCCTTTGGGAGGCCTAGACCTTTATATGGGGTAGAGAAGTATGTTTTACTATTTTTTTAAATTTTAATTTGATTCAAATGAATACCTTCTGCAAGCCAATATACTTACAGAAAGAGAAAAGTTTTATTACTCATTCAGTGCTTTGGGATGAATGATGACATGTTTTGAATTCTCCCCAAACATTCTTTAAAACTGATAAAATATTTATTAAGTGCTTACCGTTTGCTAGGTATTATACTAATAAATAAAATAGTAGTGATATTGGCCTTCCTTTGTGTAAAGATGATATTGTTGATCCATTTGTGGTAATTATTTTACTTTTTCAAGTTAGCATTTGTATAGTGCTTTTAGGTTCAAAAAGAATTTTACAACTTTGGTGATTGTTCATTTGGTTCAGTCACATCCAACTCAATGTGACCCCATTTGCAGAGGTAAGTGCCTTGCCAAGGGTCTCACAGGTAATAACTGTCTTAATTCGGATTCAAACTCAGGAAGATGAATCTTTTTAACTCCAACATTGGCACTCTATTCACTGTGCCACCTAAGTGCCCTATGGCAATATCCTCAAGTACAGTGATGGAGAAGGAATTTGTTCTGAAAAGATGTCTTTCCACTTTGTCTGACTCTCCTATCCATAGTCAGAAAATCTCTTTTTAACCCATCTACCTCTCAGAGGCGCTATAAGGGTTACTCTTTCTGGGTACCATAGTGTTGACCTGGAATTAAAGTATTCATAATATATATATATATATATGCCATAGATAAATCAGCTGCTATTTTGGAATATGAGTTTTTCTGTGCCAGAGGCTACGAATGACCAGCCTGGAGAGTGTTCTAATTTCAGTGCTACAGTGGAAATGGAGAATTCTTTCTTTTTTTGGTCTGAGGGAAGGATGCCTCGTCCACTCTTGTGAGGTGGTTTCCATGCCCAAATAGCAGGTTTTTGGATAACAAATAAGCATGTAGCCTTGCGGTTTTAAGCCAAGCATCTTGGGTTTTTGTCTCGACTGAGTTGCTGACTCACTTTTGTAATATAAATGAGCTGTTTGACCTTCTGTTACCCGGCTAGAAAGTTGAGTGAAGCCACAGTCCGGACTAGGCTGAAAGCTGGTTGGTATGTTCTAGCCAGTCTCACTTACATAAATAAATATCAAGAGCCACCAATGACACAAGGGAATTGTCTTGCAAACGTGTGTTTTAGATGATGGCCAGTTTCATCCAAATAGCCTGGTACTTTTTAAAGACAGAGCTTTACTGAGATCTAATAAACTAAGGGATGTCTTCAATCTTGCTCAAAGTTCCATTATTGCTATTGAAATCGACAGTGGTTATTTACATGTGCTATGTATGTTGGCCAAGATACCAGTGGAAAAATATTTTCTTTTCAGAGTGTTGGATTTTTTTTTTACATGAGCTATATTTTTAAAAAAGGAATTACTGTTATCTGCACACTAGCTTAGGGATTGTTTACTTAGTTACAATGAAGTCTTTCATTTTTTTCTTTCAAAAATGTCTTTTTCGCTAAAGAATGTATAGAAGGAGAATAATTTCAGAGAAGGTTGATGCCAGCTTTGTTTATGTTTTTCCTCTCTGGTTCTATTCTAATAATAGTTCTTTTTTACATAGCATTTTACATTTTACAAAGCACCATCTGGTCATTATATCATTTGAGTTGGTAGTACAGGGACATTCTTTATGAGGTACAGTGAAGAGAGCAGGCTGTAGAATTATAACACCTAGATTCAAATCTTAGTCCTCCTGCCCATGATGGGCTTCCTTGTTCTTTGAATAAGACACTCCGTCTTTCATTGCTAGGCATTTTCACCATATATCTCCCATACCTGAAATTTTCTCTTTCTTCATTCTTGCTTTTGGTCTCTTTCAAGTCCCAGGTAAGAGTGTGTCAGGAAGACTCATCTGAGTTCAAATCTGGCCTTGGTCACTTAATAGCTGTGTGACCCTGGACAAGTCACTTAACCCTGTTTGCCTCAGTTTCCTCATCTTTAAAATGAGGTGGAGAAGGAAATAGCAAACCACTCCAGTGTTTATGACCCAAATGTGATCACAAAGAGTTGGACTGAAAAACAACAGAACAGCAACAAGAAAGCTTTTTCAATCTTCTTTAATGCTAATTAGTGCTTCCTCTCCTTTGATCATTTCCAGTTTACCTTGTTTATATCTTGTTTGTACATCATTGTTTTCATGTTGCCTCTTGCATTAGACTATAAATTCCTTGAGAATAGAGATTGTCTTGTGCCTTTCTAACTCTTGGCATGTCTGGCACATATTGGACACTTTCTAAATTCTAATTGATTGGCTGATACCTATTAATAGCTACCAAGAATTTTAAGGTGTTCAAAATGCTTTACAAATACTATCCTATTTCAATACTCACAGCAACTTTGGAATGCTGGTGCTATTCCTATCCCCATTTTTAAAATGAGGAAACTGAGGCAGATGGTTTAAATAATTTATCCAAGATTATACAACTAGCAAAAATGTCTGGGTCTGTGAATTTGAATACCTTTTAGCAGTGTGAGGAGGCAAATCACTTACTTTCCCAGGGACTCCATTTCCTCATCTGTAAAGTTTAGGGGGATGGATTAGATATATTCTAATCTCCCACCTCACATGTTTTCCCCAAGTTTAGAAAGCTAGTAAGCAGTAGCTTTCTGCCCTACTCTCCTTTCTAGCTACTCTGTTCTGAAGGTATTCTAATTATTCTTTTTTTAAAGAAAATCCTTACTTTCTATCTGAGAGTTAATACTAAGTATTGATTCCAAGGCAGAAGAGTGGTAAGGACTAGGGTGGCTTAACCAGCTTGGAAGTGTTTGAGGCCAGATTTAAACCCAGTATTTCCTCTCTCTAGGCCTATCCACTGAGCCACCTAGCTGCTGCTCTAAATCATTCTTGAAAAAAGAATTTTGGGCATGTGGAGCATCTAAAGGTGACTTGGTTCAGTTTGTGCTTTTTGGAACTACTAGATGTGAATGAATGACTACACATTCTTATATCTAAACATAAGGGGAGATTCTTTTCTGACAGTCAAGAGGAATTTTTTTATATGCTTGCTTTGTGCCAGACACTGTGCTAAACTCTGGGAATGCAAAGAAAAACAAAAACATGGCCTCTTTCCTTAAAGGGTTCACATTCTAAGTACTGTGAGTGATGAAATAGTAGGAGGTGCTTGACCAGAAGTAGTCACAGTCATTTATCAGCATGTGATGTATGTATGTTCCTTTTGAGATAACTTTATTGAAACCGTACTGTATATATGGCAAAAATGAATGTATCCTCCTTTCCCATTAATTTTTCCAGTAGCAGAGAACCTGAGTGACCCTTATGCCGCTCACTATTAAGGCAAGAATAGTTACTATTCATAAAAAACTGACTTTGGTCTTGACATTGTTGCTGCTGTTAACCTTGGTTATGGATGGCGTGGATGTCACTGCTCCTGGGATTGGCTTCGTATGTTATGAATGCCCACCACAGGGCTAAAGATCCAGAGAGCCACAGTTGGTCTCACCTGAAAGGGCAGAAGGGAGTGTCCACTGGAATAATTGTATGATGGAAATCTGTGCCTGGGAGCACATTATTCTAGTGAATGAGCTCCCAGCAGTGAAATGTTGCCATTAGATTGTATCTTCTCAATTAAAAATAGTAACAATTGCATTTGATTTCGACCTGTCAGTTTTTGCCACACTAGCCCATTATAGTCCTTTCTTGATTGGCATGAACAATGACTCCTATATTAAAATTTGAACTTTTGAATAAAGTTGCAAGTATGTAAAATAGGGATACTGGTTCCAACCCAATGGAAGTATGCAGTGCAAATTCAAATAATGTGATCACTTCAGGGGATTCAGAGTTTGAACCAATAAATGGAACCTAGTTGAAATGTAAATCAGATGTTTTCTGAATGAAGGACTTTTGAGAAAGACCCTCATTGTGAAAAGAGAAGCTCATTATGTTCACCCTGCTTTTCCTTTCTTTCAAATGTGAAAAGCATTAAATGAATAAATGCTTGTAGGATAATGTCATTTTAGAACTGAACAAAGCCTTAAGTGATGATCTAGCTGGGGAGTTCTTGACCTTTTTTTAGTCATGGACCCCTTTGGTAGTGTAATGAAACATATGGGAGCCTTTTTCAGAACTTTAAAAAAAATGAAGTAAATGCTAAATTTCAACGGGAGGATTTTAAATCCATAAAGTAAAACATTTCTAAAAAACTAGGTTCAAGAGCCCCTAAGTATGGTCCAGCCTCTTCTTTGTTCCCAATCGATTCTGTTTTGAGCTGGTCATTAAAGGCTTGTTTAACTTTTCCCCAATCCCATGTTCTGACCTTGCAGTTATCCTTATACTCCCTGATCTGAAGATGGTGATTCAAACCAGGGCAGTTTTTCACTTACCTTCAACAAGTGAGGCAGACATAAACATGATGGGTGGTCAAAGAAGGATGTGTTTGGCAGTCTTTTGAAATGAAGTTAAGGTTAATATTCCAATGTGTATTTATTTCCAAATTTCCATTTCTTGAAGTATTCCTTAACCCTGTATAGTCACATTTTATCTTGTGTGGGGCCATAAGTAAATACATTCTATATTTGGAGTAAATTAACATATTTTTATGCCTATTTACTGAGCTTCATTTTCTGACTGTACGAATGTAGGTCCACTAAAGAGAGGCTTTTATTTAGAGATGTTACTAAAATGAATCCACAATGGGCTTGTGTTCTTGCTCTGATATTTTTTCTGTATTTCTCCTTTTGAAAGGTTAGTGAAGTTTTATGTGATATGCACTATTAATATAAGTGGGGAAATTGTCAGTAGGTATAATTTATGCAGAAAAAGTGTGTCTTACTTTCCCAAGTATGCTAAAATTTAGATGGTTGAATGCTAGTTCATTTAAAAGTTATTCGAGTCTGCTTTTTTCTGGTTTAATGTACTCATATCATAGAAGCAGTGTATTAATATCTTGTACTCAGGTTTGTGATGCTTTTTACAAATATCTAACTTGATTATCACAAAAACTCTTGAAAGTAGGTGCTATTATTATCCCCATTATAGATGAAGAAAGTGAAGCAGCAGATAGAGGCTAGATGACAGGCCCAGCTTTAATGTAGCTAGTGCATGAAAAAAAGATAAAAACATGAAGAAGAAAAAGTTTTATAAATCATCATGTATATTGTTTGCTTGGTTCTTCCTTTTTTATTTTGCATCAGTTCATGAAAATTTTCCCATGTTTCTCTGTGTTCATCATGTCCTTTGTTTCTTTCTGACACCCAAAATCTATAGCTAATTAACAGAAATATGTAAGACCCCAAACCATTCCTTCCATAGCTGAGCAATCAAAGGACATGAACAAATAGAAGAAATTGCAAATTATTAATGACCATTTTTGTATTGATTTGAATTGTTTGTATTGATTTGAATTGAGTCTACCTTAGATTTTGAGGGAACAGTTTGGAGAAAGTTCAAAGACAAGACTGATACTTCATGACCTGAGAATTTACACATGAAGTGTACCCTAAGAGGACAGGGGTTACTCAGTAATGAAAAACTCCAATGTTGCAAACACAAATAAAGAAATAAAAAGGAGAGCCCAATTCAGAGTAGTGTGACTATGTCAGGACCTCATCAGGAACTTCAGATTTTAAAGTGATGTAACTTTACATCGCTATTAGCAAGTTAGCAGTAATAAGGGTGACTACAAAAGAGTGAGAATGTTAAAAAGGCTAAAGCCTAGAACAACCTGAAAATGTCAATTAATGATTAACAGAAAAGGACCTTTAAAGTTATGTTGAAATCAGAGGAGGATCAAAGATGGGATAAGACTATGTTTTGGGTGTGTAGCACAAGGGTACGTCATGATAGCCGAAGAACTGAACTGTTTTGCATCTGGTTATGTTTACAAAGGAGAATGCTTTTCCGACTAGAACAAAAGAGAAAAAAATATATAACAGGGAAGAATTACTTAAGAGTAATGAAGAGATGGAAAGAGAACACCCAAATCTGGTTAAATTACAATTCAGGTTATTGAAAGAGCTTGTGAATACAATTAATCTTTGAGGAATCTTGGTGAACTAGATAAGGGATGCAGTACTTTTTATTGTTGTTAAGTCATTTTAGTTGAGCCTTACTCTCTCTGACCCCATTTTTGCATTTTCTTGTAAAAAAAAAAATACCAGGAGTAGTTTGCTATTTCCTTTTCTAGGTCATTTTCCAAATGAAGACACCTGAGGCAAACAGGGTTAAATGACTTGCCTATGGTTGCACAGCTACTAAGTGATTGAGATTGGCTTTGAATCAGAAGTAGACAAAAATTGCCTTGATTTTTAAAAATGGGAAGGAGCTTTCGAATACATTTGTTTTCAACTCCTCATAAAATTCTTGAACTTTTTTTTTTGTTTTGATTGTGGGAATGGGAAGGGAGAGTGTTTTGAGAACACTTAGAAAGGGAAGAGGTGATCACCATGAGCTAACACTGGTGTTCATTAAAAAACAGTTGCCAGTTGCCTCATTTTCATTTTTTAGACAGAGTTGCTAGGGTAATAGATCAAGAGCATGCACACAGTACGTATGGATTTCAGGAAGGTTTTGAGAATGTTCTTCATTCTTGAAGACAATATGGAAAAAGATAGTGGATTATAGAATTCAGTGTATTCAAAAAGAACTGAAAAAAAAAAAAGCAGAGCCGAAACCCCAAAATTGCTTATTAATAGTTTTTACCTGAGAGGAAGAGAAATAACTGACACCTTGGTTCTATTTTGTTGAATATTTTTTGGTAAAACTTGGAATGCAGATATAATGTAGGATGATAGACTTAGAGTTGGAAGAGTTCTTAGCAGAGATCTAGTCTTCTCCTGTCACTTAAAAAAATAATTAAAACCCTTACTTTCCATTTTAAAATCAATACTCTGTATCTGTTCCAAGGTAGAAGGGTGGTAAGGACTAGGTAAATGGAGTTAAGTGACTTGCCCAAGGTCATATAGCTAGGCAGTATCTGAGCCATCACTTTTTAGATAAAGAAACCAAGCCTCAGACAAGGTTATATGACCTGATCATGATCACACAAGTAGTAAAGTTAAGTAGTGGGGCAAGAATTTGAACTGAGGTCTCCTAACTTCAAATGTGGTATGATTTCCACTATGACATACCATAAAGTTAGGAGGAATTATTAATCTGTCATATGTTTCTATAAATGATATACAATGATATACAAAATGAGATAAAATTTCAGAGGCATAAATGGAAATCTAATACTTTTGTTAAGTAACTGCTTAAGAGATATAGGATGAAGAAGTTCCAAGGTCTGGAGTTGAAAGGGATAGGGTTCAAATGTGGCCTCAAACACTTCCTAGTTGTGTCACCCTAGACAAGTCACTTAACCCCAATTGCCTACCTAGACTTTACTGCTCTTCTGCCTTGGAACCAATACTCAATATAGATTCTAAGATAGAAGGTAAGGATTTAAAAAAAGAAGAAAAGAAAAAAGACCTGGGAGTCTTAGTAAACTAAACATAAAAACAATACCAGTAATACTTTAGGTTTTGCAGAATGCTTTACATGTTACTTAGTTCATTTATTCTATAAATTCATTAAGGTAACATGTTTTATAGCTACCAAAATATAGCTATTATGAATTTAGGCTTCATGCTCCTTTTGGCTTGAAATCCATAATCTCATATTTAGATGATTCTTAGAATGAAGTAGAGAATGGTAATCATCTTTTGATACAATGCTTTGGTTAAACCTCGCCTAGAATATTCTATTCATTGATAGAATTTGCATTTTAGGGCAAATTTTGACAAATTAGAGTATATTTTTATCAGAGTGATCGTCAATGAGGAAACTTGAATATGAGTAAAATATAAAGATGTTATATTGTGTATAGTTATAAAAATGTAAATAATATTAAAAATACTATATATAAAATATGTTAAATGTATGTATTTATTATATATAAAACAATTATATAATTCAACAAAATATAAAAACAGGATTATTTGAAGGAAAGTGGGGACACTTTTTGAAAAGGGATAATTTTTGTATTATTTTGCTATTGTTAGCAAAACTAATATTCATGGAATGAAAGTAAGGAGGTATATTTTGTCTCACTAAAAGAAAAAATTTTTAAACAAAGTCAATGAGAACTGGAAAGGACTACTTCAGGAGGCACTGAGTTATGCAAGTGTAAACTGGATAACTCCCTGTTAGGGATTTGGCAAAGGACATCTCTAAACATCATAGGGGTACACCAGATGACTTCTGAGGTTCCCTTCCACCTTTAGAATTAATTCTGTGATATAAAATTTTACTGTATCACAAAAATTTTACTTTTCATTGGTTTTATTTCTTAAAACTTGTAAGTGTAGACAACTGGTACTTCTTGATCCCTAAATCAGACCTTTTGAGCTTCCGAGGGATATTATGCTCAAGTTTTGAGTTGGAGAATTTAAATCTTTTACTCATCATTATTACAACTTGGTTTGGCATAAAATGACCTGAATGATCTCTTACAACTCACATTCTGTGATTCTCAGTGCTACTATATAGATTCCTGTAAAATTAAAGGGCAAACATTGAACTGTGACTTCTAGTGCCTTCCAGTTCTGACATTCCACGAGTTTATGAATTCCATAAGTGTAACCAAAAAGGATATTCTGACTTTCATCTTTTCCACTACTCCCTGATTAGTGGCTGTGGCCACTGTTCACATGACCTGTTCCAATTCTTATATATTATTACCAGAGAGAGAGAGAGAGAGAGAGAGAGAGAGAGAGAGAGAGAGTGAGTATGTGTGTTTATGTGTTGTATGTGTTTTTTTCCTCTGTTAATGTTATTTTACCTCAGATTGAGACATATCAATATGGCCCATTTGCCACTCACTGATTCTGTTTCAGTGGTTTCAAATTCTACCTTTGATACAACCGTGGACAAATATCTAACTTCTTTTGGGCTTTATTTTCTTCACTTAAAAAATGAAAAGGTGGGATTCTATGAGCTTCAAGGTCTTTTCCCAACTCTTAACAAAATCTATGTTCCTGTAATCATTACTAAATTATCTCGGAAGTCATACAACCTGGACTTAGAGAGTTACTAAATTGATGGAAGACAAGCAGAACAAGATAAACAACATACACAATGACTATGATGATGTAACTAGAAAGACCAACCCCCACAAAATAATAAAATAGAATATGGAAATTTTAAAACAAGTGTGGCTGCCTGCAAGAGAAAAGAGAAGACATCTTTCCCTGCTCTTTTGTAGAATTCTGGTTCACAGGTAGGGAACATTACATATATGAGATTTTTTGTGTGCTAATTGATTTTACTAAATTTTTTCTGTATAATATGTATTTTAAGAGATGGCTATCGGGGAGAGGATAGGGGAAGATCAGGACAAAATAGAGATAATATAGAAACAAAGGATATTAATATGATTTGTATTTTTTTAAAGAAAGGATGGAAGTTTTCTGTTCCATCATATACCTTACCTGGAGGGTTGAGAAATGTCTTATGTTCTCTTTCTACCTATCTCTTTCAACCTTCTTTTTCAAGCCTCCTCTCTACCCATTTTCCTTCCATCTCATTCCATTCTCTTCTAGGAATGCCACAGTTTACTTCTGCTGCAGTCTTTCAGGGGAACTTCTTTTTAGGGGTTTCATAGTTCAAGCCATGCATTCACTGAAAACGTAGAATACAAGATTTGTAAAATTAGTCAGTGATTTTTTTTTCTTTTTACTTATTCTGGTGACAGAATAAAAACAGACTATTTTGGAGAATTGGTTTTGGATTCAATCTGGGCTAGTTAACAAATAATTTGTTATTGAATCCTACATCAATGGAGAAGAGAGATGCTATTCTCAATTCACTCTTGGCCCAGGCATATATATTTTAGTTAATGATATTTCAATTCTAAAGTCTCTTATCTTTTTTGAAATCCTGAAAGAATCTCTATATCCACTTTTTGATTTCTGTGCTGTTACCTAAGGTAACTACTATAAGTCTATAATAACTAGTTTCTGATTACCAGCCGTGTCTTGGGAACTTAGACTCTTTGTGAATAAAGTTGTCACTGTTACTACATCAATCTTCTAAGGACTTTTCATTGTAATTCCATTTTTTTAACCTAAAGTAAAATAATTAAAAGTTGGTAAATATGTGTAAGAGGCACTGTGGTATGATAGATAGGGAGCTAGCTACTCAGTATCACAGTCAGAAAGACCTAGGTTCAAGGCCAACTTTTAGTTTTTACTGGAGTGACCCCTGGACAAGGCTCAACCACTCTGTGTCCAGTAACTCTCTAGGTGGCAGAGAAGGTAATGATAATCTGTAGTGGTAGAGGAAGCACCCCCACCTCCCCCATTGCCTGTGTGGATGAAATCATAGGACTGATCCTCCAAAAATACTTTAAGAGAATTTCCTTGTTTTTCAACAAAATCTGAATTTAGTCAGTCTTAAATTTATTCACCGAGATGGTAAAGAGGAAAAGACAGGTTTATTTATGTAGGCTAAGTAAAAAAAAAAAAATATATATATATATATATATGTATGTATATATATATATATATGCCACAATAAATTATCTTTTGATCTCTGGTCAACATATGTAAAGTTAAAGACTGATAGTTCATCAGACAATATGAAGGGATTATTGAGTAATTCGATTGCCAAAAGGGACCTTTTTCCTACCTCATTTTGACTTCAGAGATTGTGAGAGAACTTACTGAATAGAAGTAAATAATTAACTCAAGTTATCTCTTTGTCAGTTCCCATCTAGTCAGGTGAAGGGGTTCAAATAGAAGATAATGAAAACATTAACAGCCAAAGTACCTTATATTTGAATAGTACTTTTCAGTTTTAAAGTGCTTTCATGGACATTATTTTATGGACATTGGAGGAATGGGAATATGTAGAGTTGGCAAAAATATATTGACCATTAGGACTGTAATTTTAAAACTGGAGAGGACTTTTGAAATCAGTCTTTCCTCTCTATTTTAGCTAAAGAATAATTTAAAAAAAACCAACACTGAATCTTTGTTCTTGTAAAATGCTCATTTAGTCAATTGCTGGTCTATAACTTTTCATTCTTGTTCACCTATGAATATACTTGCCCAATGTCTCAGGTAGTTATCTATTAATTTTTCATTTTCAAGATCTTCAGCAAGAAAATTTTGTAAGAATATTCTATATTAAAAATTTGTGCTTTTCTTTTTTCTTATCCACATATTATTTTAAATAGCATATACTGTCACAATTCAGAAGTATTTGAAGTCTTTTTTTTTGCAGATGTTATACATTTATTCAGACTTTCCTTCCTTTACATTTTCCCATATACATTCAGTGTGATATTTGCCAAGACTTCACTAGACCTAAGAGCTCATAAATTTGTATATGGTCCCCATTTAATTGTGAACTACTAGACAGCAGGAGCTGGCTTTTTTTTCTTTCTTTGTATCCCCAGCACTTAGCACAGCAGCTAGTACATACTAGGCGCTTAATAAATGCTTATTGATCAGATGACTCCATTGATGTGAATCACAACCTATAGATATAGATATATAGATGCATGAAACTAGTTGCAATCAATTCTGCAATTTCCCAAACCAAATGTTTTTAACACTGATTCCAAAATGCAGGTTATTATGGTAACTTGCTGCTGCCTTCTTATGGCCAAAATACATTTTTCCATTGTCCTTTGCACTTTTTATGATTTTAATGTTTTTGATCTTGTGCTACTCTATGATTTGAAGTCATGGCATCACCAGTAGAACATTGTCATTGGGAAGGTGGAACTTTTCAGCGATGAACATTTTGATCCTTGAACACCAGTGTGATTTAAAGACAATCTGAACTTCTCTTGTCCTTTCCTTACTCAATTCTTGATCACTCTTGTGCATTTTAGCACTTAGTCCATGATGTCTGTATTGCTGGACCTATTAGATTCAGCTCTGTGTCACCTTGTGGAAAATGTATCTTTTCCACATACTTCCTGGATGAAAGAAAGAAATGCCTTGATTGTGAGATAAATGTAGTATATCATTTGTTTTTCCTAAATAATGAAACACCCTTTATTTTATTCTTTAAAAAAGTTAAGATGTTGCTAGGCTTAAATATCATTGTAGCCATTTCACTTTTTTGGGGGGGGGGGAGGGTCACTGATGAACTAAACCACTGGACACAGTTGAATCTCAGAGTATTATGATTTTGCCTGTCCAACAGTATATAGAGCTAGTTACAGTGTCCCTAATAACAAAGATTGTGTTAAATACAAGGATTAGGTGTAATCAAAATATTATTTCTCCAGTTTCTATTCATTACTCTTCAATATGCTACCTTTCTAGTTGCATTTCTTCCATTCTGTGGTCACCTTCTTTGGTCCATTTCTCTTGTGTACTATCCTGAAAATGAGCTTGTGGAGAGATTGGAGAACCTGAATATTCTTATGTCAAGGGCAGAGGTGATTATAACTTTTGAAAGAGAAGACCTTTAGTATTCTATTCTTAGAGACCAACAGCTGATTCAAAGCCATGCCCAGATCTTCAATCCATGCTTTATGTGTGGGCAACTTGAGCCTATGAACACTGAAAGCTCAGGGTAATAACGCTCATCTACCAGCTTAAGGGCAGCTAAATGGTGTAGTGGATGGAATGTCAGGGCTGAAGTCAGGAAGACTCATCTTCTTGGGTTCAAATCTGGCCTCAGACACTTATGGGCCATGTGACCCCATGTAAATCCCTTAACTCCATTTGTCCCATCTGTAAAATGAACTGGAGAAGGAAATGACAAACCACTCCAGTATCTTTGCCAAGAAAACCCCAAATGGGGTCACAAAGAATCAGACATGACTGAACAACAGCATGAAGTTTGCCAAGGGTTCTATATACATATTGATTCTTGCAATAATCCTTTGAGATAAATAGTACAGATGTTTCATCTACCTTTTACAGTGGAGGAAATTGAAGCAAAGAGAAGTTAAATGTTTTGTCCATGCTTTTACAGCTACTAGTAAGAATCTGAGATGGAATTTGAATTCAGACCTTTCCAACTTCAAAACCAGCAGTACTCCATTTGATTCTACCTCTCTATTCAACAATGATGAAAGAAAGATACTAAATAGAAATCCCTCTTGTCAAAGTTGGCATCGAATTGCTTATCTATACCTATTTGTTTACTTATATATTCATAGACACATACTCTTTCTTCAACTTAATTTCTGAGCTGGGGAAACTTATGTTAGATTTGTGATAAAGTTAATTTATGTGATATTTTCTTATGATGAAACAATGAAGAAAAATAAGCAGCCTTGTAAAGAATTAAAATTAAAAATGACAGAATATGGCAGAAATCTTTAGTTCATAGGATCCTAGATTTAGAACTAGAAAGCATCTTAGAGGCCCTTGAGTTCAAACTCCTTTTACATTTGAGGAAACTGAGGCACCAAAAGGTTGTGACTAGTCTGAAGTCACATAGTTTGTAAGAAGCAAGCCAGGATTTGAACTTTATTTCAGGTACATGTCAATATAAAGTAATGTTTAATTATCCATATTTTTATTATATATATATATATATTTATTATGTTTTCAGTATGAGGGGAGGAGAGGGAGGGAGATACTTGGGGATTTGAATGTATCATAGCAAACAAATAAATTTAAAAATTAAAAATTAAATGTACTTGGCAAATTTGGAATATCTTTGAATTCATTCATATGTTTTTATTTTTAAGCTGTTCAATGTTAAAATGAGGGATGTTACTCAGCATTTTGAAGCGTAGAATGTTAATGCAAGAAAAGTCAAAAGTTCTATAGTATGTCTGATTGTGGAGGAGTGTTTACCAAATGCTTGTGTCCTACACTGATGAAATCATAGGTCAAGACCAAAATGGTCTTTTATCTATGTATTCTCTCTCTCTCCTTCCTTCCTTCCTTCCTTCCTTCCTTCCTTCCTTCCTTCCTTCCTTCCTTCCTTCCTTCCTTCCTTCCTTCCTTCCTTCCTTCCTTCCTTCCTTCCTTCCTTCCTCCCTTCCTCCCTTCCTCCCTTCCTCCCTTCCTCCCTTCCTCCCTTCCTCTCTTCCTCCCTCCCTCCCTAAAATTTATTTTAGGAATATATATTTTTCTATTTCAATTAGTTTAATAACCATTTATTAAGTATCTACTATATGGAAATTCTCTAGAATATCATATCATCTGTGAAGTTTTGTTTCCCCATTGCCTATTCTAATTCCTTCAATTTCTTCTCTTTTTGCTATAGCTAATATTTCTGGTACAAACAATATTGAATATTAATGGTGAGAGTAGGCATTCTTGCTTCACCTCTGATCTTATTGTGAAGGTTTCTAGTTAATACCAATTGCAGATGTTTGCTAATTGTTTTAGATAGATGCTATTTATCATTTTGAGGAATGTCCCATTTTATACCAATGTTGTCTGGTATTTTTAATAGGAACAGGTGTTGAATTTTGTCAAAAGTTTTTTTCTGCATCTATTGAGGTAATCATGCTTCTTGTTGGCTTTGTTATTGATATGGTTAATTATGCTGAAGGTTTCCCTAATGTTGAGTCATCCTTGCATTCTGTTATGAAATACATCTGGTCATAGTTGTATGATCCTTGTGTGCTGTAATCTTATTCCTAGTATTTTATTTAAAAGGTTTGCATTGATTTTCATTAGGGGATTGGTCTATATTTTAATTTCTGTGTTTTTGTGCTTTGTGGTTTAGGTATCAATACCATATTTATGTCACAAGGGGAATTTGATAATTTCCTTGAAATTAATTATTCTTTAAATGTTTGGTGGAATTTCACTTGTGAATCCATCTGATGCTGGGGCTTTTTTTCTTAGGGAATTCATTGATGGCTTGTTCATTTTCTTTTTCTGAGATGGGGTTGTTTCTCTTCTGTTAAAAGAAAAGGCCTGAGGGGAGAGATACAAGTCAGAAGGATATAAAATATGATCTGAAGAATTAGGTCCGAAGTTCTGTGCAAAGTTCCAGGGAGGAGATATTTTTTTATGGCTATGGGAAGGTTAGAAGGATATTACTTCAAGTAATTTTTTTCCAGTAAAGAGAGAATAGTGAAATAGGAAACCAACATATATTCCTGAATATTCACTTAAAAAAATAAGGACCACAATTCACCATTCCTTTGAAATATTTTTCATCAGTGGGTTCTGATGACACTATTTACTATTGTCTGTAACTTATTTAAGGACCAGTTTTTAGCTTTAACTTCCTGTTGATAATTAGCCACAAATGTTTATTAACTAGAGAGGATAGCCTATGAAATGAAAGTCAAGGCTGACTTGAATAAAAGCCAAAAGTCCTGATCTCCAGTCCTAGTGCCCAATTAAGTTTTATTACCATTAGAGAGGTCCCTGAGTCTAAGGTTCATCATCTGTAAAATGAAAAGGATTGAACTAGGGCAGTTTCTTAACCTATTTTGGATCATGACAATCTGATGAAATTGTTGGATCTTTCTCAGAATATTGTTTTTAAATGGCAGAAAAAATACTGAATTTCAGTTAGAAGTTAGTGCAAGTAAATGTTTAATTTTTCCCTTCCAAATCTATGAACTCTGAAATCTATAGTTCTTTTGCAAGGAGTAGTATGAGAACTCTAAGCTAAAAACTCTTAAAATAGTTGATCTTTAAGGTCCCTGCAAGCTCTGGAATTTTTAAATTCTGTATTATAGTAAATGATCAGTAAAGCTAAAACAATTGTGATTTTATTCAGATATATTTTATTTTCCCATGTAATAATAATTTTCAACATGTTTTCTGAAATCATAGGGTCCAAATTGTCTCCTCCCCTCCCTTCTCTTCCCTCCTTCTTGGAGATGGTAAGCAATTTGATCTGGGTTTTATATATGTGTATATATATATATATACATATATATATATATAGTCATGCAAAATATGCTTTCATAGTGTTCATAGTGGTCATTGTTGTAAAAGAATACTCATAAACTAAAGCCATAGATAAACTGAAGTGAAAAATAGTATACTTTGATATGTAATCATGATCAAATCAAATTGAGATACTCTGACAGGAACAAATTCAGTAGCAGTATAAGAAACTATTGATTGGTGGGGGAATATTTATATCAAAATTTATATCAAAAAATATATATAAAAAACCTTTGATAAAATTAATTTACAGAAGTTTGTTAGTTTCATTTCCTCAATATAATTGTAGAAGATTTTCTTTAGGACTGTTTAACTGTTAATAAGCAAAATAAACCTACAAAGAAAAATAAAAACTTTCCCTCCAAATAGATGTTGGTAAAAGACAGAGAACCAAAAGCTCTCAAATTGGTAAGTACTCCCAAAACAAAGTTTAAATGAAAAAAGACACCTAGCATTGGTTTTAAAAAAGCAATTGGGACTTTTAATTTTTTTTTCAAAAGTAATTAGCTGATGGAATACAAATTTCAAGTAGCCCTTAACTCTTAATTAGTAAGCCCTTAATTAGTAAGGTCTACTTTGCTGATTCCTGATCCACCTCTCTTCAGTATTCTCTTAGAAAGGAAGATGGAACAGATCAGAAAGATACTGTTATGATTATTTTTAACATTTTTTTAAATTTGGTCAATTTCAAACATTATTCCTTGGATACAAAAATCATATTCTATTCCTCCCTCCCCTTCCCCCCGCCCCTCCCATAGCCGATGTGCAAATCCACTGGGTATTACATGTGTCCTTGATCCGAACCCATTTCCATGTTGGTGTTTGCACTAGGATGTTCATTTAGAGTCTACATCCCCAATTGTATCCCCTTGACCCATGTGATCAAGCAGTTGTTTTTCTTCAGTGTTTTTATTCCCACAGTTTTTCCTCTGAATGTGGATAGCATTCTTTCTCATAAATTCCTCCGACTTGTTCAGGATCACTGCATTGCCACTAATGGAAAAGTTCATTACATTTGATTGTACCACAGTGTGTCAGTCTCTGTGTACAATGTTCTCCTGGTTCTGCTCCTTGCACTCTGCATCAATTCCTGGAAGTCATTCCAGTCTCCATGGAATTCTTCCACTTGATTATTCCTTTGAGTGCAATAGTATTCCATCACCAACATATACCACAATTTGCTCAGCCATTCCCCGATTGAAGAGCATCCCCTCATTTTCTAATTTTTGGCCACCACAAAGAGTGCAGCTATGAATATTCTTGTACAAGTCTTTTTCATTATTATCTCTTTGAGGTACAAACCCAACAGATGCTGTTACAATTATTTCCCAACCTTCATGGCTTACACATTGCATCCCTCCATAAGTTCTGTGATCCAGTGATACTAGCCTCTTGCCTGTTCCTTGAACAATCCAGTTTCTGATTCTAAGCATTTTCAGAGTTTTTCCCCCATACCTGAAATTCTCTTCTTCCTCATTTCTGTTTCCTGACTTTTCTGGTTTTCTAGCTTTAAATCCACTAAAATCCCACCTTCTAGAGAAAAGTCTCCTAATCCCTCTTTATTATAGAGCCATCCCTCAGTTAATTATCTTCAATTTATCTTGGCTCTAACTTATTTATGCATAATTGTTTTTATGTTGTCTCTCCCATTAGACTGTGACCTCCCTCAAGAATAGGGGCTGCCTTTTTTATTTTTTTAAACATGTACCTCTATCTTGGAATCATTATTGATTATATGGCAGAAGAATAGTAAGGGCTAAACAATTGAGGTTAAGTGACTTGTCCAGGTCACACAGCTAGGAAGTGTTTGAGGCCAGATTTGAACTCAAGTTGAGCCTGGTGCTCCATCCACTGTGCTACCTAATTGTCCTAAGGGACTGTCTTTTACTTACCTTCCTTTGTATCTCCAGACCTTAGTGTAGTGCCTGCTTAATAAATATTTATGGACTTTCTGAAAGTTTTTCCTGATTTTCATTAATGCCAGTTCCTCCCATCTGAAATTCTAATTTATTCTCACTCTCTTCCCTATTCCAGTGGTCTTTCTCTTTTTTCTCCCTCTCTTCTCTCTTTCTCTTTAGCATATACCAACTAGCAAACAACTATGTACAAATAAGGTGTCTATATGTGTGTATGCATAAACACACAGACACACACACACACACACACACACACACACAGACACTCACTCTTGAGAAATGACAGTTAAGTTGACTTGGCTTAACATCGAAAGCCCTGGGGGAAAATCACCTCTTCTCTGGAGAAGCTTGTTGATTAAGAAGACACAGAATGCTTCAAAAAATTGTACTGAGGACTTCCCATACCATTTGCAAACATGATGGAGTAAGAAAATTCTCAGACTTGTACAACCTGGAGATTATGGTTGGACCCGGTCAAGTGTTTTGGTGCCATTTAAATACCTTCTTTTAAAAATATGTACAGAAGTATAACTAACAGCAGGTGTATCTCAGCTTGTATTTTTTCCCTTCTATAGAAGCAGTGTTTATCCAAATTCTGACAATTTTTTGCTTCTAGAATAACATTATGAGGCCAGATCTCTTATTTGGTGCTGCTGGTCATTTTCTGATTCATATTATTTACAATAACAATATAGGGAAGCTTCATGTCATGTTGGATCAGACATCAACACGAGCTGACAACTAACTGTGATTTCCAAAACACTGAGAATAAGAACTTTACCAGCCTTTCACTATTCTAATCATGGTATTTTTTGTGAAGTGGAAGGGAGGCGAAAGAAGAAAAAACTCAATTCCATTGGAACTTGAAATACAGTTCACTGAAGAATTTTAAAATAGCTGGCAAATAGGCTAATTATGATTCTTATGAGCTGGTTCATGATTTTACCTAAAATTTTCTGTCTAGTCTCCAGTGACACAAATGGAAAGTCAGTTTATTTAATTTCCAAAAGCCCCTCTCTACGGTTCCTTTGTAATCATTACCTCCCTCTCGAATTCCCTCAATATCTCTGTGAGAAGGCAGCATCTATCATTAACTTCATCCTGTTGAAGAAAAAAGGGGCCCAGAGAGTAATCTGGAGCAGCTTGATATAGCACAAGTATAGATGACTAAATATGGAACTAGGAATTGGGTGATTTTTAAAAAAAATCATTCCAACAAGTTATTTAAACTTCTAGTTAGTTCATTTTTCCTCACTTGTAATATGAATAAATTATCTTTCCCAACTAGAAACAGTATATTTGTTCTTTTGGCATTTAAGCGAAGGGCTCTAATATACTTTTCCTTTGATTTCCCATTGTTAATATTTTAATTCCCCTTCTTGTACTTTTACTTCAGAAATGTAATTTTCAGTAATGTATAATTCAGTAATGTTATTTGTTACTCAACCTGCTGTATCTCTTCCTTATTTATTAATTACTGAGGCATTAACCTCTCTATAACAAGTATAATATTTCCCAATATGTAATATAAAAGGACAGAAATCTAGGTTCAAATTCTGTCTTTGATACTTGGAAGTCAATGTTTTTTGCATTATAAAATATAGACTGCTTCCTGACTATCTTTTTATTTTTTTGTTTTTTGAACCCTTACTAAATACTCAATACTCAATATTGCTTCCAATGCAGAAGATCAGAATCAGGCCATTGGGGCTAAGTCACTTACACAGGGTCACACAGCTAAGAAGTATCTAAGACCAGTTTTGAACCCAGGACCTCCCATCTCTAGACCTGGCTCTCTATCCACTGACCCACCCAGCTGTCCCATACCACTTTTGAGTATATTTTAGAGGTAGAGAATTGCATTAGATGCCATCTAATGTTCTTTTTAATTGTAGGTTTCCATAATTAACTTCAGTACCAAACATGTGCTAGCTTTATTTAGCAATTAATACTATTCTATATAAACATAAATAATATAACATATATATAATTGAATAATAAAAACATTAGGTATCTTCTCATTTAAAAAAAAATCTTACCTTCCATCTTGGAGTCAATACTGTGTATTAGTTCCAAGGCAGAAGAGTGGTAAGGGCCAGGCAATGGGGGTCAAGTGACTTGCCCAGGGTCACACAGCTACAAAGTGTCTGAAGCCAGATTTGAACCTAGGCTCTCAACCCACTGAGGTACCCAGTTGCTCCCTTATTTTTCTGAAGATGGAAAAAGAAACAAGACTTTTTGGGTGGTGGTGGGGAGATTGGTGGTGAGGGTGAGGGGTCATTACAGTTCTTTTTTAGCAGGAAATCATAAACTGGCTTGATTCTTAAATGGCAATTTTCACTCAATCAAAACTTAAAAAACTTTTATGTCAGTGTACATATACCAGAGAGCATCCTTGTCTTAGTAAGACTTAGTAAGATCCTGAGGGCAGGATCTGCAGGAAGGTCGTCATTTCCCAACATTTCTTTTCATCTTTTGATCTACTCTGGAAGGAGTTTGTTCAGCTGGTTCATCAAATGCTGCCTCCTTGCTGTGCAAAGGGAAGATTATAGCTCAGTACTTTGGTCCAGAAACCTGTGTGGTTTTAGAATGTTTTTCTACGAAGCAAGATGCCGATGAAATCCAGGTGATTTCAGTTCAAGTAATCCTGATCAGGCTTACAAACATGCCCATAGCTGGAGCAGTCGTTTTCTTGATGATTTTGTAATGTTCCAATCTGTAACTGGTCAGTTTGTTTTTGAGTCTGGACTTCAAAGATGACATTCTTGGCCCTTTTCTCTGTGACAAAATGAGAAATCACTCCTTCCAGTGGTGATGTAATGGAGGTTTTCCTTCTCATTCACATGACATGAAGCAATTTTTAAATTTTTTCCTGATTAATATATTATCAGATTATCATGTTCTTGATATGTGTGTATTTATATACATTAATGTATACCATATAGATTGCACTCTTTGTGGGTAGCTAGGTGGTACAGAATGAGAGACCTGGAGCCAGGAAGACTGAGATGGTCACTTAATCTCAGTTTCTTCATCTGTAAAATGGGGATAATAGTGACACCTACCCACCAGAATTAGGTAAGAATAAAATGATTCATTTGTAAACCTTAAAGCACTACACACATGCTGGCTATCATTATTAAGACATTTCTGGGTTTTAATGGTTTTTTTAAGATCATGCATAGGATCATATTTCTAAAGCTAGAAGAGACCATAGAGGTCATCTGGTCCAACACTGGCTTTTTAAAATGAAAGAAAATTAGCCTTAGGAAACTGAAATAATTTACTCAATTCATGTATGTGATAAATGATAGAGTTAGGAATGAAACCCAGGACCTATGACTGCAGCATTCTCTACCCTTTCGCCATGCTATGTGTGTATGCATGAGTGTGCTTATTATGCATGTCAATATCCACATTTGTCTATATCTCTATATATAATTATCCTTAATAATCATGCTAGAGACAGATCAGTGTCTCTGATAATAAAAATAGCAGAAAATTCAAAAGCCAAGTCTTTGAAATGCATAAATTTTGGACAAATGGATATCACTTAAACCCATGTTCAGTTTGTGCAGTCAGCCTTCCCCAATGTCTTGTCTTCGGCAAAGGATAGGCAAAAAGGATGAAGCCTGGCATTGTGGGATGAATCCTGAATTTGTAGGGACTGTGCTCACCTCATGGCTCTGCCTCTTTCTACCTGTGTGATCTTGGTAAGTCATTTAATTTCTCTAGAGTATTTGCTTCCTTTTCCTGTACTGTAATAATCACTTGATACTATGTGCTGTATCAAGCCCTCTAGTTATTTTTTACACATTTTTTTCTTTAATTCCATATGTTAGTTTGTCCATGAGAACACAGAGAATCCCACACAGGGGCCTTTTGCATCTGTTAAAACTCATATTGGAGGCTATATACAAGGAAGACAAAACAGAGCAATTCTCATTTGAGGAATAAAAATTAAAAGGCTAAGTCAGCCCAGGACTAAACAAAAAAGGTCAAATAATTCATCATTAGCTAATGTAATAATGCTACAAAACAAAGTTTTAAAGCTTTGAGTAAGTGGCAGCCTAGGAGTAATGTTTTTTTCCAGGTGATCCACTAAGTGTGTAATTCATACAATTAAAACACAAGTTGAGTGAAAGGCTTAATGTATATACATAGATTTTGTACTCAAACATAGTCAACGAGCATTTACTTAAGTCTTTGCGAAAATTGGGATTAACTGACTTGCCTGGAAGCATCTGAGGCCATATTTGACCCCAGGTCCTCTCACCATCAGGTCTGGTGTCTTTCTACCATGCATCTTAAAATGGAGTTGGTTTGGAAATTGTTTTCAAGAGACAAAAATGTTAAACCTCTATTTCATCCCTGGCATTTAAGTCATCTTAAACTGAAAGTTCTTTGATATTGTCTCTGCCTTTAAGATGCTAGAAACATTCTCTCCACATCATGAACTTCATTTACTATGTTTTTGTTTCAGTTAATGTGGCCTTGAGACCTAAGAAAAATATTTATGTTGGTAGCTATTATCAGGGCAGCTAGGTGGCACTCTGGGTAGAGTTAGTAAGACCTAAGTTCAAATTCAGCCTCAAACACTTACTAGCCATGATCCTGGATAAGTCATTTAATCCTGTTTGCCTCAGTTTCTTTATCTGTAAAATGATCTGGAGAAGGAAATGGGAAACCACTCTAGCATTTGTGCCAATAACATCAAATGAGATCACAAAGAATTGGATGTGACTAAAATGACTGAATAACAATAACAAGAAGCTATTCTTGAGTAAATTGTATGTACTGAAGTGTTTGTAATATTGATTCTTCCACTGCCCAAAGACTCATTTGTTATTCATTTTTAAATTGTATATTTAACAAGAGTATCAAGATGAACAAAGCCCATAGTTGCTACATTAAAGCTGTATAATAAATGTTTGGAATTCTAGTTCATGTAATTGAATTTTCTTATATTTTGTTGAGACTTTTTCTGTTTGTTTTGGTTTTGTTTTTGTTCTTGGCTTAGGTTTTACTTTGTTCCTTGGCATACTTTCAAATTCAGTAGTTAAGTTTTACTTTAAAATTTTAAATTTAAATCCTTTTGTGGATTTAAATGTTCATTTCTAAAGGTTGAATCTAAAAATGCATTTACCCTACCTGAATGGCTTAATTATTATGATGTTTAAATAGAAGAGAAGTGTCAATACATTTACTCAAGAGTATGTGTGACAAATATACTCAATAGACTGTCTAGAGACTATTCCCTAAAGTGTGTTCTCTTTCTCCCTCTCTGCCCTCCCCCCTTCCATATAATATGTTTATATTGTTATGTGCATGTATTCATGCTTGTATATATAAATATGGGGAAGTCTACCATTGTTCTCAAATCTAGTTTTCACAAGGAAGAGAAAACAATGAAAAATCATATACATTTACTATATGTGATTTTTGCTTTGTTTGGCATAATCATTTATTTTTTCTGACATTGCATGGGGATTAGAAAGTTTTTTTTCTACAAAGCCATTGTAGATACTATGTATAAACAGTGAAAAACAAAGGATTTATTTAAGAAATTTCATATAAAACTAAAAAAAATAAAATGATTAAATGATTAAAATAATTTCTAACAAATATAGACTCCTTGGCAACAATTCTAAAATATAAGGGACATGTTTGTTTCTGAAAGGAAGATGTTGGTGAATTACCATTCTTGGACTTGATTAGTCCTACTTACAAAAATACACATGAAATTTATAATCCCTAATAGAGAGAAAAAGGCTTCTGATCACTTTTCTGTCTGCCAGAAGAGTAGCCTTCAATCTCCTCTTGCCCACAGAAAAGACTGAGAAGTCATAGTGCTACTTACTCCGGTCCTCCAGAAAAGGAGAGAGATGGGGGAAAGCTTCTGCTGACCTGCTTTTCAGGAGTACAGAGTTGAAGCAAAGTGAGTGACCTTTACTCCTTTGGTCAGCCAGGAGAGAAGAGAGTATTGATAGAGCCAAGTCCCTTCTCACTTGGAAGGAAAAAGAATACATACACTAAGTTGACCAGAAGCATTACCTACTATTTTAGGTCCAATCTGGTTATATCCCTGGATCTTGATCCAATCAATTTCGCTTTAATCCATGGGATGCTGACTCATTTTTTTCTTTGTTTGTTTGATTTATTTAACTTTGAGAGGGGAGGCTTAATATAACTAATATAATTTCATTTCTAGTTTCTCTTGTAATTCATGTAACTTCTTTAGGAATGTGAATAATACTATATCATTTGGGGTGTGTGTGCGTGTGTGTATTATATATATACATATATGTATATATATAATATTGACATTGCTTCATTGTCCATGGTACTTTTATCAAGCCATAGTTTCCTTCCTTAACTCCTTTAATTAGATCAATTTTCATTTTTGCTTTTAGGTCTTAATTGCTTCTCCAGCTTTTTAAATTTCATCTGAAGCATAATAGAATCTGCTCCAGCCCTTTACCTTTATTCTTTATGTATTTTCATGCTTTAAATGTGAGCACTGCCCTATTTATAATAGCCACCTCTTCAATCTGGTCCAAATGACCCCTCAGGAGTACTTTTCTGAAATCTTTTCATGCTTACTATAAATGTAAAGTCAAGGCAGATTATTCTGCTGCTCTGTACCATTCCATAAAACTAGAAGGTAACTTGATATCACTGTTTACTTACAACATTGCTAAAGAACTAAACAGATAGATTTCCAACACTGATTTATTTAGCAAGAGCTCTTAACCTGGAGTCATTAATCTTGTATTTTAACATTTTCTTGGTTACTTTATGCATTTAAAAAAATTTGAGATATGGCCCATAGGCTTCAACGTTCAAACTGCCAGTGTTCTGTGACACAAAATTTGAGAACTTCTGTCTTATAGATTGCCCTATATGTGTGTATGTATGTGAGTGTATGTGATGAGAAAGAAATTCAACAATTTGGAGACATTTATAGCTGGGAGAGCTTTCCATTTCTGAATATTGTACTGAAGTTAAATGGGTCAGATTGGCTCTTGTAAGTAAGATCTCAAAAGCTATTGCCTTTGGAGGTTATCATAGATCCACAGTCTAGATCCTCATGTTCACATTTTAGTATCAATCCATTCTCAGTATTGAGGGTAACTAAGAAACCGTATTAGTCAACATAAGGTTGCTTATTAAGCATGAAATCAGAGGGAAAATGGAAAGTAGATGTTCTCAATGGCTATTTCACTCATTTCATGGGAAGGGCAGAAATTTTATTGGTATTTTCACAATTTTATCCATGAAAAATCAAAGCAATAACTGGCATATATATGGCTCTTTTAGTTTCACAAATAACTTTCTAGCTATTAGGCCATTTGCCACATATTAGGGTTTAAATATGCTTGCTGATTGATCTTCCTAAATGTGAGGCGGTTAATACAGATATCAGCATTTTTATTCTATTTTGCAAATAAGGAAATTAAATCTAAGCTGTTAAGTGACTTCCCAGGGATCACTTAGTAAGTATCCAAGACTAATTTTCTATGTACATGTTGTTTCCCTCCCACTAGAATTTGGGTTTCTTGAGGGGAGGTATGATTTTGTCTTTGTATTCTCAGAACTATAGGTGCTTAACATATGCCTTTTTGGAATTGAATGTAAATAATGACTATAATAGCAAATGTCCATGAAGGTAGCAGGTGACACCCAATTTTGGCAGTCAGACCTTTTATCTTCAAGGTGGCTGAGGAAAGAATGCAGATGTCTGGAAAAGTCTAATTATGACTGTATGACAGCGTCTTCTCCTGAAAAGCTGGTTCAGACAGACAGTTACTTATCAGGCGAGTAGGTCTCTAAGATGGAAAGATAGTGATCAGAGAAGCATAGAAATCCAGCAAGTTGCCAGTAGTGAAGATATTGCTATTGAGAAAAGGAAACTAGAAAACCTCCTGACATTAAAATCTCTGTTGATTACATCAAAAATCTTCAGGCATTATAATTAGAGGGGGAAAAAAGTTTAAAAAATTACAAAATCATAAATGCTCCTGGATATAATAATCTTTAGTTTTTAGAAATGAATACTTTGGAAATGAAGCATAGATATGATGGTCAGAAAACTATTTCTACAGAAAAAAATTTAACTCCTCCAAATGAGGCTATTTTACCCATAAATATTCCATTTTATCCCTCATGGAATGCCCATATTGCATTAGGAAAGCTCAATGATGTATAATGTTACTTAAATCTTATGTTCTCTGAGAGTTATCATGTTATAATGTTACATTAAAGATGAGGAAGCAGGCTTAAAGAGGTTGAGAGACTTACCTCAAATCAAACCCCTAAATCCAGTGCTCTTTCTACTCAATTTCTCACTGAAGCCTTAGCTCCAGTACATCATTATGCTATAAATGAGACCTTTGGCTTTCAAAGATGGTGTTAGGTTAGTAGAAGCTCTAGCTAGTCCTGCCAAGTTGAGCTGATTTCAAGAATTCTGACAGATTTTTGACCTGGTCATGCTGATGTTGGAAGCATGAGCCATGAGTTTGAATGCTACTTCTGCCAATTACTAATGGTATACAATCATGTGTGTGTTAATCTATCTAAGCTTTCCTCATCCATCAAATGAGGGACTTGGACTAGGCAACCTTTTAGATGTCTTTTAGGTCTGGTTCTATGATCCAATAACCATCCTATATGAGTATGGAAAGTTTCATCATCATTTACAGGCTGTAAAGTAGAAATGTTTTTGACTGTGGTATCTAAAGAAATGTGAGTAATTAATATTCATTAGTGGAGACCTGGGACTATAGAAGATGATTGTTACCTAGCAGAATGAAGACTTGGTATTACATTAGGCAAATTCCAGTTTTAACATTTACCTTGAAAGCTTTTTTTTTTTCAGTCATGCCTGACTCTTTGTGACCCTATTTGGGAGGTTCCTTTTTTAAAATTTTATTTAATAAGTCAATTTAGAATATTTTTCCTTGGTTACAAGATTCATGTTCTTTCCCTCTCCACCCCCCACCCATTCCCATAGGCAATATACAATTCCACTGGGTTTTACATGTGTCCTTGATCAAAACCTATTTCCATGTTGTTGATTGCACTAGGGTGATCATTTAGAGTCTACATAGCCAATCATATCCTACCTTGACCCATGTAAAAAGCAGTTGTTTTTCTTCTGTGTTTCTACTCCCACAGTTATTCCTCTGAATGTGGATAGTGTTCTTTCTCATATATCCCTCCAAGTTATTCAGGATCACTGCATTGCCACTAATGGAGAAGTCCATTACATTTGACTGTACCACAGTGTATCATTCTCTGTGCACAATGTTCTCCTGGTTCTGCTCCTATCACTCTGCATCAATTCCTGGAGGTTGTTCCTGTTCACATGGAATTCCTCCAGTTTATTATTCCTTTGAGCACAATAGTATTCCATTACAAACATATACCACAATTTGTTCAGCCATTCCCCAATTGAAGGGCATCCCCTCATTTTCCAGTTTTTGGCCACCACAAAGAGCACAACTATGAATATTCTTGTACAAGTCTTTTTCCTTATTATCTCTTTGGGGTACAAACCCAGCAGTGCTGTGGCTGGATCAAAGGGCAGACAGTCTTTTATCGCCCTTTGGGCATAGTTCTAAATTGCCCTCTAGAATGGTTGGATCAATTCACAACTCCACCAGCAATGGATTAATGTTATTTGGGGGTTTTCTTGGAAAAGCTACTGAAGTGCCATTTCTTTGCTAACTCATTTTACAGATGAAAAAACAGAGGCAAATGGGGTTAAGTGATTTGTCCAGAGTCACATGGCTAGTAAGCTCTATCACTATGCCACCTCATTGCCTTAAGTGGGCTAATACTTATATTCAAAGAGATTCTTGATCTCATTAAAGAATATAGCTCACAAACCCATCCATACCTGCCAGTCCTATGGAAGTCTGAACCATGTCTTTCAATAAATTGACCTCGAGGGTCCCTCCAGTCTGACCTAATCCTCAATTTTTACCTCATAGTGTTAAGACATCACTTTGTAAATCTTAAGGAACAATCTGAATGAGAGTTATTGTTTTTCATGTAACCCTAGAGATCCTTCTATTAGGATTCTACCTAATGAGGTAAATTTTAATAGCTCTAGGTCCTCTAAAAAATTCTCTCTATAACTGGAAAATTCTCTTTTCAGGTCCTGATCTTGAGTTTACTTCTTTGGTTCCCATGCTGGGATGAAATACTTCTACTACCTTCTAGCTACTTAATAACCCTTGTAGGTGGCCAGTTTCAGGACTTACCCTAGTGTAATCTGTTGTACTTCCAACAGATTGAGGAATAGAGCAGCCAATCATTATCCTCAATAATTTATGCTTCTGATTTTTGGGAAACTGCTGTTATTGTCTCAATTAGTGCAATAATGAACCCATCCTTCCATCATTCAAATTCACATTGCATGTTTCTAGTTACCATATGTTACATAATTATAGCTCTGGATACTGGAAATTCAAACACATTAAACCATTGCAGAAGATTAATTAACCACATTAATTGTGACCTAGATAAAAAAGAAAAGGGCAGTTAGATGGTGCAGTGGATAGAATTCCAGACTAATCTTTCTGAATTCAAATCTGATCTCAGTCACTTACTCTGTGACCCTGGATAATTCACTTTACCCTGTTTGCCTCAGTTCCTCATCTGTAAAATGAACTGCTGGAGAAGATGGCAAACAATTCCAGGACCTTTGTCAGGAAAACTCCAAATGGGTCATGAAGGATTGGACACAACTGAAATGACTGAACAACAGAGAAAGAGAGAGGACTAGGCCTTTGGCGAAGGGTGATAATAGACTGTCTGCCCTTTGATCCAGCCATAGCATTGCTGGGTTTGTACCCCAAAGAGATAAGGAAAAAGACATGTACAAGAATATTCATAGCTGTGCTCTTTGTAGTGGCAAAAAATTGGAAAATGAGGGGATGCCCTTCATTTGGGGAATGGCTGAACAAACTGTGGTATATGTTGGTGATGGAATACTACTGTGCTAAAAGGAATAATAAAGTGGAGGAATTCCATGGAGACTGGAACAACCTCCAGGAAGTGATGCAGAGTGAGAGGAGCAGAACCAGGAAAACATTGTACACAGAGACTGATACACTGTGGTTCAATCAAATGTAATGGATTTCTCCATTAGTGTCAAGGCAATGTTCCTGAACAATCTGCAGGGATTTAGGAGAAAAAACACTACCCACAAGCAGAGGACAAACTGTGGGAATAAAAACACTGAGGAAAAGCAATTGCATGACTACAGGGGTTGAGGGGACATGTCTGAGGAGAGACTCTAAATGAACCCTAATGCAAATACCAACAACATGGAAATGGGTTCAAATCAAGGACACAGGTGATACCCAGTGGAATTGAGTTTAAGCTATGGGAGGGGGGGAGAAAAAGAAAATGATCTTTTTTTTTCAATGTTTGAAAATGACCAAATAAAATAATGTTTAAAAGGGAAAAAATGCTTTTGGTGAAACCAGGAATAGAATTTAAGTCTCCTGATTATCATTTGGGGATCAAGTATCTTTGACCCCACAATTTCCTTTTAAAAATCACACAGTTTAGATACTAAGCCAGTAATTCCAACCCTGGTTTTTGTACTAACACCAAGAATTAGAGATGATGATCATGATGGCATCTAGAGAAAATACTAGTTTTAATTCCTGTTTTTTACCATGAGATGGAAGTAATAGCCTATCATAGATGGAGTTCTTAAAAGATAAGGCTAGGGAATGGGAGTGGGGAGTGATTATCAGCACAGATGGAACAATGTATGTGTGTCTGACAGTATCAAAATTTCCCAGGTTTACTGACACTCTGTAAGGCACCTAATTATTTCCAAGTTGGAATAAGGATTACAACTTCGTACTTATGCTTGACAACCAGACTTTACTCTAAAAAAGAAATTCCTTTCTACTGCCTTGTGGTTAAAGAATTTGATTTTCAGATCTATATAAGTTTTAATTTCCCCCTCCCCCACTTTGTCTTGTATCTCCAACTATATTGGCTACCTTGAACTAGATTTTCCAAAGTCATCTTAAACTCAACAAGTCCCAAACTGCACTTACTATTTCCTGTCCTAAAACTCTCCCTTTCCTAAATTATTCCTGTTATTATTGAGGGCAACAGCCAGTTAGTCAATAAATGTTTATGAAGCACCTACTATGTGCTGAGCACTTTGTTATGTGCTGGAAGCATCTTCCCAGTCACTCAGACTTGCTAACTAGATTTTACCCTAGGTTCCTTAGACTCTTGTACCCACCCCTCACCCCAATATCCTAATAGTTGTCCAGGTCTATTGATTCAACCTTTCTAACATCTCTCACATATGACCTCTATTCTCCTCTGACACTGCTACTACTATAAGCCCTCATCTCTCACCTGGTCTGCCTTTTGGCTTCAAATCTTTTCCCACCTTAGTAACTCCTACAGACATAGTACCATAGAATTTTGCAGCCGTAAGGCAATGTAAACATCAACTTATCCAACCTCCTAATGCTATTTTTGGAAAGAGAGCCCCAGGAGTCAACTTTATCATTAGAAATGCATTATTAAGTTATTCCTTGAAATCTAAGAGTGAAATTTGATTATCAGAATTAAATCACAGGAATATGAAATAAGATTAATTTTTTATAATTGTATGCTTTTCCCACATCACTACTTTTAAACTTCGTATTTAAAAAGACAACCTTACTTTCTTTTAGAATCAATACTATATATTGGTTCCAAGATAGAAGAGGAGGGTAAGTACTAGGTAATGGATGTTAAGTGACTTGCCTAGAGTCACACATCTAGGAAGTGTTTCCACTTTTATTAATATTTTATGTGCAAAGCACTGTGTTAGACATAGTATGAATTCAGTAAGGCATGATCTTTTAGCTTTTAAAGTCTGATTTGGGTGAAATAAAATTCTCTCACTGGTTTGCTGCTATACTGAATGAGCAGACTTGCAGGGCATACAATGGTAAAGGGCTTTGAGATCATGTTATAACAATATCAGTTGAAAGGGCTGAGTATGTTTAGTCTGGAGAAGACTAGCCTTAGGGGGAACATGATAGCTGTATTCAAATGTTTGAAAGACTGTCATGCAAGAAAGAAATTACTTATTCTGCTTGGCTCCAGGGAGCAGATGTCAGAAAATGGATGCAACTTGTAAAGAGGCAAATTTAGACATGATATACAAGGGGAGAAAGTTTCCCAATAAAGAAGTGGGCTATCTTTAAAAGTAGTGGGTTCCCCTTCACTGGTGGTCCTCAAAAACAAATGCTGAGTTTCCATTTGTATAGGTATGTTTAGGTAAGAATTCAATGAGCTAGCTAGTACAGGTTGTCCTGTACTAGCAAGTCCTGAAACTGGCCACCTACAAGGGTTATTAAGTAGCTAAAAGTTAGTAGAAGTATTTCATTCCAGCATGGGAACCAAAGAAGTTAACTGAAGATCAGGACCTGAAAAGAGGATTTTCCAGTTATAGGGAGAATTTTTTAGAGGACCTAGAGCTATTAAAATTTACCTTCTTAGACAGAAGCCTAATAGAGAGATCTCTAGGGTTACATGAAAAACAATAGCAATATCTCTCATTCAGATTAGCACAATGAGGTAAAATGATTCCATGATGATTTTACAGCATGCTGGTTTGTGAGACCTTTGGTTGAGTATGCTTAGTGGACATTTTGGGGCTTATATGAACTCTTGTGGCCAGCTTAAAGATAATACAGTATGATTATATTAAGGTGCACTTAAAGATAATACAGTACGCTTATATTCCTATAATCCAAGTAGTTCTCTTTAAGTCTTTTAGGTAATAGAACAGTCAAAAACAAAATGGTTTTTTTTAATTTGTTCTTTTAGTAGTCTTTACCTTAGGCTGAACAAATCTCAAGCTATAAAAAGGTCTGAAGAGTATAGATTAAAGATACTTTGATCAACTAGGCAATTCTTTGGGAATAGCCTTCTCCCCACTCTGCCTTCCAATTCCCCTCCCTCATGTCAAGTCTTGTTCCATAAATGCAGGTTATAGAGATATTGAGGAAAATTTGGTTCCATTAGATTCTTTCTAAAGTAAGAAATGACCAATAGGTGAGCATCTGGGTGGCTGAGTGGACTGATATCTAGGCGTAAAGATGGGATATCCTGGGTCTAAATGTGGTCTCAGATACTTTCTAGCTCTGTGACTCTAGGCAAGTCACTTACCCCCCCCATTATGTAACCCCCCTCTCTGTTCTTCTACCATGGAACCAATACCAATTGATTCTAAAAGGGATGTTAAGAGTTAAAAAGAAATGAAATAACTAACGGTATGATCAATCCCCTCGTTCCTTTTTAGGGGAGTGGGGTTATCCTGTAACTTGTAGTAATCTGCATAATCTCGCCATCAACTCTCCAAACTCCAACTTTCTTAGTTTCCCAAAGTGTGACATTTGGAAAATATGGTGTTCTGTTATACATTAATTCCTAGCTTACATAGACACTGCTTATTCTGAGAATGTGGACAGAAGAAAGATTTTTGTTGTTGATCATCAAAATCTAGCGTGACATGTGGTAGAAACAATATTTTAGAATAGGGGGGACCTTAATGGCCATCTGTTCCAATCCCCTTGTTTTATATTTTGGTGGAAACTGAGCTGAAATGTTCTGTATTAGATAAGTGAGTACTGAGATTGAGTCAGAAAGACTTGGATTCTAATCCTGACTTGGATATTTCCTATCTCTGTAACCCTAGGTAAATCATTTAACTTTTCAGTACTTAATCTGTAAAATCTTCAAAATGACCTTCTGGCTTTAAATTTGTGATTCTATGAGACCCAAAAAGGGCAGACTTGCCCAAAGTCACAGAAGTAGCAAGTAGTGAGATCTGAACCCAAGACTAATCCCTAATGCAGTGGTCTTTCCATCTGTCATATGATAACAACCAAATAGCCATTCACTGAAACAAACAGAATTTAAATAACTTGAAAATGTTTTTCTCTCTCCCCAAGTCCCATTTTATTTATTAATAAGCTAGGTCAGGTTAACAACCATATTGTCTCTATAATAAAGTAGCCCATTTGCAATGGTTAGATCACTGAACTTATGTCAGAGTTCCAAACAAACATTTCTCCTAAGAAATTTTCCATCTTTTATTTAATCTTTTTTTCCCTTCTTTTTTTATTTTATTTAATCTTAAAGCTTTCTCTCTGCCTTTTGCCTTCACAGAGCCTGAGATAAGAGTTGATTAAAAGAAAACTAGAATTTCTGTGATCAGTGGGATACTATTAATAAAGGAGGTTTGGGGAATGAGACTTGGAGGCAGGAAAAGCTTTCTGATAAAATTCTTTTTACCCAATGGTTACTGATTCTTATTCCATCCAAGTTTCTCTCTGAAAAAAAAAAATTAAAAGAAACAAGCCTTTTAATCTATCTTGGAAGATTATTTATGTAATAGATATTATAAATATTAAACCATTTTAGAAACTATAAAATCTTATGTATAAATTAAATGTTAAATTTAAAAAATATAAAAATATAAGATGTTTGGGGTTGTTGGTTTGAGAATCTGTGATGTGGTTTAGGAGATGTGGTTAAGAGTATTCCTAGATTAATACCTCCCACACTGCCAGGAATCTGCTTTAATCCTTCATAAATCCAGGTCAATCCAGGACATCTGGCAGTCAAAGAGAAGACAGCCAATTGGGAAAAGAGTAACTATGGAGCACAATTTATGAAGCTTTGCAGATAATAATTAATTTTGGAGCCATTAATTTAAAAACATAACTATTTACTTGAGATGAGCTAAGAGCTTTCAAAAATATTCCTCAACAATTTTTAGAGCCCCCCCTTTTTTTGAGGAAATATCACTTTTTTTCCTTCTCTTTTTGATGGCAAGAATGAGATCAGGAATTAAAATTCCACCCTTTTTTCCTTTTCTTTTTGCTTTGTCTACTAACACAGTATCCTCTTGGTCTATGCCAATCACTCTTTAACTACAAAGTCCTGATTCATTAAGATTCTGTCATCAGCAATATTTCATGATTCTGCCAGATTTCAGTTCTGATTTAGGCTCTTATGCTATTTTTTTTGGGTAGTCTTATTGGTCTTTTGAAGAATTAATTCTGTTGCATAATCAATTGCAAGGAGATAAATATCAAAACTTCCTGTTTGTGTTGAGCCTTTTGGTTAGGACTGGATTGCAGAAGGAATGCCACTTATCTCTTTAAGGGGATAAATATTATTCAAATTGCCTTGGTAACAGATGGCTCTCAGTCATACAATAAGTATATTATCACTTTCTGGCTTATAAAGTAGCTTAGAGTACTTACCATTGATGCTGAAGTATGAGTGCTGGATTTGGATCCAGGAAGAACCAAGTTCAAGTCTTGCCTTAGGCATTTAAAAGCTATATGGTATCAGATAGCTTCTTCAAGCCTCAGGCTCTTCCTTGGTAATGACAGTGTTGGACTATATGGCCTCTACGTTTTGGATCTCTTAAAAAAAGACAAAAACCCACTTGCATTTCATATGTATGTGTGTTATTTTATTGTTTTTCAGTTTTGTTCAACTCTTTGAGATCCCTTTGGACATTTTCTTGTCAAGGATATTGGAGTAGTTTGCCATTTCCTCCTCCAGCTAATTTTACAGATGAGGAAACTGAGGCCACTGGGGTTAAGTGACTTGCAGGAAAACAGCTAGTAAGTGTCTGGGCTCAGATTTGAACTCAGAAAGATGAGTCTTCCTGACTTCAGGCCCAATACTCTATCCACTATACTGCCTTAGTGGACATCTATTTTGTTTCTAATCCTTTACTATTACAAAAAATACTGCTACAAACATTTTGGTTTATAGAGGGACTCCCTATCAATGCCCTTATTTTGGTATAAGCTTAGTTGCTGTTCTTCAGTTATTTCAGTCTTGCCTGACTCTTTGTGACCCCAGTTTGGGTTTTCATGGCAGATACTCGAGTGGCATGTGCAGCTAATGTTTCAGTGATTCATTTTATTGATTAAGATAATGGAGTCATTTGAAAATAAAGACTAAAAATATAAAAAATGATAACCCAGAGGGGCAGCTTGATACAGAGGAAGCTCTACTAATGGGTTTGAAGTCAGAGGAAACTGGGTTCCAATCCTAGTTTATCCCAATGTCAGCTGTGCGACTCTGGGAACATCATTTAATATCTCTAAGTTCTCACTGGTGTCATCTGTAAAATATAAGGGGTTTGAACTAGGTAGCTTTTAAGGTCCCTTTCCTAGATCTATAATCCCCTCAGAAGATTTTCTTTCTTTTTTTTTCTCCATTTTATGTTCCATCATCATTCTTGGTCTTTTGTAAAGTTATATGTGTGAGCTCATTCTTGGATACAGTTCATGGCTTGTTCCACAGTTTAAGACAAAATCCTCATTGACCCCTAGGGCAGTTATCTAGTAAATATGTGTGGTTGGTCATAAGTGGACCAAGTGAGAGAGTACGGATAGATTAGTACAACTGATCATTATTACTGACAATGTAACTCAAAACATATGTTTTAATGGGAAGAGGCCAGAACTATTCCCCTCCTTTAGGAAAGGCAGCACTGTTTATTTGTTGGCTTTTAGAGAGAAAGGCAAGGGATGTGAATAGCAGGGAAGCAAATGGTGGCTGAGAATGGCTTTCATTTTTCTGGCCCACAGATTACAATTTTTAGAAATGGCAGCATTCTTGTACAGAGGCATCATATGATATCAAGGCTATCTATGTTCCCGCTAAAGCTCTCTTCTTAACAGGTAATGATGTCTTGCTCCAATGATAATTTCATCCTTACCTTTTAGTAATAATATCACCTGTTTAGAGAACACTTGAAAATTGGTAGAGTCTTCCCAAAGAGTGACTCCTCTCTCACCTGGAGAACAAGTCCTTGAGATAGGCAATACAGGAATTCTTACCCTATTTTTAATGGGGAAACTGAAGCTCAGATGTGCCAAATGGCTTGTCCATAGGCAACGAGGTGGTGCCATAGTGCACAGAGGATGTGGTGTAGGGAAGGCTGCAGCTTGGACACTGGTTGTATGACTCTGGGTGAATTGCTTCATCTTTCTTTGCTTCAGTTCCTCATCTGTAAGAGGAGGATATTAATAGCACCCACCTTGCAGACTTTTGTAAGGATGGAATGGGATGTATTTTTCAAGTGCTTAGCACAATGTCTGGTACATAGCAGAAATTTTATAAATGCTAGTTATTGAGATTACCTGTAAAATGAGGATTATAATAGCACCCACCTCCCAGAATTTTTGTAAGGACTAAATGTGAAAAAAATTAGAAAGTGCTTAGCACAGTGCCTAGAACATAGTAAATTCTATATTAAAGTTTTATCAATTAATACAAAGGTAACAGGTATCAGAGGTAGGATTTGACCTTAGATCTTCCTAATTGCATGTCTGTTCTAGCATCATACCTATCATATCATGCTGCTTCTCCAAAGCAAAAATAACCCTTCTGGGCTAATTATCACATTCTCCCACCTCAAAAAAAAAAGAGAAAGGAACTAGATATTAAAGTAGAAAAGATGGAAAAAATACATAGATCGTTACACAGTTTAAGACTTTTTTTAGTTGAATCAAGCCTTTTATCTCATTTAAATTATTTGTCTGTTTAGTCATTTGTTTATTCATCTGTCTATTTATTTGTTTATTTGTCTATCTATTTATGAAAGTAGAAAAGAAACCTTGGAGAATTTATATGTGTATGTATTTATTTTAAGCCCTTACCTTCCAACTTAGAATCAATTCTTGTGTATTGATTCCAAGGCAGGGCAGCAATAGGGGCCAGACAATGAGAGTTAAGTGACTTGCCCAGGGTCACACAGCTAGGAAGTATCTGGTCAGATTTGAGTCTAGGACCTTTCCCCATGTTAGAATTTATGATAGAAACAATCATTTATTAAACACACACTATGTACTAAACACTATTCTACAAACACTATGGAAATACTTCATTTGAGCCTCATAACAATTTTGAAAAGTAAATGTTATTCTCAGTTTATACTTGAGGAAGCTGAGGGAGACAGAGTTGAAGTGTCCAAAGTTACACATCTAGAATTTGATGCCAAATTTGAAATCTGGTTTTCCTTGAGTCCTAAGTGTCCTCTCTACTCCACCATCCAGCTCCTTCAAGTAAGAGGCACACAGAAGGAGAAGGCTGAGCATAGTTTGATATATAGCCTAGCTCTGGGGAGAGCCAATTTCAAAGCTGGGAAGCTAGATACCATAGTGACTAGAGTACTTGGGCAGAGGGTAAGGAAAAGTCCTCTTGCTGAGTTCAAATCGAGTTTTATAGTCTAGTTATATAGTTATATAGAGTCATACTAACTGTATGACTCTAGGCAAGTCATTTAACCCTGTTTGCCTCAGTTTCTTCATCACCAAAATGAGCTGAAGAAGTAAATGGCAAACTTCTCCAGTATCTTTGCCAAGAAAAACCCAAATGGGATTTAAAGAGTCAGACATGACTGAAAATAACTGAAGAATTGTTTATACTGATGCATAGTGCAATGAGACTTTAACAATGTTAATGGAAAGATCACCAAAATTCCATTACTTTTGTGACTTAAAAGTCAAGTAAAATCCTGTACAAGAGAGATCAAAACCTAGCTCCTTCCTCCCATTAAGAAAGGTGGGGACTTCCAGGACCCAAATATGATTTCTAGATCAGAAGTCTTTGATTGGTGGTTTTTCTTTGTCACAAGAGAAGATTTAATCCAGGGATGGGGTAGAAAGGAACAAGATGTGAAGGTACAAACCATAAGAATAATGTTGATGCACTAAAGCTCAGAATGGTCTGCTGAGAATGTTAAAAAATACTGAGAATAAAGAAAAAGGTGGAGTAGTGATTTTTTTTTAAACTGCATTTAGGGCAAGGAGAAGGATCTAAGAATGAATTGGACCATAGAATGGGATTATCGTGCTGGATAATAGAAAAGCTGAAATATTATTCTCATTTTTTCTTGTTTCAGCAGTACATATTTTAATTTTCACAGATTAATAAACATACCTGTGTGTTGAAATTGTGTGTGACTATCAAGAGTGTTCTCTGTTCAAGGCATGGAGGCAATGAGAGGGCACAGAAGGCACCCTTGAACCAGGAAGACCTTGCTTTAAATTTGGTCTTAGACTGCAGGCAAGCCATTTTATCTGTCTGCCTCAGTTTCTTCATCTGTAAAATGAGGATAATCATAATACCTTCCTAGGGTTTTTGTGAGAACCAAAAGAGATAATATTTATAAATCACTTAACACAGGGTCCCTGGCATGTAATAGTAGGCACTATATAAATACTACCTATCATTTATTATTATTGTTTTTACTACATGTTGTAACATTGATTATTCACATTGAAGAGAAATAAACTTGAAAAAATACTATTTCATTATGTATTAATGAATGATTCATAGCTATTAGAAAAAGCATGAAGTAATAGAAGCTCATATTCTGTCTCCTTTTTTTTTCCTCTAGATGTTTTAAGCAAATTATTCCTGGCTTAAGTTCCCTGTTTAATTTACATAAATGGCCTTTTTGGAATGGTTCTTGAAAATCAGGGAGGTGGGAAACGCTATTGATGTTTTAGCCTGAAAACAAACAAAACTTACTGCCTCCAAAGTAAAAAGTTTTCTTTGAATTTTTGTGAGAATTTTAACTCAGCTTTTAAGATCTTTCTAGTTTGAGTTGGCAGTGAAGGATTTTTTTTAACAACCCTTCTTTTACTTTAAAACATTATTTAAACAGTGTAACTTTTTTGGTCTGAAAAACAGAATGAAACATGAACTAATGCCCAAACCAAGCTCTGCCTGATTTCATCTAGAAACTGTGGCAAACCACAGTCTTTCAAAAGCCTCCTACCCCAACTCACACATCCCTTCCATCTAGTTCAGATGAATTTAGGGGTGGGAAAAATGTAAAACTAAGTTCTCTTTTTTTGGTCTGATGTTCCATGAAACTGTAGAAAAGCCCATTGTTTATTAAGTTTGAGCTTTTTAGAGGGCAGTAACCTTTGATTGGGTTCCTGAGAAAAGGTACTGCTTTAGGTGACCAAGATTGATAGGATGGGCTAAAAGCATTGTAGTGAGCCAAAAAGTGAAGTGTCATGTTAACCTAACCTTTAATAGTTTTCAAGTGTGGATTTGCTTAGATTTTAGGGGACATTAGGGCAGCTTGGTGATACAGTGGATAGGAATAAAATTCAGTCTTAGATACCTGTGTGATCCTGGCCAAGCCACTTAACTGTTTGCCTTATTTTCCTCATCTGTAAAATGAGCAGGAGCAGGAAAAGATAAATCACTCCAAGTATCTTTGCCAAGAAAACCCCAAATGGGGTGACAAAAATTAGACACAACTGAAAAATGACAATGCTAAATAATGGAAATACAAATAGAAAAAATGAAAAATCTTTTCTGCCCTCAAGAAGCCTTCTCTTTAATTGGGATAGAAAACAAATAAAAGAAAATTCACCTTCAAAGCATCAGATAAAAAGGGTGAGAACTTCTAAGGAAAGAACAGTGTGGGCAGATGGCAATGCCCAGAAGTGCTTAGACTCCATGGATAAGGTAATAGTGCTATGGGTCTCTGATGGAGGTTTCCTCCCATGTTATCAAGCTATCTCATTCAGTAACATTGAGTAGAAATATATCTGGATATTCTTTTATAAAAGTTCTATTTCCATAACTCATTGTTGAAGACGAGTGACCTTAGATTCACTAGAAGGCTTTGAAGATGTCTTGAGTCTGCTGCCTGGGAAGTGTCATGACTAGAATGATGGTCTTGAGGGGAGGCATATTTTGACCATGGCAGTTTTTGAAAAGTAGATGAATTCTAGCCCTTGCTCCTCCTCTTAGAACTGATGCTGACAGAAGGTAAGTTTAAGAAAAAGTCCCAACTAGCTATGTGACCCTGGCAAGTCACTTAACCATGACTGCCTAATCCTTGCCACTCTTAGGATTGACAGAAAGTGGTTGTTTTTTTTTTTTAAGTAGTTGAGCTATCTAAATGGGTAAAGAAAGTACTTCAAATGATATTGGCAGGACAGACTTTGTCGTCAATCAATGAATCAATCAACAAGTGTCTTTTAAGTGCTCATTATTGCATTCTATTAGGTGAGGTGTCTAGGGAAAATTTGTGAGTCTAAGATTCTAAGATACCATCATCCTAATTTTGTCTCAACAGGAGTGGGTAGAAAGTGGGAGAAGAGAGACAGTGAACTTCACCTTGTATTTACTTTTGTAGGATTTAAATAAATATTCAATACTTCAAGTATTATATTTTTAAGTCTATTATCTAACAAAATAGAACCACATGACTAAGTTTTTCTACCTGTTCAAAAGGCCTGCTCCACCAAATCTGCAACAGGAAGGAGAAAGTGCCAGAGAGATGGACCTTTACCCAATTTATATCCTGTCTATGTCAGCATGTAATGGCAGGAAGTGAGTGGGGTCCTGGGAATCATAGTTTGGCTGGGGATTGCAGTTTTTAGGGTAACAGATTCCAATTACACACTTTCTAACTATCTAAGATCTGTGTATCATTCTGGAAAATAGAGTTGAAAATAACTATTTCAGTTTTGTAAATTGCTTAGCAGTCAAAAGAAATACTGGAACACTCACTCAATTGCCAGCTATTGGAATAGAGTTTTGTTTTTTTTTAAAAGAAATAATCTTTGTCAATAGCAATAGCTACTATCCCCTGTTTCAGGTTTATTCTTTTTCAGACACATTCCATTTAGGGAGTTGACAAATAGGGTCACCATTTTTATAATGAAGCATCAAATACAGCTTTACATCCAACTTTTTGAGCAACTATTTCAAAAGCACTTTCTAGACTTGCAAAGATGGAATAAAATCAGACTATGTGCTTTCCCAGACATAAAGTCTGATTTGTTCACTAAGCCAGTAATGTTAAGTCCATTTATTCTACCTAACTTGTTTTCGGATCTGTGGGATATCTGCTTTTTGCTTTTAAGCAAAACATAGATTCACCAGATGAATTGGAAATGTTTTCTGTTTTCTTCATCAAACAGTTCATGTGTTGCCAAGGAGATCTGCTCTTTCAAAGCATTCTCTCCCCACTCCCTACCTGCCTCTCACTTTGGACTCCATGCTCCATGTATAAAGATTGCTATATTAACTTAAATAAAGTAACCTTAGAAAACACAAATAACTGATTGGCATAATTCAGATGAATGATGAGAACTTGACTCCATTGGTGTGAAAAATAGGCTCTTTTACTAAAGAAAATGTTTGTTTCATTTGAAAGGGGTGTTCTCTTTAAGTAGTCTAATCTTTGTCCTCACTCTACATATCCTCCTTTCTTCTTGGAAAAAAGGAGCCATAACTAGCAATGCTGAGAGCCCAGGACAAGTTTTACAAAATCAACAAATCAGAGGAAATTATATGGGTAAAGAAACAGATACTGGAACCACCATCCTGTCATAGAAAGAACAAGTTCTCTTAGTTGCAAATGCAGGGACTTCATGGGGCATTTTCTTGGGTACAGAAAATACCCAGAGCATCAATATACCTAGATTCCTATTTTAACTCATTGCTTTTGCTAAATGGATACTAAGCTTAGTTGTGTCTATGCTCTCTAAAGTACTTTTAATAGACTATAGAAAACTAAAAAATTTATATGACTCACTTTATTGCAATATTTGCTTTGTTGTGATAGTCTGCAACCAAACCTACAATATCTCCAAGGTAGACCTATAGATTGGAGGGAGAAACAGAGAAAGCCCAGGTCAGAATGCTATGAGAAATCTATAGGTAGGGGTTGTGAATTGGATGGGGATCCTTTAGAGGATCATATATATATATATCAGATCTGATCTGATAAAAGAAGAAGAATCAGGAGAGAGTAGTGTAAGGAAAACCTACATAAAAGGGAATATGAAGAAGAAGAGGATGATTCAGGCTCCAGAAAAGTCAAGAGAATGAGATTTGCAAAAGATCACTGGATTTGGCAAATAAATCATTGCCACTTTTGAAGAGAATTGTTTTCAGTAGGGTGAGTTTGGAAGCCAGATTGTAAGATATTAAATAGCTAGGGGTGAAGAAAGGTAAGATCAAATAAGGATTTTGGTTTTGGGTTTTTTCCCCCAGGATGGAAAAGAGATGGGTGTGTTTGTAGGCAGTAGGGAAGGAGCCAGTAGAAAAGAAGACATTGAAAAATAGGAAAGAGTAAGGATACCAGAAAGGGCATCATGTTGGAGGAGACGAACTGGAATGGAATCTCTTGAACAAGTAGGGTAAGGAGTAAAGTCACTTTATCATGTGAGACAGGAGTGAAAGAGGATATGGTGGCAGAAGGTAGATAGGTGGGGATCTCATTTTTATTTGTAAAATATGACAAGGTACTCAGCTGAGTGGAATTGGGGGACCAATAGGAGATCTTAGGAGGGATGAAAAGATTTGAAAGTGCCACTATGTACCATTTCTGAATTCTGAACAGTTTGAAAAACATGTACAATTAGAGTAGAGGTTTGTTAGACATATTTAGAATTTTTGCATAAAGGAGATGGATTTCTACACAGTCTTTGGTCATTTTCTTTTAAAGAAAGAAAGGGTGGTCTAAATTATGGGGTAGGTTTTCTTTCTTCTAATGAAAACATTTCATCTCTGTCATTAAAATAGAGCTGTGGGATTCATGTTGATATGTCTGTAGTTCTGAATTTTCACTGAATAGAGTTTTAAGAGGAGAAGAAAACTTTTTTAAAAAGATACCAATTCATGGAGGGCATGGTTCTAGTCAGTTTCTAAGTAAATTGCATAATAGGGATACTTTGGATTAGCAAGAATTGAGTAGTTGTTTTCCCTGGGAATAACTTGCTTTCTTGCTTCTCTTTGACTGATGCTTTATTCCCAACCACCCAAGGAGATAGCCCCTCCCTCCCTTTATGGTTGGTTTTCTGCTTTAATTAGCATGCCTATAAAGCATAGCTTTATTCACCAGACACCTAATGACAGTTCTATTAAAGTTAACACTTGAGGTGGAAACAGCTTCTTAGTAATTATCTCTTGATAGCAAAACCTCTTTGGAAGGAAAAACCAAGATGGTGTATTTATTGGAAAGTGAGGCAACCTGGACTGGCCTAAAAGAAAGCAGCAGTTATAAAATTAAATCAATAAATGGAAAATAGTTGTAGAACACAAGAAATGCATTGTAAAATAGTGATGTCAAATTCTCCTCAAGGTCACATAATGGACTTAGAAAACCACAAATTAACGTGCTTCAATTTGTATTTTTATCTATTTTGTTCACCATTTCCCAATTAAATTTTAATCTTGTTTGTATACCTCTATTGTAGTACAGAGACTTTTCTAGAACATGTATTACCTGACTTGATTTTTTATCTCTCCTTTGACAACTTATAAAAAGGGAAATATACTCAAAGAGTAGACTTTGGGAGAATGAATCTTGTTGGTTCACTTTTTAAAAAAAAAATCTGAATTATGCAAGTACTTCCTAAGCAGATCAGTTCTATATGCCTATAAAAAATGGTCCTGTTCTTTCAATTTTATTCAGTAATTCAATTCGATAAATATTTATAAGGTGCTTACTACATATAAGGCACTCTGCTGGGCTTTGGAGACACAGAGATAAAAACAATACAGCCCTGGCCCCTCAGGATCTTAAATGTCAATGTGAGGAATAAGACTTGTATACAGATACAAGATAGACAGTGAAAGGGTCAAAGGAGAGATCTACACAAAACTCTTACTTGAAGATAGGATATAACTAAGTTAGTAGAGATATCAGGTAGAATTTCTTGAAGAAAGTAATTCCTGAGCTTTGGGGAAGGATTTAAATGGGCAAAAAGGTGTAAATTATTGGCATGTGAAATGGCTTGCACAAAGAAGACTCCAAGACTTGGAAGTCTTTTCAGTGTCTGTGAGGTCAAAACTATTTATGAAGGAAGCTTTTATTTATAATATGGAAGATTTAGCAATAATCTGCATAAACAAAAACCCTTTAGGGATCCTCTGTTTTTAAGAGTATAAATGTGTCCTCAGGCCAGAAAGTTTGAGGACCCTATTCTGAAGTTGTATCACCAGAAGTAAAAATATTAGGAGTTTGGTGGGGAATGAGAATGAGGTGTAGTTTTGGTGACTGTTTTTTGTGCCTAAATTAAATTACGATTTCACTTGCATTCATCATAAAGTCTTACTAATTTATTCTAGTTGGAAGGAAAGGAGACAAAAGGGGAGATAACCAAATGAATTAGTATGGATTTGAATTATTGATTTTTAAAAAAATTAATTTTTTAATTCTCTTCTGGTACATGTTACAGGTGGGTTTGAGAAGAGTTTCCCTTGCTTTCATAAATATCTGTGCCTCATGAATTAGTAGGCTCTCCGTGCAATGCAGACAATTAATAAAATCATTTTTTCCAAAAGTTTCTTCTTTTAAATGAAAGTAGTTAGTCTAGATTATCTCTAATTTCCCTTCTGGCTTCAAAATGTGATGCTTCTGTGATTCTAAGTAGGTCAAATATGCCTCCTACCATGTTGTTTTGTTTGCTTAGCAAGTTTTATTTATATTTGATGTAAAAGTAAACCTCTTCTCAGAACTGCCAAAGTAGCAAAATTCTAACAGATATAGAAATAATCTCCACCAAAAGTTCTACTTAATTGTCTTTTCATGGTAGAGAGGGAATCCCAGGTTCTAAGAATTATGCCATTGAAGGCAAAATCTTGCAGATTCTACCAAGTTGTAAAGGCTTTGGAACAAATCTGTCAAGAGATTGCCTCTTTTCCCCCCTTCTCTAAAATTAGGTCAATTAAAAGGCTCATCATTAAAAGTTTGTCCCACTGCTTTTGGAAAACAGGTAAAGTTAATGCATTGTTTGTTGGTGGAGTTATGAATTAGTCCAGCCATTTTGGAAAGCCATTTAAAATTCTGTTTGGAAATGCTAATAAATTGTGCATACTCTTTGACCTAGTAATACCACTATAAGAACTATATCTCAGGGAGATAAAAAAAAAGAGGGAAAGGGCCTATACATACAAAAATATTTATAGAAGCTGTTTTCAAAGTGGCAAAGAGGTGAAAATTTAAGGCATTGCCATTAATTGGGGAATGGCTAAATAAGTTGTGGTACATAAATGTGATGGAATATTACTGTAAGAAATGATGAAAAGGATGATTTTAGAGAGACCTAGAATGACTTCTCTGAACTTATATGAAGTAAAGTGAGTAGAACCAGGGAAAGAATGTATACAATTAAGCAATACTATAAAGATAATCAACTTTTAAAGACTTAGGAATTCTGATCAAACTATGACCAACCACCATTCCAAGAACTCATGATGAAACTAATTATCCATTTACATATAGAGAAGTGATGGACTCAGAATATAGAATGAAACATATTTCTTTTATTTTTTTAAGTATGGCTAATGAAAAAATGTATTTTGTATTTGTAATTAGTTTTGTTTGTCTTAGATTCTCATTGGGGCAGCTAGGTGTATAGTTCTGAGCCTGGGAAAAAAAATGACCAAAAAAAGTCTTTGTGCCTTAAAACTAAACTAAACTAAACTAAAATTTTGGTCCCCCTGAGGATGGATATTTTTAAAGCAAGGGGCATGTTAGTTCATCTTTACTTTGAATTAATTCAGAAACAGATTCTACTTCTGTTAATGGAGGGAGCACTCATACCAATTAAGAGACAGAACCTTGAAACAAAGACTAAGTTCTAAAATCAAATTTGGTTTGGTTTGTTGTTGTGCATCTTAGATTTAGAGCTGTAAGGGACCTTAAAAGTCAGTCCAACCTCTTCATTTTACACAGGAGAGGGAGTTGGATCTCAGAGTGGTTGAGTCATTTATCTGTGGTCACTCAACTTTTTATCAATGGAGTAATTTGAATCATAGTTTTCCTGAGTCTTTAGCCTCCCAATTCTTTCACCCTAACTATATAGAATCTTCCTTATAAGACCTCTTTCAATTTCTTCTTAATGGAAGGAGTATATATAACCTGTTCTCCCTATATAGACTGCCTCTCTATGAGGGCATAGTCAATTTCAGCCTCTTAGTGACCACTAAGGAATTGTTTGGTAGTGATCAGCCACCTTCTTTATATCAGCTATTTGTGTATCTAATGGTCAGAGCTGTCACCTGGAGCATGCTATTTCTTTTTTTTTTTAAATAATATTTTCTCCCAATTGCATGTAAAATTTTTTAACATTCTTTTAAAAATTTTGATTTTAAAATTCTCTCTCACCTTCTCTCCTTTCCCCTTCTCCCTGAGATAATAAATACTCTTTTTTTTTCTTTTAAACCCTCAACTTCTGTCTTAGAAATCATACTAAATATCAGTTTCAAGGCAGAAGAACCATTAGGGCTAAGCAGTTGTGGTTTGCCCAGGGTCACATGGTTATAAAGTATATGAGGTCATATTTGAACCCAGGACCTCCTGTCCCCAGGGCTGGCTGGAGCCACCCTGATAGTAAGCAATCTGATATAGATTTTACATGTCCATTTCTAATAATCCTCATTCTTGTTTTTCCACGGGCTCTTTGTACTGATGGTCATCACAACTATATCCTCTAACTCTGTTATAAGCTTAGTGAATGCCAGGAGTGATAAAGAATTCTTCCTTTTTTTATTGAGTCCTTCCTATATGGCGAATACTTGAATTTGTCATATATTCTGGGGGTTTCTCTTGACATTTAAAAACAAGATTCTTCTATCTTCCCTATCACAAGTACACATTTTAGGTCTTCCTCTTCAGGTTACCTGAATACAAGGCTCTGAACACTAGCGGTACATCCCAAAAAATGTTGATGGCTGCCTTCTCTGTCAGTGTGATGTCACCACCTGAACTCCAGACAAATAAGGGATTATTTTGGTGCCTGAACCAGGGCAATCCAAATACTACTCTAGTAGGGACTGTTTGAATACCCAAACTCCAAGGTTTGGATAACTCTTCATTGAAATGGATTCTCCCTACACCTGAGCAAACCTTTACAAATTTTAGTTTCTCTTTCCTCATCGGTAAAAGAATGTAATTCTTGACTTTTTATCTCAAGATTATCCTGAGAAAAATGCTATAGAAATCTGAGTTTTTGGTTACTTTAGTTCTCTTGAAAAAGCCACATTTTTATGAACATTCCATGTTCAGGTCATTGGCTAGAGAAATCATACTGTATGGTTGCTAATCAAAAATTATTAAATCTTTTCCTTCTCTTTCTTCTCTTTCCCCCTAGGTGCTTTTATCATCTGCTGGACTCCCGGGTTGGTCTTGTTACTTCTGGATGTCTGCTGCCCTCAATGTGACGTCCTGGCCTATGAAAAGTTTTTCCTTCTCCTTGCTGAGTTCAATTCTGCCATGAATCCCATCATCTACTCTTATCGTGATAAGGAAATGAGCGCCACCTTCAGACAGATTCTCTGCTGCCAGCGGAATGAGAATGCCAATGGTCCCACTGATGGTTCAGATCGTTCAGCATCTTCACTCAACCATACCATCTTGGCTGGGGTTCATAGCAATGATCATTCTGTTGTGTAGAATCAAATGGGAAATGAAGAGCTAGCCATAGACTGTGGAGGGAGTCCCAGGGGAGAATAACAAACTGATGTCTTTCAACACTAATTAACTACAGTATTGGTTTTTAGAAAACCCACTCGCACAAGACTGGTCATGTAGGAGAACTGGCATATGCGAAAACACTCATCCTCTTTCTCCTCTCCCTGCTAAAAGTAGAAAGCTGATTCCTTATAATGGAATTCATAAATAGATCAGCGAGAGTCTCTTTAGACTACACTGATTAGATTTTCAAAGACTGCTTTGTTTTGGTGCCAGTTGAAAACAATTCTGATTAATTATGCTTGTACCTGTTTAACTTCATTTACATGTAGAAACTTAGCCCCCCCTTCTTTTTTTAAAGAATACATTTCATGTAATAAATGTCATGTTTATGCCTGTCCGCACGCTTGTGATGGATATTTTACATAGAGAGATCATATTCTTCATATTTTTTTTTGCTACACTACCATAACTCCAGTATTTCTTTTTCCTGATGGCAAAAACAGGAAAACAATGTAAATTACAATTTGTTTCTTATTTTTTTTTTAAAAAGCATGCATGTAATGTATTTATGCAGTTGTTTTAATGAAAAAAGATGTTCATTGTAAAATCTTCTAGAAAATAGAAGAGCCTAGATCTCATGCCATTATTTGTTAGATTATAAAATAAATAGTATTCTAGTTTCATGGTATTTAACTTCTCATTTGTGGTACCAAATATGTAACGTATGCAGGAGTCCTTAGTTTATCACTGATGGAATTTGTGCTCAAAGTCTAAGAGAACAGAATCATGGAAGAAGAATGAAGCACAATATTATTTTTAAATGTATTTATGCTAGCTGAGTGTTTTCTCATCACCTGTGCATTACAAAAGGATTTTTTAAATTGAAAAATGTCATGTCATGTTTTACCTTTGTAAAGAAGAATTTTGTTTTTGCACTGAGTGGGTGGCATTTTTCAGGGTAACCTATTTAATTACCCTTTTATCCTTAAAGAACAGTGGTTGCTTGAGTTACATTGAGGTACAGTATTTTTTTAGTACAAATCTAAGTAGAAATATTAAGCTGCCACAAAAAATGAAATCTATTAATAAAACTAACAGTATTCGGTTTTACTGGCCTGTTGTCTAGATCTTAATAACCAGCTGTAGGTTTAAAGAAATTAAAAGTACCAGAAACTACCCAAGTGAGAAGACTTTTATCAGTGAAATTTAGTGAGTAAGGGACCTTTTTATTAAATAGCTTGGGCACTTATATCTGAAAAGTGAGAGTGGATGTGTGGCTGATTATATATCATCTTCCCAGGCTTCCCCTACAATAGATTGCTTCCCTGTTGTTAGATGCTCTGATATTATGTTGTCTAAGGTCTGTGAGTAAGTGTGTTGGTGTGACACAGGAGATCACATGTGAAAGGACACAATCACAAGAATGATCTGAGAAATGGGAGAAGATAAATATGAGTAATAGTAGAGTAAATGTTGAACTTGAAGGAACTGAAGGTAAAGTTTCCATTTGGAGCACTGGGCACAAGAAGTGTGGAGAGTTGAGCAAGAGAAAGGAAGTGCAAAAATCTTACTGAGATTGACATTGACACATTTTACATAAATCCTAAAATATGTTAATGTGAGCAAGAAGATGAGCCCTGGATTTTTCACTCATGTAAACTGGGAAATAGGAGGGCTAGTTTAACTTTTAAGGGACAAAAATGAAATGCTAAGCCACTAATAAAGTTTTCTCAATGAGTATATGATGTTGTGGTGTTGGTTGTGGTTGGTGTTTATTCTTAAGAGTCTTAAGACCCTTCCAGTAGGGTTGATTTTGGACCCCAATGGTTTGCTCTCCTGAATTTCTCTACTGTGGTTGCTTCTTCACTTTGATTCTGAAATAGGGGCATTCAGGAACAAAAATACATTTCTATTATGTTTTAAGTGATCTCATTTCATAACAGGGATGTGCAGACTTTGAAGTAGATTCAAAGGGCAGAAACAAATGATTTACAGCAGGAGTTTTTTAAACTGGGATCCATGAACTTTCAGAAAAAAATATACACACATATATATCTATTTCAATATAATTGGTTTCCTTTATAATCTTTTATATTTTATTTTATGCATTTAAAACATTAATCTGAGTAACATTATACAAAATAAAGAACTCCTGACTTAAGGTATAAAAAATAAGATCTGTGAGTAGAGATCAAAATTTTAACTACAATTACTTAAGTAGGAGAAGAAAAGCTTTACACAAGGTCCAGAAAGTGTGATTTCCTGAAAGTGACAAAAAAAAAGTCTCTGTGTCATGAGTGATTTTAGTTAGATATACTGGGTAATATCTCTGAAAGACTGAAATGGTAAAGATTGAAGGAATCTTACACATTGTCTTGTTCAACCCCATTTTTTACAGATGAGGAAATTGAAGCCTTGATAATCTTTAAAATGTTGAGTAAGTTTCTTTAGAGTAGAATCAATTTTATGTCATTCTCTTGTCTTCTCTACTTTGTCTAACACAACATTGGACATATAGAAGATATTATTAGATCGATAATTCTTTAAATTACAGAAATCTTAGTTTTATAAGAAAACTTAATGATCATCTCGTTTAAATTTTCAGTCATTTCAGGAATCATTTTTGCAACATCTCAGTCATCTAGCCTGTGCTGAAATATTTTAAATGATGTACTCCTTAACCCTAAAGAGGCAATTCATTTTGATTTCAGATGGCTTTCTCTAATTGCAAAAAGTTGATGGAAATGAAGCCAAAACAGACCTTTGAGATGTAATTCAACACTATTCACAGATAAGGAAACTAGGGCAATGGGGTTAAGAGATTTGTCCAAAGGTTTGTGTTAGAGTCAAGATTCAAACCAGGACTTCTGACTTCAAATTCAGTGCTCATTCCACAATACCTTACTGTATTTTTTTGTCTTTCATGTTGCCCCTCCAAATTCTATCTATCCATCATAGTGCTGCTTTCTAGGAGTTCAGCTTGACATACTTGAGTGCCTATTAAATGCAAGACCCATTTCCAAGAGCTGGACAAAAGGAGTTTCTGTGCTCCTAAAGAGATATATAGCACATGCACAACATCATTCAAAGAAGGAAAATGCTGAAACCCCTGAGGGGCTCAGTAGGATGTGGCACCTGAGCTGAACCTGGAAGAAGTACTCTTACACTACATGAGGAAAAGAATTACAGGTATGGAGGAATGTCATATAAAGCTATATGATAGCCCTTCAAATATTTGAAAATAGCGATGTGGTTTCTCTCTATTCTTCAGACCAAATATCCCCAGGGTTTTTTTTCCTCCCTCAACTATTCCTCATAAGACAATTTCTAGAATCTTGTCTTGGTCATCCTACTATAGAGGTCCCTAGTTGGCCATTCTCTTCAAATGTATCCTCCATTTGTATGCTATAATTACTACAGTGTTCAATAGAACCATCACTTTTCATGGCCTTACCAGTATACAAGAATGAGTCACTACAGAGTTGATTGTAGATGTTACTGAAGTTTGGCCATACTATCTCTATTTTGGAAGAGATTTTAGAGTTGATTACATTCTCATATATTTAGAATGTTCTATATATAACCCTTCCCTAAAGGAAAAGGAATAGACTAAATAATCACTCCTTCTACCCTCCCATCATTGTAGGTTTATCTTGTTCTTTGCTAGTCACGTATGATTTAACAACCTCAAAACAAACCCTTTTTTCATGCTATAGTTGTTCCAGGAGTTGAAATCCAACATTGAGTGAATCCATTTGGAGTTTATGAGAGGAGCTAGGTAATGGTCATTTAGGTCGTGAAGGCACGGAAGAGTTTCAATCTATACTGTTGGAGGAAATACCCACATTGATGAGATCAGATCTACTGAAGTATGGAAATATTATTTAAAAGAAAAAAATAATTAAAAAAAACAGCAGAATCTTTTACTTTTGCTTCCTAAAGGCACTCTACTATTAACAAATTGTTCCTGTCATCTTTGATAGAGAAGACATGAACCTGAGCAAAATCCTGATTTGGGAAAAATGAAGATTGTCATCATTCAAATATAAAAGATACTTCACCCTTCTCACCCTCTGTGGCCCAATTCTTCTGTGAAGGTTCCATAGCTACTCCAGCCTGCATGGATCTTACTCATCTCCCTTTCTACAAAATCCGGTCTGAAATGTCATTTTAATGCTTGGGTGATGTAGTTTCATCCATGTCAGCCTCATCTTTCCTTCTAGATTAAAAGAGGGTTTGAGAGATGTTTGATAGGGCAATTCAGCCTTGGACAGAACAACAAAACCCAAGTCATTAGCTGAGTCTGTGATAAAGGGAAGGAAGTCTGGGATCAGTGGGCTCAGAGGCCTCTGATACATCTCTGGCCTCTGCTTCCTGCTGTTGCAAGGCAGTGTGCCCATTAGTGGTATTTCAAAGCCTCCCGTTTTCTACTCCTAGAGTTTGTTTAAATGACTTGTTTGCATAACTGCCCACTCTCAGTACAAGGGTCCCTAGCATTTGGCAGTTGAAAATGTACAAACATTAGCCAGATGATCCTTATCTCAAACAGTCATTTGGAAAATCCTTCAGCTTTGTATGTTTTACATTAAAAAAAAAAAAGGGAACATGAGTAGAAAAGAAAGATTTAAAGCACATCCAATTTTTTAGTTGTATCATAAAGTTAAAAGTATATTTTCATTATATATGAAGAAAACACTAAGGAAGAAAAGACATGTTCTGTATTTTCTTTCTAAGAAGTGGTAATAGCTTGGTGGAGGTTTTCCCAGGCAAATTCTACTACTTTATTATGCCATAGATTTGGTTGATCCTGGGTTATTTTGATCTTCCAGGAGAACACATTTTTCAGGTTGCTTATATCATGTTGAATTAGAGTATGGTCCCATTGACAGAATATATTTTTATTCCAAGTATCAGACTGGCCTATGGATGGAAATATTCAATGCTAGAAAGTTCATATCTAGGCGATGATTTAAGCTATAGTGATCCATAAAATTACAACATGGCCTTTGCTCACAATTCCATCTCTCTCTCATTCAATGCCTGGAATAGACATATATTGCCTTCATCTTGCTTTTCATTTCTTTTACTAAATATTGACTAAAAAGTCCAGGATTGTGTGAAAATTTTAAGGAAGAAAAATCACTTTGGGGGATGGGATGGGAAGGAAGGAGTATACCTTGCCAGGGAAGACTTCATGGAGGATCATAAGATCATAGACTTAGAATTAGAAGGGATCTTAGATGCCACTGTGTTCAAGTATCTTATTTTATAGTAGATTGAACTGAGGCTCACATAGGTTCAAGGTCTTGCTCAGGATCACAGCCATATTTGAGTTCGGACCTTTCTGACCTGACAGGCATCTTATTTAGCTGGACTTTAAAAGGAAGCTAGGAACTTCAACATACAGTGGGATTTTGTCTTTGTACCCTTTGCACCCAGAATACTGCCTTATACATTTTAGAGGCTTAATAAATGCCTACTGAATTTGATAGAGTTTTACCACCCTACCAAAACCTTTCTTGGATCTCTGCTCATCTCTCTTGGATCATAGTTATTTGTGTGCCAGTCCATCTTGACATTAGCGGGTATAGCTTCTTGAGATCAGAATATTTGTTGGAATTTTCTTTGGGTCCCAGCACCTACCTAACACAGTGCTCTGCACATAAATTGTTTGCTGAATTGAATCAAAGTCCTTTATGATCTACTTTTTCTAATACAGTAACAGAATAATAGAATGGCAGAAATGAGACAGAATGGCAACATGACACAGCTTTTAGAATATCTGTAAAATTGTATCTTTCTGGATACCCTCAATATGTGATCTCAATTCATTGACCAACGAATGGACATTAATTGGAAAAGTCACTACATTCTATTGGTGATCTTGATATGAGTGAAAGATAAGTTGGAGAACCTAGATTTATGCTTTACTTACTAAGCTCTATGACTTTGAGCAAATCATGTCACCTCCCTAAGTCCTTGGTTTTTCTCATGTATAAAGTAAGGAGATTGCATCAAATTGGCAAAGATGATTAAGAAGTTGGAAATTGCCAGTGTTGGAGGGATGTAGCAAGATAGACTAACTAATAAACTATTACTAGGTCTGTGCATTGACCCACCCATCCTGGAGAGCTTTTATGTGAAGGAAACACACTAAAGTTTGATCAAGAGGTCCCATTGTTTGGGCATATATCTCAAAGAAGTACAAGACAGAAATAAAGGTCCTATATATCCCCCAAGATTCTTGTGGAAGTACTTTGTTATTGTTGCTATTGATAGAAAAATGAAACAAAATGGATGCCTATCTTTTAGGCTGAACAAATTGTATTGCATGAATGTAATGAAATTATTATTCCCTATTCTATAATAAGTGAGGAATATATTTTTTATATTTTATTGTATTTTTATTTTGTTAAATATTTCCCAATTACATCTTTAAAAAAATCTTAAAATTTAATTCAGGACCTCCTATCTTCAGGTTTGGTTCCGAGCCACTAGCTGCCCCTCGATTACATCTTAATCTTGTTCAGGCAGTGTTTCTGCTCTAGGCTTTCAACACCTTTGTGGATCTTGATACTGTCATCCATTGTACTAGCTAACCTTCCCAGCTTTTGTGTATCATCAGACAAGCATTAAATAGTTTATCAGGCACTGTGCTAAGCAGAAGAGATTTTTTGTAAAGGCAATAACAGGGTTTTTCCTCTCAAGGAGTTCAAATTTTAATGGAAGAGGCAGCATATAAGTAACTATGTACGTACAAGATTTATACAGTTGAAGTGGAAGGTAATCTCAGGCCAAAACTTTTTTTCCCATTTGAATTAATTTAGTCAATTTAGAACATTATTCCTTGGTTACAATAATCACATTAATTACCTCCCTCCCTTCCACCCACTCTTCCCACAACCAATGTGCAGTTTCATTGGGTATTACTTGTGTTCCTGATCAGAACCTATTTCCATGTTGTTTACACTAGGATGTTCATTTCCCCAACCATATCCCTTCAAACCATGTATTCAAGCAGTTGTTTTTCTTCGGTGTTTTTACTCCCACTGTGTTTCCTCTGGATGTGGATAGTGGTTTTCCTCGTAGGTTTCTCTGAGTTGTTCGGAGTCATTGCATTGCCACTAATGGAGAAGTCCATTACATTCGATTGCACCACAGTGTATCAGTCTCTGTGTACAATGTTTTCCTGGTTCTGCTCCTCTCACTCTGCATCAATTCCTGGAGGTTGTTCCAGTCACCGTGGAATTCCTCCACTTTATTATTCCTTTTAGCATAATAGTATTTTATCACAAACATATACCACAATTTGTTCAGCCATTCCCCAATTGAAGGGTATCCCCTCATTTTCCAATTTTTGGCCACCACAAAGAGCGCAGCTATGAATATTCTTGTACGTGTCTTTTTCCCTATTATCTCTTTGTGGTACAAACCCAGCAGTGCTATAGCTGAATCAATGGGCAGACAGTCTTTTATCACCCTTTGGGCATAGTTCCAAATTGCCCTCCAGAATGGTTGGATTAATTCATAACTCCACCAGCAATTCATTAATGTCCCTACTTTGCCACATCCCCTCCAGCATTCATTACTTTCCTTTGCTGTCATGTTGAACAATCTGATAGGTGTGAGGTGATACCTCAGAGTTGTCTTGATTTGCATCTCTCTGATTATAAGAGATTTAGAACACTTTTTCATGTGCTTATTAATAGTTTTGATTTCTTTAACTGAAGATTGCCTATTCATGTCCCATGCCCATTTTTCAATTGGAGAATGGCTTGATTTTTTTGTACAACTGGTTTAGCTCTTTATAAATTTGAGTAATTAGACCTTTGACAGAGGTTTTTGTAATGAAGATTGTTTCCCAATTTGTTGCTTCCCTTCTAATTTTGGATGCATTAGTTTTGTTTGTACAAAAGCTTTTTAATTTGATGTAATCAAAATTAATGATTTTACATTTTGTGATTTTTTTCTAGCTCTTTCTTGGTTTTTAAATCTTTCCTGTCCCAAAGATCTGACAAGTATACTATTCTGTGTTCAACTAATTTGCTTATAGTTTCCTTCTTTATATTCAGGTCATTCACCCATTCTGAGTTTATCTTGGTGTAGGGTGTGAGATTTTGATCCAAACCTAATATCTCCCATACTGTCTTCCAATTTTCCCAGCAGTTTTTATCAAATAGTGGGTTTTGGTCCCCAAAACTGGGATCATTGGGTTTATCATAGACTGTCTTGCTGAGGTCATTTACCCCTAGTCTATTCCACTGATCCTCCTTTCTGTCTCTTAGCCAGTACCTAATTGTTTTGATGACTGATGCTTTATAGTATAGTTTGAGATCTGGTACTGCAAGTCCTCCTTCCTTTGCATTTTTTTTTCATGATTTCCCTGGGTATCTTTGATCATTTGTTCTTCCAAATGAACTATGTTATGTTTTTTTCTAATTCAGTAAAAAAGTTTTTTGGTAGTTCAATGGGCATGGCACTAAATAAGTAAATTAATTTGGGTAGGGCTGTCAGTTTTATTATGTTAGCTCATCCCACCCATGAGCAATCAATGTTTTTCCAATTGTTTAGATCTAGTTTTCATTGTGTGGAGAGTGTTTTGTAGTTGTGTTCATATAGTTGCTGTGTTTGTCTTGGCAGATAGATTCCTAAATATTTTATTTTTGTCTAGGGTGATTTTAAATGGAATTTCTCTAATTCTTGCTGCTGAGATGGGTTAGAGATATATAGAAATGCTGATGAGTTATGTGGGTTTATTTTGTATCCTGCAACTTTGCTAAAATTGTTGATTGTTTTGACTAGCTTTTTGGTTGATTCTCTAGGATTCTTTAAGTAAATCATCATATCATCCTGCAAAGGGTGATAGCTTGGTCTCCTCATTGCCAATTTTAATATCTTCAATGTTTTCTTCTCTAATTGCTACTGCTAGTGTTTCTAGTACAATGTTAAATAATAGAGGTGATAATGGGCGTCCTTGTTTCACTCCTGATCTTATTGGGAAGGCTTCTAGTTTAACTCCATTGCAGATGATATTAGCTGATGGTTTTAGATATATGCTGTTTATTCTTTTTAGGAAAGGCCCTTCTACTCTTATACTTTCTAGTGTTTTCAGTAGGAATGGGTGTTGTCTTTTATCAAAGGCTTTTCCTGCATCTATTGAGATAATCACGTGATTTTTGTTGGTTTGCTTGTTGATATGGTCAGTTATGTGGATGGTTTTCCTAATATTGAACCATCCCTGCATTCCTGGTATAAATCCTGCTTTATCATAGTGAATAACCCTTGTGATGACTTGCTGGAGTCTTTTTGCTAGTATCCTATTTAAGATTTTTGCATCTATATTCATTAAGGAGATTGGTCTATAGTTTTCTTTCTTTGTTTTTGACCTGCCTGACTTTGGGATCAGTACCATGTTTGTGTTGTAAAATGAATTTGGTAGAACTCCTTCTTGGCTTATTCTGTCAAATAGTTTGTATAATACTGGAATTAGTTGTTCTTTGAATGTTTGATAGAATTCATTTGTGAATCCATGTGGACCTGGGGATTTTTTCTTAGGGAGTTCTTTGATGACTTGTTCAATTTCTTTTTCTGACATGGGGTTGTTTAGGTAGTTTATTTCTTTCTCTGTTAGTCTAGGCAATTTATATTTTTGTAAGTATTCATCCATATCTCCTAGATTGCCATAATTGTTGCTATATCTTTGGGCATAGTAGTTTTTAACAATTGCCTTAATTTCCTCTTAATTAGGGGTGAGGTCTCCCTTTTCATCTTGGATACTGTCAATTTGGTTTTTTCTTTCCTTTTTAAAATTAGACTGACTAGTACTTTGTCTATTTTATTTGTTTTTTCAAAGTACCAGCTTCTAGTCTTATTTATTAAATCAATAGTTCTTTGACCTTCAATTTTATTAATTTCTTCTTTGATTTTTAGGATCTCTAATTTAGTCTTCATCTGAGGATTTTTAATTTGTTCACTTTCTAGTTTTTTTAATTTGCTTGCCAAATTCATTGACCTCTGCCCTTCTTAATTTGTTTATATATGAACTCAAGGATATAAATTTCCCCCTAAGTACTGCTTTGGCTGCATTCCATAGATTTTGAAAGGATGTCTCATCATTGTCATTTTCTTCAATGAAGTTATTAATTGTTTCTACGATTTGTTCTTTAACTAACTGGTTTTGGAGAATTGTATTGTTTAATTTCCAATTAATTTTTTATTTACCTCTCCATGCATTGTGATCTGAGAAGGTTGCATTTATTATTTCTGCTCTTTTGCACTTGTTTGCAATGTTTTTAAGCCCTAACATATGGTCAATTTTTGTGAATGTACCATGTGCTGCTGAAAAGATGGTATATTCCTTTTTTGTCCCTATTTATTTTTCTCCACATGTCTACTAACTCTAATTTTTCTAAGATTTCATTCACTTCTCTTACCTCTTTCTTATTTATTTTTTGGTTTGATTTATCTAGTTCAGATAGAGGAAGGTTCTGGTCTCCCACTAGTATAGTTTTTCTATCTATTTCATCCTTGAGCTTCACTAGTTTCTCCTTTAGAAATTTGGATGCTATGCCATTTGGTGCATACATGTTGAGTATAGATATTTCCTCTTTGTCTATACTGCCTTTTATCAGGATTTAATAACCTTCCCTATCTCTTTTAACTAGATTTATTTTTACTTTGGCTTTGTCAAATATCATGATTGCAACTCCTGCCTTCTTTTTATCAGTTGATGCCCAATAGACTTGGCTCCATCCTCTTACTTTCACCCTATGCGTATCTACCTTCCTCATGTGTGTTTCTTGTAGACAGCATCAGGTAGGGTTTTGGATTCTAATCTACTCTATCCAATATAGTTTGTCACTCTTCCCTCTAAGTATAATTCTTCTAGCTGCCCAAGTGATAACAACAGTTTTTAAGAGTTACCAATGACCTCTTTTCTTAACTTATTGAGTCTCTTAAAAAGGGGTTTTTTGTTTGTTTTTCTTTTTTCCCCTTTTTTAAAATTACCTTTTGATGATTCTCTTGAGTTCTGTGCTTGGGCATTGAATTTTCTGTTCAGGTCTGGACTTTACAAATTCTTGAATTTTTTCTATTTTGTTCAATGACCATACTTTCCCCTGTAAGAATATCATCAGTTTTGCTGGGTAGTTGATTCTTGATTGTAGACCTAGTTCCCTTGCTTTCTGGAATATCATATTCCATGCCTTTCAGTCCTTCAGTGTGGATGCAGCCAGATCCTGTGTTATCCTCACTGTGGTTCCATGGTATCTGAATGACTTCTTCTTGGCAGCTTGTAATATCTTTTCTTTGGTCTGATAGTTCTTGAATTTGGCTATAACATTCCTGTCAGTTGGGGATTAAGTACAGGAGGTGATCTGTGGGTTCTTTCAATCTCCACTCTTCCCTCTTATTCTAGAATATCTGGGCAGTTTTATTGAATAATTTCCTGCAGTATTATGTGCAGCCTTTTCTTTTGTCATGGCCTTCTGGTAGATCAATGATTCTTAAATTGTCTCTCCTCAAATGATTTTCTAAATCTTCTGTTTTGTGAATGAGATGCTTCATATTTTCCTCAATTTTTTTCATTCTTTTGGTTTTGTTTTATAGTGTCGTGCTGCCTTGTTAGGTCACTTAATTCTAGTTGTTTTATTCTGGTTCTTAAAGACTGGATTTCATCCCTCGCTTTTTGGTCATCCTTCTCTTTCTAGTCTGATTTTCTATGGAGGTCATCTTTCATCCGATTTACCTCCTCTTTCATCTCCTTTGCCTCATCTTTCATCTTCTTTGACTCATCTTTCATCTCCTTTGCCTCATTTTCCAGCTGGTTGATTTTGTCTTTCAAGACACTCTCTTTTTAGTTCAAGTGCCTCTATTTCCAGATGACTTATCTTAGTTTTTAAGTTCTTTTCCTAATTGTCTTCAGCCTCTCTTAATTGTGTTTTGAATTTCATTTTGAGTTCTTTCAATGCCTGTATACAATTTTCTGGGATTTCTGATTTATCTCTTGCTGATCCCTCCCCTTCTGTTCTGTTTGCTGTATAGAAGCTGTCTATTGTAATTTCTTTCTTCTTTTTCTTTTGTTTGCTCATATTCACCCCTTCTCTGCTCCCCATATTTGTCTGTGCTCTTGCTCCTCTCATTTTTTTTGTTTTTGTTTTGGGGGCTAATGTCAGTTTCCCCTCTTGGAGCTTTGACAGAAGATCTCTTGGTGCAGTCTCTGGCGGAGGTGTGTTGGGGTTTGAGCTTCCCTGTCCTCTGGAGGCTTTTGATTGGATTAAAGTCCAGCAGTCAATGATGGAGGGGTGTGGAGCCAGGGCTACCCTGAGTTCTGAAGACTTTTGATGGGATTAAGGCTGGGTTGGGCTGGGTGTGCTCTGAGGCCAAAACCTCCTGGAAGGCTGGCGCAAATATGTAGGATCTACACAGCTCTGGCCAGGCTGCCAGCTCTATGCTCCCTCTCCAGCTCCTCCCCCGCCATCTGTGTTCAATTCTCTGAGCTTGGCATAGCCCTGCCCACAAGGTACACCCTCCAGACCAGCACTTTTGCCTGCCCAGAGGTTCCCACTGCCACTGGAGGCTCAGAGCTCTCGGTGGGTGGGGAGAGGGGTCCTGGGACCTTCCTTCTGCTTTCCCCTTAAACCCAAGTGTTCATGGATTCTGGCTTTTTGGGGGGGGAGTGTACCTTTTGAATTGAGTCCAGCAGGAGGGTTCCTTGGCTCCGTCTTGTTGTTAGGTTTGATTTTTAGTACCCTTGGAATATTCAGTTTGTAATTGGTAAGGAAGGGTATTCAGAGGTCTGAACTTCTGCTTGTTCTAGGCCACCATCTTGACTCTGCCTCTCCACAGGTGAGGAATTTAGAGAAATATGGAAAGAGAGATGAAGTGATGTAAATAAAATAGGATCTGGTGAATAATATAAGAGAAATTATGATGATGGAATGAAAATAACATCAAAAGTCATCCACACACAAGTTAACTGCAATTCATTCATTCAATTCATCAATTAATTGCTTTGACCATCATAGATATTTCTCATCTCTCTATATAATTTTAGGTCAATATAAGATAGATTTAAATAGAAATACATAATTATATATAAATAAAATTTATACATATCTATAATATAATTAGTAGACAGAACAGAATAGCTATGCTGAGGCACAGCTATAGATTTTGCTAAATAATAAAATTTCAACTAAATGTTCAAGAAATCTAATGAACTTTTAATTTTTTCTTTTGTACTGGCAATTTAAGTATATAGAGTAAAACCTTAATTATCTGGGAAACAGCTAAAATAAATTCTATCTATTTGAGACACAGCTATAACACAGAAAGTAACCAAGAGTACCCTATTAAAATAATTTCATAAAACTAGTGCATAACGACTCATATACTTAACCCTCTTGGCAAGCTCCTAATACTGTCACCTAATCTATTTAATGTTTAATTCATACACAGCTCCAACAATCTTGGTTATCCAGTTTTCAGATTCATAGCCAATTAGAAGTTGAACACTATGAATCCTAACAAAAAGAGAATAGTAGGCATCTAGAGGAGATATAACTCAAAAGCAGTTCAAAGAACTCCAAAAGGAAAGCACTTTTGGGATATGTAATGATAGGAAAGGAAGCTCCACACAACTGAGTCAGCCCAACACTATTACTAAATAATAAAATAATTTATTTCCATAATAAAATCCTTTAACTACCAAAAAACAAAAACAAAAACAAAAAACAAAAACACACCTATTCTCTGTTTAAGAAGGCAGGGAAATGTGAAATATATTTTGTAACGATCTCTATCCAGGATATTTACAAAGTTTTCTCTCCTAAACTCTCAGGTATCTATTATCCAATTATTCTACAATAGGAGCTGCTTCAGCTGTGTACTGCCTGAGATTAATGAAATCTTACACAACTCTTCCCAACTGCCATTAATATTGACCCTCTTGTCCATAGTCCGTATTTACAATTGACTAATATTTCTTGTCCTAAGGCTAGAAAATTCCCAGTTTCTGCCCTCCAGTCCCAGTTATTTAAACTTTATTTGACAAAGATAGTCTCTTTTTTTCCCTTCTATTACTAATCCTTAAACTATCACCCCTGTCCTGTTCAACCCTAACTATCACCATTCCTAATCCTCAGTTCTTCCCTTTCACTCTGCTCTCTGGACCTTCTCCTTCCTCTCTTGCTCAGTTATACTGTCACTCTTGACATGAAGACCTGGGTACAAGAGTGCTTCTCATCAAGACTATTAATAAGCACATGAAAAAGTGCTCTACATCTCTTATAATCAGAGAGATGCAAATCAAAACAACTTTGAGGTATCACCTCACACCTATCAGATTGTTCAACATGACAGCAAAGGAAAGTAATGAATGCTGGAGGGGATATGGCAAAGTAGCGACATTAATGCATTGCTGGTGGAGTTGTGAATTGATCCAACCATTCTGGAGGGCAATTTGGAACTATGCCCAAAGGGCGATAAAAGACTGTCTGCCCTTTGATCCAGCTATAGCACTGCTGGGCTTGTACCCCAAAGAGATAATAAGGAAAAAGACTTGTACAAGAATATTCATAGCAGCACTCTTTGTGGTGGCCAAAAATTGAAAACCGAGGGGATGCCCGTCAATTGGGGAATGGCTGAACAAATTGTGGTATATGTTGGTGATGGAATACTATTGGGATAAAAGGAATAATAAAGTGGAGGAATTCCATGGAGACTGGAACAACCTCCAGGAAGTGATGCAGAGTGAAAGGAGAAGAACCAGGAAAACATTGTACACAGAGACTGACACATTGTGGTACAAGAGAACGTAATTGACTTCTCCAGTAATGACTTTACAATGTCCCTGAACAACCTGCAGGGATCTATGAGAAAAAAAAACAACAAAAAAAAACAACTATCCTCAAGCAGAGGACAAACTGAGGGCGTAAAAACACCGATGAAAAGCAACTGCTTGACTACAGAGGTTGAGGGGACATGATCGAGGAGAGACGCTAAATGAGCAGCCTAATGCAAATACCAACAACAAGGAAATAGGTTCAGAGCAAGGACACATGTGATACCCAGAGGAATCACCCGTCGGCTAGGGAAGGGGTGGGAGGGGGTGGGGGGGGGGAGAAAAGAAAATGATCTGTTTCCAATGAACAATGTATGAAAATGACCAAATAAAATAATGTTTTAAAAACTGAAAAAAACGAGTGCTTCTCAAAAAAAGTGCTTCTCGCTTCTTTCTGCACTGAGAGGAAATCCTGGGAATGTCTCACACTTCTAAGTGGAGGCAAAAGTTCAAGTTGTTCTTTGATGTTGTAGCTTTGTATGCTTTCCCTCCTCCTTCTTGGGTTTTATGGTTCCCTTCCTTGTATCTTCTCATGCATTATTTTACTATTTCATGGTCTGACATTTCCCCCAAGTAGGTTTCTTTACATATTCCATGTGGTTGCAGTAATCTTTACTCCAGGTTTCTCTAAATTCACATGTATAATATTAGGTCTTTCTCTTCAAGGGCCATGAAAAGATAGGGCAGGACTTTCATAAAACTCTCTAATATTTTGGCTTTTCAGTTTCGCCTACTTCCAAGTCCTTAGTATATTGCATTACAAACTTTTCTTTCCTTTAAAATGCTTGTATTCAATTAAAAAACTTTTATCCAAACAAAACTAACATAACCAAAAGTAGAAAGGAAATACAAACTGGAAAAATATTTTTTTAAGAAATGTCTTTGATAAAGGTCTAATTTCTCAAATTTATAGAAAACTAAGTCAAATTTATAAGAATACAAGCCATTCCCCAATTGAGAAATGGTCAAAGGATATGAACAAGAAATTTTCAGATGAAGAAATTAAAGCTATCAGGAATGTTCTATGACTGACACACTGTGGTACAATCAAATGTAATGGACTTCTCCATTGGTGGCAATTGAACAACTTGGAGGAATCTACAAGAAAAACCACTATCCACATTCAGAGGAAATACTGTGGGAGTAGAAACACCAAAGGAAAACAATTACTTGAATACATGGATCAAAAGGATATGGTTGGGGATGTAGACTCTAAATGAACATCCTAGTACAAACATCAAAAACATTGAAATAGGTTCTGATCAAGGACACAAGTAATACCCAATGAAATTGCACATTGGCTGCGGGAAGGGTAGGTAGAGGGGAGGGAGGGAAATAATGTGATTATTGTAACCAAGGAATAGTGTTCTAAATTGACTAAATAAACTAATTCAAATGGAAAAAAATAATGTTCTGTGAACATTATTTTTCTAAACATTCTAAATCATTTTTGATTAGAGAAATGCAAATTAAAAGAATGCTGAAAAAAAGTTCTAAATCACTCTTGGTTAAAGAAATGCAAATTAAAACCATGCTGAGGTACTACCTCACACCTATCAGATTGGTCAATAAGGTAGTAAAGTGTTAAATGTTGGAGGGGATATGGGACACTAATGCATTGTTGGTGGAATTGTGAAGTGATCCAATCATTCTGGAGGACAATTTGGAACTATACCCAAAGGGCCATAAAACTGTGCATTTCCTTTGATCCAGTAATACCAGTGTTGAGTTTATATCCTAAAGAGATAATAAAATAGGGGAAAGTACCTACTTGTAGAAAAGTATTTTTAGCAGCTCTTTTTGTGGTGTCCATCAATTTCAGAATGGCTGAAAAAATTGTGGTATAGTTGGTGATGGAATACTCTTATAAAGAAATGATTAAGTAAGATAATTTCAGAAAAAAAACTGGAAAGAGCTACAGGAATTGATAGAAAGCAAAATAAGCACAACTGGGAGAACATTGTGCATAGTAAAAGCAGTATTATGTGGTGATCATCTGTAAAAACTTGGCTACTTGAAGCAATGCAGTGATACTTAGTATTTTTAAACATTTACTCTGTTTCAATACAAAGAATGGCAAAAGCTAGCCTCTGCTCTCTAATGGGTTCACAGCTACCCTAATGGGCTTGGGACACACAAAGCCTCCACCAAACACCACTGGACGTTAAACCCCTTTCCATTACACTGACTTCTAGTGCCATATCCCTGCTATCAGACCTTGCTATTGCTCAGTGAAGTAATATCTTCTCATTTCAAAAGTATTTCTGCAGTTTTTTGGCCTATTTATTCATACTTTTCCATTTTGATGAATTGTCCATCTTTTTATACTTGCCTTAGGCTGATGGGACCTGTGTTTCATTAAGATCCTTTTCCAAATCTGTTAGGGTTTATTTTACTTTTCGCAAAGTATGTACAATATTTCAGATTAAGGAAAGGAGAGATTATTTTTGGTGGCAGCACGTGGAAATTAAACTAAAGTCAGAATGATGGATATTGTATTTAAACTGAGCAAATTTGGGGATACAATACAGAATGTGTGCAATACTGTGTTTAGAATCAATCCGTCCAACCTTTATTCAGCATACCATATACAAATCTTGATTTTGGCTGTGACATATAGTCCATTCATCTTATTTCTGTTGCTATAAGTTTAAGAGCTGGTTGGGGCAGCTAAGTGACTCAGTGTAGAGAAGACCAGGCAGGCCTAGGGATGGGAGGTCCTGTGCTCAAATCTGGTCTCAGATACTTCCTCGCTAGGTGATCCTGGTGATTGCCAAGCCCTTACCACTCTTCTGCCTTAGAAATGATGCTTAGTGTCAGTCCTAAGATAGAAGATGAGTCTTTTTTGTTTCCTTTAAAAAAGCATGTTGATACCAAATTATTTCTTTTGTCCTTTGCATTGCTCTGGATCCCTGTTTTACCTTATTCTTTTGATTTCACTTGCTGATGACGGGAATCTAGAATTTCTGATATCTTTTGTTTTCTGGATTCTTTTCTGCATATTTATGATTTGTCTTTAATTGAGCGATGTGGCATTGAAGTTATTTTTATTGTGATAGCTGGAATCTAAGTAGCAGATTAATTATAACAAAATGGATGAATTTTATTTTAAAAAATTTTAAACCCTTACAGTGTCCATAACAACAGATGACTTTACCCTCCTAATCCTCCGCACCTTGTCTTCCCTTTCCTCTCAACACCAATCTTCTAGCACAATTTTTTTGTATCGTCTCTACTTTTCATTTCCATCTTTCTTCTCATTCCCCTTTCTCAAGGAGGCAACTAGATGATGTAGTAGATATAATACTGGGCATGGAGTCAGAAAACTGGAAATCAAATCTTGCCTTAGTCACTTAGTGGCTTTATGACTCTGGACAAGTCACTTAACCTGTCTCAACCTCAATTTACTCATCTATAAAATGGGATAATAATAGTTCTCATCTCACTGGATTGTTTTGGGCTTCAAATGAGAGAATACATATAAAGCACTTTGTGAAACTGTAAAGAGCTAATGGAATATTACCTAGTATTATCTCCTTTGAATTCTGACTTCTGACTCCATTACTAAACTAAATCTTCCACCTAGGATTACCAATATTTTTTTTCTTCTTCAAACCATTACCATTTGACTTAAAATTGATACTGAGTATCAGTTCCAAGGCAGAAGAGTGCTAAGGGCTAGGCAAATGGGGTTAAATGACCTGCCCAGGATCACACCTAGGAAGTTCAGATGATAGATTTGAACCCAGGACACCTTGTGTCTAGGTCAGGCTCTCTATCTATTGAGCCACCTTGCTTCCTCCCAATAATGTCCATTAAAAAAAAATCCTTACCTTCAATCTTAGAATTAATACCGTGTATTGGTTCCAAGGCAGAAGAATGGTAAGGGCTAGGAATCTGGGAAGTATCAGAGTCTACATCTGAACCCAGAACCTCCCATCTCTAGGCCTGGCTCTCAATTCACTGAGACTGCCCCCCCACCCATACTATCTTAATTCCTAAATTAGATTATTTTTTCCTTCGTAGTTGTGCTTTTAAAAACATATATTTTTCATTGACATCTTTTATTTTTAGGTTTCCTGGATTGACTTTATCCCTAGTACCTCCAGATCTCTTACTATAATTTTTTTTAAAAAGGTAGAAAGAAAGGGGAGGCAGCATCCAATTCTTCATGACCCCATTTGGGGTTTTCTTTCTTTTTTTTTATGATTTTAAATCTATCTATTTAATTAATTTAGAATATTTTTCCATAGTTACATGAATCGTGTTCTTTCCCTCCCCTCCTCCTGTAGCCAATGAACAATTCCATTGGGTTTTACATGTGTCATTGATCACGACCTATGTCCATATTATTAATATTTGCACTAGGGTGATTGTTTAGAGCCTACATCCCATTTGGGATTTTCTTGACAAAGATCGTGGAATGGTTTGCCATTTCTTACTCCAGCTCATTTTGCAGATGAGAAAACAGAGGCAAATAGAGTTAAAACTTAGCTAGTTTCTGAGGCCAGATTTGAACTCAGGAAGATGTGTCTTCCAGACTCTGGACCTAGCACTCTAACCCCTGCACCACCTAGTTACTCAGGTTCCAAAAGAACCTCAACATGTCCACAAAGGACTTTATTATGTTCTCCTAGATTCTCATTCTTATTCCTAAAGTTTCTGTTTCTGTCCAGGGTTCCACCTCAGTATTATTCTAATCCAATCATTAACACGTTTTGAATCTTCAGGAAGGACTTAACTTTCTCTGAACCACTGATCATTTGGTTATTAAATATTAGGATATTACAAAACACACTTTGCCAAAATTAAACAGGAAAAAAATGAGTGGAGACACAACAGAGCACATTGGATTCTGAGTCAGGAAACATCACAGTTTGGACATGGTCATGGGCAATTCATTTAGTCTCTCTTAATTTCAGTCTGGTTTTCTATAAAATGGGAATAAATCATCTACCTGTATTACAAAGAGGACCACAGGTGGCTATCTATAGGCTACAACATATTAAAAAACAATGAATTGCACAGAAATGATGGTATTAAGGATATCAGCAAAGAAATATATGAAGAATTGAATAGTTCCTGTCCTTTGTTGGTACTCACACAAAGTTGAAAAAGTCCAACATCACAACAAAACAAGAGAAAACAAGAGGAAGAATCCCAGCATATGATGCAAACCCTCTGTGGGACCTGGACAAGAATATCCTCATGATGCAGTGAAAGGAAGGCTGTATTTGGGGTCAGGAAATTGTGGTTCAAATCCCAGCCCTGTCAGCCACTACCTGTGTGACTTTGAGTGAAGCACAAGATCCTTCTCCGCCTCAGATTTCTCCTCTAGAGGAATAAAGGGAGTGGAGAGAGAACTTCTCTGGTCTTTTTAGCTCTAAGACTCTAACTAAGCCTATAAGGAATAAAGAGGACGTGAAGAGATTGTGATCTGCCCTATTTCCTCATCAATGAGGTCATAGGTCCATTCAAGTTTTAAATACAGAATGGAATGGAGAACCTGCCTCAAAGACTCTTAGGAGGAGCCAAGGAGATGTTTTATATCGAGCACTTCACAAACATTAAGATGCTGCCTAAATAGCAGCTGTTATGAATAACTTTGCCTCCTTGATTTTCTCACCGCTGATGGACAGGGATACAAATAAATAGAAGTTGGCAGGAGACTCTGAAACTCTGCCAGCCTCAGCTGTTCTCCTGGGAGGGACCGATTCCTTCATTGTTACAGTCCGGTGGTTTGCCCATGGTCATGAAATATGTTTTACATACCAATCTAACTCCTTGGCTTCAGGGGGAAAATGGGGAGCCCATTTCCATGAGGCATGAAAGGGAAAAACTAAACAGGAAACATGGCTCTGGCAGCCTCACAGCTTGGCCTGCTTCATACACAATGCCCAATAGAAAATCAGCCTCTAGGAGTTGGCAGTTGACCCAGAAGAGGTCACTTTGATATGGTAACTGGTGTGTTTATCTGGAGATAATCTCCAAATTGGAGGGAATTTTCAAAGATCAGTGTGTGAAAGGCCATTTTTCTTGGCTTGAAGAAAAATCAGTATTGAATAGTCCCTTCAAGGGGGTTCCTGGAACCACTTTATTTGAGGGGGACATGGATTCATGGTCAATGGCAATGAAATTCCATCTGACACCCACATGAATAGCTGAAGAATTGACTGAGAGGCCTGTCCTGAACAGTTTTGTCTTAGTACAATCTAACTGGCTTTGTAATCTGGCTCTCTTCATTTTCCTTGGGGCTCTATTACCAAATGATTATGCCTTTACTGCTTCATTTGAAAATACCCCAATGTCCTTTTCCTATCTATCGCCTGACTTTGCATTGAGTGAAGTGATAGCTTGTGTATGTGTGTGGTGGGGGAACAGCTAACAGAGTTTTCTTTCTTGTATGACAAAAAAAAAAAAGCAGAGGGCCATCAAAACAGATTTTGTTTTGTTTTGTTTTTGGAATGAGGAAAGACACGTGGAAGGTAGCTTGATCAGAGAGAAACTTCAGGCCACAAGGACGTACCCACAGACCAGCTCTGTCCTTGGCCTTTTGGTAACTGTCCCATTCTTGTCTCTTCCAGTCTGCTTTCTTGTCTGGAGGAAAGAAAAAAAATATGTTAACTATTTCCCCAAATACACATTTGAGACTGATTCACTCCAGACAGACGACATCCATTTCAGAGTTTTGTTCCAAGGAAATCTCTGAAATAAAGCTTAGGTACGGTGTGTGTCTAGGTTTCCCCAAAAGTGACTGATAGATTTCCTAACTCCTGCAGAGGTTCTCAAAGCACAATATGAACTGAGTCTTGAAGTGAAATGGGGCAAGCCAGTAAGCAGAGGTACTGAGGGAGAGCATTCCAGGGATGGAGGAAGAAGGAAGGAAGGTCTGAATTAGGATGAGGACCATTTAAGTAGAGAGAAGGAGAAAGATTCAGGAGATACTTCAGAGATGGGAATCAAGACAACAACTGATTGGATCCTCTGCTTAGGGAGAGTGAAGAATATAGACATGCTTATCTTTGTGGCTTGGAAGATGTTATTTCCTAAACCTTAGTTTTCCTTTAGGGCAGCTAGTTTGTATAGTGGATGGAGTGTGGAGTCTGGAGTCAAGATGACTCATCTTCCCAAGTTGAAATCTGGCCTCAGGCATTTACTAGTTGTGTGTCCCTGAGCAAGTCACTTTTTGCCTCAGTTTCCTCATCTATAAAATGAGCTGGAGAAGGAAATGGCAGACCACTCCAGCATCTTTGCCAAGAAAACCTCAAATGGGGTCATGAAGAGTTGGGCACAAATGAAAAACTGAACTGAACAAAAGCAAAAAATTGGAAGTTGCCAATTTTTGAGATTTCCTAAGGGCTTGCCTCTCTATCAGTCACAAGGTAAAAAGGCCTAGAATCTGCCCGTCTCTTAAAAGTCAGATGTTGAAGTGAAATCTGTCTCTACTTTCAGTATTACTATTTATTAGTTCATTGAAGCTTAAACTCACTGCTCAAGGCATACAGTTAGGTATTCTTCCTACTGCTTATCTCAACTTTAATTCTCCATTCCATTTTTTGTTCTTTCCTTCCCAGGCCAAAGTTTGTTTTCTTTGGAAGAGGAAATATAAGCCCATCCTGAGTAAAATGCCTTCAGTTTGCTGTCTATTGTCAGTATCCCATGTTCCCATTTCTCTCTCTCTCTCTCTCTCCCTCCCTCCTTCTCTCTCTGTCTCTCTCTCTCTCTCTCTCTCTGTCTCTCTCTCTGTTTCTCTCTCTGTCTCTCCCTCTGTCTCTCTTTCTGTCTCTCTCTGTCTCTGTCTCTCTGTCTCTCTCTTTCTCTCTCTCTCATTCTCTTTCTTTCTCATTCTCTTTCTCTCTCTCTCTCATTCTCTGTCTCTCTCTCTCTCTCATCCTCTTTCTCTCTCTCTCATTCTCTTTCTTTCTCTCTCTCATTCTCTTTCTTTCTCATTCTCTTTCTCTCTCTCTCTCATTCTCTCTCTGTCTCTCTCTTTCTCTCTCTCTCATCCTCTTTCTCTCTCTCTCATTCTCTTTCTTTCTCTCTCTCTCATTCTCTCTCTGTCTCTCTGTCTCTGTCTCTGTCTCTGTCTGTCTCACTCTCTCTCTCTCTCTCTCTCTCTCTCTCTCTCTCTCTCTCTCTCTCTCTCTCTCTCTCTCTCCTTCTGATAAATAATACAATTTCCTTTGGGATACCTACCCTCTCCCCTCATCACAAAAGGCAAAAAGGGTAGGAAGCTATTTAAATCATTAAGAAAGTGCTTAGAAGACCCAATGGAATGACTGGGTCTTGCTTATTGCTTTAAAAACCACATCCTGATGATTTCTGTTCAGAAAACATGTCTTATAAATAAGGTAGGACATGTAGCTCATCCTTGGCACATGACTAACTACCACCTGATTTTTGGCTTTCTGTCCATTCCAGACCCTGTCTCTGGCACAAGCAGCCCAAGGCATGTAATACAAAAGGGAGATGGCTTACAGCAGGGCAAAGCATCTTGGGACACCATCGAACCTGAGTCTTAACCCCTCTCTCCACTCTTCTTCACCTCCCACTGTAGCTGACCCAGAACATACTTTCCAGATGTTGTTTGACTTAAGTGCAAAAGAAATTAGACACCTGCTATTTGAGGCCTCACAGGAGAACTGGGAGGTCAGAGGCTGCAGGCCTCGCCCCACAAGACAATTCTGTGAGGTTGACATAATTCCAGCCTTTTTGGACAAGACTGACTAAGAGGCACAGTGCACACCTTCTTCAGTGAACTAGGGATGCTTCTAGAAACTTCTCTTAACTGGACATGGAGAAAGAGTGGGCAAGTGACTGAATTCCAAGTCAAGTCAACAAACATTTATTAAACATCTGCTGTATACTAGGCACAGTGCTAAATACTTGGGATGCAAAAAAGCCCTCCCCCTCCCCATTCTCTGTCCTCAAGGAGTTTATAGTATAATGGGGGAGGGGACAGGAAAACAACTATGTATAAACGAGATATCAACAGGATAAAATGGAGGGAATCTCTCAAAAGGAAAAGGAAGACTAAGGAGGACTGGCCATGCTTTTTGCAGAACTCAGATTAGAATTTGGAATGTACCAGTCATTTCAGTAAGGCCTCCTTTTGGCTCTCCTGGTCAAGTTCCCTTCTCACTTGTTTCTCTATTTGGCAATTTTTCCATCTGGAGGTATACATATGGAGATGCAAAAGTCCTTTCTCTGGAAATAAGCCTTATTCAGCAGTTGCAATGGAAATTCTCCAGTTCTTCTTAAGACTTTTTTGGACCAGATCTCTTCTTCTTCGTAGCCCTCCCCTGCCTCCTCCCGTTTCTCCAATTTCCACAATTAAATTAAAATTGCTACCAGTTGAATCACATTCCCAGATAACTAAAAGATTATAAATTCTGATGATAATTTCTAAGAATTTGTCTTTGAGTCAGGATCTGATAAATAATTCACAAAAAGAAAGCAAGATATCCAAATGGCCAAACTCATCCTAACAACACATGTAAATAATTTAGGTCAAATAATAGGAGGGTGATGTTCAGTCTTTCGAGTATGTGATTGAAGTTAAAATATAAAATGTTGTATCTTGAAAGGGTGAAATATGGAGCATCTAGACAATTCAGTGGATAAAGATTCAGGCTTAGAGACAAGAGGTCTTGGGTTTAAATCTGGCCTCAGACACTTCCCAGCCATGTGACCCTGGGCAAGTCACTTGACCCCCATTGCCTAGCCCTTATCACTCTTCTGCCTTGGAACCAATACACAGTATTGATTCTAAGATGGAATGTAAGGATTTATAAAAAGGAAGGATTTAGAGGAGAACACCATCAGCTGGACTGGTCATGGAATTTACAAAGGATTTGGAGATCACAGTTAATATCAAACATAGGGCTTAGAACCCAGATCTCCTGATTCCAAAGCCTTTAGAAGAATAATAGTTTCTACTGCTTTTACCCTCAAATAATGGAGAAGATTCAAAATGGCTGAGGGGAGCGAGATCTTGGTGGTACAATGGATAGTGTAATGGGCTTGAAGTCAGCAATACCAGAGCTCCTATATTGCCTCAGTTGTGTGACTCTAGGCAAGCCATTTAACCTCTGCCTGCCTCAGGTTCTCCATAAAATAGATTCTTAATAAAGTATTGCTAATTAATGGGTTGATTGGTCATTACTGACTGGCTAATAGACAGAATGATCATCATTTGAACCCCAAACCTCCCATCTCTAGACCTGGCTCTCTCTCCATTGATATCCACTTTAAAAATATTTTATATATTTTTCCCGAGGATATGTAGACCCAATTTTAATAATCATTTTCTGACATTTTGAGTTCTATTTCCCCCTTCCCTGAGAAAGCAGGGAAGATGACATAGGTTGTTCAGATGCTGTTGTGTAATACACATTTCCATGTTCATCGTGTTTTAAAGAAGATATACATTGTTTATACGAGAGAAACATTCATGAAGGAAATGAAATGAAGAATGGTATGCTTCAATACTAAATCACTTTGCAAAGAAATGACTTTTCTCCTGTTCTATATTTGCTCCTTCAGTTTTTTATTGTTTTGTTTTTCCTTTGTTTTCTTTCCCTTGCCTCCCATCTTAGAATCAATATTCCAAAGGAGAAGAGCGGTAAGGGCCAGGCAATGGTGACTTGCCCAGGATCACACAGCTAGGAAGTGTCTCAGGTCACATTTGAATCTAGGATCTTCCTTCTCTGGGCCTGGCTCTCCATCTACTGAGCCTCCTAGCTGTCCCCAAGTTCCCCTTTTTTCATGGGGCTGACAGGGATCCCCTAGCTAGCTATCTTTGCTTTTGAGTTTACTTCTATAAAGAGCACATGCCCTGGAGTCATTATCCAAAGTCTCCCTTACATGGCCGAGTTGGGTTCCCAGAGAAGGACTAGGGCTAGTCCTTGGGGACTGGGGAGTGGTTATTTAATACTCATTAGGTCCTACCAGTGTGTTAGGTCCTCTGCCCTTCCCCAATGAATAGCAGTTGATATTAATCAGGTGGTACTGTGAATAAAGCACCAGGTCTGGAGTCAGGAAGACTTCCCTTCCAGAATTCAAATCTGGCCTCAGACACTCACCAGATGAGTGACCCTGGGCAAGTCATTTAACCTTGTTTATGTATTTCCTCCTATGTCAAGGGATCTGGAGAAGGAAATGGCAAATCACTCCAGTATCTTTGCCAAGAAAATCCCAAATGGGATCAGGAAGAGTCATACATGACTGAAAAAATGAGTGAAAATAGCAATTATTTAGAAAGAGGTGATATAGTAAGATCAGGCAATGCAAAACATTACCTCTGCCCCAAACTCTGACATTCTCCTACTAGGACATAAAGAGTCCAGGGGAAAATGAGTTCAGACCTAGCTGGCTTAGTGGATCTGGGTCTGGAATTCGAAAAGCGAGTTCAAATTTGGTTCTCAGCCACTTATTAACCACTGTGTCAATTTAATAGAAATTGTACTCCCTTATTCTATTTGAAAACCTATTCTTGATTGCTATCAGCCCCACCCTTTGACTGGCCACCCTTGTGTACTATGGAGTGTACCAGCAATCTTGTAGTTCCCTGGCTTCTTGGAAGAGGCTGAGTGACTTCTGGGCTTCCAAAGAGTTGGCTCTGACTCAGATTGCGTCAAGTCTGTCCAACCAGAGAGATGCAGCAGGCGTGATGTCACTGGCCTGGTGATGTGATCTCTTTTTCTCTCTCTCAATCTGTCTGTCTGTCTCTCTTTCTCTCTCAATCTCTCTCTCTGTCTCCTGCTCTCTCTCTCTCTCTCTCTCTCTCTCTCTCTCTCTCTCTCTCTCTCTCTCTCTCTCTCTCTCTCTCTCTCTCTCTCTCTCTCTCTCTTTCTCCTCTTTCTCTCTCTCTCTCAACTTTACTAATAAACAATTTTAAATTAATATGCAGTCTCTAAAGAATTTTTTTATCATAACACTATATAATTCTCAACAAGTCACTTAACCTGTTTCTCTCAATTTCTACAACTGTTAAATGGGTATAAAAATAGCATCTATCTTGAAAAGGGGGTAAAGATTAAATCAGATAAAATCTGTAAAAAGTGCTTAGCATGGCTCAAATGAAGATATTTGGGAAGACAATTCCACCCACCTCACCCATTCCCCATACACACCTCTGTGGCAGTGGGAGGTCTTTTACATTGCTGGTGTTTTCAGAAATTTTCAATTAAAGGATTAGTTGTGCTGATTTTTTTCCCTTTCAGAAATACTTTTAGATATTTGGGCACCTGGCTGGAAAGATATAGGGGAAAAGATAGCTCTGATAATGTAAGAGATAGAAGACAGTAAAAAAAAAATTATAATTTTTAGAGAAGTTTAGAGGACAGTATTGAAAAACATCTTAACTCAATGATTCACTGTATTCTTAGCTCTGCTGATCAATCAATGCCAGGCAGCAAGACATCTCTTAGTCTGTCCCTTAGTCAAATCATATGGTGGCCTGTGGGAGAAGTATCATTTCGAAAACCCCACTTGGGCAAAGTATCACAGACCTGGAGAGGAACTTAGCTGCATGGGCCTCCCTCTTTTGCTGATGGGAATCTATCAATGTTTGTCTATCTCATTATAAAATTTTGTTATTAAAATGGGATATCTGAAATCTGGGTTGAGCTTCATTGATCAGCCTGCCAACAGGTTGTTACCTTGTATGAAGATTGGATTTGGCTCTCTCCAGGTTGTAACAATGAAGGTAATTAGCTCTTCCTTTATTGTGAAGATTAAATTGTAATCCCTGTCTATTTTTAGATTTTAATCCCCCAAAGTGTAAACCCAGTATTTAAAGTAGATCTACCCATTTTAACCACAAAAAGATATGAGCTAACTACAAAAGGGCATGAACATCCATTTCATACATTGAGTGGGAGGTCTGTGACCCACGTGTGAAAGAGTGGGCAGAGGAGCATCTTTTGTGATTGGTAGAGGTAAAATTTAGGGGAGGTGACACAAGAGAAAAAGGTCTTTAAATAGTGGAAAACAGAGACACAGGATAAAGTTAGACTGGAAGATAGACTCTCTGATGGAGTAAAGAGAGACTCTTGGACTTGGAGTGAAGACACTTGGCAGTGGAACTGGACCCCTGGAGGAGCTCCTGCAGGAGACCTCAGACTGCTTTCATTTTAGATGGTCCCCATGGTGAGTGTAAAGGCTGACTTAGTTCCTTGCCTTTTCTGGAGGTGTGAAACATCATCTTGAGACTCCTTTCCCCTGACTGGTGCCTTAGAAATTCTAACTGGTTCAGAGGAAGCCAGAGCTCGCTCGCTCTCTCTCTCTCTCTCTCTCTCTCTCTCTCTCTCTCTCTCTCTCTCTCCTTTTCTCTTTTCCTTAACATCTTCCCTCTGTTGTAAAAAGTAACTACCTTAAATTCCATTTACTTTAGTAATTCATTTTGGGATTTAGAAATTAAATCCCTGGTGACCACAAATTTAATATTCAGTTCAACCATAAATCTAACACTTGACATATTTTAATCAACTCCTTTTAATTAAAAAATATAAACCCTTACCTCCCATCTTAAAATTAATACTGTGTATTGGTTCCAAAGCAAAAGAGTGGCAATAGCTAGGCAATGAGAGTTAAATGACTTGCCCAGTGTCATACAGCTAAAAAGTGTCTGAAGTCAAATTTGAACCCAGGTCTTCCTGTCTCTGGGCTTGGCTCTCTATCTAAGTCTTCTAGTTGTTCCCTCCACCCCTTACCCCTTTTAATTTCTTTTTTTTTTAAAGGGTTTAGAATAGTGTGTGGAGCATTATGTTAATTCTAGTTCCTTTCCTGTCTTTCCCTGCTTATAAATATGTACTTTTCATTTGTGTATGTTTTTGTCCTCATTAGGATGTATGACCTTTGAAGAAAAATCCTGTTTTGTTTGTGATTGTTATCACCAGAATCAAGAACAGTGCCTGGCACATGGTAAATCCTTAATGAATGCTTGTTTAGATTGGAGGTTTGGGAGGAATTCCCAGTCATTCCTTATTTTCTATATGAACTCTATTCCTTCCCCTTGATCAAAAGATGTACTCTTTTGGCTTCTTCAAACCCCTTGTCCATTTACAAACTCCTGTTGAAAAATCTCTCTTAAAGCTGTAAGAAAACACTGTTTGAAACTATATAGTTCCTAGAATTGCCATACTTAGATTTCAGAGTCTTTTCTTGCCTGCAGGGAAATCATGTTGTAAAACAAACTACACTTAAATGATGAATTCCTTTTACTGAGATAAGAAGACCTGAGTTCAAATTCAGCCTCTATATGACTGTGGGAAAATCATATAATCACTTCCTTTATTTCAACTATAAAAAGGTCATTGTAATAACATTGTTCCTCCCAGTATTGTTGTGAAGATTAAATAACACCTGTAAAATGCTTAGCACAGTGCCTGGCACATTGTAGGAATGTAATAAATATCCATTACGTTGGATTGTGCCACAGTGTATCAGTCTCTGTGTACAATGTTTTCCTGGTTCTGCTCCTCTCGCTCTGCATCACTTCCTGGAGGTCGTTCCAGTCTCCATGGAATTCCTCTACTTTATTATTCCTTTTAGCACAATAGTATTCCATCACCAACATATACTACAATGTGTTCAGCCATTCCCCAATTGATGGGCATCCCCTCATTTTCCAATTTTTGGTCACCACAAAGAGCACAGCTATGAATATTCTTGTACAAGTCTTTTTCCTTATTATCTCTTTGGAGTACAAACCCAGCAGTGCTATGGCTGGATCAAAGGGCAGGCAGTCTTTTATCGCCCTTTGGGCATAGTTCCAAATTGCCCTCCAGAATGGCTGGATCAATTCACAACTCCACCAGCAATGCATTAATGTCCCAATTTTGCCACATCCCCTCCAACATCTTCTCCAGTTCATTTTACAGATGAGGAAACTCAGATAAATAGGGGTAAGTGACTTGCCCAGGGTCACACAGTTAGTAAATGTTTAAAGCCAGATTTGAACTTGAGTCTTCTGGACTCTGGACCCGTTACTCTATTCCTTGCACTACACCCCCATCCTGAAGTGAATGTGATATAAATATACACATACAATTGAATGTAAGTCAAAGAACTGAAAACAGGTTAACATAGAAAAATCATTTAAAATAGTTGTCTAAGAACATAGCTTCTCAGTAATAACATCCCATGGGTAAAAGAAGGGAGTATGTGGGATCCAGGTGGCATGTTTTAGATGAAGCAATGTTATAATGGTATATATCTTGTAGCTTCAAGTTTTAAAAACCCTTGGACTGGATCCAAGGAAGACCTACCACATATGTTATTCTTATCCAGGGTGGTATCTTGTCATAACACAGCTTTTATAAATTTAGTGACCTTTCCCTGCCTCAGTTTCTTTAACTGTTAAATGAAAGGGTTAGGCTAGATTAGTGAGGGCAACCCTTTTAGAGACTGTGGGCCATCATCCCCTCTTGCATTCCCCTCTCCCCAGCCCACCTTACCCCAAACAGGGGAGGGAGGAAGTGCTCTGATTGGGCTGCTGGGCAGAGGGGTGGGTGAAGTAAGGAATGTCTTCAGGTGTGGTGGAGAGGGGTAGGAGAGCAACTTCACCTGAGTCCCTCTGGCTTTCTAGTAAAGAACTCTGGTCTCTGTGTGCCATCTGTGACACTCCTGCCATAGGTTCTCCAACACGGGGCTAGATGATCTTTAAGCTCTCTTCCAGTTCTAACACTAGCGGACAAAGAAGGCCAAAGATATTTAGGATATAAGAAATAAACTATTCATGAGATTCTAGACTCAGGGTTGAAAAGGATCTAAGTGATCATCTACTCTAACCCTCTCATCTAACAGAAGAGACACTAAGGCCAAGCAAAGTTAAATGAAAGACCTAATTAGAAGCAGGATTTGAATATAAGTCCTGGACTTCAATTCTAAGCCTCTTCCTACTGTACTGCTGAGTAGGTCTTTCCTCTGATCCATATTGAGCAGTAAATCAATAAACATTTATTAAGTACTTACTGTGTGCCTAGCACTGGGTGCTGTGTTAGGAAAATAGCAGTCCTTCTTCTCACATAGCTCGCAATCTAAGGAGGAGAAAATATGCAAACAATTATGAACAAACCAGCTATAGACAGAATAAACTGGGAATAATAGAAAGAAGGGGCTAATGTTAAGGGGATTTGGGAAAGGCTTCATGGAGGTGGTAAGATTTTATCTGGGACTTAAGGAAGCCAGGAAAGACAGAAGGCAGAGAAGAGGAAAAATATTTGAAGCACAGGAGATGTCCTCAGAATTGGGACATAATGTGTATTATTTAGGGATTAACAAGGAGGCCAATATTTTAATGAATTGCAGAGTACATGGAGAGGAGTTGAGTAGAAGATGAATAGAAAGTTAGGAAGAAGTAAGGAAACAATTTATAAAAAGCTTTAAAAGCAAAAAGAGGGGCAGCTAGGTGCTGAGCATGGGCTTAGAGTCAGGAAGACACATCTTTCTGAGTTTAATTTTGACCTCAGATATTTTCTAGCTATATGATCCTAGACAAGTCACTTAACCCTGTTGGCCTCAGTTTCTTCATCTGTAAAATGAGCTGGAGAAGGAAAGGGCAAACTACTCCAGGATCTTTGCCAAGAAAACTCCAAATGAGATCATGAAGAACAGGACATGACTGAACAACAGCAAAGGGTTTTATTTGACTTTGCAGATGATAGAGAGCCACTGGAGTTCTCTCTCTCTCTCTCTCTCTCTCTCTGTCTCTCTTTCTCTCTCTCTGTCTCCCTGTCTCTCTCTCTCTGTCTCTGTCTCTGTCTCTCTGTCTCTCTCTCTGTCTCTCTCTGTCTGTCTGTGTCTGTGTCTGTGTCTGTCTCTCTTTGTCTCTCTGTCTCTCTGTCTCTGTGTCTGTCTGTCTGTCTGTCTGTCTCTCTCTCTGTTAATGTGGTCAGACCTATGCTTTTAGATCAGTTTTGTAGCTGAGCAGAAGATGGACAGGAATGGGAAGAGAGTTGAGTCAATGAAATCAAACAAAAGCCTACTGCAATAGCGAGGAGAGGAGATCCCACTCTGGAGTGGTGGTATCAGTGTTCTATGGGAGAAGACGGTACATATGACAGATTTATGAAGTAGAATCAACAAGACTTTCCAGAAGATTGAATGGGGAGAGTGAAACAGGGTGTGTGTATAGCCTAAGATGGAACCTAGCTTTCTGGCCTGGTTAACTGGGAAGATGCTGGTACCCTTGATAGTAATAGAGAAGTTGGGAAGAGGGAGATGTGTAATGGAGTGAAAAGAATTAGAAGTTGATACAGCTGGTTTATACATGCCTCTCCTGACATAAGGCCTTTTAAACCAAATAAACATTCTTCACTAGAATCCAGCTGGAGCCTAGTCCAAAACATGAACAGAGCAAAGGCTCCCTCTGAAGCAGAGGCAGCTGCAATGGCTCAACATCAGCCTTACTTTGGAACTCTCCTCTCCATCTGTGAAGTTTTGGAAGGGTACCTCTGAAAGGGACCTTGATCATGGCCCTCCCAGCTTCATGCACAGCTTTTTTCTCAAAGGTGCTTTCACATCTGTGACTTCACTTTATTTGAACAACATCCCTAGGAGTCAGGGAAGAGGAGAAGGGACTGTTAACCTCAGTTTGTAGACGGGAAAATGAGTCTTAGTCTTCCCTTGGAGAATTTACATTGCTTGGCCATTTTTCAGACTTTGTGACCCTGCTGGGTTTTTTTGACAAAGACACTGGAGTGGTTTGCCATTTCCTTCTCCAACTCATTTTACAGATGGGAAAACTGAGGCAAATAAGGCTAAGGGACTTGTCCAGGATCACATGGCGAGTAAATGTCTGAGGCCAGATTTGTAATCAGGAAAATGTCTTCTTGATTCTGAGCCTGGTGTTCTATCCACTGCACCATCTAGCTACCCCAAAGATTATAGAGAGTAAAAGAGACTAGAACCCAGTTCTCCTGAGCCAGTATAAGGATTGTCCCAAAGGTGAACTTGAAAAAAGTCACTCCCTCTTAGTATGCCTCTTTCCTAGTACTCCAACTCAGTCCAGAAGACTTGCCAAAGGTGACGGAGAGGATAGTTGATATGGAGTAGCCTAAACACCAGCTGGCTTAGAGCCAGAATCCTGTATCTGCTACTGTTAAATCATTTTCTCTCTCTCAGCCTCAGTTTCCTTGTTTATAAAATGAGGATAATAATAATAACTCAAAGAGTTTTTGAAAGGATAAACCAAGTCAGCAAGCATTGATCGATCGTTTACTATGTATGTACCAGACCCTGTACTAAGTGACAGAAGTTTTTAAAAAGGGAGATGATATTTTTAAAGTGCTTTGTAATGCACAAATTAATGATTTCAGTAATTTCTCAGTGATCAATTTGTGACCTCTCAGTGGTTCTCATTTATAAAAATCCAATTTTCCCAGTACTTTTCTCAGGAAATAGTTGTGTAAAAAGAGGGGTACCTCTATCACACCACATCAGAAATGGTCATTCCAAAGGAGCCGATGATACACTCTCAAATGGATCAAATTTAGGGTTTCATTTCTTTTTGGGGGGAGACATCCAGTCAATCTCAAAGCTTTTTGGAGAGCCCAGAGCCTGGGGGAAGATTTGAACTTTTCCACTGGTGGAATGTCCAATCATTTGACAATCATTGATTCCGTTGGGAATTTGAGGTTACAGGTTAAGCATGAGTTACTGTATCAACCAACTAGGAATTTCCTGAGCAGCTTGAACACGCTTGGAATTGTGTGTGTGAAGACAGAAGGGTGCACACTCCCTGATATACATAGCTGGGATTCTTGGTCAATCTAGCAGGGGCTGGAAATGATTTTTCCTTCATAGTCAGCTCTGAGATTTCCCAGGAGACACATCTTCCAGTGACACAGGAAGGCCATGGAGGTCAAATGCCAAAGATAGTCTTTCACCTTTTACCGAATATGTTGGCAGGAAAAATGTTATTTCTCTTTAAAAGAGCTTACTCTAGATTATACACAGAGATTGTAGAAGAGAGCAGGGGTGGGGATAAGTACAAATGATGAATAATCCTGAAATCATTTGTATCTGTTTTTTGGGCTTAAGAGAGGCAGAATAGCTAATGTAAGGGCTAGAGGGCTAGCTTGGATCCAGGTCCTGCCTCTTAACATATGGGGCATGTTTAAGAGGTGGATAGAGAGCTGGGCTGAGAGTCAGGAAGACCTGAGTTGAAATCTAGCCTCAGACACTTACTTGTACTGGACCTAGAGTCAGGAAAACTTTTGCTCAGCCTCATATACTTACTAGTTGTATGACCCTGGGCGAGTCACTTAACTTTGATTTGCCTTCAACCACTGAAGAAGGAAATGGCAGACCACCTGAGCACCTTTGCCAAGAAAATCCCATGGACAGTATGGTCTATGGAGTCACAAAGAGACAGACATGACTGAAAGACTGAAAAATAGCAACATATAATAATACTGGGCAAGTGATTTTTCATCCCAGTTATAGAGAAAGTGATAAACTGCATTGGGGAAGGGAGTTTCTCCTTCTCAGGCTTCCTATACCAATGAAATTACAGGTCCAGTCTCAGTGCATTTGTGTTTAGTGTAAATAGAGACAACCATAGAGACAGACTGGAAATCCTTCCCATTGCCCTAGCCTATCTCTGTCCTCAGCTACCTTCCTGGCTCACTTCATTCTAGAGACAAACGGCATCACCTCTCAGACTAAGACAACGAAGCAGCCTTAAGATATTTAGGTCTGTTTTAAGTTTGTTGCATTGGACATTTAGAAGTCAGGTGGCACAGTGGATAGAGTACCAGGTCTGGAGTCAGAAAAATTCATCTGGCTTAAAACACTAGCTGGGTGACCCTGGACAAGTCACTTAACCCTGCTCGCCTCAGTTTCCTCATCTGTAAAATGTGCTGGAGAAGAAAATGGCAAACCACTCCAGAAAATCCCAAATGGTATCATGAGAGTCTGAGACAACCCAAAAATAACAGAATTCTTTATTTGGGCTTTCCCTTCATAGGTAGTAACTACATATTTTGGTTTGAAAATGTTACTGATGAAGCAGCCAGGGAATATAACTAAGGAAAGTAAGACTACAGTCACTTAAGGAAAATCACATCCCTTATGTGATAATGAATGCTGGAGCCAGTAATAAAACATCCACAGAATCTCAGAGCTAGAAGGCACCCCAGAATCCATTTTCCTGCATAGGAGTCTATCCCACAATATCTCCTGGAGACAGGACTTTCTTGAGAAAGTAAAATTCTTAGGTCTGGGCTGTGTGTCTCTGTGGAGGGATCGAGGGAATTGGAATATAGACTTCAGTCAGAGTCAGAGGAAAATACGTTTCTCAGAATGATTAGTCTCAGATTATTTATACCAGTTTGCTTCTTGCCTAAAAGGGCAGATAGGAGGTCTCTACTTTATCAGTAAAGCAACTAGGGAAGAAGTAATTCTCCTTACAGAAAGATTTTCTTCTAGTCTGCATAGCAATAGGCAGCAAAAGTAAGCAAAGACTAAGAGAATGGGGGAGCAACTGGGTGGCTCAGTGGATTGAGAACCAGGTCCTGTGTTCAAATATGACCTCAGACATTTCTTAGCGATGTGATCCTGGGCAAGTTACTTAATCCCCATTTTTCTGCCTTGGAATACAGCATTGATTCCAACATGGAAGGGAAGGGTTTAAAACAAAATGTAGTGAGTTGCATCTGTAAAATTACCTATTATTCATTATTCATGAATTAATTGTTAAATATCTGGTCAAAAGTAGAGCATATAAAGTTTGAGTGATACATAGCCCCTGTCCTTGAGTAGCTTTACACTCCAATAGTTAATTGTTGTTCAATTGTTTCAGTTGTGTTTGACTCTTCATGACCTTATTTGGGATTTTCTGGAGTGGTTTACCATTTCCTTCTCCTGCTCATTTTACAGATTAGGAAACTGAGGCAAACAGGGTTAAGTGACTTTCCCAGGGCCTTACAGCTAGTAAGCCTCTGAGACCTGACTGGAACTCGGGAAGATGAGTCTTCCTGAATCTAGGTCTGAAACTGCTTACCTGCCTCTCTGATAGATTGGATACCACCACAGAGTTGTAAGCCGCCATTTTACATGACAAAAGCAGCAAACAGTTGACAAAAGAAAGCACTATATGAGGTCTATGGGGTAAAGTTGTTACCAAACTCTGGAATCAAAAAGGACTACAGAAAGAACTCTTGGAAATGTTTTGGTGTATATAGGACATTTCTTTTTTTATCATTGAACTTCTTGGGTTATATGCTTAACACTGAGATCTCTGGGTCAAAGGATGTTGGCATTTCTGCCATGGTTTTTGAGCTGAATTTCATATTTAGTTTTCCAGAATTTTTGGACAAAATTCACAGCTCCATTATCATTGCTTCAGTGTGCTTGTCTTTCCTCAACCCCTCCCATAGAAACCATTCCCTTCTTTTAATATCTTTGCTAATTTCTCCCAAGTAAGATAAAGACTTGGCTTTGCTTTGATTTGTACCTCGACTATTATTAGTGATTTGGAGCAGTCTTGTTTGTAGTTATTCTGAAAACTGTTCATATCCTTTCACCAAATGTTCAGTGGGAAATGTTTTTTGGTATTATATATTTGTACTAGATGCTTAAATATCTTGGCTAGCAGAACCTTATCATAGATGTATGACACATGGGTAAGATTCTTGAAGATTATGTGTATGCATGTGTGAAGTAAAATCCTCCATCCCGAGGCACTCCAGTGGTGGACACAGGAATCACAGTCACATGTGTCTGTCCAGGGATCTGGAGCATCAGTGTGGCAGAGCCAGTGCAATGTGTGTGGCTATAGAGGGAGGAGCATGTTCAATTAAAAATGTCAGCTTGGGAAGGACTGGGGCCTTTTTTATTTCCCCTCCAGAATTAACTGGCTCCCTGGGCTGGTGCTTTGCTCTCTTATCTTATCTAGCCATCTCTGGCAAGCCTTGGCCTCAGCCATTCAACTGAAATGGGGGAATTGATTTTCCCCTGAAGTTAGAAAGGCTGAGCTCTCTCTCTCTCTCTCTCTGTCTCTCTCTCCTTCTCTTCCTCCCTCTCTCTCTGTCTTTGTATCTCTTTACCCCTCTCTCCCCACTACCTCTTTTTGCTTTAATAATACATGCTTATAAATCTGGTAATAAGCCTCCAGATCAATTTTTATTTTAATACACATATGCACATATATGTATACACATGTATATTCATTATTTTAGGCTTCTTTATAACTTTATATTCTCTACATATAATCCCATTAGATATACATCATTTTAATGATAAATTGTTAACTATAGATTTACTAGAAAATGCTTAGTCCCAGTTATTAGCTGATGGAACAACTGTTTATGAGAATCCATAATCAATAATCATAGTGTGAATAAAATAAAAATTCCCTGTAGAAGCTTGCAAGATAGCCTTGTCAAGGGGAGTTTGATATACCTTTAGCATCCTGGAATGCACCCGGGTGTTTCTGAGGCTGTGGGTTTCTCATATCTCATTTAACTACAGAATAACCTTGGCTATCTCTATATTACCATATATGGACCAGGTGGCTCCATAATCTGCCTTACAGAAAGAAGAGACTGCCCGACCTCCAGGATGTCCTGTGTCCTGGGAAAGAAGACCCAGTTTAGCCAACTTCTTTTGGGGGGAATTTATGCAATCTGGCTCTTTTGTGTAAAGTATAAATACTGGTCAGCTGAAAGGCTCAGCGTCTCAGACCATGCTGAGTGTGTCTACAGACCCTGACTTTTGTGATTGCAGCTCTCACAATGAAGTCAGTTTTGCTCAGCTCATTCTCAGTATATTTCTTTTACAAAGTATAAACATTCCTTTCTCCTCTCAGCCCTGAAAGATGTTATTAACAGTTTAGTGTCCCCCATGAAGTATGTCACAGTCCTCACTCCATTCTAAGGTTATCAACTCAATCTGCATTTTTATCATTTGATTAGCATGGCCAGGAAGGCAAGCACACCCATAAAGAATTCTTAAAATATTTCTGTAGATTAATATTTGAGGGGAAAACTCTTTAGGAACTGTGGTGGTGGTGGTGGGTGGTTGCTAACATGACTGAATATAATGCCTTAGGGGCTTGCCTCTTAAGAAATGTGTCATTACTTCATCTAACTCTACTTTTCCCCAGTATGAGTAGAGCTAACTCAAAGGTGTCTCAGGATGTGTTTATCCTTTAAATGAGTCTACTTAGCATTCCCAGAAGGCTCTGGATTGATCTTCCTTGTTTCTTTTATTCCCTAATGCTCAAATGGCATGCTTCTCATTTATCTAGGCACCTCCCACTGAGTCCCACTGACTCTGGGTTCCTCTGGGGCACCTCTGTTTTCTTCCTACTTGTCATTCCAGGAGATCTTCATTTGGGGCAGCTGGACAAGATTATTCCAATTACTTGAGCTGCTTTATGAAAGATCTACAAAATGGAGGTAGAAAGGTGGAATTAATTGTCTTGGCATAGGTGCTTGCACTGAAGGGAAGACCTTGATATGAGGAGCTTTTGCTTGTTTGTTAGTTTTAGTCTGATACAACAAGCTCTATTCCTTAGACAACTATGTATATACTCTGAGAAAAGTTTTTATTTCAATTGAGATTGATGGTATCATTCAAGTAAGGCTAGGGCAAAAGCACACCCTAGATTTAGATCCTGAAGAGGACTTGAAAAGTGATGTAGGTACACTGAGGTTGCTCAGTGGATAGAGAGCCAGGCCTGGAGATGGGAGGTCCTGGGTTCAAAGGTGATCTCATATACTTCTTGATTGTGTGACTCTGGGCAAGTCATTTGTTCCCAATTGCCTAGCCTTTGCCATTCTGAAAGTAGGGGTTATTAAAAGACCAGTCATCTAGCCCAAATTCCTTATTTTACAGATATGGAAATTGAGATTCAACAAAGTGAAGTGACTTATCCAACATCATAAAGTAGAAAGTTACATTTGCTCCTAACTTCTGAATAAAGAGTTCTGCTTTTAAGAAATATAATTTTCCTAGGTCTTGATCAATGACATGTTAAACCAGTGGAATTGCACATCAGATATGAGAGGGAAAGAACACAAGTCTTGTAACCATGGAACAATATTCTAAATCATCTAATTAAATAAAATTTTCAAAAAGAAAAGAAACATAATTTTCCAATACCATCCCAATTAAATTACCAAAATAATTATTTTACCGAGTGAGAGAAAATTTAAAAAAATTCATTTGGAAGAATAAGAGATCAAGAATATCAAAAGAATTCATTAAAAATGTAAAGAAAGGAGATCTAACAATGATAGATTTTAAACCATATTATAAAGCAGTAATTATCAAAATTATCTAGAACTGGCTAAGAAATAGAAAGGCAGAACACCAGTATAGAACAGAGATATCACAAACAGTTGTAAAAGATTATAGGAATCTCATCATTGATAAAGGCATGGATCCTAGTTTTGGGGATAGGGAATCACTATCTGGTAAAAATTGCTGGAACAACTGGAAGCTAGTTTGAAGGAAACTAGATATTGACCAATGTCTTATACCATTCACTAAAATAAGATCAAAATAAAAGGAGATATCATAAGTAAATTAGAAGAACATGGAATATACTATCTATCAGATTTAGGGATAGGAGAAGAATTTATGAGTCAACAAAAAATGGAGAGCTTTGTAAAATGTAATGGATAATTTTGAATACATTAAACTGAAAAGTTTTCATATAAATAAAAAAAATTCTGCCAAGATTAGAAAGAAAGCAAAAAACTGGGAAAAAATTTTATAGACACCCTCTGACATAGCAGTTTCATATCTAAAAATAGAGAACTTTGTCAAATGTATAAGAATAAGAACCTTTCCCCAATTGATAAATGAGCAAAAGATATGAAAAGATAATTTTCAGATAAAGAAATCAGTCATATATAAGTATATGAAACATGCTCTAAATCCTTACTGATTTTATAAATGCAAACCAAAACAACTCTGGGATATCACCCTCACCCATCAACCTGGCTAAAATGACAAATGCTGGAGGTCATGTGGAAAAAATGGAGACACTAATATACTCTTGGTGGAGCTGTGAACTGATCCAACCATTTTGGAGAGCAATTTGAAATTATACTCAGAGAGTTATAAAATGGTCTATACCCTTTAACTCAGCAATACCATTTCTGAGTTTGTTTCCCAAGAAGATTACGGGGAAAGGAAAAGAACCTATATATTTCAAAATACTTATACCAATTCTCTTTGTGGTGGTGAAGAATTGGAAATTGAGAGGATGTCCATCAATTTGAGAATGGCTGAACAAATTGTAGTATATGATTGTGATGGAATACTATTGTGCCATAAGAAGCAGTGAGCTCAGTGATTAAAAAAAAAACTTTGTAAAAACTATATGACATTTAGATCCATTCAATTAAATGAATAGAACCAGGAGAACTTTATTCACAGCTACAGAATTAATGCTGGAAGAATAAACTGTGAATGTTACCTCCAAAAAGTGAACTGAAATGTGAAACATGAAAGACTTAATTTAAATGAACTTGTTGGTCTGTGATGGGGAAGGGCAGGGAGGATCTGGGAAATTTTGCATGGGATTTATTATGGAGATATGAAAAAAAGTAAGCTCAACATATAAAAGATTTGTGATTTCATTTATGTACAATCTTCTTTTTCTTTATATATGGAAATGCTTGTTTTATTTGGTTTTATAAAATTTGGAATTAAAAAAAGAAAAGAAAAAAGAAACATAATTTTCTTTTTAACAGTCAACTCTACTTTTAAGAAGCTGGATATTTAGACTATGAGTCTGTATAACCAAGGTATTCGGGGTCAAATGGTAGTAATTTGCAGTACTTGCCCACTTCATCTAACTTCATTTAAAACTTAGCTTATTAAAGAGGATCCATCAATCAATAAAAATTCATAAAGTTCCCATTATGCTAAGTTCTGGGAATACAAATAAGAAAGATAAGCTGTACCTGCTGTCAAGAAACAAAATCAGGGGAGACAATAGGCATACAAATATAAACCAAGCAAACTATACACAGGTTATATAGGAATTAATTAAGGGAAGACATTAGAATTAAGAGGGATTGAGGAAGGCTACCTACAGCTGTAGGATTTTGGCAGTGACTTGAAGGAAACCAGGGAAGTCAGTAGTTAGAGTGGAGGAAGGAGGGTGTTCCGGACATGGGCACTGTCATAGAAAATGCCTAGAGCCCAAGAAATGGGGTGTCATTACTCAAGGTCAACTATTAGTAATTTAAAGTACTTTGCCTATTTCTCCTAACTTCATCTGGATATTATCAAAGAGGATCTTAATGATTCTCACTTTAAAACCTATCTTCCACCTAGCTTCTATGTGTGTATGTGTTTAAAGTAGAGATCCAGAGATGATTAAAGAAGGATTTAAAAAGAGTTATAAGAAATGTATTTAAGACCAAAACAGATGTTTTTCTGGGATCATGGATTTCTATTTGTCACCATATTTTTGCCAGGGAGAGGCTTTCTAACCACTGGATATCAGTAAGTGGAAATAGAGAATCTAGCAAGTGTTCCTAAGTGCTAAAATTGCCAGGCACTATGCTAAGCTCTGGGAATACAAATAAGAAAGATAAACTGGCCCTGCTCTGAAGAAACCTACAATCAATAGCCCAGAACAACTAAATGATGCCCTTTAAAAAATTAATTTAATGACAATTTTTTAAAAGAAAAATTTCCACAAGAGTTTTCCAAAGTTTTATAATCCAAATTGTCTCCCTCCCTTCTTTCTTCTCTATTCCCAGAGCTGACAAACAACTTAGTCTGGGTTATACATGTATTATCTAAGTGATATCCTTTTGCCATTTGTGTTGCTGCACCTGGACATGACTTCTTCCACCCAGACCAGCAACTTGACCACAGAATCCACTTTTCCCTCTGCTAGAGGATCTCCTGCTATAAGAATGAGCCATCTTGACTGATGATTAAATGAGAGAAAATTTACCTAACTCATTATTTATAACCAGCCACAGAAGAGACCAAATTATGCTTCACATCTATCTATCCATATACTCCTGACACCTTACTATCTGCCTGGCTTCAATGTAATCCCTCTACCCTACTGCCATGTCTTTCTCTTGTCATGATAATCAAATAAATAGTACCATTGATTTTGGGAAAAATTATGTCAATTGACAGCCCTAGGTATAGACAAATTTGCTACTGCTGTGACTCTTTAGACCAGAATTTTCTTCCTTGGTTCCCACTTCTTGGATGTACTGTCTTCTGTTAGACTAAAAATTCTTTGAGGGAATGAATTATTTTAGTTTTTAAAATGTGTATTTCTAGGGCTTGGTTAGTTAACAGTCAACAAACATTTATTGAGTGCTTACTATTTATCAGGCACTGTGCTAAGCATTGGGGATACAAAAAAAGCCCTTCCACCAAAAGAAGTCATTGACCTTAAGAAGCTTACAGTCAAACAACTATGTACAACAAGATATACACAGGATAAATTAGAGTTACTGCCTGAGGGAAGGCTCTAGCAATTAAGTGGGAGTTAGAAAGACTTCTTGCAGAAGATGGAATTTTAGTGACATTTGAAGGAAGTCAAGGAAACCAGGAGGAAGGGAATTTCAAGCATGGTGGATAGCTGAAAGTCAAGAGATGTAGTGTCTTAACACAGTGCCTGGCATATTGTAACTGCCTAATAAATGCTTTTGCATTAATTCATTCATGGAATTACAGAAGATGACCAGTATAAACAGAGTAGAAATGTTATACATCAAAGAAATCAACAGAGAGGGAACTTTGACATCAACAGACATTATGGTGCTTTGTAGGGCTGGAGATATTAATGATCAGTCATTAATGTTCCTACTTGTGTGTTCTGGTCCCTTGGATTCTTTACCCATTCCCTTTCATGCATGTTTCCTGGGTACATGTTCTCTATGTCTGTGGTGGTGAACCTGTAGTTTATATGGCAGAGGAAGCACTTTGAGCCCTCTCTGTGGGCACACTGTTGCCCCAGCCCAGAATTCACCAGTTATTAGAAAGTTAGACAGACATGGAGCTGGGATTCTTCCCTCCCCCTCTCCATGTCCACCTGAGGACATCACTCATCCCTCTAAAAGGTTCACCATCATTGTCCTATGTCATTATTGTCTGTCTTATTTTCCTGACTATACATGTATTGTGTAATTCTATCCTTCCCATTGTTGGTGTAGTGACTTTGTACGATTGGAGATTTATTTCATGTCACTATATTTGTAGTGCCGTTTGATTAAATAACTTTATAATCTTTAATTTTTTTCCATGGTTATGATTCCTATTGTCTTCCTCCCTTCTCTCCCTTCTCCCAAAGTTGACAAGCAATTTCATTGGGTTATACATATATCATCACTCAAATCCTATGTCCATATCATTAGTTTTTGTAATGGAGTAATCTTTTAAAACCAAAACCCCAAATCATATACCCATATAAACAAGTGATAAATCATATGTTTTCTTCTGGATTTCTACTTCCACAGTTCTTTCTCTAGATGTGGATAGCATTCTTTCTCATAAATCCCTCAGAGTTGTCCTATATCATTACAATGCTTTTAGTAGCAAAGTCAATTACATTTGATCATCTCACAATGTTTCAGTTACTGTGTATAATGTTCTACTGGTTCTGCTAATTTCACTCTGCATCAGTTTATGGAAATCTTTCCAGTTCATATAGAAATCAACCAGTTCATCATTCCGCATTGCACAATAGTATTCCATCACCATTATATACCACAATTTGTTCAGCCATTCCCCAATTGAGGGACATCCCCTCATTTTCTAATTTTTTGCCACCACAAAAAGTGCCACTATAAATATTTTTGTAAAAACAGAACTTTTCCCATTTTTTTTATCTCTTTGGTGTACAAATCAGTAGTGGTATTGCTGGACCAAAGGACATGCATTCTTTTAAAGTTCTTTGGACATAATTCCAAATTGCCTTCCAGGATTGTTGGATCAATTTACAACTTCGCCAGCAAAGCATTAGTGTCCCAATTTTGCCACAACCCCTCCAACATTTATGATTTTTCTTTACTGTCATATTGGCCAATCTGGGGGCAGCTGGGTAGCTCAGTGGATTGAGAGCCAGGTCTAGAGATGGGAGGTCCTAGGTTCAAATCTGGCCTCAGACACTTCCCAGCTATGTTACCCTGGGCAAGTCACTTGACCCCCATTGCCAAACCCTTACCACTCTTCTGCCTTGGAACCAATACACAGTATTGATTCCAAGACTGAAGGTAAGGGTTTTTTAAAAAACAAAACAAAACAAAAAAATTAGAGTACCATTTTATATTTTCTCTATTAAGGAGGGAATATCTTTTGTTTTGAATGAAATTGTTCCATGACTTGTAAACATAAAAATTAAATTAAAATAGATGGTAGGGGCTCATGAGTGACTCTATGCATTTGAGTTGGTACAGACTTAGAAAGCCTTGATCCTGGTGTCATTTCTCTGCATGCCCATGTGGGTGTGGAGATAGGCGCTATATGGTGTTTATAGTCTACAAGTGAATTCCTTACAATAACTGTGTATGATATCATTATCCTCATTGTTACAGATAAGGGCTCATAAATGGGCTCATAGTGGTTAAACATATGTGTACTTGCCAGGGAGCACATAACTGATATCTCAGGCTGGTTTCTCAGACACCAGAGACAGCATGTCTCCTGACACCAAGTTCTTTCCACTACACCATTTTGCTTTTCAAATTCTACGATATAGAATTTCTCCTACTTGACACCTACTCTTCATTCTGTTCTTTAATTGGAATGGGGAAGCAGGCACTGGGAAGAATCTGCCCAGTTGAACTGACTGTAAGGAGGAAACCATATACTTTTCAGGACTGGACATGTCTGTCATACAGTGTTGCAAAGTAAGGCTGTCTGTAGACTCCAGAATGAAGTGCCTGAGGCTCCAGCTCCCACTGCCTGCAAATTTAGCTTGGGAATGAACAGATGGCTAAAGGTCAATTGGAAAATTCTTGTACCCTTGGAAAATGATAAGAGGCACTTGGCAACCCAGAGGCCTTTCTACTTAATGCCCATGCAGACATGGTTTAAAGTGTTGTTGGCTAGGATTTTGTCATTGGCTCCATACTGCTCCTCTCTTCCCCAAGTATCTGCCGCTGCTTGAGGTGGATCCTCTGCTACACTGGATGAAGGATTTCCAGAATGGAATTGGCAGATGTGAGCTCATCTTGTGAAAATAGTCAGACCTCTGGACCAGGGCCAGATTTCATTTCTTAATGATGTTGGATAGAAAGGAGAGTAGGAGTTAGAAATGTCAGGAGAGCCAATGGCTTCTACCTCCACATCTACAGTTTTAAAAAAACTGTAAAAAGAACTCCAAAAACCCTTTCCTTCCATCTTAGAATGAATACTAAGTATTGGTTTCAAAGAATAAGAGTAATAAGGGCTAGCAATTGGAGTCAAGTGACTTGCTCAGGGTCACCCAGACAGAAAGTCTTTGACTGCATTTGAACCTCCTATCTATAGCTTTTATACCTTTAAAAACATGAAAGAAGTAAGGTCAAGATTTCCCTCTCTTCTTTGCTGACTATGACTTTGGACAACACATTAGGTCAGTGATGGTGAGCCTTTTAGAGACAGAGTGCCAGGCCCTGTCCCTATCTCACCCTCCAAACCAAGTGCTCTGCCCAGTCCTCAGAGATTGTAGGCTGTGCTTCCTCCCCTTCCCCCAACCAAGTGTGAGGTGCTCCCTGCCCCCCTTCCTCACCCCACACAGGGGAGGGAGAAAGCCCTCCCACTGGCCTGCTGGGTAGAGGGTTGGGTGACGTGAGGAATGTCCTCAGCAAGTGTAGAGAGGGGGAAGGGAGTGGCCCAAGTGCTCTTCCTCCCTCCAGTTCTGCAGCCTGTGAGTTGCCCACCTTCACCCCCCCCTGTATGTTCCCACTGGTTGCTGGGTGGGGGGGGGGTAGGGATGTGAAAAATGTCATCAGGCTTAGTGGAGAGGCAGAAGGGAACAGCTCCACCTGAGTCTCTCTGCCTTTCTAGTAATGAACTAGAGGATAGGGGGAGTGGCCACGTGCCCATAGAGAGCACTCTGCCTGTTGTCTTTGGCACCTGTGCCATAGGTTTGCCATCAAGGCTCTAGGTAATATTGTCAGTTACTACACTCAATCTGATTTCTAAACAGGGAATTTCTAAAGCATGTAATTTTGGGGGGAAAAGATCAGAATACCTCTTCAAAAACCTTTGCTTCAATTTTGTGTTCATAGTGAATTCACATTGGTAGGGTACAATTTGAGAACCATTTTTATCATGTAAGCATATCTTAGAAGGCTTACCTCAATCTGATTATCCAGGACCACATTTACATTCTAAAAGTGTAGATTATACTAACTGCCATCTCTATATCTCTCTTCCAGTTTTCTGCTCCTCTCTAGAGTCCCTTTTCTCTTGCAGGACTAAATGTCATAAGATACTTAGCAAACCCCAGGACACATTTTATGAACAAGGACTAGTGAATATAGCGTTACCATCTCCTCTGGGCATGGAGACATTCAAAATTTTGTCTGAAGAGCCAACTATTTTTGTTGGTGATGACAGTCTGATACTGTTGCTGTCCCTCTCAACCAGAAGCACATGTTCATTCTCTTTCTTCTTGGATAAGTTTTTGACAAGTAGCTTTAGTGTAGGATATGTGGAGAGATCAGCCTCATCTTTCTAATGGCTAAGTTCCCCCTTCCCCTTGGAAGGGATCTTTAAGATGGTAGCAGAGGGCAATAGAGCCGTACATTTTTTACATTCTCCAAATTTCAACTTCATGAAGTATTGAGATCAGATCCTGAACCCAGACCTTTTGATTCTGAGATAAAAGTGGCTTAAATTAGGTGGCACCTAGAACTATTCGAAAGCATTTATGTTCTAACCATGAATCATTAAGAAGTGTTTAAGGGAGTAAAACTATTCTTTTTGATCAGCAGATTTAAAGGGTATTGGTTCCTCCATGAATTTTTTCTAGTGTAAGTAGTACATATCTTCTTTCACAATGTGACAAACATGGAATATTTTATGAGAACACATGTACAATCTGCATCATATTTCCAGTTGTTTTGGGTGGTGGTGGTAAAGGAAGGGAAAGAACATGGTTTGTAAAATGTCAGAAAGTAATTATTTAAAATTATATCAAGGGGTCAGCTAGGTGGGTCAGTGGATTGAGAAGCAAGCCTGAGTTCAAATCTGGCTTCAAATCATTTAACCCCCATTACCTAGCCCTTATTGATCTTCTGCCTTGGAACACAGAATTAATTCTAAGATGGAAAGGGAAGGTTTAAAAAATTAAACTGACATGTAATCTGAAAAAATAGCAGTAATTGTAAAGAGTATTGTGTAGTTAAGACCTTAATTTAGTATCAGAAGTCTTAGCATCAGAGAAAGTTATAGTGCCCTCCCTGCCAAACTACCTTAAATTTAATTCCTTTCTGCCCACGAAAATGTTTATATATATATATATGCATATATATATATATATGCTGTACATATTTTTATGTGTATTTATTAAGATGTAAGCTCCTTATGAGTAGGGATTGCTTGATTCTTTTTTACTTGTATCCCAAGTACTTAACAGTGCCTGGTCATATTTGTTTAGTCATTTTTCAATCATGTCTAACTCTTTGTGACCTCACTTTGGCTTTTCTTGGTGAAGATACTAGAATGGTTTCCCATGTCCTTCTTCAGATCATTTTACAGATGAGAAATCTGGTAAACAGGGTTAAGTGACATGCCCAGGATCCTACAGCTAGGAAGTGGCTGAGTCCAGATTTGAATTCAGGACTTCCCTTTTCCTGGCCTGGCTCTCTATCTACTGAGCCACCCAGCTACTCCAGCTATTTGTTTATTTTTAAAAGGCATTTCACTCAGTAAAACAAAAACATTTTAAAAGGTTTTCTTCTAATGATGTTTCTAGTGTGGCTAATGCCACACAATAATCCTTGATACTCTAGGGTAGATGACAACAGATAACAATGACAGTGATGACTTTGTTCAATTATCCTTTGATTAGTCTCCAACTATCACTCTTGAATAAGATATAAAATAGGAAGAGCAATCTTTGCAAAAGATATTCATTGACATCAAGAAGTATGCTGAGGGTCCAAGAGCAAGAGGGATTTTCTATTAGGTGATTACTTAATAGCATCCAGATGCTTTTAATTGAGGATGAAATCGTGCTCATCATATAAAACCTTGGAACACTGGAGAGCCTTCAGGGCTATTCAGACAATGTGATTTCCTGGGAAAGCTGAAAATGAACAGCCCATTACTGTAAAGTGTGAAGAGGTCAGATCTGTACAACACAGAAGAAACAAAAGTATAATCTATTTTATTATCATTATTTTTCAGTTTGTAAGTGCTTTATTGGACAAAAAGTTACAAAGAGTAAGTAAAATTTAAAGTGACTTATTGCAACTTAGATTTTGAGGAAGGTTGTTTTATATTTATCAAATAGTAGAGGGCAAAAAGTCTTACAATATCAATGTATCTTGAATCTTTTAACTGTTAACATGAGAAATTTTAACCAACATTTAAAATGCTTAGTGCTCTGTAAAAATGCAAGATAAAATCATCGCAACACAATTGAAAAATGTGAAATTCAGAAGTCAGTACTCCGTAAACTCAAACAAAATTACAACTAAAAGTGAAATAGGTCCTTGCAAGCCAGTTGAACATTTCCAGTAGGCTTAAGTAGGCAAACATTCTTCCAAGTAGCAAGAATTTTTAATGTGAGGATATTATATTATGAACTAAGGCTTAGTCTTGATGCTACTTAGGAAACAATTTATTTGTAAACAAAGATAAAGAAAACTTTCAATGTATAAAAAACACTCCTATTTTCAACTTCTTACTTCTGATCAATAGATTTTTATGGAAATTTTTGCCAATTTAAGTCTCCTAACTACATTATGTTCTGTTTAAAGGTTAAGAAAATGTACGGGGTGCAGCTAGGTGGCTCAGTGGATTGTGCGCCAGGCACAGAGATAGAAGATCCTCGGTTCAAAACTGGCCTCAGATATTTCCTAGCTGTGTAATCATGTGTGGCCCATCGTCAGGCCTGGCTCTCTAGCTACTGAGCCATCTAGTTGCCCCATGTCTGTACTGTATTGGAGAGCCACTGAGGAATTTTTGAGAAGCATAGTAGAGGGTAGAAGATGCATGAGTACAAAGAAGGGAGTGAATGTGAGATACTGAAAAGGAAGAGTTGAGGAGGATTCTGAGGTTGGGAACCCAGTGGGTATCTGCAAGGAAGGTGATGCCCATGTCAGAAACAGAGATGATTAGAAGGATAGACCCAAGGAGGAAAATAGTGAGTTCTGCTTTGGACATGCTGAGGTTGATCTCCCTATACACATCCAGATAGAGATGTTTAGCAGACATATTGTAAATAATTTTGTTGTTTGGTCGTTTCCATTGTGTGTTGTGTCCAACTCTTTGTGACCCTACTCCGGGTTTTCTTGGCAAAGATACTGGAGTGGTTTGTCATTTCCTTCTCTAGCTCACTTTATATTTTCTTTCATTCATCTGTTCTATAGATGAGGAAACCAGGGCCAACAGCTTAAAATGACTTGCCCAGAGTCATCCAGCTAATAAGGGTCTGAAGCCAGATTTGAACTTATGAAGATGAATCTTCCTGACTCCAGACTAGCACTCTATCCACTGATCCGCCTAGATGCCCACTGTAAATCATATGGTATTACATTTCATTCTAAGAACTATGGAAAACTAAGGTAAACAAAGTCTCAGATGAAAGCTATTTAGCTGTTCTCCTGTGCCTTTGACTCCTTTGGAATTGAAAGAACACTCATGGAATGCCAGCCTTTCCCCAAAGGAAACCTTGATGGTGCTGGGTTTTGCACCAAAAATCTGACTCTTGACCTGTAGAACCCAGACCTAGAAGAAAGAAAAGGGCAGGCTTCAAACCACATGCAACAGTTCAGGTTTTGAGACATTGTAGTTGGAAGGTCCTGAACTGGTAACCTCAGGAGAGGGACTCAATTATTTTGTTTGTTTGGATTTAAACTTTTCTGACGTAGGCATCCTGAAATGCTTCTCCATTAAAGATCCCCTGGAGAGAAGCAGGAATCTCTGACATTGCTTAAAATCCTGTTTTCAGGAAAGTGCTATGGGAGGAATTTAAAGATGGTCATAGGGTTATATGGTCTTAGGCTGATAAAGGACATTAATTAAAAGACAGTGGGGAAGGGGGGAAAGGAATGAAATCTGGAAGGTTGATCACAGAGAAGAATGCAGGTGGGAGGGACATACGTATTGGTCAAGAGAAGGAAAGGTCAAAGGTGAAAGCAGCAGTAATAATGGAACACAATTGCATGGAGCATCTTCTCCAAAGGATAAAGGGATACTTTTTGGAGTGCTTGCTAGAAGGGGCAGGAACAAACTAATCCAGTATTCTAAAGAGTTTGTAGAAAGAGACATTTTCTTTTCTGTCTTTGAACGCCAAACTCCTATTTAATAACATTGGTACTTTATTGTCATAGGAATTTGGGGTGACCTAGACCTGTGATTTTATAGGGAATCTGCATTGAGGAGAACCCTCTATCAAGACAAGGGATAACTGTTCTGTAATCGCTAAGTTATTCCTGAGGTACTAAAAGTGTTCTTACAATTAGAAGACCCAGTCCCAAATTCTAGATCTACCAAAATGTGTCCTTGGGCAAGTCACATACCCCCTCTAGAGCTCAGATCCCTTATTCATGAAATGAAGAGACTGGACAAAAGCCCCTTTTAGCTCCTAGTCTATGATCTTATGGCCTATAAAACAGAGATGATATTTGCCCTACTTGCCTCACAGGATTGTGCCCCTGGGCAACACAGTCAATATTCACCAGAGGCAGAACTTGAACCCATGTCATCCTTATTCTAAACCTTGCCCTCTATCCATTCTACCATGCTCTTTCTCCAAAGAATTATAAGATGATAAACTTTAACCAAAAAGTGGCATTTAGTCCACCATCTTCATTTTCAAGATGAGGAAACACAAGCCAAGAGAAAAGAGCTAGTCAACAAGTCTTCCTTAAACTTCTTTGTTCCAAGCACTGTACTGTGAAGAAAGGGCTTGGTGGGTAATACAATAAAAGATCCAAGAGATGGTGTTGAAATACTCTGGAGAGGAGATATTCAAAAATATTAAAGTACTTTGGAATCACCCATCAACAAGTGAAGTATTGAAAAAAAGGAAGTATCTCTATAAAAAGATTTATAATTAGGAAGGGCATCTAGGTAGCATGGTGGATAGAGTTTAGGCTTGGAATCAGGAAAACTCTTCTTTCTGGGTTCAAATCCAGACTCAGATACTTACTAGGTGTGTGACTCTGGATAAGTCCTTTAACCCTATTTGCCTCAGTTTCTTCATCTATAAAATGAGCTGGAGAAGGAAATAGCAAAGCACTCCAGTATCTTTGCTGAGAAAATCCCAAATGACTGAAAATGGCTGACCAGCAATAACAAAAATATTTAGGCAGCTAAGTGATACAGTGGTTAAGAATGCTGGGCTTGAAGTCAGCAAGTTCTGAGTTCAAATCCTGCCTCATATACTAGCTGCATGATCCTGGGCACTTATGCTCTCTGAGTCCCAGTTTCCCCATTTGTAAAGTGGAGATAAAAGTACCTATCTCACAAGGTTGTTTTGAGATTTAGGTGGGAATGCAAACTGCTTTGTAAACTTCCAAGAATTGAATAAATATTGTCAGTATTCAAGATCTTAACTGGTCATATCTATGCAAAGAAACAGATAATAGTTGGTTAGCTTAATTATAATTATCCTGCCTCTTTAGGGGAATAGGATGGCATTATTTTGGAAATTTCTTTAACTCAGTTTTCTTTATGAATTAACACAAATCATGATGGCTCACTTTTGTATGGCACTTATGAGTTTTCAAAGTGTTTTTATGACAGTGACCCTGTTAAAATATGTAGGGCAAATATCATCACGGTTCTATAGACCATAAGATCATAGACTTGGGACTAAAGGGGGTCTTTGTCCAGGTCCTTCCTTTTACAAATGAGGAATAGGAGCCCCAGAGAAGTGAAACCATTTGCCTAATGACATACTGCAATTTCAAGAACTTACAACTGACTGGGTCTTCTGACTATAATTCTAATATTGTGATTTTCTATTGTACCACAGTGCATCTTGATGGTCCTGGGAAACTCTTGGATGGTAGGCCTGTTTTCTTTTTTGTCTTTGTATCTTAGGTACACAATTCAGAATTTTGCATGCAAAAGGCATTTAAGATATATTTGCATTGGATTGAATTGCACTGAATTTTCAATATATCACCCTGACTTATCTTCTTTCTTTAGTCATCAATTGACCTTGTGGACAGGATTGCTGATGTTTCTCTCTAACTTTTCTCCCTCTTTTACTGCAGATGCATACTCAAATGTCACTCTAGAAAATAAGACATTTTCATTTTAGCTCTTTAATTCTGAAAGTGTTAGCAGTACTCATGAGTACTTTTGATCTTCAAAGTCAGAGAAGTGAAAATTACATGAAAAAATATTTGAATGTACAATTTAGAAATAATAATGATGGAGCATAAAAGTAATTCAAGATGTCTAAATAGTATTCTCCCAATCCACATTGGGTTGAAATTTCCTATCAAAGGCTTTCAGGTTATCGGTACCATTCTCAGCATAAGCAATTAAAACAGATTAATCTTCTTCCTAGGATAAAAAGGACTCCTTTACTCAACTGGTGATGGGAAATGGCTCACATCAAAGACTTTGATTAATCTAACTCTGATGTGCTGCCGGGGTTCCCAAGAAATCTATTTCTATGAGTATCTTATGTACTTTGCCTATTCTTGGTGCCTCATTGTTGCCTGGGAGTTGTACTTCTGGTTTTCAGCAAATATGTAATAATTAGGTGGTCTTGAGATATCCTTGGGCTGCATCTTAGATGTGGCAACTGTTGGAGACTTGGTCTCACCAAACTCAGAAGTGGTTTGAGACTTATTTAACAGTTTCATTTAAGTCTTAGGGAAAATCATATGGTCTCCAAACATTTTTAACAAGATAGAAACTAGACCATCCAGTCACATAACACAAGTAAATACTCATGGAGTACAAAAGAGCAGCACACCCAATAATGTTGACCTTAGATTAGAAATCTTTGTTCTGGGATTGGTCTTAAAATATTAACAAATTATGATGGGAGGCCTTCCAATAATTATGCCACGTATGTCTTGTAGTTGTGTCAATGTCAAATTCATATTTAATTTTCTACTTTGCATCTAAAATGGACTATTTTCACCTATTTAAACCTTTGTTCAAGATCATACATGTTTTGATCTATTTTTGGTTTTTAGACCACTTTCAGATGACATAGGAAGATCACTATCACATGGCCATTATCTTAACTTTCAGGATGATTTTTACTCTGATCTTTGTGGATGAGAAAATCTCCTACTACAAATAGTTCCTGTAATCCTCATTCTATACAACTTTTTCCATTGTATATTTCATTGCAATTCATGGCCTCTTGCCAACTGGAACAATAAATTATATATCTGGGGCAAAGAGTCTTAACCGCAATAGTTGATTCATTTCCTTGAGATTTGAGTTTTGGGATTTGCTTCCTCTTTTTATATTTCTAGTTGCATTCTATTATTTTTAAAACATTATTTTAATAACCATTTGTTGTTTCTCCCTCCCACTGCCCTTGTTAAGCAATTTAAAATGAAAAAAAAATCAGGATGAAAATTTATAGATAATTTAGCAAAATGAATGACTACCTTAGCCATGTCCAAATATGTGTGTAAATATGTATATCTATCTATCTATCTATCTATCTATCTATCTACCTACTGATCTATCTACCTACTGATCTATCTATCTATCTATCTATATCTCATTCTGTTTTCTAAATCCATCACCTTTCTGGTAGGGGGTGGGCAATGTTGCTTTTTGACTCATGGTTTATCATTGAATTGATAAGAATTATAAAGCCCTTTAAAATTGCTTTTCATTATGATATTTTTGTACCTGCATTGTGCTTCAAGTTATGCTCCTTTATTCCACATTTATTAATAGAAATTCACCTGCCTCCCAAAGAGCACCTAATAACATTCTTTAAAATATAAAGGTTTTTTTAAAAAGCTTTATTGATTTTTTTACACTATTATGACTTCCCAAATTCCCATATTCTCTCCCTGTACAATGATTCAGTAACAAGGAAACCAAGGGACACATTGACTAAATCTGACAATCTGCATGTAATCTTTCACAGTTTCACTGACATGGATGTTGTATGTTTCATCAACAGCTGGCCTATAAACTTGATTGGCCATTCATTAGACTGATCTGTGTTCTCATGTCTTTTGGTGTAGTTTTACTTTACATTAATGTACATATTCTTTTGTTTTTTTCTTTTATTATGCTGCATCAGTTCATAAAAGCCTTCTGAAGTTTCTCTGAAATTATATGAATCAATTCTTAAGATATGACAATATTACATTAAATGAAAATTTGTTTGATCATTTTCTAATTTGGGCACTAATTTTGCTTCCAGTTTTCTGCTACATAAGAGGAATGCTGCTATAAATATTTGTGTATATATATATTTTAAATTAAATTTTTTTTATTTACAAAATTTCATTTTCTTTCCTATACAAGGAGGAAAAATAACATTAAAACAAACATGCATTGTCAAGCAAAACATATTCCTACATTTTTCTTTCCTAAAGAAATAATTATTCTAATCACCAAATCTTTAATCTCTTTTTCAGGAGGTTGCTGCTCACTTCATTAATAGTCCTCTGGGATCATGGCCAGTCATTATTTTGATCAGAATTCTTAAGGCTTTCAAAGTTTATTTTTAAAATGTTATTATATAAATTGCTGTCCTGATTCTTCTCACTTCACTCTGTGTCAGCTCATACAGATTTCTTTAGATTGCTTTGAAAGATATCACAATTTGTCTAAGTATTCTCCAGTTGATGAAATTCTATTAGTTTCCATTACTTTGCTGCTACAAAAAAAAAGACACTATAAATATTTTTTTACAGATGAATTATTTTCTTTCTTTGATCTCTTTCGAGTTAGGTATATTAGCAGGATTACTAAATCAAAGGGTCCATATATTTTAATAACTTTTGGGGTATAAGTCTAAATTGCTTTTCCAGAATGACTGGACTAGTTAAGAATTCTGTCAGTAGTGTATCTATAAACATGTTCTGTTTATAATTCCAGTATTTATCATTTTTGTCTTTTGTCATCTTTTGCTAGTCTGAAGAGTGAGAAGAAATCTCAGGGTTGTTTTAATTTTTATTTCTCTTATTAAATAGGGGCATTCTTTAACATGATTGTCAATTGTTTGCATTTTCTCCCCAGAAAAGTATATATCCTTTGATTACCTATTGGGAAGTGACTCTTGTTCTCATATATTTGTTTAAATTCCTTATATATCTGGGTAGCAGACTTTTGTCAGAGGTATTTGATGTAAAGAATTTCCTTTTTAAAAATTTGATGGTTCTTCTTTTAATTCGTAGCATGAGGATTTTGGACATGCAAAATCTCTTTTAAGTTTATATGATTAAAATTGTCTAGTTTTTGTTTTGTGAATGTTTATTCCTTATGTGAATTTCCACAAGATCATTGAAACATACTGAATAAAACATAAAAGAACTCTTTCTGCCCACCCCAATAAATAAATCATGGGCTCAAATGGACTTAAAGCAAGTTTTATGAAACATTTAAGGGATGATCAACTGCTTTATTACATCAACTGTCCACAAAATATACATGAATAGCACCTTGCTAAACCCTTTATATAATAAAAGTCTGATATTGATAACTAAATCCAGGAGAAAAAAGAGAACTAAGATCTCCAATATCTTTATGAATATCTAAAATATTTAATGAAATATTATCAGAGAGCATACACCAACATATTCTAAAAATAATTAACTACAGCCTGTGAAGAAACACTGAGGCCCCTTCTGCAAGGGTGAATCCAGAGAATTTCTACTTTGGTAGTCTGCTTGTCTGAGAACTAGAAGGATCACATGAGGAAGAAATTTGGCATGAGATCTGATATGCTCTCACTTTATGAGTGTTATGTGGGATGTGCCTGAGGAGCCATATACCACAACTCTTCAAATATTTAGAAATGTTTCAGAAAATTATACTCTTTGAAATCCAAGCTATCAATAGTCGTGTGAAAAAAAATGCTCCAAAACTCTTATAATTGGAGAAATGCAAATTAGAGCAGCTCTAAGAATCTACCTCACACTCATCAGATTAGCAAGGATATCAAAAGAGGAAAATCACAAATGTTGGAAGGACTATGGGAAAATGGGCCCACTAATCATGTAAGTTGGTAGAGCTGTGAATTGGTCTAGTCATTCTGGAATGATTTTTAGGATTATATTCAACATGTTATTGTTCTCTGCAAACTCTCCAGCTTAGAGATGCTGCTATCAGGCTTATGCCCCAGAGATCAAAGAAAGAAGAAAAGAACCCATATGTACAAAATTATTTTTAGCAGTTCTTCATGCAGTAGTTCCATACTGGAAACTTTAAGGGGGTGCTAACCTATTGAGGAATTACTAAATAAATTATGTACTATGAATATAATCTAATATTATCTTGCCATAAAATGATAAAGTGAAGAGTTTCAGAAGAAACTGTGAAGGGGCACTAATTCATTGCTGGTGGAGTTGTGAATTAATCCAAGCATTCTGGAGGGCAATTTGGAACTATGCCCAAAGGGCATTAAAAGACTGTCTGCCCTTTGATCCAGGCATAGCACTGCTGGGTTTGTACCCAAAAGAGATAATAAGGAAAAAGACTTGTACAAGAATATTCATAGCTGCGCTCTTTGTGGTGGCCAAAAACTGGAAAATGAGGGGATGCCCATCAATTGGGGAATGGCTGAACAAATTGTGGTACATTTTGGTGATGGAATACTATTGTGCTCAAAGGAATAATAAACTGGAGGAATTCCATGGAGACTGGAACAACCTCCAGGAAGTGATGCAGAGCGAGAGGAGCAGAACCAGGAGAACATTGTACACAGAGACTGATATACTGTTGTACAATCGAAGGTAATGGACTTCTCCATTAGTGTCAATGCAGTGTCCCTGAACAACCTGCAGGGATCTAAAAAACACTATCCACAAGCAGAGGACAAACTGTGGGAGTAAAAACACTAATGAAAAGCAACTGCTTGACTATAGGGGTGGAGGGGATATGACTGAGGAGAGACTCTAAATGAACACTCTAATGCAAATACCAACAACACGGAAATGGGTTTGAATCAAGAACACATGTGATACCCAGTGGAATTGCACGTGGGCTATGGGAGAGGTGGTGGGAGGGGGGGAGGGAAGAAAAGAAAATGATCTTTGTTTCCAATGAATAATGTTTGGAAATGACCAAATAAAAATTAAAATAAAAGAAGAAACTGTGAAGATTTCTATAAAATGATGCAGAAAGAGGGGAGCTTAAGTAGGAAAACACTATACAATGACAGCATTATCAAGAAAAAGCAATTTTGTAAGATATTAGCATTCTACTAGTGGTCTGTAAGAAATGATGTGGAAGATGATTTGAGAAAGGCCTGGAAAGACCTAAATGGAATGATGCAAAGTTAAGGGAGAAGAACCAGGAGAACACTGTACATGGAAACAGCAATATTATATGGTGAACATTTATGAATGACTTAACTATCCCTAGCAATTTAGTGATCTAAGAAAATCCTCAAGGACAGGATTAAAAATGTCATCTGCCTCCAGAGAAAGAACTGATGGAGTCTGAATTCAGACTGAGAATACTATCTTTCACTGTATTTCTTCACTTTTCTTTTATTTGTTTAAGTTCTTTTCCACAAAAGGACTAATATGGAAAGATGTTTTATCAGATTGTCTGTTGTATTGGGGTGTGGGGATAGGAGGAAGGGAAGGAAAGTGAGAATTTGGTTCAAACTTAAAAGAAAATGAAGTTTAAATTGTTTTTTTAATATACTTGAATTAAAAAAATAAAATATTAATAAAATTTAAAAATAATGTTAGCATTCTTATCAATGCATTAATAAACCACAAGTCCAGAGGACTGAAGATCAAACACTGCCCACCTCTTGCCTCTTACCAGGAAGGTAATGGATTTAAAAAAGTAGAATAAGATATATTTATTTATTAATGTTAATTGTTCAACTCAGTGGGGACACTAGTAGGGAGAGATAATAAAAAATAAAAATATTGTGAGAGATTAAAAAATTGTACTTTCTGAAATGGAAACACTCAGAGATAACTTGAAGGGGATGTCAGTCAATGAAATCTGCACAGAGATTCATAGGCCATATATTTCAGTGATAGTTGTATTACAGAAAATTGGACATGTGCAAGTAATTCAAGATGCTCTGAAGAGCCTGGTCATCAGTCTCTTTTTATTAGTTTTAATTTTTTTTAAAGCCTTATCTTCTGTCTTAGAATTAATACTAAGTTCTTGATTCCAAATTAGAATTAATACTTGGTTCCAAAGCAGAAGAGCAGTAAAGGCTAGGCATTTGGGGTTAGATGAATTGCTCAGTCACGCAGCTAGGAAGTGTCTGTAAAGAGAGGAGAGCAAATTCATCATGCTGGAAGACCATCCTTAGCAGGGGAAGGGCAGGAAGGAGAGAGAATTCCAGAGAAGGAACAGAGGAACTGAGAAGATCCAAACAGTTGAACTCACTTCTCTTTGGGAAGCCCATCTGGGAGGTTGATCTGAGTGAACCTCTGAGCCTGGAGCATCCTCCTGTGAAGCCTGACCCCAGTATCCAGTGAAGACAAACCAGAGTGAATAGGACTTTGCCAGAAAGCCATTCACCACAAGAAGATTTCCTCCCAATCCCTCTAGACAGCCTTGAACCTGATATCATAGCTAGGACAACAAGGAGTCAGGAAAGCTGTCACAATTGACCGCAGAGGGTCAGGCAGGCAAAGCCTGACCCCCCAGGACTTGGAGAAAAGGGGTTCAATTTTTATATTTAAGGACTTCCTAATTCCCACCTTCCCAATACCTTATCCTACAACTCACTTGCCCTACCTTTCATGTGTTCCTTTTAGAATAAATAGCTGTTTACTAGATCAAGTGCCTGCTTCATAGTATCCAAGAAGGGAGACTTGGGGTTGGGGGGGAGGAAGTTACACATTTCTCTTCAGAGAGGGAGAAGCTGTCTGTCCTGTACTTTATTTCAACCAAGTCTCTGAGGGAACAGTAACCTGTGATTCTGAAGGCACACAGAGTGGCTTTACCAGGGAAAGAGACAGGGAACCCAATCTATCCCCTCTCCCCACCTCTTGGCTCCATTCCATCTCTACCACACTCTGGTCCTGCATTCAATGGTGGGAGACTCCATTCCTCTCCCTCCATTACATGTCTGTGGTCAAATTTGAACTTTGCACCTTCTACTCTCTAGACCTGACATTCTATCCACTGAACCACCTAGCTGCCCTTTGCAGTCAGTTTTTATCTATTAAATGTCAACCATGTGCTAGGTCCTGTGTCCAGGTTTGTAGGACTTTGGGAAAATGTTATTTTTTTAGTTCTCATTAGATATAATTTATCCATGGACCAAAACCCCATCATTTTTATATTTTTCACTGACATGCATACATCTGGCCTCTGGTTTTAGTGACCATTTTCTTAGTAAACTCTTCAATGATCAACTCTTTTCTTTTGTAAAGTTCTTCCCTTAAATTACAGGCATCCCTTCCACATTGTAGTGGTAAACTAAGAGCATGGCACCCCTGAGATCTGGATCCTCCTTTCATACCAGAGAAGAAGCCTGATTTTTTCTTTCTTTCATGGAGTGTTTAAAGTACCTCATATGCATTTATCAATGACTAAACTTTGTCAGATATCTCTACATTCCTAGACTTTGTGTGTTGACTCCTGGCTTTCATGTTCTTTTCACAAACTTTAACTTTTTACATACTTTACCTTTAAAAAATGAATTGTGTTTATTCATGACATTAAAAGATAAAATATGTTGATATTCTACAAACTCTACATGTATTTTTTACATTTCTGAGGTCCTAAATTTGTGTGTGTGTGTGTTGTCTGCTGGCCTTCCCATTGTCTGTGGCTTTTGCGAAAATCCCCCTAAATTCCCATTTAATTTCTTAAGCCAGCCCATGCTATATTAAAACTCGCCAAGGGAAGTTATGATGTGGAAGGGATACCTGTCATTGTGATTATTAAACTGTTACTTATTTGCATAAGGTCTTCCATTTCTTGCCCAGAACTTTGTACTTGTTAGTAAAGCTTTTTAGATTTCCAGTGGCATCATTTGTCTTCCCAGGAATCACTAGGAAATGGTGGTAGTAGTAGGTCTCTGGCTTGTTCTTAGAGCTCTGTGGATGCCAGAACAGGATCAACAGGGAACCCGTCATCTCCTGTATCCCAGCTCCTGCGCCCCGTTTCCACTGGTCATGGGAGAGTCCAGCAGAGTAAGTGTTGTGATGGCCCTTCCCTGCCAATGGCCCTTTCTGCTTTCTTCATCCAGGATGGATGCTAACATCTTTCATCCCATCCATTATGGGCAAGAATCCAGATAATAATAACTTTTACATAGCACCTACTCTGTGCAAGGTACTGTGCTAATCTCTTTACAAATAGCATCTCATTCGATCGTCACAGCAATCTTGCAAGATAGGTGCTATTATTACCTCCATCTTACAGTCATGAAAATGGAGGCAAAGAGTAGTTCAGTGATTTGCCCAGAGATATTTACAGCTAGTAAATGTGTATGGCTGGATTTGAATTTGACTCTTTCTAATTCCTGGCTTATTCCTCTGTGTACTGTGCCACCTAGCATATGCTAGGTAGTCTCTCAAAATAGAGCAGATTTCCTGCTTTCTTCTCACCCTTCAGCTCCCTCCCTTCTTCCTAATGACCCTCCAGCTTCACATCCAGGACCCAATCTGCACTACAGTCTAATCTTAGAAAATTGTCTGGGCCACTTGAAAGGTTGTGACTTGCCCAAGGTCCTGTAGTCCTTTTCATGGCAGAAACAGAATTCGATCCGAGGTCTTCCTTGATTCTGAAGCTGACTCCCTATTATGATATGTCTCTCTCTCATGCAAATAGTCCAAAGAAAACAATCAATTGAACAAATAAAAAGCACTTCACTATAGAGTTTTAGCTCACATAAAGAACTCAACTCCTAACCTGCAAGTTAAAAAGATTTTAATGCTTAATTCAACTCTTCTATTTAGGAAAATCTCTTTTCAAAATGGGGGCTTTACTTGTAATTTCAAGAAGTAAGAAAAACAAGGGCATGTTTTGGCATTCAGCCTTATTTCTACAGTAGGAACTGAGACTCACATCAATAAAACCTAGAACCCGAATATGGAGAGGAGCCACATAAGGAGGGCCAAACTAGCCCAGGTTGGAAAAACAGAGCAGGTGAAAGCTTCTGACTAGATCAGCAGTGGGACCAGACCATGAGGGCTGTACTTCCAGGCCCGCTAAGATAGAGAATCTTCATCTAAAAAAAGGTAAGTGAAAAGAAAACCAATGTCTGTCTGTCTGTCTATCCATCCATCTATCCATCCATCCATCTATCTATCTATCTATCTATCTATCTATCTATCTATCTATCTATCTATCTATCTATCCTTCCATCTATCTATCTATCTATCTATCTATCTATCTATCTATATCATCAACATGAAATCTAGAGGTCCCCACACTTGTAGCTTGGAGGGATTTGGTGATCCTCAGTTTATTTAGTTGGTAGAAACTCCAGGGTTTGACTTAGTCCCAGGAGAATCCCTCCCTGAGGGAAAGTCCTATCTCACTGGTCTCAGGCTAACCATAGACCTTGAGTTATAGCACAGTAGGTAGTGTGTCAGTCTCATAAACTGAAGGTCCTGAGTTCAGTCCTTGAAAGGGGGATGTGATACAATGGGAGAAGCTTCTAAGGCAAAAAGAGGCATCCGATGGGATTGGCCATCCCCACTCAGAACTAACTCAAGGTCTATGGTTAGCCTGAGACCAGTGAAGTAGGACTTTCCCTCTGGGAGGAACTCTGTGACAAGGTCAAAACCTCCCAACTAAATAAACTGGGGATCACCAAATTCCTCCATGCTGCAAGTATGGGACCTCTAGTTTCCACTTAGACACTATCTATCATGAGAGTAAAAATAAATGAACACTCCAAGTATTTAAATTTATAGGATTTAATAGCAACAAAGTGAGAGAGCAAAGGAGTTCCTTCAGCTGAGTGAACAGAGCAAAGAGCCAGAGTCTCACACCTACCACACTTGAATCAAACAAAAGCCCCAAAGCTCTGCAGCTTGGGTTTCAGCAAAATTTATAAACAAACCCACGCCAGGGCACAATACAGGGACAAAAGATAAGGGGGCCCCAGAAAGAGTAAAGAATGCTGGGAAATGAAGTCCCCTGGCCACAATATTTTTTAAAACCCACACTATCTATCTATCTATCTATCTATCTATCTATCTATCTATCTATCTATCTATCTATCTGTCTGTCTGTCTATTTTAAAAAGAAATATATATATACATAGCTATATATAAATATAAATAAAAAGTAAAATAGATAATAAAATACATAACATTAAGCACTTACTATGGATTTGATTCTGTTATTTACCAATTTAGCTCTCTTTTTAAAATATGATCACCAATGTTTTGTTTTGTTTTTTTAAACCCTTTCCTTCTTTCTTAGAATCAATACTGTGTTTTGGTTCCAAGGCAGAAGAGTGGTAAGGGCTAGGCAATGGGGGTCAAGTGACTTGCCCAGGGTCACACAGATAGGAAGTGTCTGAGGCCAAATTTGAACCCAGGATCTCCCGTCTCTGGGTCTGACTCTCAATTGATTGAGCCACCCAGCAGCCCCCTCAACAAAAAATTTTTTAAAATTAAAGTCATTGTTAAACACATTAAACAACAGAAGGCCAAGCACAGTTTCAGATTCAGTTATTAAGTCACTTGCAGATCCACCTTCCAGTTCTTTTATCTGGCTTTCAACACTTCATTTTGTTCACAAGGGTGATGGGGGAGCTTTGTTATATGTTTAGCTCCTAGCTATTCTGCTCATCTTCCCGGCTTACTTAGCAGTTGGGAGTTAATGGGTTTAATGACATCATTTTGCATTTCTAATTATTTCCTAATCTGTAGAATGGGAGCAATGACAGTTGCCATGTGCTTGTTTCAAGGAAAGCTCTTAATGAAAATCAAAGTCCTGGGGAAACATGCCATATTCTTTGTACAAGAGAAGGTAACTCTCGAGGTCAATAATACTACAGGTGTTTGCAATCATGAGACAAAGAGCCCTTGTTCTTCCTCCAACCATGCTGGGCTCCAGATGGCAGACTTGCTAACCTCTTGCTTCTAGGGGTCATTCATTAATCAGGTGTTTGTAAGTTGTAAATCCACCCTTTTCTTTTTCCTTCACCCCATGATGTCATCAACACAGAACTTTCCAAAGCTACAGAATAACAACTATTCTGTCAACTTGAAGTCTTGGGAATTTGTGTGGGGACACTGAGAAGTTAAATGACTTATATAGGGTCATACAGGCAACAAAAGTCAGAGGCAGGACTTGAATCCATGTCTTCTTGGCTCCAAAACCTGCCCTTGATCTGCTACCCTCCAACTTTATCCTTGATGCCAGTATCAGATAATTAAAAGAAGCATAGACCTTTGGGAGGTTGGGGGGGGGGGGATTGAATATCTACTTTTCTGTAACAGAATAGTGATCAAACTCCAGGCAGTATTTACAAAAAGTACCAATTGTATGTAGCATCCTGTGATAAGCTATTGTGCCTACCCTCATGGAATTTACAGATAAGTTGGGGGCAGGGAGCTGATATGGCCCACAAAAACAACAAAATGCTAAATAATACTTGAGTAGAACTAGGCAAGAATATGGGTCATGGGGGCAGCTAGGCAGCACAGTAGGTAGAGTGCTACCCCTAGATTCAGGAGGACCTGTGCTCCAATCCACTGCAGACTTCCTAGCTTTGAGACCCTGGGCAAAAGTCATTTAACCCTGATTGCCTAACCTTTGCTGCATTCCTGTTTTAGGATTTAGGCTAAGACAGAGGGAAGGGCTTAAAAAACATTAGTCATTACAGAAGGACAAAATATGTGAGGTCCAACAAGGACCAACTATTACTAACTGAGAAGACCAGGAAAGGCTTCACAAGGAGGTAGTGCGTCCTTGTGATCTGGCTTGAAGGGATGGGGAGGACAGTTAAGTCGCAGAGTGGATAGAGTGCTGGGCCTGAAGTCGAGAAAACTCCTCTTCCTGAGATTAAATCTGGGGTCAGACACTTATTGGCTGTGTGATTGGCCAAATTACTTCACTCAGTTTGCCTCAGTTTTCTCATCTATAAAATGAGCTGGAGAAGGAAATGGCAAACCACTCCATAATCTCTGCCAAGAAAATCTCAAATAGGGTCATGCAGAATCAGATATTACTGAAAAACAACACTCCAACCTTCCTTAATGGATGGGTAGGATTTAAACAGGAAAATTACTTCTTTAGTCAAAAGAAATGTGGGCAAGAATCAGAGGTGGGAAAGTATCTGAGGTTGGAAAATAGTTCAACTTCTCTAAAGAACAGTATAGAATTATGAGATACAAAATGTGAGGGAGCTAGGTCATCACCAGTCTATCACCTCTCTGTCAGGAGGTGAATACCATGACTTATCACAGGTCCTCTGGAATCATGGTTGGTCATCATGTTGATCAAAGTTGTTTATAATTACAAGTGTTATTATTACAGAATAAATTATTCTCCTGGTTCTGCTCACTTTACTCTGCATCAGTTCACACAAGTCTTTCAAATGTCTCTCAAACCATTCCCTTCATAATTTCTTATGGCATAATTGTACTCCATTACAGTCATATACTACAATTTGTTCAACTGTTCCCCAGTCAAACGATGATACCTCTTTAGTTCATTATTACAACAAAAGGAAGAACTAAACTATTTTTGTATAATTGAATCTTTTTTTTCTTTCTTCTCTGGGGCATATGCCTTGTAGTGGTATTGCTGGTCCAAAGATTATGCAGAGTTTAGTAAGTTTGGGGATATAGTTTCACATCAGAATGGCTAAACCAATTTGCAGCTCTGCCAACAGTGAATTAATGTACCTATCTTCCCATGGTCCCTCCAACATGTGTCATTTTTTCTTTCTTTTTTTTGGGGGGGGGTCTGCTTTACCAATCTAAGGTAGAACTTCAGAGTTGTTTTAATTTGCATTTCTCTAATTATTAATGATGAAGGGATTTTTGAGAGAAGTCAAAGAAACCAAAGGGAAGATTTGAAGAGGGAGGGCATCTCAAACATGGAGGACAACTAGTTCAAAGGCATTGAGTTAGAAGATGGATACTCATGTAGGAGGAACAATAAGTAGCTGTAGTTGGATCCTAAAATGAGTGGAGGAATATAATGAATAAGAAGGCTGGAAAGGTAAAAAGAAAGGTTTTTATCCCCAAATGAAAGATTTTATACTTGATCTTGAGGTATAGGGAAACACTAGAGTTATTCATTTGAAGGATGAAATGTTCAGACCTTTGCTTTGGGAAAATCTCTTTGGGAATTTTGTAGAGGAGAGATTGGAGTGAGGAAATATTTAAGACAGGGAGACCAATTAGGCTATTATTGACAATGCATTGATAAGGCCCTGGCACTTATTTCTATGGGAGTTGAGAGAGAGGAAAAATAGTACTAAGATTTTCAATGTAAGAAGTTAAATAAATGATGGTGCTATTGACAACAAGGGCAGATTTTGGAAGAAAGATATTTAAACTCAGTTTTTGGTGGGGGAGCTGGGTAGCTAAGTGGATTGAGAGCCAAGCCTAGAGATGGGAGGTCCTAGGTTTAAATCTGGCCCCAGACACTTCCCAGTTGTGTGACCTTGGGCAAGTCACTTAACCCCCAATGCCTAGCCCTTACCACTCTTCTGCCTTGGAGCCAATACACAATATTGACTCCAAGATGGAAGGTAAGGGTTAAAAAAAATAACTCAGTTTTGACCAGGATTAAGTATCCAAACAGACCCTTTGAATCCAATAAACCTACAGAATCCAGAAACTTAGTGAGTAGTCCTGAGATTCTAAGAACATTATTTACCTGCTACTGAGACTTGAAATGACCTAGAAAGCATTTGGAAGTGTTTCTCTTAGCTACAAATAAGTATGAGCATCCCACTGCACTCATTGTGCATCACTATCTATCCAAGCTTGGTAACACTGCCATCTCTACTTGCTTGTCATTGTCATGTAACTATGTGGGAACTTCCTTTATACTGTTGTAGGATATGAGACAAATTCAGTTGGATTGAATAAATATTTTCCTTCTTCCCTCCTTTTTACACAAACGATCTCCAGGCAGCTCATTGATTATTATTGCAAGAAAAAGAAATGAGGGTGATGGTGATGGAGTAAGGGACAGGGCAAAGAAGGGGTAGAAGAAGGAAGGTGAGAGATTTTTTAAAAAGGAAATGGAAACAGTGCCATGAATTGATGAAGTGGGGTGCAGTTTCCAATGGCAGGACTGTTACATTCCTCTAAACTTTGGAATATCACTTAAAATTTGGATTTAAATAATTTTACAAGGAAAACTCACAAAGCATCAGGCAGGAGAGCCATATTACAGTTTACGTTAAACCCTTGTTAAGTTTCACTTGGCAGGAGTAGTGAATAGAGTGCTGGACTTGGAGTAAAAAAGACCTGGTTTCAAGTACTGCCTTAGACTTTCTTTTTTAAATTTTAAACCATTACCTTCTGTCTTAGAATCAACACTGTGTTCTGGTTCCAAGGCATAAGAGTGGTAAGGCTAGGCAATAAAATGACTTGCCCAGGGTCACACAGCTTGAAAATGTTTGAGGTCACATTTGAACCTGGGACCTCTCCTCTCTGAGCTTGACTCAACCCACTGAGCCACATAACTGCCCCCTGCCTTAGATGCTTATTAACTCCAGGGTGCTATTCTAGGCCCTTAACTTATCTCCACTTCAGTTTCTTCATCTGCATAAAGGGGTGATAACAAACATTGTTGGGAGGGTCAGATAAGATAATGTTATATAAAGAAATCTCCAAACTTAAACTGCTCTGTAAATATCAGTTATTACTTTGACACTGCTCATGTACACTAATAAAATCCCAGGTAAAATCCTTTATCAGAAAATAAAACTACTTGATAAAACAGAAATTAATTCATCTAAAAACATTTATTAAGTGCTAGGTATTATGCTACGCATAAAGGATACACATTCTTACAGAGGGCACACACAGAATTGTGTAAGTATAAAAATACCAATAAATACAAAGTCTTAATGACACAAGACAGTTAGGAAAGGAAAACACCAATAGTTGTGGGGATCAGCAGCCTCTTGGAGGAAGAAAAGGACTCTGTAGTGTAAGTGATGAGGGAGTAAATTGCAGGCACGTGAGATTGGCCAGTGAAAAAGGCACAGAGATAGGAGAGAGGACGGCACATGTGGAGAGCAGAGGAGGCCAGTTTGTTGTGTGGGAGAGAACGAATTGTGTATTAAAGTTGGAAAGATAGGATGGGCTGTTAACAGATCTAAAATCTAAGCAGTAAAGTTTATATTTTATTCTAGATATAGTGGGAAGTCACTGGTGTTTACTGAGTAAAGAGTAAGTTATGTGCTTAAGGAAAATCACTTTGGTAGCTTTGTGGAGGAAGGAGTGGAGTGGAGAAAGCAGTCAGGCAGGCAGGAAGAACAATTATGAGGCTGTTTCAATAGTCTAGGCAAGAGGTTAGGAACCCCTGAACTAAGGAAGTGGTTATATGAGTAGAGAAAAGGTGTCAGCTGCATGGGTTCCAATAAGTAATGGAGTCGAGATTTGGGATTCATTGAATACATGAGGAGAGAGAAAGTGAGGCATTAAAATCTATGAACCTGAGAGACTGGGAAAATGATGTGGCCTTTGCAGTGACAGGAAAATCTGGAAGAGGGTTATTTGGAGAAGGAAGAAAATGAATTACTTTTTTATATGTTGAATTTAAAATATTTCTTAGCTATGAAGTTCAAAAGATTCAGCAGGCATATGGGACTGGTGCCAGATATATAATTGTCAATCATTTGTAAAAAGATGATAATTCAGCTGATGAAGTCATCAAGAGAGAGTATGTAGAGGAAAAAAACCCAGCTCAGATGGGCTTTGGGGAATATTCCTAGGTAAGGACTGTAATATGGATGATCAGCTAGCAAAGATAGGAGGGGAACTGGGAGAAAGCGATGTAGAGAGAACAGGGAATCTAAGAAGAGAGGAAGGTTAGTCGGGTCAACTATGAGTCAAGAAATAGAAGACTGATAAAGAAGCAATAAAATTGACAATTAAGAAATTAGTAACTTTGGGGAAATAGTTTCAGCTGAATATGACTGGAAGCCAGAAGATTACAGAGTTCAGGAGTGAATGAGAAAAATAGAAATGGAAGTAATCAGTTGAGAGTGTTTTTTTTTTTATGAATTTGGTCAATAATAGGAAGAGAGATATAGGAGAATAGCTTAAAGTGATGGGAAATTTGAGTTAAAATTCTGAGGTTTTATGTTTTTGTTCAAAGAAAAAAACAAACTGCTTTGTTTAAAGAAAATTTAGATGGAAGAAACTGAGACATGTTTGAAGGAAGGAGGGAAGTAATCAGAATATAGATACAGTTTAGAGGTATCCATCTGCTAAAGAAGAAAGGAGAGGATAGGATCAGTGGTACATATAAATCAGTGACTGAGAGTGTGTGTGTGTGTGTGTGTGTGTGTGTGTGTGTGTGTGTATGTGTGTGTGTGTGAGAGAGAGAGAGAGAGAGAGAGAGAGAGAGAGAGAGAGAGAGAGAGAGAGAGAAATTGAAAGAGAGTGAGAGAACTAGAACAAGGAGCAGGAGGAAGAGGAGCAAGAAAAGAACATTTTCATAAACACACCCCAAAAAAGACTCCATTTGAAGCCAAAAATCTCCATTTCACACTGACTGCTTTAAAAATTTTTGCAATAGATTTTTCATATTATTTTCAAAAATGTTCTATTTGTCCATACTTTCTTCTGAGCTTCCTCCTGTTCTCTTTTTTGCATTAAAAATGTTACAGTAGACTTTTTTTACCAACACTATTTCTAGCCTAATGTCTTTTCCTTGAAATTCCTCCCCCCAAAATCCAAGACAGAGAAAGAAATGGAAAAAAAGAACCTGATAAAAAGATGAGTATAGCTCAGCAAAACAGAGTTAGCATGCTGTATCAGAGGTCCTCTGGATAGAGTCATGGTTGATCATTGCTTTGTTCTTAAATCATTTGGTTGTTCTTTACAATGTTATTATCCTTGTATAAATTTTTCTCCTGGTTCTATTCACTTCATTCTGCACCAGTTTATAGCTATCTAGGGCTTTCCAAGATCATCTCCTTTATCATTTCTTAATGTACAATGATGTTTTTCCATTACATTAATTTACCTCAATTTATTCAGTCATTATTCAACCAGCTAAAGGACAACCTAATGCATCTCTTTAGTTTTTAGTTATTTACTTTTTTAGTTCCTTTTTTAATTCTCATGGCAGGATCAGGAAGTTTGTTTTATTTGTGACTTCCCTCTCTGTTATTATGCTCCTTGTTATCCCATCCCTCATTGTTTCTCCAAGTTTGATATATTTCTATATAAAAATATATTTTTATCCTCCTTTGTCTATTTTGTATAAGAGCAAGGTTGATCTGATGTCCATTTCTCTCCATTTGTATGCTATTCTTCTCAAGAACTCCAATATAAGAAATTACAAATTCCTTCTCCTTCTTCCTTCCTATGCTAGACTATTCCTCCTTTTACTCTCTCTTCTTTTTCCTTTCTTAAAAACCTTCTTTTGAAACCCTCAGAACAGAATCAAGGACTTCTAGTTTTCTTATATAACTCTCTCAGTACCCTTCAAAATATAAAAATAAAATTGGCAAGTTATAAAAATAAAATATTTAGATGGAAAAACTGTTCAATATAGGTTAAAACTGTTTCAAAACTGCTATGATATTTTTGATAGAGGTAACCAAAAGTATCCTCAGTGATGAAGTGAACCTCAAAAGTGAACTTCCCTTCAGTGCCAGGTGCAAGGATGCTAAAGAGACTCTTATTATAAAAATAAAGTATTTATTGAAATATATAAGGATACATAAAAGATTTCTAATTCTATGGTATTCTAAATCCACCCAAATAAACTCCCTGGTTCCACAAGGAACTGCTTCTCCCGTGTTTCACAGGCTACACTAATTCACTCTGATCTGACTAATCCAAATTTATACTATCTAAATAAAAACTACCACTATTATCCTTATAAATCTTAGCTTTGTCTTCAAATTATAAAATAGCAAAGGCTAGCTGATTAAGTCTCAAGAAGAATCCAGTTAGGACTTCAAGTCTTAACAGACTCAGAGTCCAAACCAAAGACCAGATTATTCTTTGGTCTTTTCAGAGTTAAACAATCTATAAAAACCATAATAGATAGTCAATAGTGTTTCCCAAGTTGGTAAAGGAAAACACTAAGTACCTTCAGATCTTTCCCTCAGACAGAGAGAAAGGCAAAGATGTTACCTCCTCCAGCCCTGAGAGAGAGTCTTAGAGTGTGTGTCTCTTCCAACTGCCAGAAAGAGTAATTGACATAGAGAAATGGTTATAACTGTCAGCAGTTGAAATTAACATGCTCTCTCAGCTCAGCTTCAAACTCCAGTTCTTTTCTCAAACCAGCCACTTTACTTATCATTAAACTAATAAAACAATGCTTATTTTCTAATATCATCCTTACAAAAGACAGTAAAATTCCAAAGGGACACTTGCTTCTCTTTTATTAGAATATTAGCACTTATATCATTATACAACTTCTTCCAATTACTAAAAAAAAAAAAAGTGCCTTAATGATGGTTAACCTTTTAGAGATGGAATGTTGGGCCTCATCCTACCCCCCAGACCAAGTGCCATGCCTACTTTCACCCATGATATTGAGTGCCAGGCCCCATCCCCCAATTCACCCCCTTCCTTATCCCAGACCAGGGGAGGGGGGAAGAGGAAGCAATTCCATTGGGCTGCTGGACAGAGGGGCTGGTGAAGTGAGTAATGTCCTCAGGTACATGGAGAAGGAGAGGGGAATAGCTCTACCTTGAGTGTTTCTGGATTTCTAATAATGAAGTCCAGCAGCCAACTGCAGACAAGCACAGAGAGAGGGATCTGCGTGCCTTTTTTGGCACATGTGCCAATTGAAAGTTTGCCTTCATTGTTCTATACCATTACAAATCCATTTTCCTCTTTGAATAATTGTACTGAGTTTTTCAGGGAAAGTTCTGCTCGGTTGTAAGCTTATGTCCTTAGCCTTTTGGAATAATATATTCTAATATTTCTCATTCACAGAAGATGCTTGTGTGATCTTGACTATGGTTCTTTAGGAAGGGAATCATTTCTTTCTATATGTTGGAAATATATCAGGTACTGATAAGTTGATTCTTTTTGTCTTTACTTTGCCTTCTGATTCTATTAGATCTTGGTAGTTTTCATTTGTAATTTATTGAAATTATATCCAGGCTTGTAAAAAATCCATTGTTTTAAGAAGTATAATAATTATTCAATTATATGTCCTTGGTTTGTTTTCCTGATCTGTAGCTTTGGATTTAAGATACTATATTTTTAAAGTATTTTTGTTTTGTGCTAATATATATTTCTATTTTAGGGAGTTAATTTCTATTTGGTATATTTCAGTTTTCACAGATTCCATCTTGGGTAAAGTTTACCATTTTCTCCTCTAAGCTATGTATTCTCCAATTTTTTTCTCTAGAAATTTCTAAAATCTCTTGCTTCATTTACTGGGTGTCCATTTAATCCTAGTGGAAAATCTATTATTTCAAAACATTCTTTATTTGCCGATGTTATAAAATTATTTGCTCTTTCCTTGTTGTGGGGGGAGGGGTGTTTTCTTTAATTCACTTATTTATCCATCTGTAGTTCCTGAATTGAAGTTTTATTTAAGGGTCAGGCTTTACTTTGGGGTGGGATGACAACCCCTGGCTGGCTTTATACTGTCTTCCTTGGCTTCTTCTGCTGAACTCCACTTCCAGGGCTTAGGTTCTCCCAGTCTGGCACTTTGATATTTGGAGTTTTGGGTCTTTAGGGCCTTTACTTGCATCTCCAGGCAGAGTATTAAGAACTTCAGAGCCCCTGAGCCTCTGCTCTCTATGCCTAAAAACTGTGGTGCTATTGGTTACTGGTCACTACCCATTTCTTCTTCCCAGAGCTTATAAGGTTCCCACATTGGAATTTTCTTAAGGGAGTCTTCTGATCTTGCTGCTTCCAGAGAGAACTTTATAACCTACAAGTGTTCAATCCACTCTGAGCTTTGACCTTTGAGCTGCACTCTTCCCTGTTTTCACTGAATTCAATAAAAGTTTGGGCTATGTTGCTACACCTTAGTTTGACAAGACTCAAATGTATCTCTTCTTGTCTTTTATATGAGAAAATGTAGTCAGTGGGAATAAGGAGGTAAAAAAGTCTCTTACACTATCTTAGGTCAATCAAATGTATCAAGATCTCATTCTCCAGTACCAGGAATACTAAGGGATTCCACTATATAAACAGTTCAGAGGAGTGGTTCTTGTCTTTTTCCATAGATATACCCTGAACAACAGAAACAAACTCTGAAAGATGGTATGAGGTTGCCAGTATCTGTTGAACCTGGGACTCTAATCTTTGCCCAGTTCTCTATTCCGTGTGCCAAAAAAGCGTGGACAGCTCACCACTGCCATCTGCCAGCCACTTCTACACCTTAATGAGACTTTGGATTGCATTCTGATAATGGTTTATAAAAGACACACCCCAAGGAATAAATTCACGCAAGACATCCTCCTCTGGTTTCCTTCCCCAAATGGGAAGCATCTCAGAAAACTGCAGAGGAACTATCAGAAGGAAAGGGGGTAGTTCACTGTTGGAGTTCTGTTTTCTGGACAATTAAAGTTTTTCCTCTTCCTTTCATGCCTTCCCAGCAGAAAACAACAAAATGTTAGAGCAAATATGATAAACAGTCTGGGCATTAATGGAAACTGCCCCACACACCATGTATCAGTATCATGCAATGACAGAGAGATTCTCTCATGGGAGTTTTAGATGTTTAACAATGCTAAATTCCAGGAATTCTGTGAGGAAATGATTATTTTCCTTTCATTTTGGGGTCATTGTAAAGACTTAGAACTTTACAAAAACTGGGTTTTTTTCTCTCTCCAAGATGCTGACTAAATTGAATCAATCAGTTAAAAGTCCAGGAAAACTTTCCTGGAAATGGATATTAGAACAGAACAGTTCAGAAGAAAACTTCTGAGTCTCATCTGTGAAATGGGTATGACAATTGCTAGATTAATTCATTCTCATAGCCCACAGACTGGTTATGCATAACCATTGCCTTCAGGGGAAGGGGTAAAGCCAAAAGGAATGATTTCTTGGGATCACTGCTACACTGAGCCCACACCTAGCACACTTACTGAGCTTGGGACTTGGTAAACACTTATTTAATTCTTATTGACTGATTAACTGAAAAGTGTTTTCAAATTGTTCTTTTTTAAAAGCAGCTACATAAAAATAATTGAATATCCTCCTCTAGTTAACTCAGTGGGTCTGAGTATGGGATTATAGAAGTTAAGGTTCTAGCACTGATTTGGGGCTTTGAAGAAAACTCTGATAATAACCATCATCTGCAAAGTAGTGGGGCTTGATGAGATCTGCCTTTCTCAACCTGTTTCATGTTCTAGGCATTGTGAATTCGATCTCTTGGTGCTATTTTCATCTTCATTGAAGGCATCCAGCAACGTTGCTGAGAACATCAAGTTCAAAAAGAACAACATGGGAACAAAAACCCAGCCCTGTTTCTTTGGTTCCTGGGAAAGCCTGAAAGTATGGCCCACTATCCAGAATCCATACACACGTGCTGTCATGGACCTGGAACCTGACGTACAATATTGACGTGCAGCAACTAAAGTTTGTCCTGCCCTGTTATGTGTATACTTGCTAGGAGTAGACATCTTAGATTCATAGCAATCCTTGCCCTGGCAAGCATGTAGAAAGCACTTGTATGTAGAACTCCATGAAACATACCAATCGTTAATCTGATCACAAAATCAGACTTAAAGCTGCGATGGAGAGCCAATGCTCCTTTTGCTCACCCCTTGCAAGAGTCTTGGTAAAGTTAGATCTTATGTACTTCCTATCATGAAGGTCCCCTGAGTTCTCCCTGAGCATTGTTGTAGATCCTTCATCATTATACAATATCTGAATCTGCTGACATGTGATCTAGAATGTTCTACTTAGGGCCAGAAAAACTTCCTAGTACTGCGTATTTCTTTCCTAAGACAAATATCCTAGAACATTCTTGTTTCTCTTCCCCCTTCCCCATGCATGGCAGGTCTTAGGAAGAATGTGAGAATGTGAGGTGAAACGGTGTTAGGTCAGAGGTTCTTGACTTCGAGTGCATGATGAATCAGGAACTCATGTGGAATTCTGGTGTTTCCCCAAATGTGAGCATGTGATGCGCAGTTGGGCACTGCTCTCTAGCCAGGACACAACAGAGACTCAAGCATTCATCTAAAGGCTACTAACTTCTTGTGCATATGTGTCCTAGGAGTTGTTTTGTAGCTGATCCTCCATCACTGTGCGTTCAAGTGACAGATTATTTCATAGTGAACTCACTGACTTTCTCATGACATCCTATGCCTAAGCTTCGCTGCCTTCAGATCACATCTGCCATGCCTCACAACCCAATATTTCTACTTCAGACCCATTCTTCTCCTCTTCAGTTCTCAGCTCAGCCTCCTCACCTAGAAACCTTTGTACCTAGGACAGCTCCACACAACTCAGCCTTGCCTCAGGCCAAGGCTTATCCCTGCCCACTCCTAGGCTCAGTCACTGCCTCTGCTCTAGTCTTTTCTAGCACTACTTCAGCAGTTCCACCTAGGAGTGCCAGCACTACACCTCTCTTCCCCAATAACACATTTCTCATAACATTGTCCTTATGACAGTAGTTGCTCCTTGTAACCTTGTTTTATCTAACATTTTTTAAGACCCCTACTTTCCATCTTAAAATCAATACTGTGTATTGACTCCAGGACAGAAAAGCAGTAATGACTAGGCAATGGGGGTTAAGTGACTTGCCCAGGGTCACACAGCTAGGAAATGTCTGAGGCCAAATTTGAACCCAGGACTTCTGGTCTCTAGGCCTGACTCTCAATCCACTGAACCACCTAGCTGCCATGCCTCCACCCCAAGATGTTTTTTATAGAACCAGTTAATGATGTAAGATTAGGGAATATTTGCTTCTCTATTTTTCTGGGGCAACATTATAACATTTTGCTTAAGACTACTAAAATAGCTAAGACCTCTCTTTGAGCTATAAACATATTTTGTTTGTTTTCAGTTGTAGCTGTGAAAGGAAATTTTTACATTTGCCATGAAAAGTATTCTGGAGTTTTAATAACTGTGAAAATACTGTTGCTGGCAAGAAGCTTGCTTTTTAAAAAAAATAGAGGTACACACACACACACATACAGAGAAAGAGAGAGAGAATCTTCTTCAATGTCCAGTTCTAAAGGGAAGCTTTGAGTTATAAGCTGCCACTGAGGGATCTCTAGCAATAAAACAAATGTACTTCAGACACAGGAATTTTGGGCTTATGTGTTCCAGAACATGATTTGAAAACAAAACAGCATAGCAAAAGTTACAATGATATGAGATATTATCAGTTAACTTCTTTTTGCTTTATGACTATATATGTACCCTAAAATCCAGCCAACAATTGTGAAAATATGTTCTTTAGGTTGCCTGGGAGAGCGAAGAGGAAGGTCTGCACAAATTAACCCTCCTGGGAGAGCTACTTAAAGCATATGTCCTACTTCTAGTGGGTCAGTATTAATTAATTAAAAAGTAGAACCCCAAATTTGAAATTTTATTTTTACTAATTATCTGTTGAAGTTGTGGAAGAATATACAAACTTGCTCACATGTCATTTTCAGAGACTTATTTTTGTAGCACACTGAATCATCATGAAAAGGAATTTAATTTAATATTCTCTAAATGGTCAACGTGATCTCGAGGATTGACTTCATATTTTGCGGGAGATAGAAATGGAACCTAGAGTTCCTGGTACATCCTAGCCCTTCTAATGGCAGCATGTATTTATACAACTAAGACAACTTTCTTTTTTTTTAAATTACCTTTATTTATTTCTACATGTCAATATAATTTTTAATAATCATTTTCTGGCATTTTTTCAATACAAATTCTCCCTTTTCCTCTTCTCCACAAGACAGCAAATAATGTGAAAAGTTCTTCATGTGGTATTCTTTAAGACATATTTCCATGTTCGTCATGTTGTGAAAGAAGACACGTATTGCTCAGATAAGAAAAAAAAAAAGCTCATGAAGGAGATAAGGTGAAGAATGGTATGCTTCAATATGCATTCAGACTCCATCAGTTCCTTCTATGGTGATGGATAGCTTTCTTCATCACGAGTCTCTGAGATGTCTTGGACCATTGTATCATTGATAAAAGTAAATTTTTCATAGATGATTATCAAATAACTCAGATTATTTTCCATGGCCTTTTCAGACTAAGCTTTTACCCACATGACTTCTTAACAGTTGAAATTGAAAAAGCAAATTGGGGGTTAGGGTGGTGGTTATCTTCTGTATCAGTGTGATAGAATTTAAAATTAGGCAGCCGAGTTGTATACATATAGTGGCTCATGCTGCCACAAGAAGAGCTTGGGGAAGGGCATGTTAGGAACTTTAGGTTCCATTTCTGCCTCCAGTGAAGTAAGAAGTCATTCCTCAAGAACACATTGACTATTTAGGGGGAGGTATTTACTACCTTTTTCTTCTTGACTTTATGTTGCTTAGTTTTTATATGGTCCTGTCTGGCTCCTTTTTGGGTTTTTTTGGGGGGGTGACTCCATTTGGGGGTTTCTTGGCAAAGATTTCTTTCTCTATCTCATTTTACAGATGAAGAATCTAAGGCAGAGTTATGTGACTTGTCCAGGGTCACATAGCTAGTAAGTTAGAGGTCCAAATCTCAACTCAGGAAGATGAGTCTTTCTGACTCCAGGCCTAGTACTGTATCCACTATGCTGCCTCCTTGGCCCATTCTTTATATAGTGAGCTATGATAATAAGTTGAGATATCTTCTTTTGATAGAGTTTAAGAGATAGCCCAAGTCCCCAGATGGAGTGTTGGGACATTTCTGTGTATGGTCCATGTTGATACATGTGTTTTCCTACTTTATGCTTAGGAATTGATGTTAAAGTGATTCCTCATCATTTCTATACTCACTTGGCACAATGCTCCTTCCCTTTCCACCTAGATCAGTGATGGTGAATCTATGGTACATGTGCCAAAGATGGCATGCAGAGCACTCTCTGTAGGCACATGGCTACCTTCCCCTGCTCATGCCTGCCCAGAGTTCCTTATTAGAAAGGAAGAGAGACTTGGGTGGAGCTGCTCCCTTCTCCTCCACCATGCCTGATGTCATTTTTTTCACCTCCCCTGCCTCTCTGCCTAGCAGCCCAATGGGAGCTCACAGAGGGTAAGGTGGGCAGCTCACTGGAGTGGAGTGGAGTACTCAGGCCATTCCCCTTCCCCTTTTCACCTGCCCTGAGGACATTCCTCACGTCATCCAGCCCTCTGCCCAGTATTCCAATGGGGGGAGGGTGTTGCTTCTTCTTTCCCCTGACTGGAGTAAGGCAGAGCAACAGAGGGAAGGGACATGGCTTAGCACTTGGTGTCAGCCGGGGGGGAGGGGAGGCAGAGCATGACACTCAGTCTCAAAAAGGTTCACCATCACTGACTTAGATGATAAAGCTCTGCACCTTGTAAAAGGTCCCATTGCCATAAATCTCAAAGACTCATGAAAGGACCTTTCCTTCTTCATGCTTCCATTTTAACCACAGGAAAATTCATTGTACTTCTTTTTATTTTATTTTATATTTTTGATTAATACAATTTTCCCATAGTTACATGATTTATATTCTTTCCCTCCCCTCTTCCCACCCCCTTCCATAGCCCACATGCAATTCCACTGGGTTTTACATGTGTCTTTGATCAACACGTATTTCCATATTATTGATGTTTGCACTAAGGTGATTGTTTAGAGTCTATATCCCCAATCATATCCCCATCGACCTATGTGATCAAGCAGTTGTTTTTCTACTGGGTTTCTATTCCCACAGTTCTTCCTCTGAATATGGATAGTGCTCTTTCTCACAAGTCCTTCAGAATTGTCCTGGATCATTGCATTACTGCTAGTAGAAAAGTCTATTTGATTGTGCCATAATGTATCAGTCTCTGTGTATAAGGTTCTCCTGGTTCTGCTCCTTTCACTCTGCATCAATTCCGAGAGAGTGTTCCAGTTCACATGGAATGAGGATTGTACTTCTTGTGTGAGTATTTGCTGAGCTCTTTTCAGGGCTGTTTATCTACCTTGGTTGTCTACCTCTCACCCAACTCTCACCTGAGGCTCCAAGAAATAGCATGTACAGTGTCCACACTTCAACAAACCCTCTTAGCAGATGGGCTAAACTAGGTTGAGGGTTATTGACAGGCTTCAAAACAACCAGTCATCTTGACTTTTGCCTTACCACTAGACTTTGATGACTTTGGAGGAGTGAGTTTGATGACTGATTTTTACTGATATAACTACTGCTTCAGTTTTCTCATTTATAAAATGGAGTAGACTTGGAGGACCTCCAGGTGCCCTTGAACTCTAGCCTGGGACTGCTGATTCTACCTCCATAGCATCACTCTTGCCCATTCCCTTTTCTCAAGTTACTCAGTATCTGCACTAGTTCAGGACTCTATCATATGGACTAGTATAAGAACCTCAACTGACTGCCCTTTTTCTAGTCTTTCTCCTTTCCAATTTATCCTCCATAGAGTTGCCTATTCTTAAAATAATATATCTGAACTTCCCTACTCAAAATATTCAATTTCCTCCTATTGCTCTAAGATAAAAAAACTTAAAAAAAAAAAAACTTCTTAGACTGATACTCAAGGTCTACAATATAACTCCCAACTATAATTTCAGTTTTATTGCACATGTTTTTTTCCTTCAAATCAAATTATCCAATTCCTGACTCTATGTACAAATAGACCCATATATTTGAAATGTATAGTGTTGCCTTCTTTATTTTTTTCAAGGTATACCTCAAGGGTCACATCCTAGATGAGGCCTTTCCTAATCCTCTTGTTCACATTCTCTTCTTAAAATAATTTTGTTTATGCTGTATTTGCTTGGTTGTGATTTGTTGTTTTATCTAGTGGAGTATATGCTCCATGAGGGCAGAAACTGTTTCATTTTGAGTAGCTTAGTGTCTTGAACACAGAAGACACTTGGTAATTGTTGATTGAATTCAATCTTTGATACTATATAAATATCAAGTTGGTTTGGGTGGTAAGTATATTTTATTTCATCAGGAATCAAAGAATAAGGTACCCAAAATGAAGCACTTTCTATTTCCCCATCTTGTTGTATTTCTCAATTCCATTTAGAAACTAGAAGTTTGGGCTACTCTTGGGATTTTAAGCACTTCCTGGGGAGCCCGATATTTGCTTGAACTGAGGAAAGTAGGTTAAGCCAAGCTAATTCTGACTAGCCCTAATAGTCAATATTTTCTTCAGAAACTATTCTCTGAGTCTGTTGACACTAATGGAAAGATAAGATATGCAAAATAAATAATTGTTGCATACCAAAAGCAAGATCAGAAACTTCTTTATTATTGGTTAAAAGGATTTCCCCAGGGATCATCAAGATTATCTGCCATTTTAAATTGGACTTTACACCTTTGCCCAAATAACTTTGCTTTAATAAAATTCTTATTACTGATGGGAATTTAAAAAAACGATCAGACATGGGTTCAAACACTACTTTCAACACTTTCTAGTTGTTTGACCATTGGCAGAACACTTAAACCTTCTTAGCCTCAGTTTCCACATCTATAAAATGGGAGTAATGCCTGATATAATAGTGAAGTTGGGAGAATTATATGAGATAATCTATGCAAAATGCTTTGAAAAAATGTAAAGTTCAATAAAGCTTTTTAGTATAAGCAGCTAATTTTACTCCTACTTTAGTAGTTTTATTAGAATAGGAAATGGAGGGCAGCTGGGTGGTTCAGTGGGTTGAGAACCACGTTCAGAGATTGGAGGTACTGGGTTTGAATCTAAATTCAGACACTTCCTAGCTGTGTGACCCTGAGCAAGTCACTGCCTAGCCTTTACCATTCATTCTTCTGCCTTGGAACCAATACACAGTATTAATTCTTAGATGGAAAGTGAGGCTTATTAAGAAAAAAAAAGAAGAAGAATATGAAATGGAATGAAGGAGACAGCCTAGCATAGTTAGATGGCTAACCCTGGAGTCAGGAGGCCCTGGGTCAAAGTTCTTTTGTCAAAGTTCTGCCTGCCTCTGATCTGTGAGACCAAGTACAAATAACTTAACCTGGGATAATTCTTTAAGGCCTCAATTATGGATAATTTGTTCATCAGCACTGGTTAAGAGATTTCCTATGTGGAACTGATAGACATAACTACAAGCGACCTGAGAGTTCAATGGTTTCCATTTCATCATATTTGAACCTTTTGGGAAGTTATTCAAGTCTTTAATGGTGTTTTAACTAGTAAATAATTGCAGAACATTATGAGTAACATATTAAATTATCCTGGGAGTTCACAGCTTTTTTGGGTTTGTTATTTAAAGGGTAGTTCTCAGAACAATAACAACAACAAACACTGGAATCCAGTCATCTTGCCCAAATCTTCCATTTTGTAGGTGAGGACTCTAAAGGTCAGAGAGGTTAAGTGACTTATCTCATCAACTAGGTAGTAAACCTTGGAGGCAAAATTTGAACCCAGACCTCCTAATTCCAAAATCAGGACTCTACCCTTGACTCTGTTGCTTTCTATTCCATCTATTCCATTGATACTGGGCAAGATATAGTCTTTTGTCAAAGATATGTGAATTTTAGATTTCTCTACCCTACTTAGTCTAACAAAATCAGGAATGTCTTGTGAACTTTAAATTACTCCACCCTACTTAGATCTTACTTTATGGTGAAGATAAAGTTGTAATCTCCTGATTGAACAATGAAGGTACTTAGTTCTTACTTATAGTGAAGCTAGAACTTTAAGTTAAGTCTATTTTTAGATCTTAATACAAAAAGGTGTTAAATAATTATAAAGGGTAAATTAATCACAAAAAGGTCAAATAACTAACAAAAGGTGAACTTAACAAAGAGGTGTTAAGTAACTCAAAAGATATAATCTAATCAAAGAAGATGAGAACTGAAGAATGGGCATTTAGAGGAGGGGACACAAGGGTAAAAGGTCTATATATTTGGCTCACTTCCTCTCTCTGGGACCTTTTGGTAGTGGAGATTTGGCTGGTCCTTTTGGTATCTTGACATGGCTACAAGCTATTGTCCAGTTTGGTGGTGAGTTTCTGGCTGAGATTTTTCTCCTTTACTTTCCAAACTTATCCTCTTAGAAGCCTCTAATCTCCTTCAGAGACCTAGCTGCCGAAATCGTGGACACCCCCTAACACAGGCCAGGCAGGAGAAAACCTATACCCTCTTTCCTCTTTCTCCTTAAATCCTTCCCTCTATATTAATTAAATTTTTTTATTTGGGATTTTTTCCTTGGTGACCAATTAATTTAGATTTTAAGTCTTTATTTTTATTATCTTTATCTTTACAGATAGGGTAATTAATTTGAAATGGACAAGACCCAGTCTTCTTCCCAGAGTCATTACTAAGACCAATTAAATGAGCTTGTTGAAAACTTAGAAATAGGCTTTCTTCAGTGAAGGGAACTCCTTCCATGAACTGAGCCAGTCTGGGATTTATTAGATATGTTTATGAGGCACTAAAAAGTTAAGTGACTTGACAACTGTCACACAACCAGTATATGTCTAAGGTACATCCAACCCAGATATTGTCTGACTTCAAATATCTCTGAAAGCATCTTGCCTATAAAGTGCTACAGCAATGAAGATGGTCATGTTATCATGAACTCTGCAAAGGTGCTTAATTAGCTGAGGTGAGCTGAGGTGAATAAACTTCAACTTTCCCAGGAAGAAAATGTGGTTTTGAGTCCTTGTGGAATAAGATGAATGTTTTGGCAATGATTAGCTGTGAATAAAAATAGTGCTTTTTTATTTCAAGCAAGAGCACTAATTATTATTGGTAGGGATACACATTAACTTTTGCTTATGTGGGAATAGTAGATGCAGTGAAGATTTTAGTTTGAAGAGAACTTCATGTTTTTTTGGAAGACAGTCTAAAAGAGACTATAGATTGGGTACTGGAAGGGATCTTAATTCTTTATTTAATAGGTAATTCACGAATAGTAGAGCGGACAGCTGGGCAGCTCATTGGGTTGAGAGTTAGGCCTAGAGATGGGAAGTCTTGGGTTCAAACCCTTCCTAGCTGTGTGACCCTGGACAAGTCACTTAACCCCCATTGCTTAGCCCTTAATGTTCTGTTTTGGAACCAATACACAGGATTGAATCTAAGAAGGAAAGTTAAAGTAAAAAACAACAACAACAAAAACTTACCCCCCACCCAAACCAATTAGTAGTTGATTCTGTATTATACCCAGAGCCTGTGGGCCCAAATCTGATATTCTTTCACTGAACTATCTTGCCTTCAAGAATTTACAAACTCATTTCTTCAGATGATTCTTAGGGATCTCTGTTTGAAATTTAAAATGGTTTAGTTTTTCAGGAACAGCCAAGAAAAAGCTAAATTGATAATCATATAGCCCATTTCATTTTCTTCCTTTGAACAGGAAATAAGGGCTACTTTTTTACACAATTACTGATCATCAGTGACTTTAGGTAGTCTCCATGGCAGAGAAGTTGGTTGATGTTTTGTGCTTTTATAAAAAGTTATTTCTCAAATTTTGTTTTAATACAACTGCCAGACATAAACATATAAGTTAATAAAATAATTGTTTTTTTTAAGTCAGAAGATATGGATTCATAGCCTGATCCCTATAATGTAAAAATTAAATTAATGTACAATAATTAAAATGTTATATTTTAAAGGATTTATTCATGATCATTAGAAATAAAGGAATAAAAGGGGTACAAAATGAAAACCACATGCCCATGGCTAATCAGCCAGTTCAAAACCCCTGTGCTTACCACCACCGACCTTGCCAGGAAGCCAAAAGAGGCCAGGACCCTACACTCCACTTCCTAATATCCCCTGTCTATAGGAAGTATGTAACAACAGGAAGTCAGTGGGCTTCTGGGAAATGTAGTTTTTTTAAGGTAACAGATTTTTCAATTATACATTAACATGGAACCTTGGATAAGGAAGTCACTTAACCTTCTGGGCCTTAATTTTCCTAATCTATAAAAAGAAAGGGTTAGATAAATTGTCTCTGAGGTTCCTTCAAGATCTACAGCTAGATTTTATTTAACTTTATTTAAATTAATTAATTAATTATTTAAAAAAACCTTACCTTCTTAGAATCACTAATGCATGTTGGTTCTAAGGCAGAAGAGCATGAAGGGCTAGGCAATGGGGGTTAAGTGGCTTTCCCAGGGTTACATAGCTAATAAGTGAGGGGTCGGAGGTCAAATTTGAACCTAGGACCTCCTGTCTCTAGCTGGGTTCTCAATTCACTGAGCCACCCAATTGCCCCCTACAGCTAGGATTTTAAAATTATATGATCCAATGAAAGCTGTTAAGGAAAATTACCAAAAAAAAAGAGTTTTTATGAGGATGGAAGGAAATAAACCTCGGTCAAGTACCTACTCCGTACCATGTGTCGTGCTTTCAAAATATCTCATTTGATCCTAACAACAACTTTGGGTAGTAGGTGTTTTTCTACTATCCCTATTTCTCAGATGAGAAAACTAAGACAGGCAGAGGCTAATTAACTTACCCAAAGTCCTATGAGGTGGGAATGTTACCTTGAAGCCTTAGTAGACCTGATGACTTCCTAGAAAGAGTCTGATCATTTGATTAAAAGAAAAGCTAGTAAGGGTTTATGGCTAGATTTGAACTTGGTTTTCCTGGCTCTCATCCTGCCCCCTTATCCATTGTACCATATGGTTACTTCATCTGCATCCTATTACCACATGCTTGCCCTTTCCCTGTTGGAACAAAGAAAAAGGATGGGGAGGAAAGGAAACATGAATAAAAGATCGGGATTCAGAATCAAAAACACCTAGGTTCAAGCCACACATCTTGTCTCTATGATTAAGGGAAAATTACTTAATCTTTCATTGCTTCCAGTCAATTTTTCAGATAAAGAGCTGCTGATGTGAATTGATGAAGAATATTTCCACATCTAGAATTAAAATATTAATAAAATGATGTGGGGGCAGGTTGGAAAGAGAGAGAAAAGAAGCCTGCATTTCTTTAATAAGGAAGTGGTGGAATAGGTCATCACATTTAATCTAGCCATTTCATATTAAGGTTATGATGATCACTCCCTCCTCCACTCCACCCTCTTTTTCTGGTGCTCTCTATTTCGTTATCATTGACTTTTATCTACTTTTTATCTATTTTTTTGAGTACATGTTGTACAAAATCTGTGTTCTATTTCATAAATTTTATAATATCTATATATTAGACATAATTATATAATAATAAATAATAGATAATAGAAAATTATATAATAGGGATAATAGAAAATTATAAAATAGAAAAAAAGGTTTTCCCTTCCGATAGAATGCAAACTCCCTGAGGGAAATAATAACGTTTGGATCCCCAGTTCCTATATTAGTTATTAATTCACTTGACAGTTGCTTAGCCAATGAAAAAAAACTGAGTTCTGTGGCAGGATAGCGCCTTCTATTTCGTGGTTAGAGTTAGCACTAATGGAATTCTTACTTAGATCTGTAAGGAAGCCTTGGTGAAGGTTTTCGAGTTCAAGTACCCAGAGGGCAACTTCAAGCTGTCGGTGGACACCCCACCCCATCCTTCCCCGCCCGCCCCCGCCCCCGCCTTGCCCCGCCCTATCCCGCTATCTGAGATATCAGAGTGAGAGAGGAGCAGCTCCTGGGTCCTGAGACCAGTGACTGTGCTAGTACTTCTCCAACGCTGCTCTAAGGTCTGTGATTGTAAGGTCTGTGATTGGATGGCCTAGAAAATATTCGCTTGGATCCCGGAAATTGCTCCATGGCTGACATGATAGTCAGGTAGTCCCAAAGCTGATAGTCCCCTGAACTTGGAAAGGAGCAGAGAGTACTGAAAAGGTCTTGCCTTAAAAATTTTCCATCAATACTAGACTATTTCTGGTGTGTGTGCTAGTCCCATAATTGATCTTCCTCCCTGGTGACTGATCTAATAACTGAAGTATAGCCTTATTTGACTAAAGATAGGCATTCAAGATCCCTTCAGTACTGACCTGAGTGATGGGGATGATACTTTATGCTTCTGGAAAAGCCCCACTCACTTGATTAGTGGAAAAGCATTAGAGCTGGCAGAGCAAGGGCTCTTGTGCTTCATTCACTGCTGAGTTCACTTGGCAGCAAAGCACAGCTTCCCCCTTTTTCCCCCTCTTTTTAAAAGCTCCTTGACTATCTGCAAGCCTAGGGTATGAGATCAGTTGAACTCCAGATTTCCCAGGGGATGAATACTTCCCTGAGCCTGATTGAGATGAATATTTCCTTCAATGAAGAATTATGAATAAAAAAGGAAAAATGCTTTCTGAAAAAACAGGATGGTGATTTATTTCTCAATTTATAACCCCACTTTCAATTTTTCCCCCCTTTGGAAATTTAGGCTTAATTTCCATAGAGATACAAAGTTACTAGATTTATGCCTTCTCCTTTCTCCTACTCCATTCTGAATTAAAGGAATTATCCCCCCTCCTCCCCAATTAGTGAAACAGTGAAGGTATGTAATATTGGATCAGTTTCAAAACTATAAAAGTTGATTTGCTATCTTACCAAGAGATATATGTATCCCCACCTTCCTAATGATCTTCCCTACCATAGTGTCATTTTTCTTTCCCATCCATACCAGGTGCAGTCAGCTTAACATTTTAATACAATGTTCAGAAGTAAAGGGGAAAAAAATTGAAAAGACTACAATAAGGAATGCCATTTGTGTATATTTCAAATAATATATATATATATATATATATATATATATATATATATGTAAATCATGGTTACCCAACAAGCATTTGTCGGACAATTATTGTATATATTACATGGGAGCCAGACAGTAAGAAATATGAAGAACTTGAATGATTTAGAATTCAGTAGTGACTTCAAGTTCAGGAAACATGCTTCTTGCTACAGTGCTGTGAGATAGATGATGCAAAGATTATTATTCTATTATAGAGGTGAAGAAAATGAGCCTCAAAAGTGAAATCAGCTTGGTTGTTCTTGGCAGTCACACATGATTGATCAATCCTTTATTAATAGATTGCATGACTCAATTAATAAATCACTTTATACGCTCTCTCTCTTCCTTCCTTCCTTCCCTTTCCCCTCCCTCCCTCCCTTCCCATTCTTTCTCTGTCTTTACTTCTCTTCCTTTCTTCCTCCCTCTCTTCTTCCCTTCCTCCCTTATGTCCTTTCCTTTCTTTCTTTTCTTTTTTTTACTTCATTTCCTTCCCTCTTCCCTCTTTTGCTCCCTTGCCCTTCTTTTAACTTCTCTATTTCTCTATTCATCCAGACCACTTAGTTTCATAATCTGGGAACAGTCTCTGACTCTTCTCCCCCCTTTGACTTCATCAATTGCTAAAGTCACAGATTTAGAGCTAGAAGAGAACTTAGATCCGTGATGGAGAACCTATGGCACATGTGTCAGCACTGACACACATAGTCATTTTCAATGACTAGCGGCCACATGAGGGGTCAGCACAACTAGAGGCTGGGAACTGCCTGGGAGCTGTGACCTGCAGCTCCATTTGCTGGCCACTGGGGAGGGGCAGAGCAGCACATGCCTGGTGGCTGGAGCAGTGGGGCTCCAGTCAGGGTGGGAAGGAGGAGTGCCCATGAGGAAGGAGCATGGATGGGCTGGTAGGTGGGCAGGCTTGCCCACCTTCTATTCTTTTGCTCCCTCTCATAAACAAACTCTAAAAAAAGCCCATGTACCTTCTATTTGCATGTGGTTCCACTCCTCCCCAGTAGAATGTAAGCTCTTTGAAGACTGGGATTTTAAAATTTATTTTAGGTCTATACTTGACATCTAACATAGTACCTGGCACATAAAGTGGAAGGGAAGTCAGGTGCCCACTCCCTAATATTAGTGATTCCCAATGGATTTTGCTGCCTGAACCCTTTTAAACAATAACAAAAATGCCTCAAACATACACATGCTTGTTGATACACAGAAAAATATATGTGCAATATAATCAAGAAATGGTTTTTTGCTCATGAAGTTAGCAAAACACCTCAGCCTTACAGGAGGAAGTAGAGAAAGGTTTATCTAGGGTTCTCACAAATTTAATAAACATTTGAATAAAATTCTTATAAATTTAATAAACATTTGTTGAATTTTAAAAAAATGCTCTCAGAGAGGGTAAAAATTGAGATATAGATTTGGTGATTCCCTGCATGGACATGATAATTCAAACCAAGACAATAAACCAAACCATCAAGTTAGCCAAACTTAATGAAAACTTATTGAATAATAAGTCCCTTTGCTCCTCTGGGCCATAGCTTCTTCATCTGTAAAATGAGGGAGGTGGATTAGACCATCTCTAAGCTACCTTCCAGATCGAAATCTACGATCCTGTGATATACAGAACAATACAGAAAAGAATATTTTGAGTGCTAACTTTGAGGTAATGAGGGATGAAAGAGGAAAACTATCTGATTCTTTTTTCCCTGATTGTGAGGAAAAGGGATATTTTATGAACTCTGGGAACTAATTAGTTGTTAGGCTGAATTATTATTCTGGATCACTAAACACAATTATAATAGTATTTTTAAGAGTTATTTTGCCCCTCTGATTTGAGTGGAAGAAAGCTACCTAGTTAGCCAGAGATTAAGTAAAAAATGTGAATGTAGCACCAAAAGCTTGCCAGCAATCAGAGAGACTCCCCATTTGGCTGAGAGTGAAGCTGGATGTTTAAGAAAGATGAATAGTCTCAATTCAGAGAGTCCAAACAGGAGAAACTCAAAAAAAAGGTAAGTAGTTGTAAATATGTCATTCACCAGTAGGCCATAATGGGAGTAACATACTAGGGTGTGGGCTCTAGGCCAAGGTAATCATATGGGCCAACCTAGGCCTTGAGAACTTTCTTGAGGGAACAGATTACTAATTTGGATATCATCCAATCTGTATAGAGTAGTTTTATTTGGAATTCCTGATATTTCAGTAAATGATCCTTCCTTCATGAATATTTCAGAATTTCAATGGGTTGATGATTTCATTTATTCCAATAACTCCCAGATATATATCTATATCAGCATAGGTCATCATTCATAGTAAGTCCCATTTGGACATTCCTATTCTCAGTGCAGAATGGTATCTACATGTTTTATTATCCTATGTGTGAAATATAGTGCATGTACCAAATCAATGAACTTATGTGCTAACTTAACAGACCCAACATAGAACAAAATGTCAGAGTTTGAGCAACAGGAATTTTTCATCCATTTAATTTTCCTTCTGTGGATTATTAGACTAATCTCATTACAATGCTGGTATCTTCAATACAGAATCATTCACAAGAGGAGCAATTAGAAGATGGCTCCATCTCTAAGGAGTCCTTCTCTCATTTGGACAAGCTCAGAATGTTGTTCATGATAGTAGTGAGTGTAAGCATATCTCTCCCTTGGGGGAAAAAAAAATCTGTGTTAACAGATAAGGAGACAGAGTGTTAGCTGTTGTACTTGGTCTGAATCTCATATACTGACATGATACAGTATAGTCCCATAGAAAAACATACGTGTACATATGTAATATAGTTAGGAAATTATTTATTGATTAATAACTTTTAGCACAAACCCCTCATATTATTCCTTTAAATGGGAATTGTTGCCCCATAGAAGGAACTAAAGAAAGCCTCATCTAGTGCTTTCATAAAATTAGCACCTGACCAGAATATCCTTTATAATAAAGGTGAATACCTTTGATGAGTATACAGTTTTCTATTTTATGCTTCATCAGATCTTAACATTTACATGAGAAACATTGTTGAAAGAGAGCCTCTAGGGCTACATTTTGTTCTACCAAGTCAAATACATTTTACAAACAGCAGACAAAAAACAGAGAAGTTCCTGTATTCTTTCTTACCATTTTTATGGCTTGTGTAAATGGAAATATGATGTGCTATCAAAACTGATTTGTAAATGTTTGCCAATTTCTTTTTACCCCTTTAGTTTTTCACGATTACATGTAAAAATAGTTTCCAACATTTTTCAAAGAATATTTAAAAAATTTAAAATCCCAGTCTCATCTCTTCCTCTTTCCCTTCTAATCCAGATCCAAATTTCTGGTTCTTTGGTTCTTTAGCCCTTTGTAATTAGTACTACATAGCTGTTTTTTTAATCCTCAGAGGAGAAAATGAGCAAAGAAATATATATCACATATAAATAAGAAGTTAACAAGAGAAGGAAGGCATTAGAATTAAGAGGAGTTGGGAAAGACTTCCTTTAAAAGATGGGATTTTAGTTGGAATGTTTAAGGAAGTAGGGGAAGCTAGGAGGCAGAGATGAGAAGAGTCTTCTAGGCTTGGGGAAAAATCAGAGAAAATGCCCGAGTCAAGAAATGCAGGGTATTGTTTATAGAATAGCCCAGAGGCCAACACCAGTGTCTCAATAAAGAAGGGCACATAGTGGAGAGTAAGGTATAAGAAAACTACAGAGGTAGGAGGGGGCTTTGAAAGTTCAGCATGGGATTTTGCATTTGATCCTGGAATCAACAGGGATGCAGTGGTATCAGAAGATTCAAAAAGGTCAAAGAAAATTAAGAAAAAGAAAGAGTAATCATATTTAGCAGTTGAATGATCATTGATTTCTTTTGAGAAAAAAGAAATTTTGGGCAAAGTGGTGGGCGTGTTAAGAAGCCAAATGTAAAATCATTAAGAAACAAGTGTGAAGAAGAGAAAGTGTAGACTCTTCTACAAGTTTGGTAATAAAAGGAGGAGACATAGAATGACAGGCTAAAAGGGTAGATATGCTACCCCAAAGATTGTTTTGTTTTGTTTTTTAAGCTAAGTAAATCCTAAGCATGATTGTAGACAACAAGGGAAAGAGGAAGTGAACAGGGAGATGCTGTGGATGTGAAAGGGAGGAATATTTACTGGAGTAAGCTCCCAGAGGATTCATATTGAGATAGAATGAGGGTCATGAGTGAAGGGATCAGACTTGGGAAGAAAGAACACTTCTTCTTAGACACTAGATTGTTTTTTCTTACTTTGCTTTAGAGAGAGTTTTGAGATATTGAGTTGGAGTAATGAAGGATAGTCTTCATTTTCGCAATAAAGATGTTGGTGAGTTCACCATGGAGGTATTAGCAACACGAGGACAGAGAAGCTTTGGAGTAGCTGCTTCAAGGACAATGAGAGTGTACCATTTAGGAAAAAATAGAAGTATTGTGGCTAGAAAAAACCCACTTAAGATTGAATACTATAAATTTGTAGTAGATCTAATCTACACAGCATCATGATTTACTCCAGCAGTACCCACCAACTTAGAAGGTAGAGACAGAGATATGGATGATGGGGTTGACCCTACGGTTGGAGCATGACTGAACAAGGGCTTGGGTGATGCAAAAGAAAGTACTTTCCTAGATTTTTCCCTCCTCGCTTTAGTCCCTTTATTTCTTACCAAGTAGTATGTTTATCTGTACTCATATGGCATCCTTTCTTATCTAAGCTTCTTTGAAGACAGCTATGTCACCAAATGGATAGAATGCTGGGCGGGGAGTCAGAACAACTCAAATTCAAATATAGCCTAAGACACTTAATAGTTATGTGATTCTGGGTAAGTCATTTAATCTCTGTCTCCCTCAGTTTTCTTAACTATGTAATGTGAATAACTAATATCACCTACTCCTTCAGGCTTGTTATGATAATGAAATGAGATAACATTTGTGAAACACTTAGCAAATGTTAAAACACTGTATAAAGCTAGGAATAATAATAATGATACTAATTATGAAAAGCTAAATAATGTATATAGTGTTTTAATATTTGCAAAATATTCCACAAATGTTCTCCTATAATGGAATATCATCATCATTGAGGCAAATATTGTGCTTTTCATCTCCTTGGAGCATTGCAAAAGATCTTGCCTATATAATAAATATTTGAAGAATAGGATAACAATTAGATGGAGAGTCTGTCAATTGCGTAGGGTAGATTGGAGGGGAAAGATGTTAGAGAGAGAGAGAGCAGATAGAAGGAAGTGAAAACCTCCAAGTTATCTCTTCCCCTCACCAACTACAGTCAAGTTTTGTTCATTTCATCTTGGTAACATCTTTTTCATCCTGTCTGCTCCCTGGTTGCCAAAGTTATCTGAAGTCCTACACTTTTTACAATTCTAAAGCTCTGTTTCTCTCAAGTAAATGAATGGGCAGAGAACAGGTATAGCTTCAAACTAAGCACAAAAAGCAAGGTAGTGTTTCCTACCTGCTTAGCTGAACTTCTGGCCCCTTCCTATGCAGATGCTGGCAATCAAAGTGGCTTCGTCTCACCTTATCACCTTGAAGTTATTGAGTAGACTTGAAAAAACAATAAAACCAAAATCCTTTGAAAATTGGCTGTAATTCTGTCTAGCTTTCCACCCAATTAGTCCAAGTTACTGAGGTTTTACTATACTAATCATTTTGGTTTCAGTAGTGCCTTGCCAGATATGGCCATATGCACACTGGATGGAAAATTCATTATTGTATTCTCTCACCCTAGCATTCTTCTCCACAGCAGGAAGAGTGTTTTTTTTTTTTAATTCGGTTTGCTTAAAGAGAGCCTGAAGGCATTTTGTAATGTGTATAATTTCTCACAGTCCTTCCATTTTAATATATCAGCCATTTGGTCACCTTCCAAGGGACAAAAACCTTAGGATGAGGCAGTGCCAGGGTCTTTTCTCTGTGATTCCCCCCTCTAGTTTCTAGAAACCTTTACTCTTTCCATCTCCCCTTCCCTCCCACAAAATAGTCTTACCATCATAATCCATCTGGGAAATATCAGACTGTCAGGAGAAGGGGGAAGTTGGGAAATGGGGGAGTGGAATTTCCTTGCAGCCAAGTTGGGGCATAGCCTAAGTTAGCTTGAGAATAAAGTGAGGGGGAGGAATGGGAAGCTTAGCAGGGTTTTTTTCTAAGAAGTAATGGCTCAGTCTGAAAAGAGTCTGGGAGTCTAAGTGATCAGATTATTAAATAAAAAAAAAATTTCTATTGCTTCTGTTTTATCAGTCATTGAAGAACACCTGAGTCTTTAAAATCAAAATCAGTATGCCTTTCAAAGACTACAATCTCTAGCATACAAGTCATTTTGAACCAAAGAAAATTAAGGTTCCATCAGTGGTACTCATAGAATCAATTTTTTTAACAGTTAAGTTAGCAATTATTTTCCCAGGTTTCTAACATTGGGTATGACCAGTTATAAGCAATGTTTCAAAACTGGCAGCACTTCTCTGACTCAGAGGAAAATGACCTAATTCAATTTAATTACATACCTGACTGATACCAGCTGAAAGCATTGTTCCTTTTAAGGATATTTGCATCAAAGAAAATATCTAGAGAGTAATGATTTCACTCTCCCAAATGAATCCTGAGCATTGTTCAAAAGAAACAGATCAAAGAGAAGAAGTAGTGAAATAGTCCTCCTTGGCACAGAGATTTTGCACCTGTGTGGAAAGTCATGATGGAATCAGGATGAAGTTAGGCCTTTGGATGAATAAAAGGAGGGATAGAAATGCTGTTATGGGGCCCTAAAGATTGTAGGGGCTTAGGGAAAGTCTGGATGATGGTCTTTTGAAAGAAGAACTAGCCCCCTTCTTACATGTTCAGTCTTCTTATGCTTTATTCTTTTTCATATTTAGTATGATCCTGTGATATATGACCCCTTAAATGTTCCTTGCATACACAATACAACCCATCTCCAGATTCTATGCATTTTTACTGGCTGTCTTCAGGTCTCACATTTTTTCCTACCTCTTCTATTTCCTTTGTCTTTCCTGATTCCTTTTATAGTATTGCTAAATGCCTATGCCTTGGAAAGACTTTTCAAGTCCCTTTTAATTCTAATCCCTTAAAGATTATCTCTAATGTATCATGTACATAACTTCTTTGTATTTTGTTTGCATGTTTTCTCCTTCATTAGTTGGAGTTCCTTAAGAGTAGGGATTGCTTTTTGCCTTTATTTCTATGGCCAGCACTTAGCATCATGCCTGGATTATAACAGACTCTTAGAAAAATCCTATCTGTCTGATTATTATAAATTCTAAGATAGAAGAGTGGTAAAGGCCATGCCCTTGGGGTTCAATTACTTGCCTAGAGTCACCCAGCTAGTAAGTCTCTGAGGCCAGATTTAAATCCAGGTTCTCCTTACTTTCAGGCCTAGTGCTCTATCCACTATGACACCTAGATGCCTCTATAAAAGTTGCCATTTCAGTTGTATGGTCTACATGACCTCTTTTGAGATTTTCTTGTCAAAAATACTGTAATGGTTTGCTGTTTCCTGTTCCACTTTATTTTACAGATGAAGAGAATGAGGCAGACAGGGTTAAATGACTTGCCCAGGGTCACATAGTAAATATCTGAGGCCAGGTTTGAACTCAGGTCTTCTGTAACTTCAGATCCAGAACTCTATATGCTGTACCATCTACCTTGACTTAATTTACATCTCATTAATTGATTTAGTATCCCACTCACCACAGCTATTCCAAATATTTTTGTCCCTTCTCAAGCTTCTTTTTGCAGTTTCCCCACTTCTCTGAGCTGAAGACCTCACTTTTTACCCAAAATATCAAGGCTATGGACTATATGACCTTCTTCTTTTCCTCTTATATTTTCCCATTTCTCAGACAACTTCATTTAAAATCTTCTTATTTGCCCTTGTCTCAGATGTGAAGGTTACCTACTCTTCTCCTTGACAAGGAAAACCATTTTACATATACCCTACTTCAAAAAAAATTCTTATTTTCTGTCTTATAATCAACACTATTGTTAGTTCCAAGACATAAGAGTGGTAAGGGCTAGACAACTGGGGTTGTGTCTTGCCCAGGGTCACATAGCTGGGAAGTGTCTGAGGCCACATTGGAACTGAAGTCCTCCCGATTCTAGGCGCAGCTCTCTGTCCATTGAGCCATCTGGCTGCTCCTACATACCCCCTTTTCCCTTCCTTTCCCACATTCTTCAGCAGGCTTCCTACACAATCATTTACTTTCTAGCTCTAATCTTCATTCTCTCCTTATTTACTATTTCCTTCCATGATGCCTACAAACATACCCATGTCTCTGTCCCCATCTATCTCCTTCCTCTGTGCTGAGTTTACAAAGAAAGGCAAAATCCATAATCTTTGCCCTCATAGGACTTACATTTTTAAAATTTGCATTTTATTATAATACAAAACACTTCCATGTTGGTCATTGTTGTAAGAGCACACTCATACAAAACCAAATCTCAAAATAAAACCATAACTACGTGGATGTGAAAAGTAGTATGCTTTGATTGGCATCCATAGGACTTAAAATTTGAATGAGGGAGATAACATATAAATAACTATATACATATAGAATATATTCCGAGTAAATGGAGGGTAATCTCAGAGGAAAGGAATGAATAGCTGATGAGTGACCAAAAGGTTTCCAATAAAGGGTGGTATTTAAGGCAAATCTTTAAGGAAACGTGGGAAACTAAGAGGCAGAAGTAGCTTAGACTTCCATTAGTCTGTTTGAAGTTTCTGAAAGAATATGGCATCTCATAAACTCTTGCTTTGCTGACACTCTGGATTCTCTGAATGTAGAAGAAGTAACCAGAATAACTGGCATAAATGCATTTGCTTTTATTTCTTATCTCCAGTACTAAGCACAGTGCCTAGCACATAATAAGTGATTAATAAATGCTTGTTGGTCTGACTTCATGTAACTGTTTCTTTGAAACTAATTCTGATCAGAAAAGGACAAGCTTACAAAACATGGAAGTCATGGAAACTTTGGTGCAGTGTTTGCATATTGTCTTTAGAATTTATGATATTCCAGCAAGGAAATGGTTAGTCTTATACTATAGACTTGTGTTGGCAAACCTATCACACACCTGCTGGAGTGACCAGAGGGAGCTGCTCCCTTCCCTCTCACTAAATGTGCCTTAGGACATTTCTCACATCACCCACCTCTCTGCCCAGCAGCCCAATGGGAGCTCTTCCTTCCTCCCCTTTCTGGGGTAAGGTGGAAGATTCACCTGCAGTGTGAGAGTTGCAGTTTGGGCACCTGGTCTCTAAAAGTTTCACCACCACTCCCACAGATACTAAGAAAGAGGACTTCAAAAAAGAAATAGGATTCCTTAGCCAGATTCTAAGGAGAAATGGCTTTAAAAGTTTGAGACACTTTCAAAAATGATATTCCAATAATATAATTCAAATGATCTAGGCAAGACACAAAATGGAAGAATGTAAATGTCTCTCTTTGGATTTGGGTTGTACAAAGATATATCAAATGACTTCAGAACTTGAAAAGTGCAAAATAAGGATGATGGGGACACATAGCCAAGAATGAATGTGCAATAGTGGCACAGACACATTAAGTGAGAGGAAAATGTTAATCAGAAATGAGCTTTGACTTATGACTGAAACAAGTTTTAACAATCATTTTTCTGACATTCTTCTATCCAAATTCTTTCCCTCCCTGGCTTCCTTCTGCTCTCCCTGAAGTAGAAAACAATATAAGCTATTATATAATATATATTTAATATAATAATTTAATTTTATATAATATATATTTCTATATTCTTCATGTTGTGAAAGAAGATGTAACACATATAAGAAAATACTAATGAATAAAATAAAATGAAAAATGGAATGCTTTCATCTGTATTCAGTTTCTTTTATGGAAGTCATTTTATAATGGCTTTTAAAGGCAAATTCAGGGCATGGAAGAGAATGAAAAAGAATAGGTTTGCTTCTTGGATCTGATGACACAATACAATGAAAAGAGTTAACAGAAAGTAGAACTATTAAAACAAATCCTTTTAATATTTCCATTTCAAGGAGAATTACCATCACAACTGAAAGAACAGAATACACATAGGTAAGTAACCCTAGGACCAAGCTAGGTAAGGTGATAGTAAAAGAACATTTAGTGGCACCTAATGAATTAGTCTTTTGAGCAAAGTAAATAGAATATTAGACTACTGAAAAAACTTAGAGGAGGATTTGTTGAACCTCTGATACTCTGAGGAATCATGGAGAACAGAACTAGGGCTGGAATTTTAATAATGGCCAGATGTTACCCTGATTTTCAAAAATGAAAAGGAAGGTAAAGGTTTGTAGTAAGATAGATCATTCCAAGAGTTTAATAAATGTTGTAAAGAGAGAATTACTTGCAATTCAAGATAGTCAATCCTATTGCAACCACTTAAAATGAATCTGAGTATCCAAGCCACTTCTCCTCCCAAGTAATATCCCAGGGTATCCTAAGAACTTACAGATATATCATAATGCCCTTTCTTACAATCTTAGTGAAATTTTGAAAAAAAAGTAGAGGTGCCAAAAAACTTGATGAATGTAAAATATTATCATTTCCAAAAAGACTAGTTATATACTTCACTACTATAAATCCTTAGGGAAATTCTAGAATGTATTTTTAATGGATTTTGAGCTTTTATTTTATTTTCTTTTTTTTCCATTTGAATAAGTTTACTTAGTCAATTTAGAATATTATTCCTTGATTACAATAATCACATTATTTCACTCCCTCCCCTCCACCCACTCTTCCCCTACAGCCAATGCACAATTTCATTGGTATTACTTGTGTCCTTGATCAGAACCTATCTCCCTGTTGTTGTTTACACTAGAATATTCATTTAGAGTCTACATCCCCAACCATATCCCTTTGACCCATGTATTCAAGTGGTTGTTTTTCTTCAGGGTTTTTACTTCTACAGTGTTTCCTCTGGATGTGGATAGTGGTTTTTCTCATAGGTTCCTTGAGTTGTTCAGGATCATTGCATTGCCATTAATGGAGAAGCTCGTTACATTCGATTGTACCACAGTGTATCAGTCTCTGTGTACAATGGTTCTGCTCCTCTCACTCTGCATCAATTCCTGGAGGTTGTTCCAGTCCCCATGAAATTCCTCCACTTTATTATTCCTTTGAGCACAATAGTATTCCATTACCAACATATACCATAATTTGTTCAGCCATTCCCCAATTGAAGGGCATCCCCTCATTTTCCAATTTTTTGTCACCACAAAGAGCACAGCTATGAATATTTTTGTACATGTCTTTTTCCTTATTATCTCTTTGTGGTACAAACCCAGCAGTGCTATGTTTGGATCAAAGGGCAGACAGTCTTTTATCACCCTTTGGGCATAGTTCCAAATTGCCCTTCAGAATGGTTGGATCAATTCACAACTCCACCAGCAATGAATTAATGTTCCAACTTTGCCACATCCCCTCCAGCATTCATTACTTTCCTTTGCTGTCATGTTGGCCAATCTGCTAGGTGTGAGGTGATACCTCAGAGTTGTTTTGATTTGCATTTCTCTGATTATAAGAGATTTAGAACACTTTTTCATGTGCTTATTAATAGTTTTGATTTCTTTAACTGAAAATTGTCTATTCATGTCCCATGCCCATTTTTCAATTGGAGAATGGCTTGATTTTTTTGTACAACTGGTTTAGCTCTTTATAAATTAGAGTAATTAGACTTTTGTTAGAGGTTTTTGTAATGAAGATTGTTTCCCAATTTGTTGCTTCCCTTCTAATTTTGGATGCATTAGTTTTGTTTGTACAAAACCTTTTTAATTTGATGTAATCAAAATTATTGATTTTACATTTTGTGCTTTTTTCTAGCTCTTGCTTGGTTTTAAAGTCTTTCCTTTCCCAAAGATCTGACAAGTATACTATTCTGTGTTCACCTAATTTGCTTATAGTTTCCTTCTTTATATTCAGGTCATTCACTCATTCTGAGTTTATCTTGGTGTAGGTTGTGAGATGTTGATCCAAACCTAATCTCTCCCATACTGTCTTCCAATTTTCCCAGGAGGTTTAGTCAAAAAGAGAGTTTTGGTCCCCCAAACTGGGATCTTTGGGTTTATCATTGACTGTCTTGCTGAGGTCATTTACCCCAAGTCTATTCCACTGATCCTCTTTTCTGTCTCTTAGCCAGTTCCAAATTGTTTTGATTACCACTGCTTTATAGTATAGTTTGAGATCTGGTACTGCAAATCCTCATTCCTTTGCATTTTTTTTTCATGATTTCCCTGGATATCCTTGATCTTTTGTTCTTCCAAATGAACTTTGTTATGTTTTTTTTTCTAATTCAATTTTGAGCTTTTAAAGAGGAGTAATGATCAACATGTTTTAAACTAAGAATGAATCATGCCAAACCAACCTAATTTTATTTTCTTGATAAGATTATTAGATTGGTAAATTAGAGAAATGTTGTATCCATAATATGTCTGAATTTTAGCAAGGCATATGGTCATATCTCATGATACCCTGATGGATAGAATGGTGAACTGTGGACTAGAAGATAGAAAAGTAAGAATGCTTAAAGTATAAAATTAGGTTCTGTTATGTTTAGGATTTAATTAGTCCATTAAGAAAAAGTTTAAAGAGATGAGAAAGGGTTTTGTCCATTTTATGCTGTCCCTTTTAAGAAAATTAGGCAGAGGTTCTTATGCTGGCTGGCCCTTTAAGGGGCAAAAAGTTCAGTGAGAAGAGAATTCTGGATTCCATTTTCTCTGACAGTCTGGGAGAACAGGGGTGGCTGTTGTGAGCTCTTGATCTGAAAGACAGTTGGTGGCAGTTGGAAAGAAAGAAAAAGATTTAAGAAAGCTGAAGAAGAAAACTTCCAATTGGTGATCAAAAACTGCAAAGACTGAAGTTTTTTTCCTTCTCAGCACTCTGAGAGAAGAGGTCTAGCTATGAGGCCTATTCACGAGAGGAACTCCAGGGGGTGCAAGAGAGCTGGTCTGTGAAAAAAACGTCTCAGGCAGCAGTATTATGTAAAAATGAATTATAATTATTTGGTAGAAGAAAATATTTCTTTAAAGATTATTCTTCAATAAGTACCTCCCAAATACATAAATTAAGATCAAAAGATTCTTTGTAAGATACAACACTAGAGGTAAGTTTGACCCTGTGGTTATTAGGATCAAGTGAGATATAAAACAAAGACATTAAAAAAAGTTTGCCGAAGGTATGTGCCATTTCGTAGAGGATGTCTGGTAAATAATCTTTATGGAAGAGAGATTCCCCATGAAAGATGAGGACTTGTTTGCAGATGACATTGTGCTAATTGCTTCGAGTGCCAAAACATTGTAGAACCTAAATGAGTTCCATAGTTGTTCAATAATTTATATTGTCTTTTCAAAACAAAAAAGTGAATGAATTGTTATTTGTCCAGACTATAATATGCAGTGGAATGGACAGCCTACAGTAGATTCATCAGTATATTTGTTGAGAACAGATATTATAGGGGGAAAATTTAGGTCCAGCCTTGAATAGGGGGAAGAGAGCAGACTAGATTCCATTTAGAAAATTATGTTATATTTTTGTTGACCTCAAGATTCTCCTAGAAACAAAATCTTTTTCAAACATTTTAAACATTTTTTATGGTGTGATATGTCTGAGAAGTTATATTTAGCCCACCCAAAAGGCAATGGAGAGACATGAGCAGCCTGTAGTATATCACTAACAATTATTTAAGAAAGAGAAGCAGCATAAAGGATATCTTCAAGCAGCTATACTACTGGAAAAAGAGGTGGGCTGTCATGTAGGGAGACTGTTGTTTTTGTTCAGTCATTTCAGTTGTGTCTGACTCTTCATGCCACCATGGAGTTTTCTTGTTAATGATATTGGAGTTGTTTGCTATTTCCTTCTCCAGCCCATTTGACAGATAAGGAGACTGAGGCGAACAGTGTTAAGTGACTTGCTAAGAGAAACACAGCTAGTAAATGTCTGGGGCCATATTTGAACTTAGGCAGGTGAGTCTTCCTGACTACAGGCTTAGTACTTGATCCACTGTGCTTCCTAGCTGTTTTTTCCCTACTGTACCCTCCTCCCAAGAGAACGAAGAATATGCAGTGGATATACCTAAGCTCCATGGAAGTCCCCTAGGAAAAGTACAAATTCTTTAGGCTAGTATTTAAACCTTTCATTGCCTGGTTCAATCTATATTTCCCAGGCATATCTCAAATTGATTCCTTTCAATTAATAAGTCCATCTACCCATTGATCAATTAACCTAGAAGAATTTTTTAAGCAGGTACCATGTAGGGACATGGTACTATCAGACATTGTGCTTGGTCCTTGAGATTAAAGATGAAAACAAACCATCCTTTGGTCTTAAAGGACTTATATTCTATAGGAAAAGACAACACACATATGGTTTATGGAAAAGATATGTGAGGTAACTGAGGGAGAAGACCTGGAAGGGAGAAGGATAGGAAAGGTCTTGGCAGAACAAGGTAGATAAAACATGGAAGGTAGCTTCATGGAGAGGAGGTAGGATACCTATATAGAATTGAAGGCAAAGCATTAGGTTGGGAAGTAAAGCAGACCAGGGAGCTGGAAGAGAAGTGACAGCTATGCAAAGAAGATGGAAGGTGAATGTCCTGGGTGAAAAGGAAGCAAGAATTGAGATTGTCAATGGAGATGTAATTCAGACTTGTCCTGCTTTAAAAAATAAAAATCACTGGAAATTGGGGAACTCTTTAAAGTCAGCCTAACCTACAGGTAGTTAGATACGGGATCTGTTGGCAGTTAGCCAACTCATCAAATTTCTATGATATCATTTCTGGGGGCAGAGCATCCATTAGACATTCTATAGAAGCTTGATTCAGACAGCTAGGAGGCAAAATGTATACAACACTGGACTTGGAATCAGGAAGACTTATCTTACTGAATTCAAGTTTGGCCTCAGACACTTACTAGCTAGACCCTGGTAAGCCACTTTGTCTTATTTGCCTTATTTTTCTCATCTGCAAAATGAATTGGAGAAGGAAATAGCAAACCACTCCAGTATTTTTGCTAAGAAAACCCCAAAGGGGGTCACAAAAATGTTGGTCACGACTACGAGGACTGAACAACAGAATCTCTGAGTAAGAGGTTGGATTTAAGTGACTTTGGAAATTCACTTCTAACATTTTACATTTCTGCCACTCTAAGGCTACTTGGGGGTATTGTGGGAGCGGCAAGGATTGATTGCTTCATGTGTATGTGACTTTAGATGTTTGGGCCTGTGCTTTGCTTCAGCATTATGGATCTTTCTGGAAGTCTGGCAAAATTCAGGGACATTTTTTTAATAACTGAAGGCAATGCCAAATTTTAGTTAAAAGTAGGAAAAAAGATATAGTTTTTTTCCTATCCAAGTTCATGGATATTATGAAATCAATTTCAGACCCCTTTTGGGATCCATAGATTCCAGGTTAAATATTCCTGCTAAAGCACTTCTGAGTCCATGACGGCACTGAAGCTCTGTCTTTGTCTTTAAGTTATGGTGCTTTCCTCTGAAGAAGGCTGGCCCTATTCCATCCAGCTGGAAACCTACATTTCTCAGAATGGAAGATGTTATTTCTTCTTCTTCCCCTCTGGAATGACATCTTTGCCTCTTAAAGAAATCAGAAAGTTGTTTTTTTGGTTGTTGTTGTTTTTTTTTCCCCCCCTAAAGAAGTAGGACAATGCTGACAACAACTTGGCAGGGCCTTTCTTGACAAGCTGCAGTGACAGAATTTGGAGCGGGCTATTGTGAATCAACTTTGATTATAAATTTTAGGGGATGATGTGAAGAGAGTGCGATACTCTTCTGGGGGGCATCATGACCTTTAATTTCATGGCCAAACTTCATGACCAAATCCTCTTTCTTTACTCTCCTTATATACAACCTCCATCTTTTCTGTTTTTAGAGACAGGCATGATGTGAAGTAATGGAAAGAACATCGACCATTTAAGTTCAAATTCTATTTCTAATACCTTGGGCAGAGCAGTTACTCTCACTAGGTCTTAGTTTCCTCTTTTGTAAAATGAAGGAGTTGGACTAAGGCCAATTGATATAATCAATCACTTCTTAGTGTCCAGTAAGTGTCAGATACTTTCTAAGTCCCAGAGATACAAAGAAAAGCAAAAGATAGTCCCTGCTATTACGGGACTCACAGTCTAATGAAGAAGATAACACATAAACAACTGTGTATGAATAAAACAGAAATAGGATAAATGGAAGATGATCACCAAAGGGAAGGCACTATCATTAGAGAGGATTAGGAAGCCTTCATATAGAAGATAGAAATTTACCTGGGCCTTGAAGGAAGCCAGAAAATGATGAGGAGGAGGAGAGAGAATTTTCTAGTCATGAGGGAACAGCAAATGAAAAATGTATAGAGTTGGGAGATGGGTCATCTTGTGAGAGGAATAGCAAAGAGGTCAGGGTCAATGCATCATAAAATGCATAGGGGATAATGAAATTGAAAGAAAATTGGAAAGGTTATGAAGGGCTTTCAACATCAATGCAAGATTTTATGTTTGATTCTAAGCTAAAAGGGGGGTACTGGAGTTTATTGAATGGTGGGGGTGAGAGACAGACCTTGGTCAGATTGTGCTTTAGGGAGATGAATTTGAAAAGCCAATTACAGGACAGATTATAATGGGGAGAGACTTGAATTAGGGAGGGCAACTAGTAGGCTACCATAATAGTCCATGTGTGAGGTGATAAGGATGGTGGAAGTAGCAGAAGATGGAAGACCTCTAAGACTCTTGCTAGCTGCAAATTTAGGATCTCAAAGGAATATTTGCCCATTTCCCGTCCCCCCCCCCCTTTCAATTAATAGTTATCAATTCTAGTATTTCTTGGTAGTTTTAGAGCACTGGGTTTTCAATATTATTTTAAAAAAACTTATGTTCCATTTTAGAATTAATACTTTGTATTGCTTCCAAGGCAGAAGAGTGGTAAGGGCCAGACAATGGGGGTTAAGTGACTTGCCCAGGGACACACAGTTAGGAAGTGTCTAAAGTCAGATTTGAACCTAGGACCTCTAGTCTCCAGGCCTGGTGCTCTATCCACTGAGCCACCTGGATTATTGTTATATATTCACCTTACTGGGAAGAACCAACAATTTGATTACTTAGCTCATAGAAGCTAGTCTCCTATCGTCTATATTTTCATAAGTTCCTGTAATCATAGATACAGAGCTGGAAGGGTCCTTGGGGGATGTCTAGTTAAGCCCCTTCATTTTCTAGATGAGGACAGAAGCCTAGAGAAGTTGGAATGATTTGTTTAAGGTCACACAGGCAGCAAGAGGCAGAGGCAATATTTTAACTATGATCTTAGCATCTCAATTTAGCATTCTTTCCTGCATACTTTGTACCTTTCATTTTAAAATTATATGAAAGAGAACACTTTAAAAGCCAGGTGTGTTGATGAGTATTCTACATTTGAATTTCTTGAGACGTGAGTAACATTTCTTAAGCGATTCACCACCACAGAACCCTAGTATTATGGGTAGTGCCTATAATTTTAATCAGTATTATGAAGTCATTATTAATAAAACAAAAATATATTTTATAGTAATAAAATTAATATTATAACAAACATTAATATATAACAAATAAAATTAAGAAAATAAATAATATAATAAAATAAATATCATGAAGTCACTATTAATAAAGGATAGATCCATCATATCTGCATCTCATGCAGAATCATCATCATCATCATCATAAATCAGCATTTCTCATTCCAACCTCCATTATAAATGAAAAAAGGTTCCTTTAGCAGCTCTCTCTAGTCAAAATCAAAGGACAGCAGTCATTGCAAAAGAAACAGTTTACCATCAATTTACCTCTCTATTTCAAGAAGAAATAGTTTCCTCAGTTTACATTCTCGATTTCAACAAGTAATAGTTTCTCTCAGTTTACCATCAGTTTACATTTCTATATTGCAACAAGTAATAGTAATAGTTTAACAAGTAATAGTTTCCTTCAGGTTACTTTTTCTATTTCAAGTGGCACCCTTAGTCTGACTATACCCAACATTTCCACAGGCAGGAAAGAAAAGATAGACAAAAGATGTTCAAACAAGTAGTTTTTGGTGTGGTGGAGCCATCGCCTGCTTTTGGGTTTACCATATTCTATACAGCAAACTGACTCAAATGTTAGTAGAAAGTGTGGATTATGTAGGACGCTTGACAATGGCTGTGTTACAAATACCATTGCAACATGAATTAGTTCTCTGGCAAGTCCTGGCACAAGTATATGTACTCTTCATGGTTGTGTTACAGACTCTATCCCAAGTGAAGAGAGTTTTCAGATTCATGGTTCCCCTAAAGGCAGAGAAGGTTATGGCCATTGATACCAACTTAGACAAGATGATTAAGGCAGTATTTGAACAACTGATTAAGGGAAAAGGTCTAGATCTAGTTAATTGGCAATGACAATGGGCAAACTGAGAATGTACTTCAGGAAAATCAAAATGGCAATGAAAATGAGAACCAGCCTGCTAATGACCCTGAGAAAATATGTCCATTGAAGGAAGTCACCAAGCTAACAACTAACTAATGGTGGTGTTATTCACTCAAAGGCCCATAGACAATTCACTCATCAGGAACTTGAGTCCATTAAATGCCGTTTTCCAAAATTTTTGGACAATCCTTTTAAATCCCACAAGGAGCTGAAGAGAGCATTTCAGATCTCTGATCCAGTCTTCGAGGATGTTGAGTTTATTTTATCAGAAGTGTTCAGCCCCCATGAACAAAGGAAATTTGTGGAAACAACTAGATCTGAAAGCAATTTGACTAGCTGGCCTACTGTAGAACATAGAAGGGATATGGACTTCGCCAATCCAAGCTGCATGTCATACTTTAAATGGTGCAGGGAAGATTTGCTTCAAGCCATTAAGCAATGCTGTTCCAAACCTAGTGCATGGTCCAAATTTTATAAGATCAGGCAGGATAAAGGGGAACATCCTGCCACATACATAGACTGTCTGTCAGAAATAGCAGAAGCAATTTAAGTTTAGAAGCAGATAATGAAGAGACAGCTGTCCATGTATGTAGACAATTTTTGAGGGGATGCACACCCAATTTGAGGACATTCTTCAAGAATTATTTCCCCAAATATGACTCAGTTTCCCTAATTGAATTAAGAGAGGCTGTAGGTTACCTCTTTGAAAACAATTCAGATCAGAGTAAGGAAGTTCAAGACCTGAAAGATAAGTTAGAGAGGACTGAAAACGATTTGAAACAGAAGGAAATTGAGGAAATAAAAAATCTGAACATGGTCAGAACATACACAAAACCTAGTACTCAAAAGAAACCAAGATACCAGGCAAGATCAGTGCAAAAAGAACCTAGGGAGTGTTTCTTTTGCCACTGTAAAGGGCACTTGATTAGAAATTGATTTTTGAAGAAAAAATAAGAGAGTACTAACAGAGAAAAACATAATGCAGAAACTAGGTACAAGAAATCCACTTGCTGTTCACACTACAAGTTGAAGTCCTCTAAGCAAGCTCCTGATTTGAGAGAAATGCAAAAGACAATAGAAACTGGAGCAAAACCAAAGTATTCAGAAGTGGTTAGAAGGGAATTATGAAGCCAGGAACCTAGGGTGACACTTGGAGGTAGAAGAAACTGTGAGCAAGAGGCTGCAGATAAAAATAATAGAAAAACCTTGGGAAATAGTATAAACTTGGTGCAAGAAAGTGATTCTGTGAATGATAGCCATTGCAATAAAGCAAGAGAAAGGCAGAGATAGATTAAAGAAAATGAGGCAGAAATTAATGAAATAACATCTCAAATTGCAAATGAGATGAGACACTTTAATAAGACCTGTATAGTAACCACAAAGGAAAAGTCTGTAAAGGAAATCAGATCATTCCTTGAGAACTTTTTCCAGTGTAGAGTGGATAATGGGATTGAATTATGCAAAAGAAAAAGAAAGAGTCACAAGAACTCAGGAGAAAGTTAGTGAATAATGCACAAACCCATAATTTCAATTCCCTAAAGGTTACTGGTGCTAAAGATAACAAGGCTCTAAGAAGTCCCAGAAGTCCCACCAAACTTAGTTAATTCTGTATATTGCTTTATGACAGAGGCACCCTTTGTAAATACATCTAATTTGAATCCAGAAGCTAGTACCTTCCATCCAGTGGTGAGTGATGTAGATAAGGGAAAACTAACTGAAAATGGAGCTGAAATTACTTTTGGACACAAAGATTATCATATTCAAAGTAGTGGAGGTGACATATCAGTTAAATTTGAATCTGGGGATGGAATGGTAGGCTTAGTAACAACCAAGGATTCAGTTAGTGCCAATGTTCTATGGGGCACAGGGGTATCTAGCCAGAGAAACTGCCATGGTTTAGTTTCATGTTCCATTGAAGACTTCAATGGGAATGAATCAAATCAAGAAGAGTTAACTGAGTTACATAAGTACCTGGAAGAGGGTAACAAGGGCATAGACAATGGGTCAATAGTTATGAACACCTTGGCTACTAAACCAGAAACGGATACATGTTGTTATGGGGGGCAACATGAAGACACACATCCTATTACTGACACAGGGGGAAATGCAGAAGTACAAACCTTATTCCCAGAAGAAAATAATAACTTAGAGGGAAAGATTCCTCTCTCTACACAGTCAAATGAGAGGGGAAATGAACATAAACCTCAGACTAGTGTTAGAGTAGGATCTGTGGTTATTAACAGTGAAGAAGATCTGCATAACCCCATACCGTCTAGTTTACCTATTCAAAATGAAAATTTAAAGCTTAATAGTGAGACACATCCACAAACTGATTTGAGTAACACAGAAGCTGGTGACAAAGACTTAGATCAAAATGCAAAGCCAGAGTTGCCAACATCTGACAAGAGTTCACATGGCATTGAGCAAGACCAAATACCACAGTGATTGGATTCAATGACTCCGATTCAAACAATGAATCTGAAGGGATACCAGAAGGTGTAATTATAATGAATGAAGATGATGTAGAACAAATGCCATATCAGTTTTATAAGCTTTATGAAGAGGTAGATGAAGAAGGGGATGTGTGGGATGCAAGTGAAAAGATAGACTACCTGGAACCAGGGCAAACAAACTCATACCAATACAATGACGAGGAGTTATTCTTTGGGCACGGAACAAGTTGTATACATTGGAAAAAATTTTTGCAAGCTTAGGGGTTGATAAAAAAAATGATTTTAAAGAGAAGTTGAATTACATGGCTTGTGCTCATACAGATTCTGAATGGGAAGGAGAATATTAGGAAACATTTTGTGATCTGGAGAAGGAGATATAGATACAAAATTTCATTTCTAGTCTCTAACTTCAAACACATGACAAGGACCATTCATGCTGTAACAGTGAAAGCAAGATTAGTTGGAGTTCCATAGAGTAACATTCTACACAAAACCTTATGTGAATAAAGACTAGTCTTGAGGCAGCATAAAGAATAAGTTATACAGCTAAAGAAGAACAAGTAATTCACCAAGAACACACCTAAACTTGTAGCAAAATTCCAACTTCATAACTAGCACAGACACAAACATCTAGAATGCTGGAGAAACATGGATTCATACTGGTTGAATCTATGATAACAAGACTTTAACAGCAAGTTGTAGATGAGAACTGAAAACGAAAAAGGTTATCCATATCTCTCAACCTTCATCTAAAACAGTCTACACTGGGGGAAGGAAGAGAGAGAGGATACATCATGGAGATGTTACTTCAGAGTTTCAGTAACCTCATAGATGACATATAAAAAAAAGGAGTCCTCGTCATCCAGAACAAAATGAATAGCCCAGGAAGAAATCAAAGCATTTGTTAGTGCTAGGAAATTTTTCTTAGTGACTATATAGACATAGTGAAAAGACTTTTGCATTTTTAATATGTTAGTGACATTGTTGAAATGATTTGAATGTTGTTACTTGTTTTGTTATGGAAAACTATGTTCATGTAATTCCCCCACCTACACCATTTTCCTATGACCCATTCTTAGCTTAGTATTTAGATAGATAGAACAGCTAAGATGAGTTTAGGATTTTGTTATGGGGGGGGGGGGTAAGAGTATATCTCAGATAGCAAAGGGTTAATAAGACAGATAGAGAAAAGTTGCATTTTTGGCTAATAAAAGGGGGGATTGTAGTAGAAGCATGGAGAGAGAGAAAATTTGTAAGCCAAGATGCAGGAACCAGGGCTGATCTGTCAATCAAAAGGAGTTTCCAAAACGGAATGTTCCCAGGAGTTGGCAGTTGAACTGACCAGGGGGAGGGGACTTGACTTGGAGTCTCTCTCTGGAGGTGGGACCTGGCTGAAAGACCCTGGTGGGGCTGACTTGGTTTTGGGGTTCTCTGACTTTGGACAGTTGAAGTTGACAAGAAGGAGAAACTTGGCTTTTGAGTTAATGGTCTATTTGAGAGCTGAGCTGGCCAGGAGAAACTGAGAGACTTTGAACTTTTTTTTTCCTCTGGGGTTGAAGCTGAGAAAGGAGACAAGCCAGGCTGAAAGGAGAGATTTTAAACTTTGTTTCTCTCTGGGGTTAAGCTGAGAGACCTTGCTGATTTTGTGAAGAAGAAGAAAGATTTAAAAGCTGTTGTCCTCCATCTCCCTAACTGTCTTAGAGTCACAGTTTGTGACTGGACTACTTTCTCAAACCCTCCTAAAATTATCCTTGTATTTTAGGAAAAATCCTCATCCCTTTCACCTCAGTTTCCTATTCTGTTATCCCAATAAACCCCTTGACTTGAAAAGAAAAGGAAAAGAATATATTTATAGTTTATTCAAGGGGGGGGGTGAAGGGAAAAAGCCAAAGGTTTCAAGAAGAACTGGGAGGAGAGGTTTGGAGAAGGGAGGGAGTGAAGGGGGGGAGGAGGTTAGAAAGATATACTGATCCATCAGCCATCAGTAGGGATCAGCAGGCAAACCCCAGAGCAGTCCCCAGAGTAGTCCCCTGTGTACCAGCATCTCTGTATGGCAGTATCCCTATGTGGCATCGCTCAGCATTTCTCATTCCTACCTCCATTACAAATAAGCAGCTTCAGGTTCCCTTAGCTTTCTCCAGTCAAGCCAGAGAACAGCAGTCGTTGCAAAGAGAAACAGTTTCCCCTCAGTTTACATTGTCTATTTCAACAAGTGATAGTTCCTCTCAGTTTATTATTCTATTTCAAGACTCTTTGTAAGCCTGTGCTCTCTCTTTTGTAGAGAGGTGTTTCTTCTCTCTGATTGGCCTGACAGTTCATCCTTTGAATCTCTCCTAGCGTCCCAGCTGGTAAATATGTTGAAAGAGAAGGTAGACTTAGAGATCTTAACTCCTTCCCCATTACTTTATTACAAGGGTGGCAGAGGGCTTCTCTTCAGGTGGTTGCAGCTTTACCTAGAGAGGGTACCCTCCTGAGCTATGATAAAAAATTGAATGAAAGAACAGGGGGGCAACTAGGTGTCTCAGTGGATTGACAGTCAGGCCCAGAGATGGGAGGTCCTGGGTTCAAATCTGACCTCAGATACTTTCTAGCTGTGTGACCCTGGGCAAGTCATTTAACCCCCATTGCCTAGCCCTTACCACTCTTCTGCTTTGGAGTCAATACACAGTATTGATTCTAAGGCAGAAAGTAAGAGTTTAAAAAAAAGAAAGAAAGAACAGGCCTCTACCCTGTCTGGTTTTGATCCTGTCTCTAACAAAAGAAAAAAGGTCCCCAGGCCAAGTATATGCCTAGGACCTGGGAGTAAAGTACTTTAGCTTTAGGAACTGGACTGCTTCTGCCTGACTCTCAGATCTTGATTGATTTTATATAAAAATGTTACTAATAAATAATACAATTCAAAATTAATTTTCCTCAGTGTCATATTGAGGCTGTTAGGAAGAGCAGTGAAGAAAAGCCTGGAATGAGAGTCAAGAAAATCTGAGTTCAAATTTGGTTTTGTGACCCTGGACAAGTCATTTAACATCTCTCTGCCTCTGTTCATTCAACTGTAAAATTGTGTTAATTATATAGCACACCCTCAAAGATTGTCAGGAGATCAAATGACATAATATTTCTGAAGTGGTTAGCATAGTGCCTGCACATAGTAGACCCTTAATAAATACTTGTTCCCTTTCCCTTACTCCCTTATGTAATGTGAAGTGAGTAGGGGAGGGATAATGTGAGAACATTTAAACACTAAGAGTAAAATAATGAAACTATCAGAATAATTCATAACACATTTTCAGAATGGAAATAAGTTTAATTTTCTGTTTTGTTCCAAATTTACTGACTTCCTTTACTTTACATAATAATTCAGAGCTTTAAAGCTTGCAGACTGCTTTGTATACACTATGAAACTTAAGCCCTCTATCAACCCTTTGAGGCAGGTCCTCTAGATATTATTTACCCCTTTTTACAGGTGAGGAAACTGTATCCCTGAGAGGCTAAGTGACTTGCCCAGGGTTACACAGCTATTAAGTATCATTGTTCTGTTTCAATTTTGTCTGACTCTTTGTGACCCCATTTGTTGTTTTCTTGGCAAAGATACTGTGTAGTAGTTTGCATTTTCTTCCTCCAGTTCATTTTACATTTTACAGATGAGAAAACTGAGGCAAATAGTAGAAAGCCATTTGTTCAGGGTGACAGAGTAAGTGTCTGAGATCAGATTTGAACTCGGGTCCACCTGATTCCAGGACCTTCTCTTTATCCACTGTACCACCAAGCTGACTTTCTATTAAGTATGAAGGACAACATTTGACTCCAAGGTTACTTGATTCCAAGTCTGGAATTCTCTCCAGAGCTATACTGCCTTTCCTAATATGATACTGGTCTTGGGAAATCTAGGAGGGTTTATGGATTCTGAAAATAGTGCCGCACATCCCAAGGTGTTCCAAGGCCAAATGAAATCTTGGTGTGTAAAATATTGGGCTATGATATGTATATGGCTGTACTGGAAAATATTCATGTGGGGGCCACATGCGTGGGAGCTCAGAGAGCAGATTTTGGACTTTTCTGATGTCCTGGATCCCTTCTCAGTCTGATGGAGGCTCTGGACCCATTCTTAGAACCGTGTTTTTGAATGCATAAATTAAAATACATACGGTACAAAGAAGTTGAAAGGGCGATGTCTTCCTCCCTGCTGAGTGTGTGGATCCCCTGACGATTAAGAACCCCAGTGATAGGGAGAAGGGATCACTCAGTTGAATGCTTGCTTCTTTGCCGGCCGTGTTAGTGCATTTGTGGCATTTATGAAGTCATGTCAGGTCTGCTGGGAGAGCGTTACAAAAGCCAAGCCCAGGGACGGTCAACGGTTCAGGGTGTTGACAGCAAGAAGATTTCTGATTCAAAGGCCAAAGGAAGCAGGCCAGCTATTTGTTCTGTAGGCAGGCATAAGCCTTTCACAGGAGTCAGAATCCAGGAATATCTCCGTACAGGGGCAGAGGCAATCCTCAGAAGCTATCACGGCTGCTGAGAGCTCAGACAAGGCAGCTGATGGGCCATTAGTGGACTAATCATATCTCCCAGAAAGGTGGAGAACAAAGGCTTACTTTTGTTCCTGACTCACTGTGTCAGGATCTCACTTTGCTTGGCTGACCCCAGATTTCACTATCACCATATGCCCAGTTCTTTGAAAGTTAACAAAGTGAATTCTAGAATTTAGATCTGGAAGAGACATTGGAAATGAACAACCCCATCATTTTACAGATGAGGAAACTAAAGACCCCAAATTTTAGGACTCACCAATCTTATGTAATCATTTAACATTCTCCAATGAATTAATAACCATCAAGTGCCAGGCACTGTGCTAGCCATTGGGGATTTGTTTTTGTTCATTCAGTAAGTTGTGTCCAACTCAAATACATGACCCCATAGCTCATATCCAGGGGGTTTTCTTGGCAATGATGCTGGAGTGGTTTGCTGTTTCTTTCTGTAGTAGATTCAGGCAATCAAAAGGTAAGTGACTTGTCCAAGGTCACACAGCTAGGAGGTACCTGAGGCAGGATGTGAACTTGGGTGTTCCCAACTCCAGGTTCAGCACTCTATCTACTGAGACACCTAGATGCCTCCTAGGCATATAAAGGTTAATTGACTTGTCTAGGGTCACACAGCTAGGAAGTGTCTGAGATTAGATTTGAACTCAGGTTCTCACTGAGTCATAGCTGCCTCTGGCATTGTATATATAAAGACAGAAATAGAACAGTCCCTGTCTTCAAGAAGCTTTCATTCTAAAAAAACCAACTATAATTAAAATCCTGGTGTCTTAATTTTTAAACCAATTCACTTCACTCATTGTTTCTATGGAGTCACTCCAGTTTTACAGACTTTTGGAACATTTTGTATTTCTCTTATTCCACTTGAGGTGGAAGAGGTAGTTTGAACTTGTGATCACATCAGTGCATGCAAGAAACATTTAGTGGGGAAACTTGGACCTGTTCTAATTCCAAAGTCAGATCTCCATATCATGTGCCATTCTGCCTCTCTTAAAAGTATTCCAAATTACCAAATGCATATAAATTATGTTGTGATTAAGTGCAAAATAATTTAAATGCTTTATTGAGTTCATAATAGTTTAAAATTGTTTGTCTTCTTTTTTCTCTATTAACAGATAACAACAATTCTACTACTTGTACAACTGTGCAAATTATTATTCTTTTAATCTTCAAAAGAGGGACTTTAGCCTCAAATAGCTTTGGAATCACAGTATAACACCCATTTCCCTAGCTAATTAAATGTAACTCCACCCTGTTATCTAAAATTCTCAGAGCTGAATTTTATTTTTAAATTGTAATATGGTCTTTATCTATCATACAAAATTTCTCTTTCTTATTGCTACAGCTGGCATTTCCAGTTCAATACTGCATAGTAGTGGTGATAATGGGCATCCTTGTTTCACTCTTGATCTTAACGGCAAGGCTTCTTGCTTGTCCTTCTTACATGTAATCTTGTTGATTGGTTTAGATTAATGCTATTTATCATTTTGAGGAATGTTCCCATTTATTCCAATGTTCCCTACTGTTTTTTTAATAGAAATGGATGTTGTATTTTGTCAAAAGCTTTTTCTGTATTAATTGAGATTATTGGTTTTTTTTATTGACATGGTCAATTATATTGATAGTTTTCCTATTATTGAACCATCTCTACATTCTCCATATAAAATCTACTGAGTTATGGTGTGTGGTCCTTGTGATGCATTGCTGCAATCTTTTTGCTAGTATTTTATTTAAAAGGCTTGCTTCAATATTCACTAGAGATATTATTTGATGCTTTTCTCTCTCTTCTTGTTCTTCCTGGTATTATATAAGATTAAAGGCATGGCCAAGATCCTCTGTTAATTCTTGCAACATACTTATTATAATTTTGGGTTCAGAGCATACAAATAACAAACACTTCTGGGACTGACATTACTAAAAGAATGGCTTCTGAGCTTTGCTTAGTATCCAAGAACGTTAGTAAGAATTTTAGAGATATAGCCTGAACCTCTCATTTACAGACAGGGAAACCGAGGTCTAAGGAGATGAAGCTATATTATTTGATGGAAGAATGTACAGAAGATGGAATTCTCCTATTAAAACAGTACAGATTTAATAAGGGGATTTCATTATTGGATAGGGATAGAAAATGAGTCAATTGTCAATTTTTGTAGATGGAAAAAGAGTAGCTCTGAGAAATGAAGTGATTTGTTCTCTCATTACAACAAAGCCAGTTTTTGAGTCAGAAAATAGATTCCCTTATTCCACACACTTCTGACCCCTTCTGTCTCCCTCTTCTTTCTTATCTATTCACAAACTCTGACTCTTAATCAGCTGCTTTAGCCACAGTAGTACTATAGTTCTACAAAACAGCCCAAGATTTAGCTGCTTTGGGGCTAAAGGTCATTGTAGGATTTAAAGAGAAAAGAGAGTAGCTGCAGTGTATTCTTGAAAATTAATTGAGACAGCTGTGAGTTGTAAAAAGCACAATGTACTGGAAATTGGGAGACCCACCATTTACTGTGTGACCTTCAGTGAGTCACTCTACAACTATAGGCTCCAGTCTCTTAAACTACAAAATGAGGAATTATTAAAGATTATTTCTTACCTAACATGTTTTCTAACACTAAAAATCTGTAGTTTATAAAGTTTATAAAGCAGAACAAATTGTCTGAGTAGAAGAATATATAGCATTTTAGTTATTTTAATAGATTCAGGGGTGCCCTGGTAAATGTTTAACAACCAGGTCAATGGGAAAAAAAAAACGTATGCAGAACATACTTCTAAGTTTAATATACGTCACTAATACATTCCTTGCCACTTTCTGAAGTCTAGACAATCAACAACAAAAAAACAAAGGTCTGATTAGTAGCATTAGAGGATTTCCTAGAAGAAATGCTCACACTAAAAATTAAATAGTCGACTTTCACCAGCCAGTTTGAGCTGGCTCCTGCTCATTTCAACAGGAATCATAGGCCAAAGACATTACTTATGATGTTTTAAATGATATGTCTAAAATAGCTTTGGCTCTGTTTTATTAATTGACCTCTGTATACACAAAGACTAATAGTTTATGCACATGTCTATGATGGGCAGTAAATAACTTAATTAGGATGCTATTTGAAATTACTCTGTCCTCCTCAATAGTTCTTCTTGCTGGGTTTCTAAGATACCTTTCTCTCCTGCTCCTCTTCCTATCCATCTGCCCACTCCTACTGAGTCTCCTTTGCTAGTTCTTCATCCAGATCATGCCCTTTGGGTGTCCCACAAGGTTCTGTCTGGGTCCCTTTTCTCCCTCTTTTCTTCACTTAATGTTCTCTTCAAGCACTCTTAGATTTAAATACATTTTCTATGCAAATCTACCTATCTTGCCCTAACCTCTATGCTAACCTTAAATATCAATCTAATAATAATAATAGCTAACATTTAGGTAGAGCTTACTATGTACCAGGCATTGTGGCAAGTGGTCAGAGTGGGTGGTAGTCAATAAATGTCAGAGGCCAGATTTAAATTATCTTCCTAATTCCAGGCCTTGAGTTCTATTGACTACACCACCTAGCTCTCCCCCTTGTCTTTCAGTGTTTTGTCTCAGTTTCCTCATCTGTAAAATGAGCTGGGGAAGCATATTTGCCAAGAAAATCCCAAATGGAACCCTAGAGTTGGACACAACTAAAACAAGTGAACAACAACATTGCCTGTCAGACATTTTGAACTAGATGTCCAGCAGACATCTTAAAATCAACATGTCCAAAATGAAACTCAATACCTTTCTCCCTAAGCCCTCCTCAATCCCTTTTACCTTCTCTATTATTGTAGAGGGTAATGTCATCCTCCCAACTCCTTAAGTTTGCAATCTAGGAGTCATCCTTGATTCCTCAAGATCTCTCACTTCCCGTATGCAAGATGTGACCAAGATGTGGATTTTACCTGTAAGAATAAATTTAATTCAATAGCTTTAATCACTTGCAAGAATTCCTCTGTAATAGTTTAAGTTGTAACTGTGATTTATAGTAAGAGCTAGATCTGGTTATATGGATAACTGTATAGGGCATGTTAATTATAACAGTAAATATAGATATCGAATGGTGTGTTAGAAATGAGATATAATGGAAATAAGGATAATATTAAAAGCCTCTGCAATGCTGAAAGTGCCTGTTGGACTTCTTACCTTGCCACACAATCTGGAGGTTGTGACATAGGGAAACTGATCCCCAACCCTGCCATTTCTTAACCAACCCATCTGGTTTAGAAGTCCAATTCAAAAGTCCAGTTCAATATTCAGAGAAAGAACCATGGGAGTAGAAACAGAGAAGAAAAACAACTGCTTGAGCACATGGGTCAATGGGGATATGATCGGGGATGTAGACTCTAGACGGTCACCCTAGTGCAATTATTATGAGTAATATGGAAATAGGTCTTGATCAATGACACATGTAAGACCCAGCAGAATTCCATGTTGGCTACAAGAGGGCTTTGGGAGGAGGGGAGAGAAAGAACATGAATCACATAACCATGGAAAAATATTCTAAATTAATTAAATAAAAAAATTAAGTCTAAAAAAAAAAAGAAGTATGGTTCAGAACTTGTGTTCAAGAATCTCTGTTTAGAACCCCTATCCATCACCCCTGTTCATCATGACTCTGTTGTGACCTCTGTTCAGAAACCCTTGAATAAACACTCCAGTTGAACAGTATAGAGTCACTGCCAAAACTTATGAAATCTGTAGAACCCAAGATTCGTGGTCTTCGACCAACCTTGGTGTCCATAGACCCTAACTTTTGTTACCAGTAGCTCTCATAATAAAGTCTGTTTTGCTTAGATCTTTACCCAGTTTCTTTTTCTTTTAACACCCCTTTGGAATATCTCCAATATACCTCCTTCTCTGCTCTGACACTGACACCACCCTTATCACCTACCTCACACTCAGATTGCTGCACTAGCCTGCTGGTGGGTCTCCCTTCCTGAAGTCTCTCCCCACTCCAATCCATTCTTCATTCAGCCACTAATGTGATTTTTCCAAGTTCAGGTCCTGCCATGTCTCATTTCCACTTTCTGCTCTTGCCACACTCATACCTTAGTTGCTCCTTTCCTGTTACAGAGAGAATCAAACACAAAATCCTGTCACTCAAAGCCTTTATCACTTAGCCTTTTCCTACCTTTCAATTCTTCATACATTTTACTTCCCAACACATACTTTTTGATTCAGGGAGACTGGCTTCCTGGCCATTCCACCCTGAAGTCTCTCAGCTCCAGGCATGTTCTCTGGCTCTGCCCCCATACCTGGAATGTTTTCCCTCATAGAATCCTCCCACTGACTCCCCTGGCTTTCTTTGAGTTCCAACTAAAATTCCATCTTTTACAGAAGCCTTTCTTAACCCTTTTAATTTTAATTTATCCTGCATTTAGCCTGTTGGTATTTATTTATTATTTTTTAAACCTCACCTTCTGGCTTAGAATTGACCCTGAGTATTTGTTCCAAGGCCAAAGAGCACGAAGGGCTAGGCAATTGGGTTTAAATGACTTGACCAGTGTCACACAGCAAGGAAGTATCTAAGGCCAAATTGGAAATTAGGGTCTCTTGTTTCTAGGCCTGGCTCTTAAACCACTGTTCCCTAACTGCCCCCTATTTATTTCTTTATTGTTCTCTCATTAGATTATGAGCCAATTGGCAAAAGGTCTGTAATACAACAGAAAATTCCATAAGTTATGCCTCTGGTCTTAGAACTTAAGACAGCTTTGGATTTTGGGGGATTGCCACATCACATTGTAGGTTCATATTGACCTTATAGTACCCTAACGTCTCCTTTTGGTGATTCTGCTATCTTGTACTTATGAAGTTGACTTTTTGTATCCAAGTATACAAATTTACATATATGTATCGATTAAATTTGCATTTAATTTATAAAACTTAAATATAATTTTATATATCAAATTTATATATAAATGAATAATATATGACATATTATATACACATATATATTTTAAGTAAAATTTTTATAATTTTAATTCATAAATACATTTAAATAATAATTTAAGTTATATAAATTTAATTTTTATTTTATTAGATTTTTTCTACTTGCTTGTGAAGATCTAGTTGGATCCTGACTTACATTCAGTGTGTTAGCTATATCTCTCTGCTCTGTGCCATCTGCAAATTTGATCAATATACCATCTGTCCTTTTTTCTAAATCATTGCTAAAGATTTTCAACAGCTCAGCACCAAGCACAGATCCTTGGAACTTTCTGTTGTATTGCAGACTGCTTGCCAATTGACAAAGAATCATTGTTAGGTCATCCTTGAATATGATCATTCACTTCCAAATACACATAATTGTTTTTGTTTTTTAAACCTTTCTTCTGTCTTAGAATCAATACTGAATATCAGTTCCAAGGCAGAAGAAAGGGGTAAGGGCTAAGCAATTGGGTTTAAGTGACTCGCCCAGGGCCACAGAGCTAGGATGTGTTTGAGACCAGAAATCCATATAATTGTAATATCATCTATTCTAGACAATGCTTCTCTGTCTTTTCTATCTTCTGGCATGGCACCAGCTCCATGGGAAAGATTAAAAAGTCACGTGGGGTGTTCTGCTTTAGAAGTTTCACAGATTCAAAAGGGCATGGATGCTGAAGAGATCCAGAGATGTTTGCATTCCATCACGACAATAAGCACAATATAAAAGTAGATTGCTATAGGGGTTTGTTTGAGTTTAGGAGATGAAGGATCCCAGGATCCAGAGTCAGAAGACCTAGACTCAAATTATCCCTCTGACACTCACTGCCTTTTGTTATATCATCTTTAAAATGAGACAGTTGGATTAGATGGCCTCTCAGGTCTCTTCCCCCTCTAGCTCTATGCTTCCATGATCTTAAGTTGAATGATTAATTGGGATCACTTCAAACTTTAACTTTTGTGGCATGTGTATTGTATAAACTTGGGATATTTCTATCCAAGGGAACTCCTGTTGGGGCAAATCTCATCTATTAAGCTTCACATGTATTGTATGGCCTTAAAGAGTTGCCTAGAAAACTAAGAATTTTAGCATTCATCCATGATCACATAACTAGCACGTGTCAGAGGCAGGACTTGAACCCATACCTTCTGAAGTCCAAGGCTTGCCCTTCTATCCACTACACCAGTGATGTCAATATCAAATAGAACCAGGGCCACTAAAGCATACATAAGGATCCCTCAGAACTATCTATTGACTTAGAAAACCACATGTTGATGTTAACTATGTTCTATTGCATTTTTATTCATCTTGCTACATACTTCCCAGTTACATTTTAATCTGGTTCAGCCTGCAATCTGGAGTTTTGTCAGCTGCTTGCTCGTGCTAAGCAGCATGTCTAACACCTTTAGAACTACACTACTGCTCTCTAATCATAGCTAGCATTGACATAATGTTTTAAGGTTTGCTAAGCCCTCTACATCTGGTCTTCCAAACAACTTCATAAGGTGGATGCTATTATTTCTCCCATTAATATCTGAGAAAACAGGTTGATAAAAATTAAGCGACTTACTGGGAGTCTCACAGCTAATAAGCATCTGGGACAGGACTTCAAAACCAACTCTCTCATCACCATGCCATTGTTGTCTAATCAAACAGCATTTGAACTAGTTGGAAAATTTTCTACCTCAATTTAGGAGGTTTTGTCCTGAGGGACTGTGGGAATGCAGAGGAAGAAAGATGAAGCTAGCAAGGCTATTTATAAACTCTGTCCTTACACCTTGACTTTTGTCTTGCCACTTCAATGACTTTGGAAGAGAGAGTTAGGTTAATGACTTTGCAATGCTGCCTCACTTAAATCCAGTTTACAAGCAATTCCATAGGTCATCCTTTGACGTCTTTGGTCCTCTTCCAAAATGAAGGACTAACAACAATTCTGTAAATAGGCTTATGCCACTTTAACAATTAGTCTCATATGTATTGGAAATCTCTCTAGTTGATTATAAGAATATTGGTGTTTTGAGTATTCAACTTTTGACTAAGTTCAAGCAGTCAGTGTAGAACATCGAGGGCTGAGGTGGGAAAAAGAGAAAAAGAAGCAATACTAGAGATTTCTTGAAAAGCTATTTGGCAAAGGTTCCAGATTTGTATTGTTTCCATGTTCCCAGGCCCATACTTTGACTCCACAAATAATTTGGGCCATGGATTTACTCTGGAAGAGTTATAGGATTCCATAAATATTCATTGAATGAATAAAGGTAGCCACCTTTTACTGCAATAAATTTTCAGCTTGGCTCCTATGGTTTTAGTGACTGTGGTCTTTACTATCTTGATGTGTGATTTCCAGGAAAGCATTTTGTTAAAATAAACACCTACATATTTAAATGCCTGGCACTCATCTATTGACTGATTATTTATAGCCCACTGAATGTTGCTCAGTAGCATGGGCCTATAAATATTTTTTCCCTGCTCATAAACTTGGCAATTAAAATTTGGCCAATAGAGGTGTGTCTGTAACTGTAGGAAAGAAGGAAATCTACTTGCATCCAAATTAAAAATCCACTTCTATTAACATAGGAAGGAAGCTTGTGCAGTCTAACTATGGAAATGAAAGGCAGCAGCTGCAACCAGTAACTCTAAGAACTACACCAATTTGCAGAGCTACTACTAGCAATTCTCATGCTTGGTTTTTAAAACCCCACACAGGTGGGCTCCAACCTAGGTTTCCAGTCTTCCTAAACATTACTCAATTTGATGCTCTCTACTTTCTAGGCAAACTAGCATGCTTGCTCTTGCCAGTACACATCATAACATCTGTTTTCATGTCTTTACACATTCTATCCTCATTCCTGGAATATACTCTCCTTTCTTTTGCCTTCTAGTAATTGAGTGAGTAAGCATTTATTAAGCTCCTACTAGGGGCCAAGCACCAAAAAAGGAAATCATTGCCCTCAAAGAGTTTATAATCAAATGGAGAAAGATGACATACAAAAGGATGCTGAAAAGGTGGAAGAAGAATAGGGCACAGGAAAGTAGAAAAAGTACAGCTAGGTGGAAAATGAAGAGATGGTTGCCCTACACCACTCTTCAAATGGAAGATATGAAAGGAGCTCTCCACCCTCTGATCAGTAGGATCCTAGTGGCAATGACTGCTAATAAGATAATGAGATATGAGTTTCAGGGCAAGGGGAAGAAGTTCCTGTAGGCATGACTGAAGTTTTGAGGAGTGCAACTGGTAGGGACATGAAGAAAATCTGAGAACTCCTATGTGGCTTCAAGGCTTAACTTAAATAAACATCCTATGGGAAATCTATCCTGATCACCCCAGTTGCTAGTGCTTTCCTCCTGGAAATTACTTTGTGTATACTCTTTACTTAATTTTCCATTATCCATTTTTTTCTTTTCAAAGTGAACACAGCGTCATAGACTAAAAGCTGGAGGAGATTTCAGAAGTCATTCAACCCAACTTCTTATTTTACAGAGAAGTAAACTGGGACTTTAGGGGTTAAATGACTTTTCCAAGATCACACCAGACAAGTAGCAGCAATACTGGTCTTTGAAGCCAGAATTTTTGATTCCAAATCAAGAACTCTTTGCCATTGTGCCATGCTGTTTCTTAGTAATATAAACTCCTAGAAGTTGCTTTATTTTTGTGTTGTATGTTTATTTGCTTTGCCATTGTATCCTCAGCCTTACCTGAGTACTTGTGTTTAGTACGTATGTACTAAATGCTTATTGATTTGAATCTAACTATTCTTTGAGGGGAAACTCAGATGAGGTTACTGGGCCACTGTGTAGAGAACAATTTGATAATCCGAACACACTTGAAGTTAATTTGCTAAAGGGATGACTTGTCCTCCAGAGACTGTGGCCTTTGACTTTGTGTAGGTTTCAGGAAAGGCTGTGATGATGGAACATTGACAGTAGTGGCTTAGGTATGGTGGCATGTATGCTTGGCACAGACTAGCAGATGACTGTGAGGTGAAGCAGGGGAATCAGGTGATTAGTCACATTGGGGATGACATATACTCTCTTCGACTCATGTCAGTTCCCTAGGATTTCCTATATATTAGAATAGATGAAACAGGGTACTCACTACTATGTTGGGGAGCTAGCCCTTATTAGATTGTTCTGAAATTTCTAGCACTTCAAGGAAACAAAGAAGGTGTCATGTAGGACCTTTTGGACCCATAGTTGCATTCTTATGGAGGTTGAGTGTTTCCGGGGTTCTTGTACTTTGTGTCTATGTTTCTAATTCTCCTATCCTGTGAGCTCATTTGCCTCTCTAGGTTGCCAAACTGAGTTCTAGGACATGAAGAACTCCACAGGTTCTTGGCTGTAAGGAATCCAGGTCACAAGCTCAGCAAAGATGATATTCTTGATAACTCTATTTGAGTCATTTTTTTCCTCCATAAGGCATGTCTATGTCAGAGGTTGTAGGACTCTGACAGTTCCTCCAGTTGTACAAGAGAAGATTCAGCTCTTCTTGACTTTCATCCAGGGTAGTGAGTTTCCATCTTAGATGGAAACAGAATTAAACAGTGATCCATTGGATGGTATATCCTTTGGGCCCTTCATAAAGTAATTGGGAATGAAACTATATAGCATTTTAACTAAATGGAAGAACAAATGTTTAGCACCATTCAAATTCCCTGAAATAACCAATTGCAGGGTTCAGTTGGGTGAATTGCTTCCACAGCTAAAATGAAAATAGTCTAGGATGATATATTTGATGTAATATTTTGGCATAACCCTAGAAATTTTGACTTCCTGCTTAACAAATACCACATACACTCTGTATATCCTAGTTTCCTTGAGTGTTATTTCTTTCTAGTGTCAACATTTTTGTCATTTTAAAATAAACAAAAAAAAATGATAGCTCTATGAAGTGGTTATGCTTCCTCTAAGACTCAATGGCATTGTTATGTCTACCTCTACTTTCAATATCTAAGGGTCATACTAAAGTTGGGAAACTAAAGTTATAAGACATTAGACAGTATAGATAAAATCTTGTGAGCATGTTTAGTAAGAATTTGATGTTTTTCTAAGGGTACACTAATAATTTTCTAACTACAATGATTGGAAATCATTTCACCATTTCTAGTTATTGCAGAAATCAATTAGCTTGTTTTTCACTGGATCATTATCAGTGATTTTTTTTCTATTTTAATATGAAAGAGATTTCATACCAACATTCATTTGGATTTTGGTCAATAGAAATGATTTGTTCCATCAGCTCTCATTTTTTTAAAGGTATTTTAAGGCTCCCTCTATTTCCCATTCCCTCTTCCACCTTCTCTTTATCTATAATTCACTTTTTTTTCACTAATACCACTACTTTTGGAATGTCTCAATAAAGTAATATAGTTACTTACCAAATACTTCTCATCCCCCCGTAGGGCTATATATTTATCTGGTGAGGAAGTTGGAGTAGATCTCTTTTACCATATCATCATTGGACAATATAATTTCCTTTTTAAAAGTTTTTGGGAAATTCTAGTTAAATTTTTTCAATGAACAAAGATTGATTCTGTCTTTTCTCCTCTCTCACCCCCAAATGGAGACAAAATCAACCAATCAACCAATAAATGTTTATTAAGTATCTACTATGTGCCAGGGACTGTGCTGAGTGCTGGAAATACAGAAAAAGAAGGAAAAGACACTCCCCGTCCTCAAGAGGCTCACACTCTAAATGGGGGAGACTGAATGTGAGCAAATATCTACAAATAAGCTCTTTATTATTTTATTATTTTTCTCCTACCTCAGAGTCTGTGGTAATAGATGAGTTATGAAGCAGCAGATGTGGATACGCTGGGAGCTGTAGTCACAACCCTGCAGACAGGTGGCCTGGGGCATAAGGTCACCTTCTCACTAGACCAAAGCAACAGCTGGCATCAATAGCCAACTGGATGTCAGAGTAACCTTTTTTTAAAGAACTGCACTACTCACCTCTCCAGCTGAGGAAGGGGCTAGAAAAGATGCCCTAAAAATGGTCTGCTTCACTCAACCTAATCTTCATCTAGGTAGGCTGCAGTCAAAATAGAAAAAATGTCCAAAATTTAGAGACATTTCCATTCCAGATGCTCATATGGGTAACATGTGCTCAAGTTGTGGTAGAATCTTCCAGACTTGTATTAGTTTGATGAGCCACAGGCAGACACACATTGACTCCAAGATAGTGATGTCATTTTCATCCTCTTTGAGTATGACCAACTGTAGCATAAATGGGAAATAATTAAGAGAGGGAAGGCATGAGACATATACTGGTCTAGGACAGCCTTCCTATAAAAGATGCAATTTTAATGGGACTTAAAGAAGCTGGGGGTGCAAGAGGACAGAGTTGAGGAGAGAAAGCCAGAGAAAATGCCCACAGCAGGGAGATGGAGTGTCTTATTCCTGGAACATCCAGAAGGCTAGTGTTGCTGGATCACAGAGTATGATGCAAAGAGGAAGGTATAAAAAGACTAGACAAAGGTTTATTTTAACTTCTTACTCTGCCTTACATGGCACTTCTCTCCAAAAAGGAGAACACATCCAGTTTGGAAACAAGAAACAAGAAAAAGAAAACTCTAGTAAAAAAGACACAAAATCAAGCTAAGCGGGTTCATTCATTGGTCATGCCCCAAAATATGTTTTACTTTTTCACCCCAAAAGACTGTCTAATTCTATAAGTGAGATGATCTGATATTGGTGGGAGACAAGGCTATCAAACATCTTTGTTTCCCCTCCCAATACATGGGGTTATTCTTTCATTCCCCCCCTTTCCATTAAGTGAAGGTGATTAGGGAGGCAAAATTATAGAGAAAAAGAAAATGAGAAGTGTTATAGTTTTCCCCACTGGCACCTTATTCCTAACATGCACAGTGATGATGTAACAGTATAACTTACTCTGAGCCCTTCCATCTGTTTGCATAGGCAGAGGAGCAGTGAGACTCACCTCTTAAGCAGTTTGGACACTAAACAGTCCTGAAATGTGCTTGCCAGCTGGGACTTCTTTTCCCAGGTATTTTAAGACAATACCCTCAGGACAAGAAAGTTGAAGAGTTAAGCTGACTCATTGCAGGTGGAAATGTAACCACCATATGGGTTTGAAATGCTTCGACTGGGAGTCTGTGATAATTTGGGACCTGAAAAGGGAGATTTAATTTCTGTTAATTCTTTGAACTATTTTTATTTGTTCAAAACAAAGTCCCAGTTCTCAGAGGGATTTGCATCTGTTTGTTTGTTCTTGGAGGTCTTCCATGATGAAGAAGGAAGCCAATGTATTCCACTTTAACTCAGAGTAAGAATACTTCATTGTTCAAGATTTGAAGCAATATAAATTCAGAGGATATTTTAATTCTCTTGATCACATTTTTTAATTCCTGAAAAATAAACATCTTGGGGGGGGGGCACTAGTCCTAATTCTGCTCTCCAGTAGCATCAAAAAGAAGATGAGCACAGCCTCATTCCAAAAACCAGCTCTTCATATGCAACATAGGAAACTAAATCAAGAGTGCAGGTAGATTCCCAAGCTTTCTGTACAGCAGGGCATCAGTCCTAAGGTAGGCTGTATAGACCAAGGTGCTATAGGTGCTATATCACAGAAGGTAGAGGATCTTAGAGGATAAGAATAATAACTCACATCAATGTAACTTTTTATGGTTTCCCCAACAGAGGAAAGGGGTTATGATGAATTATGTGAGACCTTAATTCAGGATTTAGCATGGAATGTGCAACTCAAAAAGTGCCTGGCACAGAAGTGCTTGAACAAAAGCCAAAAACAATGATATCTAATATTTATGTAGAACTTTAGTGTTTTCAGAATCCTTTGCAAATATTATTTTACTTTACTCTCATCACAACACTATGAGGTAGATACTGCTATGGTACCTATTTTACATCTAAAGAAACTGAGTTTAATGGACTTGGCCATGTTTTCACAACTAATGTATAGGTGAGACAGGATTTGAACTCAGGTCTTTCTTACTCCAAGTACAGTGCTCTATTCACTACACTAACCAGTTTCTCAAAACTTTTTTTTTAAACCCTTACCTTCTGTCTTGGAGTTGGAGTCAATACTGTGTATTGACTCCAAGGCAGAAGAGTGGTAAGGGCTAGGCCATGGGGGTCAAGTGACTTGCCCAGGGTCACACAGCTAGGAAGTGTCTGAGGCCAGATTTGAACCTAGGACCTCCTGTCTCTAGGCCTGGTTCTCAATCCACTGAGCTACCCAGCTGCCCCCTCAAAACTTTTTGATTAGTTGATTAGTTGACTGCCTGAATACTCCATATCCTGGTGGATACATACATTTTTTTTCTGCCAGTTGGACTATTCCCAATTTTAATAAATTAACCTGGATGGACTTATCTATGTAATTATATTTATCTCTCTATCAGCAGATATAAATATATGCATATGCACACATATATGCATATCGGGTGTGAGCATATTTATGTATTTGTCTTACTGGAAATGTTTATATATCAAGTTCTACCAACTGCTCACAGCCAAACTTGTGGTAGAACTTCTAGCTCTCTCACAGCTCACCTCCTAGGAGATAGCTTCACAACATGGAGGTGTAAGGAGAATGGCTATGTCCAACCCACTCTCCTCACCCAGTCACTGGAGGACTGGTTTGCCTGCCACCACAGGTAAGAGAACAGTGAGATCTTATTCTTACCTTCTATCACTGGATTTACTCAACTCTTATTCCATCACTTATTTTCCTTAAAATTGAATTCTCAACCCATTAGTTATAAGAGTCTAAACAATGAATGTTAGGGACAATTATAACTGTCCAAGATATTGAATATTCTTTTATATTCTAGCAGTAATCAGAATAACTGCCCACTCTGATTCTAATCAATGACCCAGCAGTCCATGCCCTGTGGTTCTGAGTAAAAAAAAATGGTGCAAGATGGTTATCTCTTCCATCTTCCCAAAAGTTCTAGGGAATCTATTGGTTGTCATAACAAAAATCAGTCACCCCACTAAAAGATAGCATTGAGATATGGCAGATAAGAGCCCTGAACTTTGGGTTTGAATTTTCTCTCAGGATTTTTCTAGCTACACTATGTTGGTCAAGTGATTTAAGCTTTCTAGTCTTCATTTACTCACCTGTAAAATAAAAAGTAACACTCTTCTTCTCCCTCTGCCTCCCTCTCTCTCCCCTTTGCCTTCTCTTTCTCTCTTTCTTCTCATATACATATGTGTAATATATATGTACATACATATAGATAGATATAAGGGTGTAGATATAGACACACACACACACACACACACACACACATATATATATATATAAATGATTAATTCTATAGACTGCCCTTCCAGTGGTTTATCATTGTCTCATCAAAAGTCATTCCTCATCTTGATTTTTCCAATGTGGATAGTTGGACCAAACTCTTTTGAATGATTATGGATCTCATTTAGGAGATCTTGACACATAGATGCCATTAGCACAACATCATTTGTGAATAGTAGTATTTTGAAGGCCTCATTATCCATAGCAAGGGTTCTTAACCTTTTTTAGTTTTATGGACCTTTTTGGCAAACCTATATTAAAAATTGAAGCAAATGCTAAATTTCAGTTGGAGGTTATGTAAAATAAAGATAGATATTTTCTCCTATTCAAAATGGCAACCCTCCAGAAATTTCTCCAAAGAACTCCTTGGGGGCATATCCATGGGCAGCAGATTAAGAACCTCCAATATATATGGAATCCTTCTTTTATTTGGAATATTAATGTCTAATATTTAGCAAAATTAGGACATACTTCATGATACATTGGCAAGTATATATCTTGCTTTTTGCCTCATTTTCTATTAATGGTCTAAGGTATACCAGAGGTCTTTGTTGCCACATTTTTCAAGGAATCTCAGGTGATTTCATGTGTAGCAAACTACTTCACTGGAGAAGAACCTTTATGATTGCATTTTGTTTCACCAAGTAAAGGCTTTTTTCCTTTCAAGGAAGAAACAACAAGCTCAACAGAATCTTATATTCTCTGCACCTTTCAGTCAATCAGACCAAATACATCATGGAGAGAAGTCTTCATTTGCCTGTGAATTGGATTTAAGAGAGGTAGAGTTGTATAAAGTCTTCAACCTCACTTTCTTTCAGTCATCATAGTTGTGGTAAGACAAAAGTCATGATGATTGGTGATGGGACAGGACACAGTAGATGACTGGCATCTTTGAGATGTCCGATCAAGCTGTAACCAATCTATAGTGCTTGCTTCATTCACCTTCATGACTGTTGAAACAAAATGTTGGTCTAGACAACAATGAGTTTGAGGCCTGTCAGTTAGCCTCAGTCTGGTTTAGCTACCTGCTGAAATGGTTTTACTGGAGTATAACTTCTTGGAGCCACATGTGAGAGTTGAGTAAAATGTGAACACCAAAGGTGGATGAGCAGCCCTCACAAAGGTTCACTCTTACCCAAGGGATACTAGTCCTCCTTCAACAAAGAGAATCTTTTAATAGCCTGCCTGCTGACTTCTCCTATATCCACCAGGAATGGCTATAATGGGTGGGTAGATTATTTTCATGAAGATTTTGTAGTGATAGGAAAGTAGCCTTATGCACTGGTAGTTATTTATATTTTTACTTCTCTCCTCCAGGCCATTAATAATAATATCTCTGATTTCTCCCCAAGCACTTGATATCAATTACCTTGAGAAGTGAACCCTTAGCATTCTTTCCCAACACTACTCCACTATGACTTTTCCCTCCCTTTTCCAGAGAGTTACTCTAGGGCCCTAGGAAAACTGAAGTAACAGAGGGAAATGGGGCAAGACTAGAACAATGCTATCATGAAAGAATGCTTTCTTGTCTAAGGAATTTATAGGAAGCGAACTGTCATTTTCCTGGTTTCTTTCTCCTCCGTCATAGAGTGTTTTCTCCAAAACTGTGTTTGGGAGGCATTTCCCTATCTGTTAGAATGTAATTTTCTTAAGGGAAGGTACTGTTTCATTTTTGTCTTTGTAACTTCTATGACACATAGTAGATGCTTGATAAATCTTGGCTAACTGCTTTATTTTACAGATGTAAGTCATGATTACAAATTCCCTTCCTGCATCTTGTCCAAGTCCTTGGTTTAGTTTCACCATGAACTCTGACTTGACCAACATGGTGTCTTATTGATTCTCCTTTATTATAGTTTGGACTACACCCTCCTTCACCATAAATGTTATTTCACTAGGGTCTTGCTAATTGCTCTTAATCCTTGGCACACATGGGCCTCATTCTCCCAGGGAGTGAACATTCAATAATTATTTACAAAATGTTCTTTAATATTTTAGAAACATCATTTATTTACCAAACTTCATGTTCTAATTAGTTATTTGCTGTTCTGAAAATTCTTCCCTGCCCACTATAAAGCTACAAGTAAACATTAGCTCCTCTGTAAAATTATCTCAGATTCCAAATTTGGATAAATACATCATAGGCATCATAGACATATAAGATGGAATGGATCTAATGGGTCATTTAATCTCATGCCTTCACTTTATATATTAGAAAACAGAACCAGAAATAATGAATGGAAATTATAGTCATATTTCTTTTTTAAATTAATTTTATTTTATTAGTCAATTTAGAATATTTTTCCATGGTTACAAGTTCTTTGGTTCTTTCCCTAACCCTTCCACCCACCCCTCCCATAGCTGACTCATAATTCTACTGGTTTTTACATGTGCCCTTGATAAAAAACTATTTCCATATAATTGATGTTTGCACTAGGATGATCATTTAGAATCTATATCCCCAATCATATCCCCATCAAGCCATGTGATCAAGCAGTTGTTTTTTTTCTTCTGTGTTTCTACTACCACAGTTTTCCCTCTGAATGTAGATAGTGTTCTTTCTCATAAATCCCTCTGGATTGTTCTGGATCATTGCATTGCTACTAATAGCAAAGTCCATTACAATCAATTGCACCACAGTGTATCAGTCTCTGTGTACAGTGTTCTCCTAGTTCTTCTCCTTTCACTCTGCATCAGTTCTTGGAGGTCTTTCTAGTTCACATGGAATTCCTCCAGTTCATTATTCCTTTGAGCACAATAGTAGTCCATCACCAACATATACCTCAGTTTGTTCAGCCATTCCCCAATTGAGGGGCATCCTCTCAATTTCCAATTTTTTGACACAACAAAGAGTTCAGCTATGAATATTCTTGTACAAGTCTTTTCCTTCATCTCTTTGGGGTACAAACCCAGCAGTGCTATGGCTTGTTCAAAGAGCAGACAGTCTTTTAGTGCCCATTGGGCATAGTTCCAAATTAGTTCCTCTAAGCATAATTATTCTAGCTACCCAGGCGATAATAACAATTTTAAGAGTTACCAATATCCTCTTTCCTTATAGGGATACAGATCTTTTTAACTTATTGGGTCCCTTAAAAAAAGATTTTTTGTTTGTTTTTTTGTTTGATTGTTTTTTTTTCCCCTTTCGTAATTATCATTTGGTGATTCTCTTGAGTTCTCTGTTTAGGCATCAAAATTTCTGTTTAAATCTGGTCTTTTCTTTATGAATGCTTAGAAGTCTTCTATTTTATTAAATGTCCATACTTTTCCCTGCAAGAATATAGTCAATTTTGCTGGATAGTTGTTTCTTGGTTGAAGACCTAGTTCCCTTGCTTTCCAGAATATTATATTCCATGCCTTTTGGTCCTTCTGTGTAGATGCAGCCAGATCTTGTGTTATCCTAACTGTGGTTCCATGGTATCTGAATGACTTCTTGGCAGCTTGTAATATTTTTTCCTTGGTCTGTTAGTTCTTGAATCCAGCTATAACATTCCTGGGCATTGTCAATTCAGAATTAAATACAGAAGGTGATCTGTGGATTCTTTCAATTTCCACTTTTCCTTCTTGCTCGAGATTATTGGGGCAGTTTTCTTGGATAATTCCATGTAGAATGATGTCCAGGCTTTTCTTTTGCCATGCTCTTCTGGTAGTCCAATAATTCTTAAATTATCTCTCGTGCTTTGGTTTTCCAGATATGTTATTTTGTGAATGAGGTCTTTCATATTTTCCTCAATCTTTTCATTCTTTTGATTTTGTTTTATAGATTCTTGCTGCCTTGTGAAGTCATTTGCTTCTAATTGGTGGATTCTAGTTTTTAAAGACTGAATTTCTTCCCTGGCTTTTTGGTCATCCTTCTTCTTCTGATCTTTCATTTTCTTTGCCTCATTTTCTAGATGGTTAATTTTGACTTTCAAGGCACTATTTTCTCATTTTAGTTCAAATGCCTCTGTTTCTAGATGATTTATCTTGCTTTTTCAATTCTTTTCCCAGTTGTCTTCAGACTCTCTTATTGTTTTTTGAATTATATTTTGAGTTCTTCCAAAGCCTGTGTCCAATTCACTGCAGTTTCTGTGTTTTTACTTGGTGTTCCTTGGTCTTCCTCTGTTCCATTTATTCTTTGTTCATTACCTGGATAGAAACTGTCAATTGTAATTTCTTTTTTCTTTTTCTATTGTTTACTCACATTTTCCCCTTCTTTCCCTCCTCTAATTTTGCTCCTTTGATTTTGTGCTGGATCTGTGGGTTTTGGCTATTTTTGTCTTTTCTGCTCTGCTGATTGGTCAGGTTGAGCCCTGATGTCACCCCAGCTGGCAGCAGAAGCTAAAAAGGAGCTGGGCTTCTCACCTTGTTATTAAGGATTTCTGTAGTAATTCCAGCATTCACCCTTGGAGTTTAGTCAGTAGGCTCTCAGTGGAGTCAGTGGGGGGGGGGGGAGAGGTGTTGGAGCTTGAGCTTTCCTGCCCTCTGAAGGCATCTTATCTGTCGTATTGATAAGATTAAGCCTGGGTAGAGTTGATCTTGAAGTGTTAGATGTGCCCTGAGGCCAAAACCTTGGGGTGGGGGCAAGATGGAGTATCCCTGCTGCAATTGGGTTGCCTTCTCTGAGCTTCTCCTCCAGCTGCTTCCCTGCCACCTGTGTTCAACATCCTGAACCTGGCACAGCTGTGCCAGCAAGGTATTCCCTCCAGACTAGTGCCCTTGCCTGCCCAGAGATTCCAGCCACTGCTGGAGGCTCAGTACTGTAGGTAGGGGAGGGGTCCTGAGACCTTCCTTCTTCCTTCCCTTTAAACCAGAGTGTTTTAGAATTCAGGCTTTTTGCGTGCTTACCATTTAAGTTGGGTCCACCAGAAGGGTTCCTTAGCTCTGTCCTGTTGTTAGATTTGGTTTTCAGTACCCTCAAAGCATTTTGTTTTTAGTTGGTGAGGGTTTTCAGAGGTCTGAACTTTCGCTTCCTCTATGCCGAAATCTTGAATCTGCCTCTCCCTAAATGCCTATAGTCATATTTCATTTGGAAGTGAAGGAAAATCTGGCAATTAGAGCTAAGCAAAGTGGAATGAATAGCTTTGGGAGGTAATGAATTCACCTTCAGTGGAAGGCTGATGACTACTTGTCAAATACTTTATAGAGGGAATTTTCTTCAGGTATGGTGGATTAGTAGCCATCAAGAGCCAGTCCCAAGAATGATTCTATGAAGTGGCTTGGTCAGAGATCATACCAGCAGTAAACAGCAGAGCTGGGACTCAGATTCTCTCATCTCACTTTAATATGAGCACATCAAATCACTGAGATCAGATGGTGTTATTTTTGCTCTCTTTTTACCTTCTCTTCACAAGGGCATTTGACTAGTTTTTCACAAGAGCATTGACTACTTTTAAGCTGCAATGTCCTCATCTTTTGGTCTTATCTGAAGGGAAAGAAAGCAAAAATTTATAATGGTAAGACTGCTAAGAAGACTCCTGGGCCAGCAGGCTCCAAAGAACATGTTTTTGAGTAACAAGAAACACATTGGTTTGGGAAATCTGAAGTGAGGGAAACCTGGCAAGGTCCTCATGTGCAGTGAGTGAGTCAACTATAGACATGTTGTGGTCATGGCTGAGGCCCTGGCCCACTTTCTCTTAATATGCTTCTGCTGTCCGGTATTTGACATTTGGCAAGTCCAGTGCAGCTTGAACAAATGGAGACCTCGCAGTGGTGGGAAATGTTTGTTGTTAGTTACTTGGTTGCTAATCAAATTAATAAGAATATAAACAAGTAGGATCCTGCTATGAATATGGGTCAATTTCTAGGTACTTTTCTCTGGATGTGTGATATATAAATGTGAGGAGCAGGGGAATTTGAAGGCATTTCTTTGGCCTTTGATACCAGTCCTAGGAAGATATGATGACCCCTTCCAAGTCACCATCTGTACATGAGTAAGTTCCATGGCAGGATATTCTCCCAGGGTAGTTAACATCATTGAATCTCAAAATTGGAAGGGATTACAGACATCATAAGATCATAGGCTTAACTCTGGAAGGGTTATCTGCAATCATCTCGTCTAACACCATTATTTTGCAGATGAAGAGATTCAAGCTCCAGGAGGCTAAGAGAGTTGCCTGGGACCTGACCCAAATGCCACCTGAAGCATGAAATCCATTTAAAAAGGCCTGATTTAAATTCTGCCTCTAAATGGATATATGGCCATGGGCAGGCCACTTAAATCTTTGCCTTAATTTCTTCACCTATGAAATGGAGGATAATAATAGCACTAGCTAGCAATTCTATAATGCTATCATGACTGAAAATTTTTTTACAGAATTTCATTTTATTCTCAGTAGGTGTTGTTATTTTTACAGATGATGAAACTGAGGTAGAGTTAAGTGACCTTCCCAGGGTCACATGGTAGTATCTGAGGTCAGATTTGAATTTTGTTTTTCCTTATTCCAAGTTTAATATTCTATCCACTGTACCATCTGGCTACCTGTGGTATCCACCTCATGGGATTTATTTGAAACTCAAATAACATGTTGTAAATGAATTGCTGTCAATTTTACAATACTAGAAACAGTTTTCTCTCTTCTTCTTCTTCTTCTTCTTCTTCTTCTTCTTCTTCTTCTTCTTCTTCTTCTTCTTCTTCTTCTTCTTCTTCTTCTCCTTCTCCTTCTCCTTCTCCTTCTCCTCCTCCTCCTCTTTCTCTCTCTCTCTCTCTCTCTCTCTCTCTCTCTCTCTCTCTCTCTCTCTCTCTCTCTCTCTCTCTCTCTCTCTCCCTTCTTCCCTCCCTCCCTTTATTATTATTATCTCTAGAAATGAGAAATTTCCTGCCACCAAGATAGTATGTTTTGGGACTTAAGATGGCTCATAAAAGTAGCAACAGCTTAGGGTTGTAAGGGCAAAGGAGAGGTCAAATTTTACCAATGAGATGTGAACTTCAAACTGTCCATTGATAATGTCAGGCAATCCAGCTGATATTACATGTTGATCAATTTGATAAGACATAACAAATCAAAAATACATCAGTCTGAAAATATTCTTAATCACTGTAAGGGAACACTGTACTATTATAGTTCCTTTCATTCCTGAACCTCAAATAACTTTTTCAAGGATTATTAATATCAGAAAGTTTATTTATTTAAAGAGAAAATATAGGGTTGAAATAGATTTATGATCCCAGGGTTTGTCTCCTATAAGCCCTTTTATAGATGGCAAATGAAACAGACAAATAACAGATGTTTTGGAGATGGTTAAATAGATTGTATACTACAATTGATGCTGTATTTTTTCCTTAAAATTAAAAAAAATGTTTTATTAATGCCACTTTTGTTTTCTATAGAATGTTGAAAAAGAAGAACTTGTATTGCTGTCACTTTCCAACTGGTCTTTTACCTAATTGTGCCTTCCCCTTGACAAAGAAAAATATCTGACAAACAAAACAATACATTTCACACCTGACAATGCATACTTTTTCTGCACCTGTATTCTGCCCCCCTTTATCTCTGTGCCAAGAAGAAGTTATATGTCATCCTCAGAACACTGAATTTGAAATTTCCCAATATTTAAGGGGACTGTTTTGAGTTCTTTGAGAGGATGAGTGATCAAAATATATAGTTTAGATATTAGTGAAATGTGTGTGATTTTACTCTGAGTTTCTCTTTTTATAAGTCAATTACCAAGCTCCAGGTAATTTTAGCATGCTATGAAGAGTGTGCATTAACTGATTTTCAATAACATTCAGATGTGTACTTTCAAAACTATCCATCACTGCACCTTGCTAGTCCAAATTGGTTTTTTTCTTGCTCTCTCCTTTTGTAAAATTTCCCCTTGCTCCCACTCTCAAATTCTTTGCACTTTCTTCCAGGATTAGAAATTCAAAACCCTGCTTTTGAATGGTGACTGAACCTCGAATAAAATTCCTCTTTGAATTAACACAGTGATCACATTGAGTGGATTGAATAGCAAAAGGAGTGGTTTCCTTTGAAAAGAACTGCAAAAATATGACTTAATTAAGGGAAAATCACTGGGTTTTAGGAAATACAAGTAGAATGACTATTAGAGTAAGAATTTTGAGTGTGAGAGTTTAATCACAGTAGTTCAGGGACCCTAAGAGCATAGTGGAAGGGAAGGAGCTTGTAATAGGACACACAAAGTTAGAGTGAGACTCTGGAGATTTAAGCCTGAACTGCAAGGCCATGAAAGGTGAAGAGGAGGAAGGTGGAGTTTGTGTCCAGTGGTTTAATGGAAGATGAAAGGGATTAGGGAAACAAGTCTGTGGATGTGATATATACTGGACTGCCAATTTTCAAAGAATGAGGTTATAAGCATAAATTTTTTTCTTCACTTATTCATTAGGTGTTTTATGATTTTTGAAGCATTTTAGGTACATCTTTATTAATTCCTGATTTTATTGTATTGTATGGAAATGCCGAGTGTTATGATCAGCAACAGAGGACCTCAGAGACCATCCAGTCCCAATTTCCTATTTTATAGATGAGGAAACTGAAATTCAGGCAACTGATTGGCTGGACCTGTAGACAGGAATATCTGAATTAAAATTTGACTTCAAATATTTATTTAGAGTATATTTTGGGGTAAGTTATTTAACCTGATCTTGAACTGCCTTTCAAAAAACTCCTTTCCTTTTTGTTCTTCATTATAAAGTATGTTCATTGGATAAGAGAGTATAGAGAGATACATTTTAAAATTACTTGCCTTAGATCAGTAAGCATTATATAAATGTGAGCTACTATTATTAACTGATTTGCCTTAGATCACATATACATGTCAGTGATTTGATTTGAATTTAGAGCCACAGCCCTCTCTATGCTACTATGATGCCTCCATTAACAAAAAGTTCTGGTTGACAGAACTTAAAATAAAACAACTTTAATTGTTAGTAGAACAGTTTTATAATTTAAAAAGAACATTGCTTATTTTACTCACAGTTGGATTTTCTCTCCAAAGTGGACATATAAAATAGCATTAGCTTAGGTATATACAAACTAGTTATACACCCCCACATATATAATATACATGCATATGTTACATATGTGTGTGTATGTATTAGAGTTTTGTAAAAGTCAGTTTCCTGATAGGTTGATAGGCAAATTCTTCAGGTTAGAAACTGATACAGGGGAAAGATGAAAGATTTCCTTATTGACCTGAGAATGCCTTTGCTCGTTTGATATTGATGTTTCTTTTTCTCTCTTTAAATCTATTTATTTTTCCTTTTTTATAATTTATTCATTTATTTAGAATATTTTTCCATGGTTACATGACTCGTGATTTTTTCCAACCCTTCTTCCCTCACACCTCCCAGAGTTGATAAGCAATTCCACTGGGTTATACATGCATCATTGTTCAAAACCTATTTCCACACCATTCGTATTTACAGTAGTGATCTTTTAACATCAAAACCCTAATTATATCCCCATAGAAGTATGTGATCAATCATATGTTTTTCTTCTGCATTTCTACTCCCACAGTTCTTTCTCTGGATGTGGATAGTGTTCTTTCTCAGAAGTTCCTCTGAACTGTCCTGGATCATTGCATTGCTGCTAGTAGAAAAGTCTATTACATTCGATTGTGCTATAATGTATCAGTCTCTGTGTACAATGTTCTTCTGGTCCTTCTCCTTTCACTCTGCATCACTTCTGGAAGGTCGTTCCAGTTCATATGGAATTCCTATTCCTTTCAGCACAATATTATTCAATTACCATCAGATATCACATTTTGTTCAGCAATTCCCTAATTGATGGACATTCCCTCATTTTCCAATTTTTTTTGCCACCACAAAGAGCGAGACTACAAATATTTTTTTATTTTATTTTTTTTACTATATTTTATTTGATCATTTCCAAGCATTATTCGTTAAAGACATAGATCATTTTCTTTTCCTCCGCCCCACCCCCCATAGCCGACGCGTAAATCCACTGGGCATTAGATGTTTTCTTGATTTGAACCCATTGCTTTGTTGATAATATTTGCATTAGAGTGTTCATTTAGAGTCTCTCCTCTGTCATGTCCCCTCAACCGCTGTATTCAGGCAGTTGCTTTTCCTCGGTGTTTCCACTCCCATAGTTTATCCTTTGCTTATGAATGGTGTTTTTTTCTCCTGGATCCCTGCAAATTGTTCAGGGACATTACACCGCCACTAATGGAGAAGTCCATTACGTTCGATTATACTACAGTGTATTAGTCTCCGTGTACAATGTTCTCCTGGTTCTGCTCCTCTCGCTCTGCATCACTTCCTGGAGGTTGTTCCAGTCTCCATGGAACTCCTCCACTTTATTATTCCTTTTAGCACAATAGTATTCCATCACCAACATATACCATAATTTGCTCAGCCATTCCCCAATTGAAGGGCATCCCCTCGTTTTCCAGTTTTTGGCCACCACAAAGAGCGCAGCTATGAATATTTTTGTATAAGTCTTTTTGTCCATTATCTCTTTGGGGTACAGACCCAGCAGTGCTATGGCTGGATCAAAGGGTAGATATTCTTTTGTCGCCCTTTGGGCATAGTTCCAAATTGCCCTCCAGAATGGTTGGATTACAAATATTTTTGTACAAGTATTTTTCCTTATTATCTCTTTGGGGTACAAACCCAGCAGTGGTATGGCTGGATCAAAGAGCAGGCAATCTTTTAAAGTCCTTTGGGAATAATTCCAAATTGCCTTTCAGAAGGGTTAGATTAATTCATAAATCCATCAGCAATGTATTAGTGATCCAATTTTGCCACATCCTTTCCAATATTTATCATTTTCCTTTGCTGCCATATTGGCCAATCTGCTAGGTGTAAGGTTGTACTTCAGAGCTGGTTTTTTTTGCATTTCTCTAGTCAGGAGGGATTTAGAACACTTTTTCATATGATTATTGATTTCTTCATCTGAGAACTGCCATTTGTTGATTGGGGAATGGCTTGATTTTTTTTTTTTTGTAAATTTGACTTAGTTCTTCATATATTTGGCAAATTAAATCTCTGTCAGAGAGTTTTGTTATATTTTTTCCCAGTTTGTTGCTTTTATTCTAATTTTTGGTTATATTGGTTTTATTTGCACAAAACCTTTTTAATTTTGATGTAATCAAAATCATCCATTTTATATTTTATAATGTTCTCTATCTCTTGCTTGGTCTTAACTTCTTTCCTTTCCCACAGATCTGACAGGTATACTATTCTATGTTCACCTAATTTAATTATGATTTCACTCCCTATATTTAATTGAATTTATCTTGGTATAGGGTATGAGATGTTGAACTAAAGCTGATTTTCCCCATACTGTTTTCCAATTTTCTCGGCAGTTTTTATCAAATAATCAGTTCTTGTCCCAAAAGCTGGGATCTTTGGGTTGATCAAATACTAACTTTTAAATCCATTTATTATTATTTATATTTATTTTATCTTCATTAAAAACATCTCTCTATTCTCTCTTACCAAATAAACATCCTTCATAATGAAGCATAAAAGGAAAGGAATTTAAAAAAAAGAAAGGGCTGTTCAAAAAATCAACCAACATATCAGCTGTGTCTGGAAGTGTGTGCAGTGTTCTATGTCCCCAGTCCACCCCTCCTCCACAACTCTTGTATGTAAGGAAGAATATTTCTTCAGATTTTCTCCAAGGTTAGGCATGGTTTTTTGACCACTTTTCAGACATTCCATTTCACCTCTGATCACAACCCTACTCCACATCAGTCCTGGATTACACTTGCTTCTTCCCCTGGGGTACTTTCTTCTCTGATGCCTGGCGGCCTACTGTCACTGGGGAGTTGACTGAGGTCAGGATTGATTCTCTTTTGCAAGATGCTCTCAATTGGAGTCCTCTGCCTTTTATGGTTGGTGTTGGCCTGAAGCAGCCCATCACAAACTGTTCCTTTGGGACTCTCACACGAACCAGATGTCTTTGTCTAGAAGCCTCCCAAGTGAGTGGGATATAAAATAAACAGAGAGAGAGAGTGTGTGTCCTAACTGAACTTCTCTATATTCCTCAAATATATTGTGTGCTTTATTTTCTAAGTTTTTATTTTAAAACAGGGCTATGAAAATGGAGAATGGTAGGTCACATATGCTGATAGAAACTTTCTGACCTTTGGAATTGCAGAACATGGTCATTCTCTGTGTCAGGATTGCTGAAAGCCAGAGGACTTCATGATCATGCTGGTTTATTTGACTCATTTCTTCAAATCAAGGGAGCATGCTTAGAAAAGGACAATGAATTTATAGGTCAGGTCTTTCTGGGATTTATAGATGAACATGGCACAGTTCCACATGACACCAGGTAGTTTCTCTTTCTGAGTGTGGAATTTTAAATGATACAGACAATTGCAGGAGGCATCATCCAGAGGATCAGGTGGTCATGAGTCCACAATAGATAATTACAGACATTACTAAGTTTATAAGAATAACTCTTCCCCACCATATCCTTATGCAACCTACAATTGTGAGTCAGACAACAGGGAGGACATATTTGATTATAGGATCATAAGCAGGAAAGGACCACAAAATTCCCCTCATTTTACAGACGAAGAAATTGAGTCCCAGAAATGAGAAGCTATATGGTACAGCAGAAAATGTTTGATTTAGAGTCAGAGGATCTGGGTTTAAATCCTACTTCTATTTATTCTCAGTATAACCTTGAATAAATCACTTCCCTGATCTGTGACAATTTCCTCTTTTGTCAAATACAAGAGTGAAGGGGCCAGGCTTAAATTTTGGTCCTTTGCTAAAGATCAGGAGTCACTAGTGTCTACTTTTTGGTCTCTGGTTGTCCCTAAGGATGAGGACTATGTTGAAGATTAATTATCTTCATTTGTAGTAAAGGATTTAATGAGGGCAAGCTGAATGCAAAAAGATGCTGCAAAGCAACATTCCACTCAGAACTCCAAGGAACTGGGACTGAACACTGAGGCAGTTGCTGGACACAGTTGGTGGACCCTGGAGGAGGGAGAGGCAGCTTTTCTCCAGCAGTCAGGAGGGCCTAGAGATATCTGTCTGGTATTTCTGGGGTGGACCCAGAGAGCCAGTGGATCCCTCTTCTTTGGCTTTCTTGATATTTCTGCCTGTTCCAGCAGCAGGGAAGTGGATTTCAGCTGTTGTTGGTGACATCTTTCTGGGTCTGCTGTTTGAATCAAAAAGGGCTTCTGTGTTGTGAGATTCTTTGGGCCCTTTTTTTTTTGTAATTGCCCCAATAATCCCTCCCTAACTTTAATTAATACACAAATTAGTTAGTTTAGAATAATTATAGAAAGTTTTAGGGTTTAAAATATCTGTTGTGGGTTAGAAGTAAGTTATTTCCTGATCCCCTTCTACCTTTAGCTAATGAAACCTTTTAATTATATATATATATATATATATATATATATATATATATATATATATAGCTAGTTTGAATACCTTCTTTTAACCCACATATAACAAGATCAACCCAAAAAGGGCTGCCCCTTTCCGAATTGCTGGGCACTCCCTTAGTTTCCAACTCTTTGTAGTAACAAATAAAATGTCACAATGAATATTTTTGTACATAGATATCCTTCCTATTTTCTTTTATCTCTTCTTCTTAAACCCTTACCTTCCATTTTGGAATCAATATTGTGTATTGGTTCTAAGCAGAAGAGCAGTAAGGGCTAGGCAATGGGGGTTAAGTGACTTGTCCAGGGTCACACTGCTGGGAAGTGTCTCAGGCCAGATTTGAACCTAGGATCTTTTGCCTCTAGGCCTGGCTCTCAATCCACTGAGCTACCCAGCTGCCCCCTTTTATCTCTTTGACCTACAGGAATTGGAACAATATCATTGGGTTGATGAGAATGGTGTTATAGATTCAAACTGCTTTCAAGAAAGGCTGGAACAATTCTTAAGTCTGCCAGAAGTACAATAGTATATCAGTCCTCTCATAATTTATCCAGTAATTGTCATTCCCCTTTTTTATTTCTGATGCCAATTTGATGGATATAAGGTGAAACTTCAGAGTGGTTTTAATGTACATTTCTCTCAATTAATTATGATTAGGGACATTTTTATATGGTTGTTGATAGTTTGCTTTTGTTCTTTTCAGAACTGTATATAAAATAAACAGGAAGAATAAAACAAACCTGTCCTCTTAGGAAGCAGCCACTTTATTGGGGCATAGCCAATAGAAGTAAAAGTTCCTCCGAACTTTAAATCTTTGATCTTATGAGGTTAAATAAATTACTCAAGGTCACACGTACAGAAAACATCAGAGTAGGTCCCTGACTCTAGAGCCAATGTGCTTTCCACCATACCATATGGTTAAGGACAGAAAGCAAAAATATTTTTCCCTTGAATTTGCTTCCTATACAGACAATAGGTGCTATATGCCATAGTGGATAAAGGGTAAACCCTGGAGTCAGGAAGACAAGTTCAAATCCTGCCTCTGATATACAAAGCTTTGTGATCCTAGGACAAGGTTCTCAACATTTTGGTATTCCAGGCAACTCTTAAGGAGTTACTTACAGATGGCTGACTAGAAGGTATAGGTGAGGTGCTAGTCTACATCAGTGAAAGAAGTTCTTTCAAGGAAGAAATCACAGGTCCAAACAAAGGGAACAAATGTACAGAAACTGTTATCCAAATAGTTCAGTTATAGCATTGGACATTTCTTTTCTCTCCCTCTTTATAAGCTATAATGACTGCATTTTTAAAATTTTTAATAAATTATTGTTATTCTGTCTCTACAAACATGAAGATTTCAGTATAGAAAGCATATGATAGTATATGCAAGCACGAGTTTATGTATAGCTTGCATTTTTAAAGCATATCCTCAGTTAGAAACATAAGCTCTATAGCTATCTTATTTGTTTCTTTACCCTCTGAACCTCCCTCTGATCTACTTTGTGCTGTGTTCTTTAAATGTAATATTAACCAGAATAGTTAAGTAATTCACCCAAAGTCCACAGCTAGAATGTGACAGAAACAGGACTAGAACCCAAGTATCCTGAAGTCCCACACCAGTACGCATTTCATTAACACTTCATTCATTATTAAACACTTAAAAATTTTACTTACACTTTATTAACACTTTTACCTTTTCTTTTTTGGGGCATTGCTATCACTAGCATGTCTCTCTTGCATAATTTTCCACCCCCAACACACACACACACACACCCCCCTAAAAATTTAGGCTAATCAAGCAAAACATTAGCCATGAACAAAAATTGTGTATGATACATTTTATCCCTACTCCATAACTTTTCCATCAAGATATAGTTATTGTGCTTCAGGATGGTCCTTTGGAATCATGGTAGATGATGACATTCATCAGAATTCTTAAATCTTTCAAAGGTATTTTTCTATACAATGTAATTGTAATTGTAGTGTTTGTTTTCTAGGTTCTATTCAAGTCATTCTGTATCAGATTATACAACTTTTCCTAACTTTCTTTAAAACTAGCCTTTTCATCATTTCTCATGGTGAAATGGTGTTCCATTACATTTATATGCCATGGTTTATTGAGCTATTTTCCAGTTGCTAGGTACTTCCTTAATTTCTAGCTCTTTGCTGGAACAAAAAAGTGAATAGTTTTGAGCATATGTGTTTTTCCCTCTTTCTTTGACCTCTTCTAAATATAGGACTAGGAATGGTATCACTGGGTTGAAGACTATATGTAGTTTAGTGAGTTTTGGGTTATAGTCCCAAATTGCTTTCAAGAATTACTGGACCAATTAATAAGTTTCCCCAAAGTACAATAGTACATCTTTCCTATGAAAATTCAACCAGAAATTATTTTTTTCTTTTTTGTCCTTGTTGCCAGTTTGATGAGTGAAAGGTAGAATCTCAAAGTGGTATTAATGTACGTTTCTCTCAATTATTTATGATTAAGGACATTTTTCATATGAGATATTGGTACATTTTTTTCCTTTTGAGAACTGTCTGTAATCATATGACCATTTATCTGTTGAGGAGAGTCTTTTCCCCTCATATATCTGAAATAGTTATATATATATATATATATATATATATATATATATATATATATATATATATATATATATATATATATATTGGATATCTGATTTTTATAAAAGAAAAACTCTGCAAAGATTTTTTCCCCATTTTTTCCCTTCTAACTAGCTACATCAGTTTTGTTTGTACAAATGCTTAATTTATTGACCCTCTAACCTTTGTTTGGTCAAGAATTTTTCCCAAAATTGAGAAAGGTATTGCCTTCCCTACTCCTCTAATTTGTTTATGACAAAACCTCTATATCTGAGTCTTATATCCATTTGGAGCTCCTAATCTGTCCTACTAACCAACTTTTTTATTTTCTAAGTAGTACTGAATATTCTTGATGATTACTGCTTTGTAACATAGTTTAAGCTCTATTTTTCTACTATTTTTCATAATTCATTGTTTATGAGTTCCCTTGAGATTATTGATCTTTTCTTCCTCCAAATTGATTTTATGGTTTTTCTTAGCTCTAATAAGTAACTCTAGCTCTTGAATTAAGATAGATGCCATTTATTATGATAAAGAAAGTTCCAACTTTTTCCTAAGGTTTTTAATGTGTGTATATTTATCTGCCTTTAACAGAAACAGACCCTATATTTTGTTAGTTGGGTCATGCCCTTTTTGGTCTTAACCTCAATTTCCTGGTCTCCTGTCACTGGTTTCTGTCTCCTCTCATGTATTTGTACTCCAAACATTGAAAGACTTCAGTGACTGATCAGATCTCTGTGGCTCACTATCCCCATTCCAGGAACTGCTGCAGGCTACCATTCCTTTTCCCTCCCCCAACCATTCTGAGTGCTGTTTTGGGCTTCCATCATGTTCACCTGAACACCTAATGGATTTTTCTCCTAGAACAGATCTTCCAGCTGTTGTTTTGTGTAGTCCTCAGCAAAGTCAGGATACGTAGTGATGTTTCTTTGGATTCCTCGATCATTATTTGATCAAACACCATTTTATATCATTGCTGGAGTATATTTGAAGAATTGGGCAGCTCCCTTTTGACTCTTTCCACTGCCATTTTAACTATAAGACATTATGTAATTTATAGAAGGTGAGTTCAAGCATATTTAACCATAAAGGGAAAATGTGAAAATGATCTACACTCCTACAAATTTACAAATTTACACGAGGACTTTTTTTGCTTATTAGATTCTTCTTATAGTTTTCAATTAGGAAAAGCAATGTCCCTTACCCCAACACTTCACCTTGGCAAAGGGTGCATTCCTGAAAAACTGTGTGAGAGATTAAATTAATTAAACGGCTGATTCTTCCATTACTCATAACCATTAGAATTTATAAAATCATATTTTATTTGATATCATTTAAACAACTCCATGTGTATATTTCCTTCCCATACCCGACCAATGAATCATTTATAGCTTCTTTTTATTGTTCATCCTTCATTTTCTTTTTAAATTTTTTCTTTTTATTTCTTTCCCAGATTATGTATTGATACAATTTCTAATATTTGTTTTCTGACATTTTGCTCTCCCTTCCCATTTATATCTCTTTGACAAAAGTGAGAGAAAGGATAAATAATGTTGGCATTCTAGGGACAGTATTTTTAACTGAGAAGGACAAGGGAGAACCCTATAAACATCAATATAACTCTGAATAAGTTCTACATAGCAAAATGTAATATCAGACAAAACAGTCAGAGATTTAGGGATGGAAGTGACATCAGAGGCATCAAAACCACTCCTCCTCCTCATTTTACAGATGAGGAAACTGAGACTAAGAGAGATTGACTTCCCCAGGGTCACACAACTAGTAAATGCAGGCTTTAAAATCACATCTTCCTGACTTATGTATATGTATTCAATAGAAAAATATTGGGAGCTGATAAGCTTGACACCTGAAAAGATCTTTTCCCTTGACCTTTGGAAGTAAGAGGACTTTCATATACTTCCATAAAAAGGATCTCTTATAAGATCCTTCTGAAGTGATTTGGAAAGTGTACTAATGTGGGACTTTGGGACCTTTGGTTCTAGTCTTGTTTATGTCACTTTCGAGGAACTTTTATATTTCTAGCCTTAGGGCCATGAATTAATAATCTCTAAAGTTGCTTCCTTTAGTGTTTCATGGTTCATATTTGTGCTTTTTGCAGAGACAATTCCTTCATTCTACTTCAAGTCTGCTTTTTATCACCAAAGTTGGAATGATAGATAAAGAGAACACGATGAAATGTGGCTTTTTGGGACATACTGTTATCCTTCAGAGAATAACTCTGTAGCAAGGGGTTGGGACTGGGAGGACAGGGTGGTGATAGTAAATGATGGGTTGGTTTTGAGAAAGAAAGACAAAAGGGAGTGGCTGTAAGGGTTTGATTTTTTTTTCCCATGAAGCAGAATATCATGTGTTTCCTTTAATCTGTCATAGCCAATGTGGCAGAAAAAGAAAACAAACCAGTCTTCACTTCCCTGAACTGTGAATGTGGAGCCAGTGGTGTCAGTGAATAAGGATTAAGACTGTGAAATTGGAATCAGGATGGGAATGTTGGGCTGTGAACTCAGGGTTAGGTTTTGGAATGAGTCTTGAAGGGAGAGTTAGGTGTCGTGGCTACTAATGAGCTGTATCACTTTGAGTAGGTCTTGTGAGCAAGTATTCAGCTCCCTTCTCTATTAAAATGAGATCGTTGGTCTCTTAAGCTTCTTAGTTTCAGTGTTATTTGTAAACATTTGTAAGCAGCAGTGTAGCATAGTGAGAGTTACAGTAGTAGAGTGAAAAGACAGAAAGCTAGCTTTGGAGGCTGAAAGACCTCGGTTTTAGTCCCATCTTAGACACAGGCTGTATGTGTGACTCTGGGCAGGTCAGTTAGTCTTTTTAAAAAAATCATAACCCTTATTTTCTGTCTTAGTAACAGCTCTAAGACAGAAGGTCACCGGTGAGACAAGTAGGATTAAGTGATGTCACATAGCAAGGAAGTGTCTGAGGTCAAATTTGAACCCTGATCCTCCTATTCTAGGCCTGGTGTTCTATCCAATGTCCCACCTAGCTGTCCTACAAGTCACTCAATTTTTATAGACCTTAGTTTTCTCATCTATAAAAGGATGGGATTAGACTAGACAGCCTCTGATGTCCCTGCTAGACATAGGTTTATTATCCTCTGACTCATATGAACACTACGGTCATTTCTCTATCTGAAGGCTTTCCCTTCATTGACTTTTACATTTAGGACTGGGGTGGGGGGTACTTTTTAGAGGTCACCTATCTAGTCCTTTCATAGATTAGGAAACAAATGTCTAGAGAAATTAAGTGACTAATGTAATTCTAATTTTTTTCTGGGTTCTAATATAGATCCTTGGAATTCAGAATCTGAATTATTTTTTTTTTCTTTCCACTCTATCCCACCCCGCCCTGCTGCTATCTTTTACAACCCAGATGCCAAACACTTCTATAAACATATATATTTTTGATCAAGTATTGATTTAGAAGCACTGTTTTATTATTGAAGGTTGGGGGTGGGCTTTGTCTAGGTGTTTACTGTAGGATGCTTTCATGCATTACCAGGGTCCAAAAATGCAACAGAGGAAGATAGCTGCCCATGATTGATCTTGGGTATGGGAATTATACTATGAAAATTTTTGAAATGATATGAAGAGACACCTTTCCCCCACCACCTCATTTCTCGTTTCCTTCCCCCAAAACAGGACAGGGGAAAGAAATTTGGGAATGAGTTACGGAAGTAAAAAGTAACCCAAAGTTATCATTTTTGAGGAATACCCTCGTGAGACACATCTCTACTAGTGTCTAATCTTGCCTAGGAAAACAAAAATAGAAAAAAAGACAGTTTTTTTGTGAAACACAATTATAAGGTATATATGTGTCTCTCTGTGTGTGTTTTCATGTGTATGTTTATGATATTTTCATGGGAACAATATTATAGAATCTTTAAATGATTTATTAGTCTATTAAGGTTTTAAAGGGATTATAGAGTTAGAATTGTATTTAGCTATAATGGAATTATTGTGAAGCCAGTGACTATAATAAATGTGAATTGATTTCTTAGCGTAGAAATAGGAAGACCTGAGTTTGAATTTTACCCAAATTGCTTTACTTGGCTGAGTGATATTGGGCAAATCTCTCAAACTTTTTCAGCCTCAGTTTCTTCCTGAGGAAATTGGGGATGAAAATATCTGGCACCCACCTCACCAGATTGTTTGGGGGATCAAATTATAAGATATGTTAAGTGCTTTATAAATCATGTTGCTGTATGAATATCGACTACTATTGTCACAAGAACAATGTTAAGTAGCATATAGTGACACATTTGAGAGAGGTCACAGGCTTTTAGGAGTAGGACAAAGAAAATTTTAGGAAAGGCTTATAGATTGTACCTGGCAAAAGTCTTAGTTTGGTTTTAAATCAGTGGTGGATGACTTGTGTTTTTGTCTATAAAATGGAGTGTTAAAGATTTTATTGTGTAAACATTTATACATTTCTTTAGAATCATGGATAAAAAAGTCTAGAAATCAGATAAATATACATAAATTTGCCAATTATTTCAGTCATTGATCTATTACTTAGCTACTTATGGGAATGGGCATAAAAGCAAGGAATACATGATAGACACCTGTGCCCTGTTAATTGAACTGGTTATTAATTTTATTAAGGCTTGACCAAAACTTCGTCCTTCAAAGCATTTCTTAAGATATGCCCCATGAAGCAAACTGAGAGTATGAAAAACTCATAAGGGAAAATGTTTAAACTGTATAAGAAAACTATGGTTTCAGACATTTAGGAGAATCATTGAGATGTAAATCCCAAGTACTATATAACTGTTTATTCATTAAAGAATCTCCCTATAAAATTTCTATTTCATAATCTTGTTAGAGTATTTAAAAATATTTTTAGGTTAGACTATTTAAAATTTTTAAATATCTTAAAGTGATTCTTTTACAAAATACTCTTTAATTGGGGGCAGTGAGGTGGCTTAGTGAATTGAGAGTCAGGACTTGAGGCAGGAGGCCCTAGGTTCAAATTTGACCTCAGACACTTTCTCGCTGTGTGACCCTGGGCAAGTCACGAAACCCCCATTGCCTAGCCCTTACTGCTCTTTTGTCTTAGAACCAATGCACAGTATTGATTCTAAGGTGAAAGGTAAGGGTTTTAAAGAAAACAAAAAAACTCTCTAATTCAGATTTTTAATTCATATTGATTCAATGCCCCCCCTCCCATTACACTTAGAATATCCTTTTTCTTCCCCTTTAATTGAGTTTGCAGGGGAAGATAAGTCTATTCTCCTCCAAGAATACATCCACGGTGTTCATATTTTTTTTAATGATGAGATATCATGTAGGACTGTGGACATGCCTTTTTGAGACCCCTTGCTTCTTGAGAGCACAATATTGTCCACTGATAGTCATCAGAAGATATAAGAAGACAGGTTTGTAAACCATAACTAAAATCGGTCACGTCTTGATGTGTTTTCCGAAGTGGTCAAACTGTAGAGTACACTAGAAAAGATTCAGTTTTGGAACAAATCCAGGTCCACAAGTGAATCTCTTTATGATTTTCCAAGTGGAAATGAAATGTTTACTAAGATCTGATAATATAACTTGGGGAAAATGATTCTTCCCCATCAGATTTTAAAAGGAAAAAGAAAAGAAAATTAGCAGCTTTGAGAACAAAATTCTGTGTCCAGTATTTCTGGTAAAGTTCCATTTTAGATCTGTTTAAGGGCCAATCCAGGAGACAAATGTTAAGGTTGGTTCCAGAAAGTATTTACATAGTCATCTGCTAAATGTTTTAACCCTTTTTTAGTCCCTCTTAATTTCCCCAATTTACTTTATATGCTGAAGAGCAAGTGAAAAGAATACAAAGGACGAGAAAAAAGGGAAAGGACAATTCAGTAGAGGCATTCACACACATATGTGTATATTTATATATGCTAGAAATCAAGGAAGGGAAAACATTCCAACAGATGAGAAGTAGAAACGGAAAGCTTGAGAGTTTCAGGCAAAACAAAACAAAACAAAACAAAACAAAAACAAAACAAAGAAAAAAGAAGAGCTTAGAAAATGAAATTTTTTTCCTAAGCAAGTTTAGAAGAGAGCTATGATAAAGGAAGAGAGGTTATTAGATAAGAATCAAAGGAATAAGAAAAAGTAGAATGAAGTATTAATATAAAAGGAAATTAAAAGTCCAAACACATTAGAGACATTCACTTTTTAAAAAAAAATGACATTTCAAATAGTTAAAAAGTATTATAAAATGAAAGATATAAAGAGTGAGGGCATACCAACCAAAGAAAAAAATAATGTGAAAGAACCTAAACCGGTTAGAAAAGGAAGGCAAAGCAGTCCTCAGAATTTAGCTGATTGGCCATTTTATTTCATCAAAGCACTAACTCCCATTTCATACTGAAACTACATAGAGAGATTTGATGCTTCTGTGAGCCATGGAGGAAATGAGAAGATAAAATCATCTTTGGTAAAATATGGATGACAATTTTCCCTAAGAGGGAGGGGAAGTAGGTTCTGTTATATGTGACCCTATATGCCCACTATATAATAGACCACTGCGTACTTACACGTAGTCTCTTTACAATGCGACTTTTATTACCACCTCTTCTATCCCCTCTCCCCAAAGCCTTAAGAAACCATTTTTGTCAAGTGTGCCATAACTGTGCCCTACCTTGACCCAGGTAAGCCTCTGGCTTTGGGTCCCTCCAGCTGATAGGAGTGACCACAGCGGTATGAGGTGCCATTTGACTTCTGCCCGGGTCAGACACCCACCGCTGCCTCTGCTCTCTCGCACATGCGTTGTAGAATGCGATGAATACTAGTGAAGCTGGGTCTGTCTGTGGGCAGCTTGCTCCAACAGAGACGCATCAGGTTGTAGAGCTCTAGAGGGCAATTCTCAGGGCAGGAGAGGATGTTGCCATCCCTTACGTAGAAAATCACCTCCTCGTGTGCCATCCCATAGTAGGGCTGCAAGCCATAGGAGAATATCTCCCATAGGACCACCCCATAAGCCCAGACATCAGACTCTGTTGTGTAACGGTTGTAGAAAATGGACTCCGGAGGCATCCAGCGGATGGGGATAGCGTCATTCTCATTGGCTTTGTAATAGTCTGCTGAGTAGATGTTCCTGGAGAGGCCAAAGTCAGCAATTTTCACCACCATATTATTACCCACTAGGCAATTTCTGGTGGCTAAGTCCCGATGGACAAACTTGCGCTCTGAGAGGTAAGCCATGCCAGCGGCTACCTGCCTTGCAATACAGAGCTGCTCAGCACAACACAGGGGTGGGGGCCCAGGACTGGAAAGGCGGACCCTGGTAGCCAGGTTACTGTGGCTGAGGTGGCACATGGTCCGAGGTGACATGTTCCGGAGATACTCATTAAGGTCCCCATAGGCCATATACTCGAACAGCAAGCACATCGGCTTACCAACAGCACATACTCCTAGAACCAAAATAATTGGGGCAGTTGAGTTTGCCAGATCATAGAGAGGGTAGGGAAAATGATCACAGGATACACAGGATCATCGATCTGGAGCTAGAAGGGATCTCAGAGATCAGCGACCTCATCATTTTACAGATGAGGAAATGGAGGGCCATGGAGATTAAATGGTGGTGGCAGTGACACAGGTGGGATTTGCTCACAGGTCTTTTGATTGTAGAGCCTGTGTTCTTTCAACTATATCACCATACCTTGGTGGGTGAATATAAGAGTAATAATCGGAAAAATCACAGAATTGTAGGATCAGCAGCAGCAATTCAATCCATATCTAGGATGGACTTTCTAACAAAAGATATTTGACAAAACTCCCTGCTTCACCATCTCATTTCAATTGTACCTTGGACTTTGGAACCAGAATCATCTCTAGATATAAGGAATATAAGAGACCATAGTAAAGGACCATAACTCAGTATCAAACCACCTTTACTTTTGATCTTTATAATCTTTCCAGTAACTGAATTCTTGTTCTCTTATAACTATTCCTCTGTCTCATCCCTCAATTTTTTCCAGGGACTAGCATACTGTCTCTGAATTCCAGTCCATGTGACCAGATTTTTGCTACCAAATCTTCCTGCTCTTAGTTAACTGCCTGCCTATCTGGACCTCCATATATTATCTACTGTTGAGCTATGATGTACACTCTCCTGTTTGAACCTCTGTCTCTTGTCAAACCATCAATGCCACCTACCTTCCTGCCGTTAGCTCTTCCAATAGCACAATGCTTAGATATTTCTCCTTCTTTCCATCCTCCATCCTCCACCCCCCAATATTTTTTGTTACTGTAGATATCTTGTTTTGATCATTTCCTCTCAAGCCTAGGAAAAGCTCTGTTTATCGCAGCAGGATTCTGAGAATATATACTGAGTATAAATTGGACTTGAGATAGAAGAGAAGGTAAAAGGCAAAAGGTATGCTTTGTTCTCTGGCTAACTAGTAGGGCAGGGAAGTGATAGGGAGAAAGTATTCTTTGATATTAGATTGAAGAAATGATCAAGGACTGTAGAGAAGAAAAATAGATTCTGAGGAGGCAGAGAGATATCTTTATAATAAAACTTAGCATGTGGAAACGTGATTCAAAATAGGGAAAGAAGAAGAAAGATCTATGAAGTGATTGTACATTAGGTTTTCAAGTGGTAGTATCTTCTGTAAGGGATATAAAGGAGCTGTCAGAGAAAGTTTCATTTTGTGTCCAAGGCAACAACTATTTCCTGGGATTCATCCTTTCATTTGGCATTAGTTGTGACAAGATTAAGAAAATGTGTTATATAAAAAAAAGATGTGGAGATCTTAGTCGACTCAAAAAACTATATAAGTTAATAGAGCTGAAAAGGGTAATGAGATCCTAGACTGTGTTAAGAAATACATTTTTAGTTGGAAAGATCTACATGAACTGATGCAGAGTGAAATCAGCAGAATTGGGAGAACATTGTACACAATAATAGCAATATTGTCTGTTGCTCAACTGTGAAAGGTTTAGCTAATCTCAGCAATGCAATGATCTGGGACAATTCTGAAGGACTTAAGAGAGGGAATGCTATCCAGAAAAAGAATTGTTGGAGTTGGATGCAGATCAAAGCATACTATCTTTCATATCATTTAATTTATGTTTTTATTTGGAGGTTTTGGTTTTGTATGAGTGTGTTTTTACAACAATGACCAACATGGAAGAGCATTTGGCATGATTATATATATACATACATATATATATGTATATATATATATAAAAATATATATATATATACACACACATATACATATATATGAACCAGATCAAATTGCTTACCATCTCTGAGTAGGGGGAGGGAAGTGCAGGAGGGAGAAGATTTGGATCCTATAATTTTTAGAAATGTGCAGGAAATTATTATTATATGTAATTTGAAAAATAAAATATCTTTGAATAAAAAAACACATTTTGGGAGCGATGCCATTTAAACATGTCTGATTTTTCATGTCCCCATTTGGGGATTTTCTTGGCAAAAATACTGGAGTAGTTTGCTGCTTCCTTCTCTAGCTCATTATACAGAAGAATAATCGGAGGCAAACAAGGTTAAATGACTTGCCCAGGATCATATAGTTAATAAGTGTCTCAGGCAAGATTTAAACTCATGAAGATGAGTTTTCTTGACTCCAGTTCTGGCACTCTATCAGGGACAGAAAAAATAAGAGATGATATAAATTATACAAATCACTCTGGGCCTCAGTTTACTCCTCCATAAAATGAAGGGATTGGAATAGAGGATACATGAGATCCTTTCTAGTTGAATATTTATGATCTATTATTTAATTACATAATTTCCTCAGTAGGTAATGAATTCTCTTTAAGTTAGATATTGACTTATTAAGAACACTATAGTGGATTTTTTTTCATGTTTCAGATGAGGTTTAATTCTATAAGGTTTGAATGATCATAAAAGATAATTACATAAGACCTGGTCTCAGGTGTTCATTTCATTATGTACTCCCTCTGAAGATGAATTAGGAAAGTTACATTTTTGCTTCATTGTTGTTTCAATCTGAGGCAGGATGGAAAAGTGGAGAGAGCACTGGAAGAGGTGTTAAGTCCCATCTCTGCCATTTATTAGCTGAGTAACTCTTGGTGCCACTTTATTCTTTAGTTCAATTTATTGATCTATAAAATAGGAATAATAATGTCTGATCTATTAATCTCTCAGGGTATTGAGGCACTCAAATGAGATAATGTGTGTGCATGGCTTTGACAACTAAAAAATGCTATATAAAAGGTAAAAGCATTATTGAGATTATTTTCCCCTCATTGATAGTAATGGAAAAAGATGTCACAGAAGTGATGATATTAAGTGGGATTAATAGATAACACTTTAAAGTGCCTTAAGATTTTCATAGGTATGATGGAGTGCAGAATAATCATTTTAATTCTTATTCTATACTATGTTGAAGAAATGCCATTTGCATGTGGTTTAGGCAGGCACAAATTTGAATACCATATCCTTCCCTTTCTTCCTGATACCACCCTCTCTGTCCCCAATTTCTATGTCCAATCTTGAGATTTTGCTATGTGATTCTAATTCTAAGGGCTCTATCAATCCCTATAGACCCAATTAGAAATGAATAAATAACCACACTTTATTAACTTTGGGTAATTTGGATGTTCTTTCCAGAAATTTCTCCAGAGAAATAAGATGCAAAGATTTTTTAAAAATAAGATCCCCTCATGGTTTTCTAGGTGGTTGTTTTTGCATGTTTCATACTTCATCAGCAACAAATATAGGGTGGACCTGGGTAGAGAGAATTGGACTTGGGGTGAATAAGGTACAAATTCCTCATCAGACTTTTAACTAGTTGTGTGACCCTGAGCAAGACACCTCTCTTCTGAGCCTTAGTTTTCTTATCTGTAAAATGGGGATCAATAATAGCATTTACTTTCTGGGATTACATATGTTAGCATAATATATGTAAATCATTTTTCAAACTTTAAAATACTCAAAAAATGTCTAATGAATTACTGATGACTAGCAGTTATTATCTATTATGCATAAGGCATGTGCTGGGTTCTGTTCTTTGGCATCTGACATGACAATTATAACGGTTTTTTATGTCACACTTCTCTCTTTGGAAGACGAAGGTATCGTATTGATGGTTTTGCCCCTGACAGTTCTCACTAAATTCCTAGATGGTAAATCATATTAAGGTCTAGTAAAAAAGACTCCCATAAGTTGGGAGTCAGAAACCCTGAGTTCTGTGTGTGGCTTTGTCATTTATTAGCGTCCTGATCTCAGGGCAAGACTCTTCACCTGGCTGAAGCTTCTTTACTTGTCAAGTGATAAGATAGGACTGGATGGTTTAAGGTTCTCTTAATTCCACAATTCTATGAGTATCTCGGGCACGTATGCCTTTCCCTTACTTGTAGATTGGAATGTCCATGCTGAGACACACTCACTGGTTTTAAAAAGCCCTGATGTTGGATCCAAGGACCTAATGACCCTGACAAGGCTCCTTTCACAAGAAATATCATTTCTGCTTGAGTGTCCCTTAATGCCTGCCCAGCTCATTTTCTGCTTAATGCTACTTCCTCCCAGGAAAACAGGAATTGTTAACGAAATGTAGATGAGAATAGCACTAAAGAAGAATGAATATCAGGAGAACTGAATTGAGTGTTTACAAGACACAGCCAGTGGTATTTTGAGGAATTCCTCTGTGAACATCAGCCTCCTTCTGAACTCTCTATTGGGCAATATAGACAATCCTGCTGCTAGGGTGTACTTTTCCATGCATACTGTTGGGATTATCCCTAAACCATATAAAGTCTGTGATGGAAAGACAATGCTTCATCACTCCCAGTGGTCTGGGTTATTGTGAAATCCCAAATGCTCCAACAGAGCTGAGTGATCAGTATTTGGAGAAACAGTGAACAGGACCTGGGAAAGGAGCTTGAAAGCCATCTATTAGAAATTCCTAAAGCTCCTACGGTTCCATCCACTGCTATAGTTTCTCCTTCACACTTTAAAGAGCAAGTTACATTAGAATCTCCCTATTATCCTGGTCCAGACGTAATAACTGTATGACCTTTGCCAAATCACTTCATTCCTATTTGCCTCAGTTCCTCATCTGTAAAATGATGTCACTTAAAAAGGAAATGGCAAACACTCCAGTATCTGTGCCATCCATTGGGGGTCTCATCAAATCAGACATGACTGAAAAATTAAACAAAAACAACAAACAATGCCCTGTGGTAAATACAGAGTATTCTAGAAACATAGGATCATAGATTTAGAGTGGGAAGAGACTTTAGAAACCATTGAGTCCAACTCCATCATTTGTCAGATGAGGAAACTGAGGCTTATCAGGGTAAGGACTTGTCCAGGTTTCATAGCTGGCAAGTATTCAAAGAAGAATTTGAACTCTGATTTTCCTGACTCCATACTATTCCATACTGCTTCAGGAATATTGGAGGCAAGAAATCAAAACTATTAATAAACACATGAAAAAGTGTTCTAAATCTCTGATAATCAGAGAAATGCAAATCAACACAACTCTGAGGTATCACCTCACACCTAGCAGATTGGCTAACATGACAGCAAAGGAATGTAATGAATGCTGGAGGAGATGTGGCAAAGTAGGGACATTAATTCATTGCTGGTGGAGTTGTGAATTTATCCAGCCATTCTGGAGGGCAATTTGGAACTATGCCCAAAGGGCGATAAAAGACTGTCTGCCTTTTGATCCAGCCATAGCACTGCTGGGTTTGTACCCCAAAGAGATAAAAAGGAAAAAGACCGTGTATAAGAATATTTAGAAAGAATTCAGAAAGAATTGCTCTTTGTTGTGGCAAAAAAAATTGGAAAACGAGGGGATGCCCCTCAATTGGGGAATGACTGAACAAACTATGGTATATTCTGGTGAGGGAATACTATTGTGCTAAAAGGAACAATAAAGTGGAGGAATTCCATGTGAACTGGAACAACCTCCAGGAATTGATGCAGAGCGAAAGGAGCAGAGCCAGGAGAACATTATACACAGAGACTGATATACTGTGGTACAATGGAATGTAATGGACTTCTCCATTAGTGGCAATGCATTGAGCCAGGACAATTCTGAAGGACTTGTGAGAAAGAACACTAGCTACATTCAGAGGAAGAATTGTGGATGTAGGAACACAGAAGAAAAACAACTGCTTGATCACATGGTCGATGGGGATATGATTGGGGATGTAGACTCTAAGTGATCATATAGATCATAATTGATCAATAGTGCAAATATCAATAATATAGAAATATGTAAACCCAGTGGAATTGCATGTTGGCTATGGGAGGGGGTGGGAGGAAGGGAGGGAAAGAATATGATTCTTTTAACCATGGGAAAATATTCTAAATTAACTAATTAAATACAATCCCCCCCCCAATAAATAAACAAATAAATAAATCTCAGACACTTAAAAAAAAAGGAATATTGGAGGCAGCAATGGATAGAACCAAAAAGTTCACATCTAGAACTGGGAGATTCTCCCCCCCCCCTTTTTAAATAGAGTGTGTTACAGAGGATAAATGGGAAGTAAAATTGAATAAGAGAAAAAAGGGTCAATAAATTAATGCACTTGGTTCCCTTTCCTGTATTTTCAAGTGGGTTCTTAATGTTGAAATCTGGAAGAGCAGAGCCATCTGGTGCCAAATTACTAACAAGCATATGTAAAGGTGTTTTGTAGATGCTTCCAACATGCAATTGTGTGGGATTAAAAAAATTCATTTCCATTTTTAAAAAATCTTAGAAATGAAGGATCTTGGTCAATAGAGTGCTGGGCCTGGAGTCAGGAGGACCTGGGTTCAAATCTAAAATCAGAAACTCCATAGCTATGTGCCCCTGGGCAAGCCACCTAACCCAATTCCCTAGTCCTTCCTGCTCTTCTGCTTTGGAAATGATATTAAGACAGAAGGTAAGGGGTTAAAAAATTAAGGAGCTGTGGGTATGGAATAGAATATATGGGACAGTAGGGCATAGTACTCTATAGAAAGGCAGCATGGTGATGTAAGAAGAACTCCAGCTATGTTCAGGGGTCTACAGTGTGAATCCTGGCATTGCTACTTATCAATTTCTGGGCAAATCACTTAACCCTCTGAATTTCAGGGTCTTCATCTGTCTAATTGGGGATGGCACTAATAGTTACATTACATTTGCCTGCTGCTAGGTGAAGTAGTAGATATTGAGTTGTACTTGGAATCAGGGAGTCCTGAGTTCAAATACTACTTCAGGTGCCTTTATAGCCTTGTGACCAGAGAGAGAGACAGACATTTATCTACCTTAGTTTCCTCATCTGAAAAATTAGAATAATAATATACTATCTATTCATAGAGTTGTTGTGAGAATCAAGTAAGAATATATAAATAAAGCTATTCTCTCTGTTTCTCTCTCTCTCTCTCTCTCTCTCTCTCTCTCTCTCTCTCTCTCTCTCTCTCTCTTCCTCTCTCTCTCTTTCTCTCTCCATATGCCAGCTAACATATAGTTCTATGTGCCAGGAACTGTGCTAAATGTTTAACAATTATCATCTCGTTTGATCCTCACAACAACCCTGGGAAGCATATGCTATTATCATCTTTATTTTACAGATGAGGAAACTGAGGCCAGCAGAGGTGAAATACCTTGTCCAAGGTCATACCACAGTAAATGTCTGAGGATGGATTTGAACTAGTGATTTCTTGACTTCTGGCCCAGCACTTTAACCACTATATTCCCCTAACTGCCTCATATAATAAGAAACATTATATATATATGTATTATATAAACCTTTATGTTCTATATATATTAGCTATAATGATAATAATAATTATTATTATTACATGACATGGTTGTTGCAAAGGTTATAGCAGATACTTTCTATTCTATACATATAACATATAAGGGCAGCTGGGTGGTATGAGTATTGGCCCTTCTAATATTAAAAATTAATATCCAAATACTCTAAGTATTATATTTTGTAAAGTTTAATAATAATAACTTGAAGGAAAGTATAGGCTCAGTAAAGGAAAAGCTTCCTGGGACAGCACATGTGGGGGGGGGTTGGGGGAGGGACAGGAGAGTGCTGAGCACTACAAGCAGAGAGAGAGAGAGCCAGGAGGCAAGCACCAGAATAAGAGTAAGACCCAGAGGGTGGGCTACTCACACCTTTATCCATACAATGTTAGCATGCAATTTGGGGATGAAAAGGAAAGGGATGCTGGATTTACACCTCCTGGGATCAAGAAGACTCATTTTCTTGAGTTTAAAATCTGACCTCAGATACTTACCAGCTATGTGACCCTGGGCAAGTCACTTAACCCTGTTAACCTCAGTTTCTCAACTGTAAAATGAGCTGGAGAAGGAAATGGTGAACAGTATCTTTAATCTATCTTTATCTGTCCAGCATCTTTGCCAAGAAAACCTCAAATAGGGTAATTAAGTTTTGGACACAGCTGAAATGACTGAACAACAACAATAAATATATACATGTAATGTAGTAATACATAAAATGATATCAATTATGGTTTATTAGTATCTATATGTATAATCTACATATTTATTACATAATTATTAGTTACACATTAGTGTTAATTAACTGTTAGAAATCATGTTAATAATTAGATATGTTAATTACATGTAATTGTTATCAGACATATCTGTCTAATATCTATATTAGATTTTATTAAGTATCATATAATACTTATATAAAATACAATGCAGCAATATAGGTATTAAATGTGCCTTGAGAGCCAAATCAAACAAGACAGAACTGAAGTTTTCTAATTGGGCAGCTAGCTCTATCCCTTCTTCCTGGGATTATTCCAAACTCACCTTTTGCTTACTCTCTGACTTCTTCATTTCCCCTCAGAAATGCCAGGTGTTTTCTAGACGTCTTCCTCTTTTGGACACCAGCCAAACAAAGGTGTCATATGGAGGAGGAAACTGAGCTGCCTAAGCAGTAATGCCATTTGTCATTGGGGGTATTGTCATATAATAGCCTATCTCATGACTTTTAGTGCGTGCATCTAATCACTGGATGCATGTTGTGCAATTTGTTGGCTAGTGAATGCCCCTACTGGGTCTAAAGAATGCCCAATGGTACTGTATGCACACTTCTAATACAGAGGCAGGAAAGAGAGAACCATGGGATTTTGGAGCCAGAAGATATATCAGAGACCATTATCACTAATCCTTTATAATATATCAGCAACTGATCATCTAGAAAGAAAGGAAGAAAATGAAACAAAAAAAACAGTAACCATGGAGGTGATGCCTTGAAGATGCCAGCAATGAATTCTGGTAATACTCACTGGAACCAATGGAAAAAATCACTCATCCCTATTTCTATCCTTATTTCTTGGGTGAAAGACAGAAAAGTATGGTAGAAATAGCATTGGATAGAGGGGCATGGAACCAGAGCTCCACTTTTTTGCTATGCTACTTAATCTATGTGGCATTAGGTAAATCTCTCCCTATCTTCCACATCTCAGCATCCTCATCAGTAGGTTGGAAGCCTGAATATTTTGCTGACCAAATTTTAGCATTCAGGATGTGATGCAAAAATAATCTGAGTCAGAGAAGAAAAAGTTATAAGCTCAAGAGTATTTACACAAGAGTTTGCCTGAATTTCTGTCTTTACTATACATACCTATACATACTTGTCAACATAGGGGGACAGAGATTTTCTCTGGCCAAGAGAAAGCATCAAAGTCTTCAGGCTTCTGAGGACCCCACTTGTGAGAGGGAAATGCCACAGGAGTGACTTTTGAAATGAAGAGCTTAGATTCAAAGATATCTGAAAATCTCTTTTAGTTTTAGTTCCCTTGACAATTGATAATTGATAAGTTGATAATTCACTGTGCCCCACCAGCTGCCCTAACGGTCACCATTGCTGATCTTGAGTTTCTACAGGTGCTGTGTGAGGAATGCGGAAGCTAGGTGACATAGGGGACAAAGTGCCAAGCCTGGAGTCAGGAAGACTCATCTTCCTGAGTTCAAATTTGACCTCAGACACTCAGTACTATGTGACTGTTTGCCTCAGTTTCCTCATTTTTAAAATGAGCCAGAGAAGGAAATGGCAAACCACTCTAGTATCTTACCCAAGAAAATCCCAAAATGAAGTCACAAAGAGTCAGACATGACTGAAAATGACTGAACAACAAACCACAATTTGAGGAATAATCCAAAGTTTCCCAGGGAAGGTCTGATCGCCCATTTTCCTTTCATACCTAGTAGTCTAACAATATTCGGATGATCAAACTCTGCCATCAGGGCTGCCTCCCTCTGGAAATCTGCTTGCATGTCTGCTGAGGCTTCTTCTTTGAGCATCTTTACTGCCACCATGGTGAAAGGCTCATAAGGTCGTAGGCCAGGAGCTCTGAGAATTAAAAATAAAGAGCAATGTTTATGGATACTATAGGTTTATCTGTGCCCACTTTTATCTTCCATATTGAAATTTGTCTACCAAATACAATTACTGTGTTGGTGTGAATCGAATCTGTCAAGTTTGAGTTTGTTGGATATTGTTTTAACATGAGTATGGCCTAAAATTGGCATTATTTTTATTTTACATTATTTGTCTATTACATTAAAATTTCCAGGTAACTCTTTTCCTCCTATTCCCCATTAAAAAGGCATCATTCAACAAAAATGTATACACATATATAAAATTATGTCTTTCTTGTTTCTATTTACCAATTCTTTCTTTGAAGGTGGATATATACAAATCATTCTTCAAATAATATTTTGATTGCTGTTTAAAATGCTCTCTCTCTTGACTCTGGTTGTTCTACTCTTCATAATTTAATGTGTCTTTCCATGTTTTTAAAAAAATTAGCCTGATTGTCATTTCTAACAGATTAGTAGTATTCCATCACAACCACATGGCAAAGCTTATTTAATTGTGCCTCAATTTCTCATTCTTTGCCACAACATGAAACTACATGAACATATAGGTGGCTCAATAGATAGAGAGTCAGGGCTAGAGAGGACCTGGGTTCAAATCTGACCTCAGACACTTCCAAGCTGTGTGACCCTGGACGTGTCACTCAACCCTATTGCATAGCCCTTACCACTCTTCCATCTTGGAAATGATACCTAATGATACCCAGTATTGATTCTTAGACATAAGTCCAAAGGGATTGTTTGTTTGTTTTTGTTTTTGAGAGAGAAATGGAGAGACAGAGACAAAGACAAAGAGGGAGATATGCATAGAGACAGAGAGAAAGCTGCTATAAATATTTAAGAACATAAGTGTTCTTTGGTGATACATAGAAATGCTGATGGTTTATGTGAATTTATTATATATCTTGTTAACTTTGCTAAAATTAGTGATAATCAAACTAACTTTTTAGTTAAATCTCAAGGATTTTCCATATATACCATCATATTGTCTACAAAAAGAGTTTAATTACCCCTTTCTTTGTCCATTCTGATTCCTTGAACTTCATTTTCTTCTTTTATTGTTTTTGCTAGCATTTCTAATAAACTATTAAACAATATTGTTGATAATGGACATCCTTGTTTTACTCCTAATCTTATAGAGTAGGTTTCTAATTTATCCCCATTACATAATGCTTACTGATAGCTTTAGGTATATGCTTCTTATTATTCTAAAGAAAAATCCATTTATAACTGTTCTTTCAAGTGTTTTTAATAGGAATGAGTATTATATAAAAGCTTTTTTCTGCATTTATTGTTATAATCACTTGATTTTGGGGTACTTTTGTTGTTATGATTAATTATGATAATAGTTTTCCTTATATTAAACCATCCATGCATAACTAGTATAAATCTTATTTTGTTATAAGGTATAATTTTTGTGATATACTGTAGTCTTTTGGCTAATATTTTATTTAGGAGTTTTGTATCTATATTCATTAAAGAAATTTAAATACCTTATATTGAATTATATAATTTTTCTATCTCTGTTTTTGCTCATCCTTATGTAAGGAGTTTGGCAGGCCTGCTTCTTTAACAATTATTCTAAGTAATTTATAATATGGGATTAGATGATCTTTAAATATTGGTTAAATTCATTTGTAAATCATCTGGTCCTTATGCCTTTTTCTCAGGAAATTTGTGTGACCCCATTAAATTAATTTTTATAAAACAGGTTCATTTAAATATTTTATTTAATTCTCTGTTAGCCTAGGCAATTTATATTTTTGTAAGTGTTCTTACATTTCACTAAAATTATTATATTTGTTGGCATAAAATTGGACAAATAATTCCTAATAATTGCTTTGCTTTTATCTTCATTATTGGCAAATTCATTGCTTTTTTTATGTTAGTAATTTAGTTTTCTTCTCTTTTAAAAATAATTTTAATCAATAGTTTATCTATTTCATTTTAAAAATAAAACCAATTCTTACTTTTGTTTATTAATTTGATGGTTTTCTTACTTTCAATTTTGTAATCTCACTTTTGGTTTTTTAGGATTTTCAATTTGGTATCTAATTGAGGATTTTTAATTTTTTCTTTTCTAATTTTAATTGTGTACTCAATTCATTGATCTGCTCTTTCTCTATTTTGTTGACATAAGCTTTTAGAGATAGATACTTTCTTCTAATTACTGCTTTTGCTGTATCCCATAGATTTTTGTATATTGTCTCATTAAAATTTTCTTTAATAATCATTTACTCTTTCTATTATATTCTTTAATCCATTCATTATTTAAGATTGATATTTAGCCTCATAATAATTCTTATTCTCTTTCCATGCTTCCTCATTAAATATAATTTTTATTACATTGAGATCTGAAAAAGATGAATTTTAATATTTCTGCTTTTCTTTATTTAACCGTAAAACTTTTTCATTTTCTGTTTTTTTTTAAACCCTTACCTTCCATTTTGGAGTCAATACTGAGTATTGGCTCCAAGGCAGAAGAGTGGTAAAGGCTAGGCAATGGGGTTTAAGTGACTTGCCCAGGGTCAAACAGCTAGGAATTGTCTGAGGCCAGATTTGAACCTAGGATCTCCCATCTCTAGACCTAGCTCTCAATCCACTGAGCTACCCAGCTTCCCCCCATGGTCTGCTTTTGTAAAGGTACCATGTACCATATGCCACTGAGAAAATGACACATTCTTTTATATCCCCATTTAATTCTCTCTATATATCTATCATATCTAGCTTATCTAACATTTTATTTATCTCTTTGATTTTTTTCTTATTGATTATTTTGTTAGATTTCTCTCATTCTGAGAGGAGAAGGTTAAAGTCCTCCACTATTATAGTTTTGGTATCTATTTCTATCTGTAACTTGTTTAGTATTTTCTTTAAAAATCTGGATGCTATAACATTTGGTGCATATGGTTATAGCACTGATATCACTTTTAACAAAATGTAGTTTTACTATTTATCTCTTTTGATTAGGTCTATTTGAACTTTAACTTTGTCAGATTATCATTGCTATACCTTCTTTATTTTTGTTAAGTGAAGTATAATATATTTTACTCTATCCTTTTATTTTTTATTATATGCATATCTCTCATTTTTTAAAAAGTAAAACTTCTTATTTTCTGTCTTAGAATCAACACTGTGTATTGGTTCTGTAGGAAAGGATTTCTAGACGGGCATAGGAATGCAGGATGGCAGCCTGGGATGGTGCAAGATCATTATTCCACAGAGCTGGGCTGGGTCAGGATTCTAGGGCAGTTGGAAACTCTCTCTCTCTCAAGCTAGTCAGACTGGAAGGTGTGCCTAGTGTTCTCCCTAAAAGGAACCAATTGATGAGCTTCCAAGGACTTTGGATTATCAAATAAGGTTGAGTGAGTGTTCCCCTTCACATTGGTAGACATTGTGAATGGTGAGAAACTTTTGGGACCTTGTGAAGACACTATATCTTGATTCTGCTGTTTGATGCAACCATCTGGAGTTTGTGAGAATCTGGGGACATTATTAACCACTTGTAGTTTAGTTTTAGTTAAGTTAAGGCTTTTTAGGTTTAAAATCTGGGTGGGTTAATAGTAGTAGTATTTCCCTAAATTCCCTTCTAATTTCCTTTATCCTTATTTAATTAAATATAGCCCTGTTATATATTTTATTAGTGTTATCTTCTGTTACCCTTCTCTGAAACATTTCCCTAAAACAGTTTTTAATATAACAGTTTTGGCAAGCCAGCTAGGTAAACCTGGGAAAATCTGTTAGAGGGCAAAGGGGTAGTTACAGGCTTTCTGGAAGATTCCATTCTCACTCCCAGCAGTTGATACCTTCCAGGGGGGTGCCCATGGAATTCTCTGACTCTGGCTGAGCTCTGAGGGGTATTTAAACTTTAAAAGGACTAAAGGCACATGTTCTAGGTGACCATTTTGTTTTTGTTGTTGTTGTTGTTGATTTTTTTATTGAATTTTGTTGTTGTTCTGTTCTTGGGTGTTAATATACTCAAAGTGGATAATAATATAAAATATTCTGTGTCATATAGTAGCATCATATACACTATTAATATCATGTCAATAGAATGGACAATGGTATATTGTTATCCCTATGGGAGAGTTTATACTATAGATCCCTTATGTAATTTTTATCATGTTTTTATTATAACAGTTCTGAGGCAGAAGAGTGGTAAGGACTTGGCAATGGGGCTGAAGTTACTTGCCGAGAGCTATGTAGTGTCTGAGCTCAGATTTGGACCCAGTGACTCCCTTTTTTAGGTATGACTTTCAATCTACTGAGCCATTTTGCTGTTCTCAATGTCTCTCATTTTTAAATGTATTTCTTTTAAGCTATTTTAACCTATTGTTGGGTTTTGGTTCTTGATCCATCTTGCTATTCATTTCCTTTTTATGGGTGAATTCATCCCATTACATTCAAAAGTATAATTATTAGTTATGTAATTCCCTCCACTTTATTTTCATCACATTTTTCCCTTCTCTGCCTTTCTTTTTTTTATCACATTCCTCCACAGAAGCTTATTTTTCAACTGCTATCTCTCTAATCTTCACCCCTTAAGAGTCTCTTCTTTATTTTCTTTCCCTGCTTACTTAGTTCCAAATCAGCTTACCTTTCTAAGTCCTTCCCTGATCTCTTCCTCTTACCTTCCTAGTTTCTTAATTTATTCACCCTTCGAAGGTCCCTCCATTATTTCTCATCTTACCCTATTATTTCTTCATATTAATGTCTGTTATTCTCTCCACTATCTCATATCCTTGCCCTCTTTTTTCTTAATATATGCACTCTTTTAAGAGTCCCCCTCTTAATCTTTATCCCTCATTCTCCTATCTCACTATAAGTTAAGAAATTTTTTATGTGACCCTAGGCAAGTCACTTAACCTGCCCCCCCACGCACATTTCTTACCACTCTTCTAACTTATAACTAATACAGTTTTGATTCTAAGATGGAAAGTAAGGTTAAATAAAAAAGAAAAATTGTACCCTTCTGTATATTTTTTTCTCTTTTTTATCCAGATCTAATGAGAAGTAGGCACTACAATTATCACCTTTCCATCCCCCATTCCCTTCATTATAACATTTCTTTCATCCATGTCTCCTTTATATGAGATGATTATTCCATTTTATCCCTTCTCATCCAATTTTATTTTACTTTTTTGTCATTCTATTATATTCAATTTGATCTTGAAGCTTCTATCTGTATATGTGCTTTCAAATTGACCACTAATGATATAATTCTTAAGGTTTAAATATACCCTTTTCTCATATAAAAGTGACCTTATTAAATCTCCTATAATTAGTTTTTCATGTTTATATTCTGATGTTTCTTTTCATTATTGTAAATCAAATTTTCCATTCAGTTGTGGTCTTTTCTTCATCTATATCTGAAAGGGTTTTTTTATTTCATTAAATGACCATTTTTTATCATCATGTAAACTTTGTTGGATAGGTTTTTCTTAGTTATAACCTCAGCTCTTTTGCTCTTTGAAATATTATATTTCATGCCCTTTATTATTTTAGTGTAGAGGTCATTAAATCTTGTTTTATCTTGATTGTAGTTCAACAATATTTAAATTGTTTCTTTCTAGTTGCTCATATTATTTTCTTCTTAATCTAGGAATTAAAAAACTTTAGAGATAATGTTCCTATGACTTCCCCTGTTGGGGTCTCTTAAAGATGGTAATCAATGAAATTCTGTCACGTTCTACTAGTTCCAAAGTTTCAGGGCAATTTTCTTTAATAATTTCTTGAAGTATCATGTCTAAAAGACTTTTTGATCATAATTTTCAGGTAGCCTACAGAATTCTTATTTTGCTTCTTCTTGACCTATTTTCTAGGTCAGTTGCTTTTGTAATAAGGTGTTTCATATTCTTTTCTAATTTTTAAAATTTAGTTTCATTATTTCTTCTTGTCTTAAGAAGTTATCAGCTCCCCCTTGCCCAATTCTTTTTTTATGAGTTATTTTCTTTAGTAAGTTTTTGGATCTCTTTTTTCTATTGGTTGACTTTTCTTTCATAATTAAAAAAATCTTCTATTGCTTTTATTTTTTTCTAAATTTTCCTTAACCCCTCTCATTTGTTTGTTTTTTAAAGATTTTTAATGCCCTCCCAAGAATTCTTTTTGGGCTTGTGTCCATTTCATGTTTTTCTCTGAAGTTTTGGAAATGGATATTTTAATTTCACTTACATACTTTTCCCCCTATTCTGAGAGGTTTCATTTTAGGCATGTTGTCCACATTGAAACCAATAAGTGTGACTCTTCAAAGGAGATGACATTAAGGTTTTCAAGGTACTTTATCTTCATTATGTCATTTGGTCCTAAAAACTCTGTGAGGTAATTGCTGTTATTATTCGTTCCCATTTTACAAATGAGGAAACTGTTCCAGTGGTTAAGTGACATACCCAAGGTCACACCACCAGAATGGCTGGACAAAAATGTAAGCCTAGACCTTATTGATTCTAGGTAGATCTCTCAAGTCAGTAGACCCCCTTATCCACCTCCATCTGACACTCTTAAACTTTTTGTGTATGTCATTGATGCATTTGGATAATATGGTGAAATTTATGGACCCTTTCTCAAAATATTTTTAAATAATTGAAGAGAATGCTAAATTTCAGTTAGAAAGTATTAAAAACAAAGCTAAAAATTTCCCCTTTATAAAACCTCTGAAATTTTCTTTTTTAATCCAGTTTAAAAAACCCCAGCTCTAATAATGAGAGGAGCAAACACTCTGCTAATAGATTCTGGATTCCACAGGAAAGAAGTTGAGATTAATTTAACATTTTAGTTCCATTTTGAAAGCAATAAAATGTGAGAAGATCTGACTCTATGACCAAAATTTCTAATATTCTTCTAAATGATAAGTCTGACTTCATATTCCTCAATCTGGCATATTGACATTTGCAACTTGGAGGTTGTTGGCAATACATTCCTCTTAGATATAACTTGGAAGAATCAATTGTTTGGTGTGATGAGATTTATGAGGTACATAAGATCTTGCTATCAGCAGCCTCTGTTGCTATTCATACTGCCTTGGGACCTTAATGGAGTGTCTAATGGCCCTGATAAGTGTGGATGGGATCATATTTTTTTCAGGCTTAAATGAATATTTAAAAACATGACTGCCACTTAAAGTAAAGTTTTTAGGAGGGTCACAAAATAAAATTATTCTGAAAATTAAAATAATCGTTAGCAGCTTTAGGGTACAATGTAATAAAAAGAAATGTTGAGGTCCAAAATGATACTTTCTTCCTAACACATGTCTTCATTTTCTAACACAGAAATTATTCTATCTTTTCTTTTTAAGTAATTAATCCATGTAGGACCATAAAATGTTAGACTTGAAAAGGACATTGAAAATGATCTAATCTCTAAGATTACTTTACAGTAATCTTTACTCCAGAGATCAGGAAACTGAGGTTAAGAGAGGAAAAGTTCCTTGGCTAAACTTATGTAACAAGTTACTGCCAGAACCAAGACCACCACTAAAATCTTCTGGCACCTAAACCTGTGTTCTTTCTTCTACATCATATCAAGAGGATTATTGTTTGTAAGAAAAGAAAAATTTGAGAATGATCTTTAAAACAATGTTTTAAAATGATCTCTAAAGGAAATAAAAATAGCAATAGAACATAGATCAGTAAATTTGGAAATTTTTCATTGAAAATAATGAATAATATTAAAAATCCATTGTATGAATAGTCTAGGATAATGAAATCCCAGAGTAAGAGTTGGAAGAGACCCTAGATGGTATCTAGTCCAACCACCTCAACTGAGATCCAAAAAGTTGAAGAGATTTATCCACAGATTAGTGGCAAAGACACAATTTGTTCTCAAGTTCTGTGTCTCCAAGTGTAGTTTTCATTCTGCAGAATAAAATGCTATGTTTAGTTTAATAGATTCTTGTATACCTTCATTTCTTTGTGATGGTGTTTATACTTGGATTTCATCACTTATTTTTTTCTAATGTTCCATGATCCTTAATTCTCTCTCTCTCTCTCTCTCTCTCTCTCTCTCTCTCTCTCTCTCTCTCTCTCTCTCTCTCTCTCTGTGTGTGTGTGTGTGTGTGTGTGTATGAGATATTTGTTCAGTCCCTTCAGTCATGTCAGACTTTGTGACCCCATTTGGAGTTTTCTTGGCAAAGATACTAGAGTGGATTGTCATTTTTTCCCCCAACACACTTTTTCATTTTCTAACACAGAAATTATTCTATCTTTACTTTTCATGGAATTAACGCATTCATCCATGTAGGACCATAAAATGTTAGATTTGAAAAGGACATTTGAGATGATCTAATCTCTAGTGGGACCTTTTCCAGGTCATTTTACATATGAAAATTTGAAGCAAACAGGGTTAAGTGACTTGCCCAGAGGCATACAGGAAGTAAATATTTAAAGTCAGATTTGAACTCAGGAAGATTAATTTTTCTAACTTCAGACCTAGCACTTTATCCACTGCTCTACCCATCTGCCTAGAGTAGGACTTTATCTACCATTCCTACAATGCTTTGCTGTTCCTTCACTTTGACCTCTTATTTCCCTAGCTTTTTTCATGATGGCTCAAAAGCCACCTCATGCAGAAGGATTTCCCCGCTGACCACTTATCCCTCAGCTACTAAGATCTTCATCCTCTCCTATTATGGAATAACTATTTCATATGTGTTTGGGAGGTGGTGTGGTAGATAAAATACCAGGCCTAGTCAGGAATACTAGATGTTAAATTAAATAGGCAAATACTTTTTATCAAGGAATTTAATAATTTGGTAAAAACTGACATGCAAAATTTGAATTCAATATGATTCCTTTTTATGTTCCACAATACACTCACAAAATCTACCAGAAACATTTTAAAATGGAAATGTTCATATCTTTGAAAAATAAAAATATTTATTAGTTTCTAAAACTTTACCTTGCTTGGAAGACTCTTCCAAATGCCCCTTCTCCAATATCTCTCACATATTCAATATTATTTCTTGGATACTCCAGGCTGAGAAGTTTGGGGTTCAGAAGAAGTGGCATGCGCTGGTACATAGGGTTGGGGTGAAGTCTATCCAGCAAGAGTTCAGAAGGGAGAGTTGTAAGTGTGGGCGTTGCAGATTCCCTAGAGAGAAGAACAATAAATAAATCTCAGGATTGGTTAAAGCAGGAACTTCTTTTGCTCTTTCTACCTAGAAATACTACCTTCAAAAGACTTCTAGTTTACTGGTCAAAAATGTTGGAAGAACACCCAAGGAGTCTTTTTGGAAAGTCAAATTTAGATCTAAGTTCAACCCACTAAATACTTAAGTGCCTATGTGCCTAGAACTGTCCTAGGTACTAAGAATGTAAAGACTAAAGAAAAAATATTCCTTTTTCTCAAGAAGCTTTTGTTTTATTGGATGTAATCCCAATTTAAAATTAGATGGACTCCAAAGAAATGCAGTAGCCTTTTCAAATAGAGATTGTTTCATTCTTTGAACTTTTATCCAAAATACCGTGAATGATTGGTAGAGACAGATATTTAATAAATGCCTGGTGTCTTGTATTTAGATCATCAGTCACATTCCACAATGACTACCAATAATATCATTATAGTTGTTATGTGATTATCTAGGACATTTGGAACTATCTCCATACCAAGCAAAAAAATTCCTAAATCTTTCTTAATTTTCTCAAATAACTATTTTGATGAAAAATTTTAAAAGATGGGCTCTTGTCCTAAAAGGCATGAAATTTTTTTTGAAGTTTAATTGTTGTTTTTTAAAAAAGTCATTTTCTGATACTACCTCATCTTTAATTGCATCCCATCTTCTAACAAGGAGAAATAGTTTAAGAAAAACTTATCAATAAAATGATGTTTGACAGCATGTGGAATATTCATTCCCTACAGTCCCCTACCTGTCTAAGGAGTGGATGGAATCATATACTTCATTTGCTCTGTAGGACCAAGATGGGTAAATTATTTTTTGATAATTATTTGCAAAACAGGATGGCTAATGAGAGGCAGAATGAAGAAAATAACTGTAGAGATGTCTTATTCTTGATTCTGCTGTCCAAAGCAGGACTTCGTCCCTTCACTCCTTACTTGAGGAGGTGGACTTAAGAAAACCTTAAACTTACCTCTTCTTATTTTTCCACTGTCTTCGCCTTTGGCGGCAACAAAGGAGAGCAGTCATGGTGAGAAAGCCAATCACTGCAAAGCTAGAGATGATGGCGATGATGACAGTCATTGAATAGGTAGGTGAAAATGTAGATGAGGAAGAAGACCAATCTGGAATGTCTGCACTTGGCTTGACTGTTACCAGTGGGGTGACTATAAGAAATTTTTTAAAAATGGGTTTTAGTTCAATAGCCAACCTGAAAGTAGAATCTGAACAGAAAGTAAATTAGGAATGAAATGATACATTCTAAGTTGAATGTAAAAGGGGTGGAACCTTCTTATTTATGCAGCTAAGTCATTCAGTCCATTAAAGTAAACACCAACACCAACTCCTAAAGTTTAGAAAATAATTTGCAAACACTTCATCTTCTCCTCACAACAACCTAGGAAGGAAAGTGCTATTACTGTCTCCATTTTGCAGATGGGAAAACTGAAGCAACCTGAAGTAAGTGACTTGTCTAAGATCACACAGTTAAGTATTTGGGTTGGATTTGAATTCAGGTTCTTTAGCACTCTATCCACAGTGACATATAGTTTTCTCAAAATGATGTAAGCAGGATGTTTGTAACTGAAGAGACCTGAAATCTCATTTAGTTACCCCTTTTATTTTATTCTTCAGTTAATCATTATACCTATATTATGTGCCTACTAAGTTCCTGACATTGCTGTGTTGGGGATACAAAAATAAGGCAAATGATAGTCCCTGCCCTTGAGGAGTTTACAATCTAATTGTATGCTGCTGCTGAGGAGAATAAGAACCAGAGAGAAGTCAAGTGATTTACCTGAGGTCATGCAGAGCTCTTATTACAATCAAAACTAGAACCTATGCCAGGAATTATCTTTTTTTTACTATATTACTTATGACAATGTAACTTCAGCTGTGAATATTAATTGATATAGAATTTTTGTAAAAAATATTCCTTGACCAAGACATCCCAGAAGATTGCCTTCCATGGTCTGTCCCAGATCCTACAAAAGCAGAGGCTAAAAGGAAATACTTTATCAGAGATAGTTCTTGAGGGTCATTCTCTCCTCAAAAACTCATTCTATGTAACCCTTAGGAATATCAATATTAGGGTATTCTTCCTAAAAGAAGCATTTGAGCTTTTCAAAAATGGGCCAACTGATCAGAAATAATAAGAAGAATTGCTTGTATTTATATAATGCTTGACATGGGGATCTCATGCATTTAATTACAGCATTAATTAAATGCAGTTTTTTTGGGGGGGTTCAGATGTGTGATTTCATTAGTGTGGGGAATTCCCAATGTAAGAAGGCCCTCTGATATTGAAGATCAGCAAATATGCAACTGATTATTGTTGAATTGCTTGGGGCACTAGTAGGTCCCAGGATCAGGTAGCCAGGATGGAAATAGGATGGGGAAAATATCCTCAGGGCAAAAACCTCTTCAGAGCCCAATAAAAAGATCACCCATATTCCTTACTTTGACATCTGATCAGGAAGGAACAAGGCAATGGCCACCAACTCTGAGGAACTAAAATCCACAAATAACAAAAAAAAAGAAGAAAATGTTCACCCTTGATAATTTTTATGTAGAAAAAACCAAGACTAAAGAAGAGACAGCAGAAGATAACCAACAATTAAATACACCCAAATCCTTAAAAAAGTGGAAATTGGTCACAAGTTCTTGAAGACTTTAAATCTGAGATTGTCAGAAAAATGGAAGAGATGTTGCAAGAAAAGTGGGAAATAGTCCAAAAAGAAAATAACAGTTTAAAAGACAGGATCTCTCACTTGGAAATTGAAGCCCAGAAATCAAATTAAATAATAAGCAAATTGAAGACCAGAAATGACCTGCTGGAAGTCACGAAAATCAGGATAGATCAAACTGAAAAAGAAAATCAAAAGATCTTAGCTGAAAACCAGTCATTAAAAACTAGAATTGAGCAAGTAGAAGCCAATGATCTCACAAGATAGCAAGAATGAATAAAGCAAAGCTAAAAAAATGACAGATTAGAAGGCAGCACAAAATATCTCATTGAGAGGGTGGTTGATCTTGAAAATAGATCTCAGAAAGACAATTTGAGAATCATAGGCATACCTGAAAACCTGGAAAAAAAACAGAAACCTTGACACCATACTACAAGAAATTATCCAAGAAAACTGCCCTGAGGTTCTGCAACAAGAGAGCAAAATAGACATTGAAAGAGTCCATAGATCACCCACTACACTAAATCCTCAAAAGACAATCCCCAGGAATGTAATCACCAAATTCAAGAACTTCCAAGCTAGGGAGAAAATGTTACAAGAAGCCAGAAAGAAACAATCAAGGAGCACCAATCAGGATTACACAGGATCTGGCAGCCCCTATGCTAAAAGACCACAAGGCTTGGAATTCAATATTCAGAAAGGCAAGAGAATTGGGTCTACAACCAAGGATCACCTACCCATCAAAATTGAATATATGCTTCCAGGGGAAAGTATGGGCATTTAACAAAATAGAAGACTTCCAAATATTTGTAAATAAAAGACCAGAACTAAACAGAAAATTTGACATTGAAATTCAAAAACCAAGGGAAACATGAAAAGGTAAATAAGAAAAAGAGGGGTCTTATTATTTTTTTTTGTTGTTCTCTAAGGGCCTCAAATAAGACCAAATCATTTATATTCCTATATGGAAAAATATTATTTGTAATTTCAAAAATTGTATTTAATATTATAGTAGTTAGAAGAATTATCTATAGGTAGAGATCGGGGTACTAAGTGGTCTAAAATCATATATTAAAAAAAAGAAGAAAGGGGGGGATGGCACCAAGAGAAACTTGAAGGAATAAGAAAATTTGAATAATATATACTACACAAAAAGGCACACAGGAGAGGGAGGGGAAGAAAACAACCATAAGGAGAGGAAGAGAATGCTAAAAGGAAATGGTTCCAAGTTGATCACCTGCGCCTGAGTTCTTCAGCCTGAGAAGGATTTCAGAGGTTGGCAGGAGGACCTGACAAATTGTATCTACCCATTGAAACAGCTCAAGGATAAAAAACTTCATTCTGTTGACAGATGTCTAATTCACCAGACTGATTATTTTAAATACTATAACCACATTAGTTGTTAATCATAGATTTTCTCTCCATTCCTGACTGCCAATGAATATTTCTCATCAAATGATGTAACATTTGTTTAGAGTTTTGCAAACCTTAAAAGTACTGTATAAATGTCAGTTAGCATTAAAAAAAAAAGCGGCCTCAGACATCAATTAGTCCAGTCTCCTTAATTTATAGATAAGAAAACTAAATCCTAAAAAAAGTTAAATGTGTAGTCTATAGTCACACAAGCATGAAATGATGTTAGATTAAAACTCATGTCCTGGGATGCCAAAGTCTGTACTCTTCCCAATGTACCATCCTATCAATGAACAAATCAAAAATCCAAACATATTTGCTTTCAACACAACCAGTGGACAAAAGTTATAGAAAGGCAATTTTAAAATAAGTCCTTAACCTCTATATTAGTATCAGTTGTAAGACAGAAGAGCAGCAAGGTCAAGGCAAGTTAAATGACTTGCTGTCACACAGCTAGGAAATATCTGAGGCTGGATTTGAACCCAGGTTGTCCTGACTCTAGTCCTGGTACTCTACCCTCTCTGCTACCTAGCTGCCCCTGGAATATTTTACTGAATTCCAAAGAAATTTGCATAACAGTTATGGCAGGGCCACCCTAGAAAGTGGTCAGTAATAGTGTCCAACTAAAGCTGGACTTGTCAAAGATGTTGACTCATCTCCTTGGGACTTTTTCTACTATGCCATAGAAATCTCTTCATCCTAGAAGCTACCCGTGGCCTATTTTTCACATTAGAAGTATCCTCCCTACCTGTGAACTCTTCCTCTTATTGGCTTGTTCCTCTAAGAATTTCTATTTTGAGAAGGAGGTCCAGGCCAATCAGGTCTTCATGGATCTCCAGGTTGCATTCCTGACTTTCTCTAGATTGCTCAAGTACCTTCTCCTTTCTTATTTGTTAGTTCCCTTTTTGTTTGTTGTCTTCCCATATTAGAATGTCATTTCTCTGAGAAGAGAAATACTCTCTGCTAATATTTGAATTTTCAGCATTTTAGCAGACTGCCTAGAAGATAATAAGGGCTAAAAAAATGGTTGTTGACTTGATTATGGGTAGAACTTGGACTTGATAATCTCTCATGTATCTTCCAAACTAGAGATTCTATTTACTGGTATTGGAATAGAAAATAGTTAACCTCAAAATTCAGTGTAAGAAGAAACACCTCTAGGAATATTGAACAAAAGTTGGCGGTAGCCAACTTGATGGACAAAAATTCTACCAGACATTAACGGCGGGTTTCTGTTGTAGGCTACTTTCCTGGTCATCATGATCAGTGCCTGCTTTATGGCATCTGCACTAATTTCTGCCCCAATGCTACTTACCACTGGTGCAGAGAGGTATGGCACAGTATTCCCATCTAACAGCTCTGTCCTTAGTGAAGCACCAGGGCCGTTCCCTTTCTCCTCCTGGATTTCGGCAGTAGTTCTCTGCATTTGATAGCTCAGGAAACATCTGAGGTGTCCTTCTGTGTATGTGGGGGGTCTGGTGAAAAAAAAAAGAGAAAGAATAGCAAAATCAATGGTCTTTAGGCTATGTAGCTGATTATTTTTTTCCAAATAAAACCCAGAATTTAGGAGTTTTAATTTGCTATCATTCCATTGAATCAGTTGGTTCTTCCCCTGAAGAAACCTGTAAGAATTGAGATGTGTGTGTGCATGTGTGCGCACATGTGTGTGTATGTGTGTGTTGGTAATGGCAGGATTTAGTAGCAATTGACTATGAAATCTTCTAAACAGGGCATCTATATCTACAAGAGATCGGTATCTATTGGTGAGGACTCCTGAACTAGAAAAAAATTAATTCTAGAAGCATGTGGATGGAGAAAGTCAATGGAGAAGTAGAGGTGGAAAAGATACATGACAAGCCATGATCATTCTGACTGTCCCAAGTCTTTTAAAAACTCACCTGTTCACTCCATTTCTGACAAGGAATGCCTGATACTGTGACATTAATGACCCCTTGGTACAATCTGCCCTTGTCCTGATAGCAAGTTGCTAAAGCAAAGAGAAAAAAAAAATTGATATACATATATACATACACACAAATATGAGTATACCTATATTCTTTCTATTAAATATACTAAATTGTATGGCATGTATTTTATATTGCCATAGATATTACTGATCTAGGAGTAAAGTTCTAGGGATACATTGGGCAACAGCAAATAATGATGTGGTAGGACATTAAGTCAGGAAGAATACCTAGAGGGTGATCATTCTAAAGGTCTGTTCATGGCAAACATTAAATTTTTTTATTTTACACTTTTAAAAAATTTGTTTGTGGGAGAATATGTGATTTTGGGGAAGTTCTGGCCTTTGTGAACTTTAGGTAAGCTTTATTGTGGGCTGGATGCCTTCTGATTCCTTGTAGCTCTAGACTTATGATCGTAAAACAACTCAGCAAAGCTAACCAACATATTAAAAAAGAAGTCTGATATTAGATGCAATGTTCCACACTCATAGTCTATACAGTCCCACTCACTATCCCTGCAAAGAGTGAGGGCGGGTGGGGAAGGTGCCAGGGCAGATTTTTACTGGTTCACAAGATTTTTCCTGCCAAAAGCAGTAAATTCTTAAGACCTCTAAATTTCAAAAACTGACTTCTCTTGCTCTTTGCATCTTGACCTTCCTCTACTTCCTCCTTCCTTTCTACTTTTCTTTTTGTCCACAAGCTGCCAAGGAGAAGCTAGTGGTCCAAGGAAGAGAAGTCTCTGATAGGTAATATCAAGAGTTTTCTGGTATGCAGTCTGGTTTTGGGATGGGTAACACTGATTTCATCCAATCATTTCATTTTACAGGTATGGAAATTGAGGACCAAGGAGGAAAAGTGATTGATTTACTTTGTGCTAGCCAGTGGTAGTTCTAAGAGATTCTACTACTGCCAGTAATTATACTTCAGCCAATGGAAAATAAACAAAATTATTATGGTCTCCATTTTCAAATTTTCACTGTTTGTAATTAATACTAGAACAACTGTTTTTATAATCAAAGTGAACTGGTTGTATATATCAGTGATATGGTTGGACACATAAAACACATGAGTTCATAGATAACATCGTATTGAATTCATTTACCCCCACTTTCCATTCCTGCTTTTGCAGGGTACAGCAATGTGCCTTCTGGAAAAGCAGAAAGAGGGCACCCAGAGTTCAACTCCCCAAGTTCACAGATGATGAGTTTGAGGCCCAGCAAGTCTCAATATCACAAGGTAACAAATAGGAGGCTGTAATGCTCATGTTTTCTCGACTGTGCCAGAATTATGAATATGGATATATATATATATGTATATATATATATACATGAATAAGATATTTAAGATAAAGTAGCTTTATCTTTCCCCAAATAATTTCTAGAGAACTATGTAATAGGAACAAGTCACTCAAATTCTTTTTTCACTAAGAGGAATCAGTATATAGTTTCATTTTCTAATCCCTTTGGATGAATAATTTTCATAAAAGAAAGCAGAAAAATTCAGCACCTTATTTTGCTTGATGATTTCTTTTTTATGAATTTGGGTTCAGATTTGTTGGAATGATTTCTGTTTTCCTTCTTTTCTGAGTCTTAAATGACTAAAAGTGGAATGAGGATGTCTTTTTTCTGTATAGTAGAAAAAAGTTTATTGCCTGATTGCTTAAAAGTCTCAGGATTATGAGAAGAATAAATATAAAGTTTGAGAGCTAGAAGTTGAATACTTAATCTGGTGATAGGTTGACTTGCTTATGGATTGGATTTAAGTAAGGCAGAGTTGTTCCCCTTTGAAAATGAAGGACAAACAATAACTACAGCACCCTTTTCTGGTCCCCAAATATATGGGTTCGGTCCTAGGGTAGACAGACTTCTTATGGGTTGGGAGAAGGATACTAGTGATAGTTATTAAATCTTTACCCTGGCACTAAATTATGTAAAATTTAGTTACTGATTCATGTCTGGAGTCTCTTCAAAATGGAGGGAATAGAAAAATACTTAGTGTATGGTATAAATCAAGGATGAGACAAGTATTTATTTCCTACACACAGAAGACAATGCATATACTGACAATGATTTACAACAGGATTTAGTACCTCAATATATTTAGTATTGGTAGAGTATGGGTACAACCATTTGGGAAAACAACTTGAAATTATTTGTTAAAAAAAAGAATCCAAACTGGCCATATTCTTTGATTTAGAGGTCCTAATGGATATATAACATAAGGAAGTAAAAGAGAAAGAAAACCCCATTTTGTATCAAAATATGCAAAGTATCTCTTTTGAAGCCAAAAAGAATGAATAACAAAATGGATGCCCTTTGATAAGGGAATGGCAGAAAACAACAAAAAAAAACCATATGAATGGAAGGGATGTGTGTGTGTGTGTGTGTGTGTGTGTGTGTGTGTGTGTGTGATAGCTAGCTGGTGCCCAGGATAGAGTCAAGAAGACTCATCTTCCTAGGTTCAAATCTGGTCTTGAAACTTAGTAGCTGTGTGTCTCCAGGCAAGTCATTAACCCTGTTTGCCTCAGTTTCCTCATCTGTAAAATGATCTGGAGAAGGAAATGATAAACCACTCTAGTATCTTTGCTAAGAAAATTCCAAATGAGTTCATGAAAAGTCAGACACAACTGAAAAGGACTGAACAATATGACTAGGGAAAGGTATTTGACATGTTTTCATTGGCATAAGGAATTCCCAGATGAGGAAACTCTTCACCAATGAAGGTTAATACCTTCTCTGCAATTTTTAGTCAGAAAGAGTTGACTAAAATATTGAGAGATTAAGTGACAGTGAATATGAGTCAGAGATGGAACTTGAATCTAGGTTTTTCTGGCTCTGATTCTTTCTTTCTCTCTACTGCGCCAAAACTACTTGTTTCTATTTTTTTTTAAACCCTTACCTTCTGTCTTGGAGTTGGAGTCAATACTGTGTATTGACTCCAAGGCAGAAGAGTGGTAAGGGCTAGGCAATGGGGTCAAGTGACTTGCCCAGGGTCACACAGCTGGGAAGTGTCTGAGGCCAGATTGTTTCTATTTTTTTATTGAGTCATTTTCCAATTGTGTCTGATTCTTTTTAACCCAATTTGCGGTTTTCTTGGCAAATATTTTGGTTTGCCATTTCCTTTTCTAGCTCATTGTACAGATGAAGAAATTGAGGCAAATAGGGTTAAGTGACTAACTGTCCAGGGTCTCATAGCTAGTAAGTTACTGAGGCCAGATTTGAACTTGGGAGGATGAGTCTTCCTACTTTCAGGCCTAGCACTGTATCACTGTGCCACTTAGGTTCCCTTTTCTGTTCTTTTAGTGAGTGCCAAGTAGTTTTGGTGAGAATCATATTATAACATAATTTAAATTCTGGTTAACTCTATGCTCCTGCCACTCAACCCCACCCTACAATTTTTTCCCCTGGATTTTTTGTTTTCTTAAATGAATTCTGTAGAGTACTCCATTGGCAGTTTGATAACCTTTTCTATGACTACTTGGATATGTTTGGTAGCTTCTCTGAGATAAATGTCTTCAGGTTGCTTGCTACCATATTTTTTAGTCAGCCAAAGGGAAATGGAAAGGAAAGAAAAATCTCAGATGAAATATTTTATATTATTGACATTGGGAAGTTGTTGAAAGTGTGGAAGAGGTAGGATTATGGAAGATCAGTGAGATTATTTAGACAGTAAGTGACGTGAAAGATAGATCTTCTGGTATAGATGTTGAGTTATAGGTATAATCACATTCATTATTAGTCTTTTTATTATATTTCTCTTGAGCACTACAACAGGAGGTGACTATGCACCCCATGAAATATTTCCTGTTGTCTTTGGTGTATAGCATAATGCACTTGACTAACTTTGTTTGCTCCTCCTTTTAAACAAAAATTGAGTTATCTCTCCATTGAATTACAACTTCTTTATGTTTTATGGTTTATTTTATGGAGTTAATATCAATATGGATATAGCCAAATTCCTCCAGTAATATGTTGATCATTGGTCATGCAACAAGAATCTTATATTAAGAAATAAAGAGATAAATTAATGTTCATCAGGGGTATGAAAATTGTGATTGTCCTCTTTCTGGCACTCTTCCACCATTACTGCAAAAGTAGAAGTGGTCATGTAGGGGACCATTTTGTATTTTTCTTTGTTTCATGGACACTGATGGTTAATAATTCATCACCTATTATCCAGCCTAGTGGTGATGAGCCTATTGCATTTAGCTAAGCTTGTCCTTAGACATCAGGCAGAGTCTATTGCTGGTCTCATATCTGGAGCCTTTCCAGCTCAGTAAATCAGCCAGTGCTTGTGCTCTGCTAGACAGCCTTGAAAAAGCCAAGGTCACATCTTTAATTTTTATACAGTTTATTGTTGATTTTTATTTTTATTCTCATTAGTCAATAGAGTGATTACACAGGTCTGTAACATGTGGTATCAATTGAACTTTTAAAAGAGGAAATGCCTTCAACAATGAAAGAATTAAGAAAATACCTACACTTGTAGTGAAAGACTCATTGGCACAGCTCACTATGGGAATAATTTTGTATATATACAAATACCATTTGGGGTCCATAAATAAAATTCAATGTGTCAGTGATAACATGGTTCTTTTGAGTGAGATCTGATCAGATCTTGCTGATACAGATGTTTCTTTGGAGGATGTAGATGAAAAATTCTTCATATATTCTCCTCCTGTATAACTCATGATCTCCCATAAAACCTTTATGGGGAGTTAATCCAGTGTTTGGGGGACTTTCCTAAGACTCTTGACTTTCAGGGAAATTCTGTCTTAGAGGCTGGATTCATTAATTATCCTTCACCTTTTCTATATAAGCAAGAATTGTACATTGAAAACGAGAGGGTGGGAGATGGTTGAATGACTTATGGTATATGATTGTAATGGAATATTGTTATGTTATAAGAAGTGATGAGCAGGAGAATTTTTGTATGACAAACAACTGTGAATGACTTAGCTATTCTCAGTAATACTATGGTCCAAAACCATCCCAAAAGACACATGATGAAAAATACCATCCACCTCTAGAAAAAGAACTGATGGAGTCTGAATGTAGACTGAAACATACTATATTTCACTTTCTTCATTTTTTATCTTTCATAAAATGACCAATATAGAAACATGCTTTATGTGACTGCATATATATATATATATATATATATATATATATATATATATATCTCACATTGGTTATCCTCTCAGAGAGTGGGAAGGTTAGGGAAGGATAGAATTTGGAACTCAAAATTAAAAAAAGAATGTTAATTGTTTTTACATGAAATTGGGGAGAAAAGAAAATATTATTAATGAGAGGGGCACTTTTATGGTTTGACTCAGGGCATAGATATATAAGGTACAATGCAAATTCAGAGAACCCTAGTGCTAAAAGGAAACTTTATAATTCATTTACCAAATTATTTTGAAGATCTATCTCCATTTCTATGTTCCTAGTCTAATTCATTTATTTCCTATTAACAGAAACTAAGACTAGGAGAAATTGTGACCTTGTAGGGCCACAGAAGTAGTTGGCAAAAGCTGGGACTAGAACTTGGCTCTCTAGACCTCAAGTCCAATTTATGATTTTTTTCCTCCTCCTCCTCCTCCTCCTCCTCCTCCTCCTCCTCCTCCTCCTCCTCCTCCTCCTCCTCCCCTCCTCCTCCTCCTCCTTCTCCCATGATTTCATCATTGTAGGGGACTCCCAGTGACAAACTCCTTTTATTAATGATGCAGATCAGGAAATTATACTCTTTAGGTACTTCAGGCTTTTAGACTTGTCCAGAGTTACCCTTCCATTAAGTGGCAGAGATAGAACATGAACTGAGATCTTCCAGACTCCATGGATAGCTCTCTATCCACTCTACCATATGGTCTTCTTAACAATATTGAGGCAGTTATGGGGTAGTAAATAAAAAGTTGGTTTGAAACTCAACACAATCTTTATTCAAGTCTTGTCTCTGACACATACTTATTACTTTACCCACTTAATGTATAAGGCTCTAGGTGCTCAGTGTCAGAAACATGCAACCCACAATACTCACCAGTGCCCTTTAATGGTCTCCATTTTTATTGAGTTTGATACCACTACTCTAGGCTGTAGTCTTAAGCGAAAGGTTGCAGAGAAGGTGTCAGCTTGCATTAGTAGAGTTTCTTTACTTGGGAAATAGAATCAGAGATCCAGTCCTGAGAGGGGCTATATTAATCATAGTGTATATTTCAGCTTAATCCACTTGTACCAGGCCACAAATTCTATGCTATATATAAATGGCCAAAATTCTCTGGAGCTCCATATTTTTTCTCTGATTAAGGTGAAGAAATAGATGCAAAGATACATGCAGCTAACCAGTAAAATACACACAAGGATTACAGAACACATACAAAAACTACTTACTTGTTGTGTTATCTTTTTTAGAATCTGAGGGGGGAGAAGAGTAAATATCAAAAAAATGAAGATAGATATTCCAAATATTTCTGTGAAAGCTCATTATGAAATAAAATCATCTTTCAGCTTTACAGTATGTAGTGAGAAAACATTCTTTTCCCACTCTTGTGAAAGACCTATTTCCCCGAAATCACCGCAGATGTTTGGGATAATCACATGACCACTTATGAGGCTTGTTATAGCAACATGGAGCCCATCAGCTTTGTTTGGTATAGTCAGCAGTTTGAAGCACATGGTGATGGGGATTTTGTGCTTAAATGCCTGCTTCAAGTTACTCTGGAGAATTTTTTTTAAAGGGGATCTTTGTCTTTTCCTTTTCTGAATAGGTCAACCGAGGGTAAGTCTTAGCTCTTTCTTTCAGCATCCCAAAGAAAGCTACTCAGATCTTATAAAGATCCATTCTGAGGTAATTAGAAAGCCTTAAATGGATTTAGAATGAATTAATTCATTTTTACAGTGGATTTTGAAACTAGGTAGCCTAATTTTCCTTTAATCTTGAAAAAAAGAAAGTGTTAATTCATGAGAGCAACCTGCCCCTAGAAATACCCATCTCTTAGTCTCTTACAAATACTAGATAAAGCAGGAATTCTTAATATTTCAGGGAGTTGTGGACCCCTTTAGCATTTGGTGAAGCCTATGGATCCCTTTTCAGAATAATGCTTGTATGTATGAAAGAAAATACATAAAAAACATACAAGAAAATAGTTCTATTGACTGTCCTCAAAATACTTTTTTTTTTTAAGTTCACAGACCACAGGTTAAAGACTATTGGGATAGAGGATTCTGCATTACCTAAATGTGGCACTTTTGTACAAGCCATGGGCTCCCTGTGCATGCTGGGAAGCTTGGTACACTCAGGCAAGGTGAACAGATGCAATCCAGATTTATACAGGCCTTTGTGGGCTTTTTCTTCTAGTGCCAACCATTCTTTTGCGCAGAAAAGGTCCTTTACAGCCAGGCAGTGCTCTCTAAAATATTTTATGGAGAACAATGAGAGGGACTGTTAAAGAGTAACATGTTAGCACAGCACTGAAGGTACAATTTATATACTATGTTTTCAAAACAACACATGGGGTTTTGAATTTATTCTTTTATTCTAAATTATATGAAGCTTCATTGGGAACATACAGTCTTTTATCTTGGGTATTCTAGTGATATAGTTTTGTTTTTTCAACACAAGTAATTCTGTAATACAGAATTACACACAAGAAATACTTATAAATATGATATAAAACAGTCTGCATATTTGTATGGAAGCCTTAAGGTAATTCCTATTAGAAGAAAAATGAAAAATAATTAGCCACAATAAATACATTCTTTTGGAATTAGGATCACAACTTAGAGATAGAAGGACTCTGAAGTAGCTATCTTAGATTTAAAGAGGGTAAATCATGACTAATGTCACAGTTCTAGGGGGTGGCAGAGGCAGGATTTGAACCCAGTTCTAGTGTTTGTCCACTTGAACCACCCTATCTCAATATTGCCAGACTTTAATCTAGGAGAAGAGTTCTTGATTTTTGCTGGCTACATTTTGGATGGTTCCTCTAGGATTTTGACCAAAATACAAAGCTTAGACATCTCATAAGATAGCACAGTATACAATGTCAAGAGCTCTGGAATCGGAGAATCAGGGTTCAAATTCCACCCCCAACCCTCTTCTGTGACTTTAAACAAGTTCCTCATGACCTCTGGACCTCAGTGATTTTATCTGTAAAACATTAGAATTGGACTATGGATGGCCCCTGAAGATCCTTACAGCTCTGATCCTAACTCTAGGTTTTCTGGCTAATTCTCTTTTCTCTACATCATAGGCTTCTTTGTGATTCCATTTGGCACTCAGAATGAAATATTTGTAATGGTGAAAAACTACCCACTATCTAAATGTCCAAGTGGAGGGCTGGTTGTCCAAAATGAAATTTAGTGTCCCAAAAGTTTTAGTGTATTTTTTAAATGTGTGAAACAAAAATGTGCCAAAATCCTTGGGTCCTGAAATGATTAAAATAAGAAAAACTCTTTGCATTATTAACTTTAATAAAGTAAGAAAAACCAGAGTTTCCCTGGACTGAAATTAACTAACTCCCTAAACCTTGAATCTGATTAGATTCAAAGTTTCCTCCTAGGTGCAGGATTGGTCTAATACGTGAAGTTATTGGCTATTAATTTATATAAACCTTATATAAACCAATCCCTGAGAGAGAGAGAGAGAGAGAGAGAGAGAGAGAGAGAGAGAGAGAGAGAGAGAGAGAGAGAGAGAGAGTGTGTGTGTGTGTGTGTGTGTGTGTGTGTGTGTGTGTGTGTGTGTGTGTGTGTGTGTGTGTGTGTGTGTGTGTGTCCCTCGCTAGCATGGGATTGGTCCATTTCAAGACCAATCCCAGGCCAGGAAATAGGGGGCTTGGTCCCTCCCCCAGTACAGGATTGGTCCATTCAAGATTAATCACATGCCAGGAAGGAAGGGGTGGGGCCCCTGGGGCAGGCTGGGGGAATGCAGTTCATTTTAGTTCAAAGCACATTTTAAAAGCCATAGTATCTTGTCTGATAGAATGCGTATGGTTCCAATAAGATTGACAAATGTGAGGGAGATGAATGAGTCATTGCCCCAAATTCAGAAAGTAATAGCAGAAGACTAGTATGTACATAAATGATGTTATCTTAATTTTTGCTGTTTGGGTTTAGATCAGTGATCCACCAAGGTAGATCATCGAATCTATAAATTACAGCCCTAGAAAACAGCCAGTGGCATTGAGAGATTAAATGATTGAAAATTAAATGATCTACCTAGGGTCATATACCTACTATGTGTCAAAGGCATGTTTTGAACTCAGGTTTCCCTGACTGTATCCACTAAGCCATGGTGCTTTGCATGGTTTAAAAACAAACAAACAAAAACTTACTTTGTCTTAGAATTAATGCTAGGTATCGTATAATTAGAATTTGCTCCCCAGGACTCTAAAGCCCAGCTTCCCAAGATCCTTCTCCCCTTACATGCTAACATAGGGAGGATATAAGCTTTGTGTAGCCCCACCCTCTTGCTCTCTTTGCCCAGGAAATGCATTTTGTGGAGGTTGGGGGAGAGCCAGGCAGGAGAAGTTTACTTATGTGATCATATTTAAGTTTTGTACTTTGTTCTTTTTTTTCCTTCTACTTCAAGTGATTATTAATAAATCTCATAAAATATAATACTTGAAGTTATTGGCTATTGATTTAAATCTTACAGTATAATTTCCAAGGCAAAAGAATTATAAGAGCTAGACAATTGGAATTAAGTGACTTGCCCAGGGTCACACAGCTAGGAAGGGTCTACGGCCAGATTTGAATCCAGGGCCTCCTATCTCTGGGCTTAGCTCTCTATCCACTGAGCCACTTGACTGCTCCTGAATGTCTTTTTAAAAGAAAAAAAATAAAGAATCTATAAACATGCAGTGAGTAGACAGATGTAAAGGAAATGGAAGGGGAACACAGAGAAAGTAACTGATATCATTTATTGAATAATTGTTTATGGATGTTCCATTGAAAATGTCAATAGTTTTAAAGAATGCCTGATTGGCTTTGTTTCAAGTTAAGTTCATATAAATGATTGTTTTTAAAACCTCTTTATAGCTTAACGAGTTATTTGTGTCAAACAGGTGTCAGTATTGTTGAGTGCTATGGCTTGTAATTTGATCCAAGGATAGCAGAATTGGTTAAAGGCCTTGGAGTCACTTTATAAGTGTGATAACTATCCCAGCATCCAAAGCAACAGTGATTATGGATTATAATAGAGTGCTGATGACAAGGTTGGGGAGTAGCTGTCTTCACCTTCCTTTGCTGGTTACACCTTCTATTTATTATGTGCAGGGAATTCTCTGGTTAGGGATGATTATAAGGTGTTAGACCTCAGAAGAGCTGGTTGGATGAAGTCATTAAATAAACTCTATTTGGGGAAATGTATAATGTCTGGCAAATGTGGGCAATTAACAGATAGGTTATGCTTCTTGCCGCTCTGACCACAAAGAAAACATTAAAGTGGGGCTGGGGATTTGAAGAGAAGGATGTGCCAGATTGAATGCTATCATTTGCAGACTTGAGCAAAGAATATATATTGCCTAGTTAGAATAGTAGATTTTAAATCACAATGAAATTAGGAGTTATTTCGTAAGTGATGAAGTAAGCTAAGAGGTAACACACGCAGTGATTGTTAGAGTGAGGATTCAAATCCAGGTCCCCTGGCTTCACATTCAGTGCTTTAACCACTGCCCCAAAGTGGACTTAGAAAGAGGGCTGTATAATTTTCTTGATGTTACTTCTAATTCTAAAATGAGAACAATGACACAGGAATATTGGGTAATTATATTCAAAAAAGGGAAAAATCTCAATAAAAATGCTGAGCCTTCCTTCTTTCCTTCCTCCCTCCCTCCCTCCCTTCCTTCCTTCCTCCCTTCCTTCCTTCCTCCCTCCCTCCCTTCCTCCCTTCCTTCCTTCCTTCCTTCCTTTCTTCCTCCCTCCCTTCCTCCCTCCCTCCCTTCCTTCCTCCCTCCCTTCCTCCCTTCCTTCCTTCCTTCCTTCCTTCCTTCCTTCCTTCCTTCCTTCCTTCCTTCCTTCCTTCCTTCCTCTGACATAATATATTATATAAAATCATTTAACCTCACAGTACCTCCCCCCAAGTAATTCTCTAAGAAGGTGCAGAAGAGTGGCTGATAGTCTCCTACAGGGAAAGGATATTCCACACTGGGAGATCATTACATAGATGAAATCATAGGTCTAGACTCTTCTCCCCACCTCTGTCAAATAAAGTAACATCAACATAATATTATTGTTCTGATTTAACAGTGTAGTAAGTTCTTTTATTCCTTTCCTTCTACTGCCAATCAGCACCAGCTATGGTTAAAATAGAAGGCTTTATTACTTGGGGTCACATTTATGGGGTCAAATATACTTTGTTCCAAACACAAAAAGCCAAGCATTGTTTCATTCTTGCTCATAATCTCTTCTACTGTTATGAAATGTCACCTCTCATTTATTTCTTCTAGTAAATATGTATATGCACATACCAAGGATTTGGGTATCTCTTACCTGCATAAAGGTTTAGGAGTTGGCATAAATCTAGCAGGGTTGCACCCCTGGAAGATGTGGTTACAGAGCAGGGACTCCATAGCTGGCTGGCAGAGTGGACTCAGTGCCTTCAAGTCACTCCAGATGGTTTGAACAAGAAGCTCTTGAGCATCCCCTGAGTCCTGATAGGAGGAGTTGTAGAAAACAAGGGCATCCTTTGCCAAGACAGCACCACAAACCTCCCCTCTGTAGGTACTGCAGTAGCCTGGATCTTCTTGGGGCAGTTTACTGAAAAAAAAAGTAATGAATAAAGTTCCCAAGCACATGCTACTTCTAGGCATTCAGACTATTTTGTTCCAAATATATATCCTAGAAATAGGAGAAAAATTGGAGAGCAAAAAACCAGCAGTGCCATAATCTACTTATTGTGTTTATCCCAAGCTTCCATTTTAAACACAAGATTGGACTTTCTTTCAAGTAAGTATTTGTTACATGACAATATTCTCTTCCAAGGGTGCATAAACTTGATTTTTCAATACCTGATACGTATATTTCAACATACTTGGCTTCCATAGAGATTTGACCTGGGTTCAAGTCCTGATACATCTTGGTTGTATAGTTCCAGCAAGTTACTCAAACACTCAGTTACTCTGAAGGCTATTTGTTGCCAAGGTGTATAGACTTGAATTAGTAAAGGAAGTTCTTTCTAGATCCAGTTCCTTTCCCTGTTGTGTACAAAATACCATGATAAGACTTGAGTGTTGGAGGGGAAAAGGAGAAAAACAAAATTTAAATGAGAGATAGTTCTTGCCATTCTGTAGTTTTCCATCTTTTTTTTGTTGTTGTTGCTTATTTGTATCCAACTCTGTGAGGTTTATTGGCAAAGATACAAGAGTGGTCTGCCATTTCCTCCATTTTTTTCTCCAACTCATTTTACAGATGAGGAACTGAGGTAAACAGGTTTAAGTGACTTGCCCAGGATCAAACAGCTATCACCTGCACCACCTAGCTTGCCTTAACATCTAGTAGGGGTTTTTTTACATGTAAAATAATTATAATGCAAAATAATATATGATAATTGAATGAGGGAAATGCCAAGTGATATGAAAAGATCTTTATTAGTTGGAGAAATTAGGGAAAACTTCTTGAAGTAGATGTGATTTTAAATTGAGCTTTAAAGAATGGGTAGAATTTTAAGAGCTGGAAATGGGGAAGAGGGGGAAGATATTCCAGAGAGCAGAAAAATTTACAGAGATGGAAAAACAGCAGAAGTCTATGGGGGACAATGAGTAGTACAGATTGGCTGCAGCATTTAGTATGTATGTGGAGAGAAGGATGAGGTAGGCTTAAAAGGAAGAGTGGTGCCAGATTGTGATAGTTCTTACATACCAGGCTAAAGAATTTTAATTTAACATAATTTAACATAACTCAGTAAGATGGTCTGTTGCTATATTTGTTGAGTTCACTAAAGATAAATAAGAAGACAGGCAGTTGACATCTTGCTGCTCTCAAGGAGTTCAAGTCACCAGGCCCAGATGAATCGTATCCTAAATTATTGAAAGAACTGGCAGATGCTATTGCTGAGCAGCTGTTGGTGATCTTTGACAGATTTTGGAAAAAAGGCAGAAGAGCCACAGAACTGGACGAGAGAAAAATGTTCTCCCCTCCTTTTTTTAAAGGAAGAGAAACCTGCAAATAACCAACAAATGAACTTACTTCTATAGCTGGCAGGATTTCTAGGAAACATTATAAAGGGAATCATAGTAGGCATTTAGAAAAGAAGCAGTAAATATTGAGTCAGCCTGGTTTACTCAAGGAATAATGATGCCAGAGTAACCTCATTTCCTTTTTGGTTAGGTTTACTAGATTATTAGATAAGAGGAATGCTGAAAGTATAAAGCAGTTATATTTCAGCAAAACCTTTAATAGTGTTATATTTTGTTATAATAATGTTATATGTATATATAGTGTTATATAATAATGTTATATTTTGGGTAAGGTGAAGAGCAATAGACTAAATTATATTATAGTTTGGTAAATTTGGTACTATTGAATGACCAGAGCCAAAGAATACTCATTAATGGATTGAAGTGTAATTAGAGAGCTATCTCTAGTCACTGACCCAGAGATCCGTCCTTGGCCCAGCTCAGTTCACCATTTTTCTCCCTGACTTGAATGAAAGTATATAAATATGTATATATGCATGCCAGTCAAATTTGCAGATGTTAGGAAACTGAGAAGCTGAACTAACATATTAGACGGTAGAGCCAGGACCCAAAAAGAAACTAACGTATTTGAACGGTGGACTGAATCAAATTAGGTGAAATCCAGGGAGGGATTAAAGTAAAGTTCTGTTCTTGGGTTTAAAACCAAAAGAAGTTTGCAAGTAGAGGATGGGGAGAGTCTGACTAAGACAATAGTTCTCTAAAAACCATCTAGGGGTTTTATGGATTGTAAGTTCAACATTCAATTAAAAAACAAACACTTATTAAGTACCTACTATGTCCCAGGCACTATGGTAAGCTCTGGAGATACAAAGTGAGGCAAAAAAGTGTCTCCACCCCCCTGGAGCTTACAATCTTATGGGGGAGACAACATGCAAATGAATATATATTGTGATATCCAAGTGATATACAGGATAAATAGGACAAAATAAACAGCAGAGAGGCACTGAAATTAAGAGAGGTTGAGGGAAGCTTCTTGAAAGAAGTGAGATTTTAGCTGGGAATGAAAAGAAAGCAGGATGGTCAGTAGTTTGATTGGATTAAGGAGAACATTTTAGCTCTGAGGGACAGCTAGTGTCATGGGTCAGCATTATGACATGGATTGTCATATAGGCAAGTGACTACATTTATCAGAGAAGCAGATTTGATTTCCAGTAAGGCTAGCCTTGTTTTCTTTTAAGCTCTCTATACTGAAATGGAATGAGCTGCCTTGGGAATGAGTGGGTATCCCCTTGTTGGTGGTCCTCAGCCTGAGATTGGTCAATACCTTGATGGGATTTGGTAGAAGGAGTACTTATTCAGGTCAGATTAGGTAGCCTGCACCGTCCTCCTGCCTTCTAGATTCTGTGCCTCACTATTGGGACTATGTAGTTCTGGAGCAGGAAACTTGGTAGCACAAACTTACTAATGCTAAATATTCAGAAAGTGACATTCATATGTCACTGACTTAGGCTACTCTCCTGCCATGATGGCATATGCCCAGGAAGGGGGATAATAAAGGACAAAAGCATGAATGTCACCATCTTCATTTTAAAGTGAAGATACCGAGTCAGAGAGAAATGAGGGAATTTACCTAAGGTATCAGAGTGGGCCAGCTCTGCTTTGGAGGATCAAGTTACCCCTTGTCCACATTCCATGTGATGTGTTGTCTTTCCTTAATCATAAGGACATCTCTGGGACAACTTTCCAAAAATGACTTGGGGGTGCTTTGGCTTCTTTTGGTTCTAGTTGCTGGCTATACAAGCCCACGGCATGTGGCCAAACCACTCTCCAATTCCTCGGCTCTGTGGAACTTCTTGCAACACTGTGCTTGGTTTAGTTCCACAGGGCTTGTGAAAGGAGTCAGGAAGCAAGCCTCTTGTTACAAGGCTATAATCTCAGATGTCCTTCCTAGTTGCCTGAGCTGCCTCCCTCTCCCACTAACAGGTTTACTTGCCCTTCTTCCCTAGCCTTCTATCTGAAGAGACCTTCAGCCTCCAGTCTCCCTGGCTGTCTAAGGGAAACTCAATAATCAATATCCGTAAAGGGTCACTTGGTGTCATTTCCCAGCACTTCTTCTTTCATCCCTATCCTTATACTCTGAGGTTAATGTTCTATTAGCTCTCAGACAGGATTTGGACAGAAAGCATTCTCATTGATTTCCACAGTTGTCATTTGCAAGTGAGAAGAAGCCAAATCCTTGCCCAATCAAAGTGTCTCTTCTCTGTGAAACTCAGTGGTCTCTGCCAGGGAGCCAGAGAGCAGCACACACAACAGCTGTCCTTGTTGCTCATTCCACCAGTTGAAGGGAGGTCACAGAGATCAGTTCACAGCATGCTTGTTATTTTGGAATGGTCAGTGGAACTAGTGGTTAGCTTTTCTTTCCTCACTCTTTAAATGTTGTCCACCAGAGTTAGAAGGGTTTCCTATCTGCCATTCCCTTTTATCTCACTTTTCTCTTTTCCCATCCCTCCCATTTAGTGGTTGTGTAGCAAGGAACACCAAATCAGCACTGATTTCCCTGAATGCACACTTCTATATTTTCAGAGGTATCCCATGGATCTTGGATTGTCTCTTCATCTTTCCATTATAACAGATGACTCCCTTGATTTCTGTGAAATTCTATAGAACAATGCTTCCTGTTCTGGCCTGTCTCCCTCGAAATCCTTTTCATCCAAGACTTTACATTTACCTCCACAGCTGGAAGAGACAAGGGCTCAGAGAATTTACTGCTGCTGACACTCATTTGGCTCTTAATCTGATACTGCCTTTTTGACAGCTTGCTATTGTCACCTTGTTGTTAACCTCATTTTGTTATTAACATATGGACAGCCCAAGCACTACCTTGGAACCTGTGAAATACTATTTCATATGCCTCTAAGACATCCAGGAGACGCACCGTTGAGGAAATATGAACAAGAATGGTACAGGATGAGAAGACTACCCATACTGACAAGATAAAAAGACCTTATTTAGAAATAAGCCTTAAAGCATACAAGGTTAGGGGAGGCATTTGAAAACTGTAATGATAAGGGGGGGGAAGCTTTCATTTAAAAATAGTATGACAGGAAGGAGAAAATCTAAAACAGGGACACTTCCTAGCTGTGTGACCCTGTGCAAGGAACTTAATCCCCATCGCCCAACCCTTACTGCTCTTCTGCCTTGGAACCAATGCATAGTATTGATTCTAAGACAGAAGGGAAGGGTTTTTAAAAAGAATAAAAAATGGGTTTTTAGAGGAGGAAAAGCTGTTTTTGGTGTGAAGGCTATATTTTTGAGAAAAGGATATGCATGTCAGAATGATTTCATTGGGTCTAAATATATCAAATCTCTATTTTATAATAACCCTTTGGTGACATTTATATCTTTTTGAATAAAATTGTGCTTGGTTCTTTAATTAAAAATACAAAAGCATTTTTTCTTTTCTCTCATAACAATTTTGTGAGGTAGACAATGATAGTAATATAATTCTCATTTTACAAGTATAGAAACCAGGCTTGGAGACTGCGTGACTTGCCCAGAATTACACTATTGTTGAGAGTTAGAGCTAAGAATCCATACCAGATCTCCCCATTTTGAGTTCTCCATTGGTTCATATAGAGATCATGGATGTATCAAAGTAACAACAGTGGAATTTAATATCCTTGCCTACAAAAATGGATTGCAAGTTCATAGTAGATAAGAAATCATTGGGTAAAGTCTTGGCTGCACTTAACATGCTATGCACACAGAAGGTGCCAATAAATGAATGGGAGGGTAGAAACTAAATATGATCCTACTGTATTAAATTCATAGTTGTCTTATGACTTTTCACCTACTTCCTTTATTCATATTCAGGACTGAAATTATGAAAGAGAACAGAAACAAAAAACATTTTTAAAGTCCCTTGTCATCCAAAGAATAATAATGTAATTAAGCAGTCTTCTTACCTCCATGCTATGTGAACAGGAAAGGAAGGTGCCACAGGCAGCCACCAGATGAAGAAGGAAAAGAAAAAAAGAATTAGTGAGTGGGGAAATGTCATGTTAACTCTAGATCATTTTTAACCTTTTGAGAGATTTTGGCTGCAAATTACTGGAAGATGTGGTATAGTGGAAATTGTAGTGGCTCTGAAATAAAAAAACCTAGATTCAAAATGTTGCTGCTTGTAACCTTTTTATTCTCAGGACAGTCATTTTATTTCCTTGGGTCTCAGTTTATCTGTAAAATGAGATGTTGTACTAGATGGCCCCTAAGATCCCTGTTAGTTTCTGTACATAGATCTTTCTAAAACTTGCCCCAAGGTAGACAAGTGAGTTTGAAGGAAAAGGAGCAAGTGAGAGGATCCCAGGCATCCAAATTCTTTTTTTTTTTTTAAACCTTTATTGTTCTGTTTTGGAATCAATACTGTGCATTGGTTCCAAGGCAGAAGAATGGTAAGGGCTAGGCAATGGGGGTCAAGTGACTTGCCCAGGGTCACACAGCTGGGAAGTATCTGAGGCCAAATTTGAACCTTGGACCTCCCATCTCTAGGCCTGGCTCTCAATCCACTGAGATACCCAGCTGCCCCCTAGGCATCCAAATTCTTGATGAACTGATAGTTATCATTGGATATCTAGATTGGTGTTATTAGAAAGTACTGATTTTGTAGGTGGAATTAATTTCTTCTTATCTTCCCCACAGCTAGGTTTTTTTCCAACAAAGTTGTGATGGTCATTGGAAGGGGAAAAACAAACAAGGAGAAGGTAACTGTAGTTATTGTACCCAGAGTTGTAAACATCAGCAGTACTATATCCTGTGAATTTCAAAACTATTCCACACTAATCAGACCATTCTTTAGAAGATCTGATTTAGCTATTTCCTGTTCAATAGCAATAGAGATACTTGGAATAACAGAATCAGGTCTTGGAAACTACATTTTTCCTCCCTTCTTAGTTTAATAAGATTAGGAAGGTCTGCATTAAACTCAAGATTTAATTATCTGAGAAAATGGCCTTCAACAGACTGCAAAAAAAAAAAAAAAGGACAGACCTCTGGGCGGTCCTAGGTCAGGCTTGAGCCACCATTGTAACATGTGAGATGCAGGGAGTAAGGTAGAGAACAGCCTCTGGAGTTCTCGTGACTTCTTGTGGAGAGGGTTAGAGTTCAGTTAGATCCTGGAGCTTGAGCTTGGAGGAGCCCAGCAAACAGCTTCCCTTTAGACCCGTCATGTGAGTGATAAGGACTGTCACCTTTCTTTGCCTTGGCTTTCTAAAGCCTTAACACCCACTTTGACTCAGCCTGAGCCAGAGTGGTTCTGAGTTAAAACTCCTTTCCTTCTCTCCCTCTAATATTTTCTTCCTCCTGTTGTAATTAAATCACCATACAAATTTGGCAGCTGACTTGGGTATTTTATTATTTGGGATTTCCTTTGGCGACCATTTAAATTTAGATTTTTTTCAGTCTCAACCATAATATTCACCCTTTACAATCCCATAGCATTCTTTCTCCCTAGGGAAGTTACTTCTCTAGCATGAGCAGCACTCTCCTTCAGAGCTTCTGAAGACTTCAGATCTTCTTTTTTTTTTTTAAACCCTTACCTTCCATCTTAGAATCAATACTGGGTATTGGTTCCAAGGTAGGAGAGTGGTAAGGGCCAGGCAATGGGGGTTTAGTGACTTGCCCATGGTCACACAGCTAGGTAGGTGTCTGAGGCCATATTTGAACCTAGGACCTGGCTTTCAATCCACTGAGCCACCAAGCTGCCCCCAAGACTTCAGAGCTTCTTAAGACTCTGGGTGCATTACTGGGCCAAGTGTGAAGCAACCACTGAATGTAAGCATTTTGATGACAAAAATCTATTTTCTATCCTTCCTTCCTTCCTTCCTTCCTTCCTTCCTTCCTTCCTTCCTTCCTTCCTTCCTTCCTTCCTTCCTTCCTTCCTTCCTTCCTTCCTTCCTTCCTTCCTTCCTTCCTTCCTTCCTTCCTTCCTTCCTTCCTTCCTTCCGTGTCACCAATGCCTAGCATATAATAGGCATTTGTGGAGTTGAATCAATTGAATTGAAGAAGTGCTAGATCTATTGCTACCAACTTCCTTCCCACAAACATGCATCTTACTTCCCTTGTCTGTCTGTCTGTCTCTCTTGCTTTCTCTATTTTTACTAATTTTATCTACTGATTTTTGACCAATTTTATTTGCTAATTTATTTACTAGCTTTTGTCCTCTCTCACCCTCTCCATCTTTCCACTTCACTCTCTTACCAGATCTATAATTTCATTCTCATAGGGACACAGACAGGTAGGTGTCACTGTAGATAGAGTGCTGGGCCTGAAGTCAAGAAGACTCATCTTTCTGAGTTCAAATCTCTGCCTCAGACAATTATCAGCTGTGTTACCCCAAGCAAGTCATTTCACTTTGCTTGCCTTAGTGTCCTCATCTATAAACACACTGGGGAAAGAAATGGCAATACTACTCAAGTTATCTTTGCCAAGAAAAATCCAATTAGGTTCATGAAAAAGTGGATGTTACTGAAACCACTGAATAAGCAAAAGAGAATTTCTGGTTAGGAATTTCCTTTGTTGATGCAGATTAGTATCTACTCTTCACCTTAAGAGTCCTAAAACATTGCTTGGCAAAATGATAGGTTAGGTGACTTGACTAGGGTCACACAACCAGTATGGGTTAGAGGAGGTTTTCCTGACACTGAGGCCAGATTTCTATTCATGATACCATCTTGCTGTTCTGCTGACAGTTCTTCATTTCCTTGTCACCAAGCCTGTAGAGGAATTTTAGGTATTTCTAAGAAGTAGAAGGAAATTTATGGAAAAGAAAACAAATAAAAAAAAACTAAGATTTTTTTTTAAATCATAGAGAATAGTTGGGTGCTGGACAAGGTCATTCTCTATATCTAAAGGGTTGTTTCTATTCTCTGCCTTTCTAGGGGCTGCATTCCATTTCCTTTTTGTTTTACCATGGAGTGATGAGCAACTGCCTTTCAGGAATTTGCAAATGCCCTTAATTTAAAGATGCTCATTAATTCCTCAGAATGAAAAGCTATTCAGAAGTCACCACTCTAACAAATTAATGTTCCCTCAGGATTTTCAGAGCAATTTCCTTTGCAATATTTCCCTTTACTCATGCCAGAACCTAAACAAGTTCTAAACAGGTTCTTTCATGTAAAAATAAGCAAATAAACAAAACTATAATTTGGAATTTCTTTGAGTTTCTCTGAAAAAGTCAGTAAAGTATGCTTTGCTTTGTTACTTCACTAGAGGAAAACTATTTGATGATTTTTTTTAAATGAGCAAAGTCTGCTTTTGATACCTAACTGTTGAAATAGGCAATTAACATCTTTCTCAATATTTCATATTTGAAATATAAAATTAGCAGTTAGCTATTTCCTCTTTGGAGCTTAGGTGATGCATAGATTTGGATCTTGAAGATAACTGGGAAGTCCAATCTGTCTCTTTTTACAGATGGGAAACTGAGGCCTAAAGATTTTTTTTTTTACCAGCGATTTCTTTAAGTAATGCAATGATTTGTGCATTAAATAAACAGCCTTAAATACTGAAGAAATAAATGTAAAATGTAGAATCAACAGATTTACAAAACTATGAAAACCTCCCATGACCTTCTAAATATAAAAATGGGTTTGTTCTCAAAGAACTCTTTACCATAAATTAAATAAATAAGTAGCCTGCTCTGAAAATTTAGTCCGAGGCCCAACTATGCAGTTGTTCAGCAAACAAAAAGTACAAATATAGAGGTCCTATTGATTTGATGGGGGCAAGGTATGGGATGGGGAGAGACAATTCCTGCCTGCAACATAAATTTGACAAATGTTATGTTTGGCCTAAAAACTCTTACTTTCTGTCCATTCCAAGGTTGAAGCACGGTAAGAGTTAGGCAGTTGAGGCTAAGTGACTTGCCTATTATCACACAGCTAGAAAGTGTCTGAGACCACATTTGAACCCAAGACTTCCCATCTCTAGGCCTGGCTCTCTATCCACAGGGCCACCTGGCTGTCTGCTTTGGCTTATTTTCTAAACCCACAATTGCCTTTCCTACAAAAACCATTTTCTTTCAAATCAATGTGCTAATTTCATCTAAAAGAAACCAAAGCAGTCCAATTCATAATCATCTTTGTATAAGTAATCAGTCATTATTTCATGGAAAGTTCTGGTGAAGTCCAAAGTATTGCTGTTGGTAAGAAACAAGTTCTTTATATACACATGCCTTTAGAAATCACTGCTCTTTCAATAGATTTGTTTTTGTTGTTTTAAGTTGTTTCATTCTTTTCCAACTTTCTTTGAGGTTTTCTTGGCAAAGACACTGGAATGGTTTGCCATTTCCTTCTTCCGATCATTTTATAGATGAGGAAACTGAAGCAAACAAGATGCAGTGACTTGCCCAGGGACACACAGCTAACGAGTTTAAGGGTCCAGATTTGAACTCAGAAGAGGAGTCTTCCTCACTTCAGGATTGGCTGTCTATCCACTGTGCTGCCTAGTTGCCAATTCAACAGTAGTCTCCATTAACTTCTGGCCTGCAGGTTGATGAGGTAGAGGATTGGGATTCATCTGCAGAAGGGGTTCAGCGACCTTCTGCTCAGTCATGCTGGTCAGGATAGGTGTAGGGTGGGATCTGGCCTTTAGACAGAAAGAAGATATATAACGGCTTCCCTGGGACAGGGATGGCTGGGGAGAAGCACATGATAGGGTGTGGGTGGAATGCATGAGCTAGTGAGAGATCCAGGAGGTGTCCAACCTCCATTCTGCTCCTGCAAGCTCCTCCTCTAGCCCAGAAATTTTGAGTGACTTACCCAAAGTCACATTTGTAGTAAGTGGAGGAGCTAAGGAAATCATGCCCTTTTCTTTCCAAATCCAGCACAATTTTCTGTTGCCCATTTAAATTAGATTGCTTTGGGGGGGGGGTGTCTTCAAAATAAGACTGGTGATTGCTTAATCTCTTGTATTCAATGGATTTCTTTGACAATCTGGTAAAACCAGTGGACCTTATCTCAGTATGAGTTTAAATGCATAACATAAAATATATATGGTTTAAAAGGAAACCAATTAAATTGAAATACAGTTATAAATTTTTTTTAAAGAAATCTTTCATAAGGGAGAAAATACCCACCTCAAAGGCATTTGGCATTTCAATTTATTCATATGAGATTCAAATCCATGGAGTCTATCCAAAAATTGTGGATAGTATAGGACTGGCAGGTTAAATGTGTATGTGTGTGAGGTGAGAGGAGAATAGGATAGGGAAGGGATGGAAGGAAGGAAGACAATGTGCAAGCATCTTTATTAAGTGACTATTAAGAAGTTTTCAATTACTGTCTCATTTGATCCTCTCAACTGTGGAAGGTCGGTGCTGTTATTCTGCAGCTTATGGTTAAAGAAACTAAAGCAGAGAGAGAGATTAAATGAGGCTGGTTTTGAACGCAGATCTTTTGAACGCAGCACTTTTCCATTATATCATCAAGCTGCTTCCTGTATTTATTTGAGGTTGGTTATAACCATAGAAACTGCTTTGTGTTGCAGATATCAGATCAGGAAGAAAAAAAGTATTGAATGATTTGGGGCAGGGTCTGTGATTCTCTGGGAATGAATGAATAATAAGAAAGTATTCTCCCCCCTATCACTGAGTCTATTATTCTGATAGCCCCTATTCCAGGACTATCCCCAGTACAGAGAACTTGGAATGTCTTCATAAAATCACAACATTTTAACTTGGCTGGGTCAGCAAATAGCGTTAAACCAGGGACTAACTTCTTTTGTGCTGTGGATCCCTTCTCAGAAAAATGTTTTTAAATAAGTGAAGGAAATGTTTCTTTTCGGTTAGAATTTAGTGAAAATAAAGATGTAGTGTTTTTTTCTCCATTCAAGTTTATGGGTACTTTATCCAGGAATCCATGTTAAAATTCTTAATCTAAACAAAGCCTCATTTTACAGATAAAAGACGGACATAGACTTGTCCAAAGTCCCATAGTTACTATGTAACGGAAGTAGATTAGAACCCAGGTCTCTTGATCTGTGGTCCAGTACCCTTTCTCCCAAGTTAGGCTGTCTTCTTCCAGAGACCCACTGTATTTCCATCAGACTGCCCAGTGGTTCCCCTGAGGACAAGGAGAACATTTTATTTTTTGTCAAATATCCCCTTCACATTGACCTGGTTCCAAATTTAGGATGCAACTTGAGCCTTTCGGGGCTGGGGTTTAGGGAAGAGGGGGTTAGGGTGAGGAAAGCAGCTTCCTGGTTCAAAGGGATTCAAGAGGCTGTTCCTCCAGGTTCTCACACTCCAAGCCAGTCTTATGAAAGAACCTTTTGATGAGTTACAGCAAATGGGAATGTGTTAGGAACATGTGGCTCTGATTTCCCTCGGGCAATACACCGGGATTTGGGAAACCAGGAAGAAAATGCCTGGTGAGAAGTGAGTTGTTTTATTTTGATTATTGTTGTTGGCATCCAAACACTCAAAAAAAAATTTTTTTTCAATAAAAATCCAGTCAGAAATGTTTCCTCAAGCATCTCATGCTTTTAGCTTTCTCATCTCATTTTTATACCAGAGTGAATATGAAAAGTGAACACAGAAATCTAGACAGAAGGCTTTGTCAAATCTTCATTAGGCCTTTTCAACATTGCCTTGATATCTACCGTACATTATTACTTTGGAAAAATGATCTTAGGCATAGGGACCATTTTCCAACAAAAGCCCATCCCTCTGAGGCACCCAGCATTTTGCTCATCAGATAGTGATCAGATAGTAAAGGATCTCCACATTTGCCCAGGGGTGCACACTAAGTCACTGCCTTTTCCAGAGCGAAGTATGACAAATTACACACTTATTACATCGGTGATGAGGCAGTGTTTAAAAATTTTGTAAAGCATTTTATCAATTTGATCTCATTTGAAAGGAAAGTTTGGCTTTTAGACTGTTTCTCTGCTGCTTGACTATGGAGTGAGAAGTTGCCCCTCAGGGAGGTCTAAATGGCTTGAATTAAAAAAAAAACCAACAACACTCAATACTTCCCTGAGAATGGAAAGCTGCACTGGAGTAACCATTCTAAAAAAATTAATGTTCCCCTTTGTTCTCCAGAGCAACTTCCTTCATCATACTTCTCATACTTGATCATACTTCTCATTTTGGAGGCTCGGGGTTCAAAAAAAGTTTTTCTTTTTCTTGTTGTTCAATTATTTCAGTCATGTCTGACTCATCATGACCCCATTTAGGGTTTTCTTGGCAAAGATACTGGAGTGGTTGGCCATTTCCTTTTCCAGCTGTTCTTCACCACTGTATGATTTTACAGATGAATAAACTGAGGCAAACAGGGTAAAGTGACTTCCCCAAAGTCACACACTATCTGTGTCCAAATTTGAACCCAGGACTCCAGGTCTGGCACTCTATCCACTGTGCTAATTAGCTGCTCCCCCTTACCATGTGCATTTTATTTTATGCATTCATAAACCTCGTTCTGAAAAGGAGAGACTGCAGCAGGGGTCCAAGACTCCCCAAAAGGTTAAGAACCTCTGGATTCGATGCTCTCTGGACCCTCTGGCCCTCGGCCAAGCAGACAACCCTGCAGTGAACACCTGCATTGCAATGTCTTCTTCCCTCTGGATCCCTGGACTGTTTCTACAACACAGGACCAGGTAAGGCTCTGAAGTGGAATGAAGGCCATCAGAGCACTTTCCTTTATTGTAGAAGGCCCTACACAGATTCTTCTGGGGCCGATCCTTGGACAGGGCCACACCCAGGGCCCCCCAGTGACAGGCGGAAGAGCTAGGATGGGGAGCAGGGAAAGGGAACTCATCCTAGGACCAGAGATCACCCAGCAGAGCCCTCTCTCCCCTCCTCTCCGGCCCCTGGATGACTGTCAAATGGGAATGTGCAAGCCTGAGCTGCCAGGCATACCTGATATGCTGATGGTGGCTGCAGCCTTCACGGTGCTGAATTTCTCCCCGTGCTTGTTGGTGGCGATGCAAGTGAACAGGCCAGGCTTGGTGATCAGCAGCTGTAGCTGGGAATCAATCACTCGGTCTTTCACACTTTCTAGAATGGACCCGGCAGACACCTGGCAAGGAAAGCAGACAGGAGAAAAAAGAAGTAGGTCAATAAATTAAAAATATACTGCATTGCTGCACTGAGCTGGCCTGGGGACCCAGAAGGCCCCAGTCTAGGCCGGCAGTCTCTCTCTGGGCAAGTGACTTAGACTAACAGATTTTAGGGAGAATGATGCCAATATCACTGACCAAACAAGGCTCTTGTCTTTTTTTAAATGTTACATTTTTAAAAAAAGTTTCATTTTTTTTTGTTATGCTGAATTTGACAAAAATCCACTGAGCCACCCAGCTACCACCCAGCTCCCCCCCCCCCTTTCTAACTCCTAGCCTGGCTCTCTAACCCACTGAGCAACCTAGAACCCAGCTGCCACCACCTATTGTTTTTAAATTCTACTGTTTGTAATCATCAAACTTTTATGGATATTGTTAGTCTTTCCTTTACTTCTTACTTTAATCTCTTCCTCTTTATTCATCTTTCCTACACCTCTTCCCTCTCCTCTCTCTTTTGTTCTTTGTCCTCTTCCTCATTTCCTCCAAACCCTTGGGAAAAAAAAAAAAGTCTTTCTTCCTTTTTTCTTGGTCGTTGGGGAAGGTTTGGAGGGTTGGTCTGAGGATAAGCCAACAACGCTGAAAATGTTGGTCTACATGAGAAAAATTCTGATCCATGACGCTGAGACCCAAGGCTAAAGATCTGATACACTTTCCTCCCACTTTGGCCAAAATCACCCAGTGGGCCACCAGCAAGTCCTGTCAGTAGTTAAGTGAGTAACAGGATTTCATCTGGGAGGCTTTACTTATCTTTTGAATTTTTATTTTTTTAGTCTCCAATTCTTCACGCCACTCTTAGTGCAAATCACAAAACTCAGCTTTTGCTCTAAGGACCAGTGTGAGTTTACTGTTATCTGGGGAGATTGCCAATGCCAGGTTAAATATTTGGACATTTTCCCCAGTCATTGTGTGGTATTGGCAGTGCTGAGCAAAAAAACCAAAAACCTTCTTTAACAGTCATACAGATGGGGGTTGGGTTGAATTTAGGTGATTATATTTATCTGGACTCCAATTTTTACTCCATGATATGAACTATGAAAAGTTATAGCAGCTCCTATCTGTAGCTGTAGTCTTTCATGGGTCACCAAGAACCTGGCAGTTTACAAAATGCTATCTAACGCTAGCTGATTACCTGTGTGCTCGTGGGCATGCTATTAACCTTCAGGAAGAATTTTCATGTGTGCTAAAACCAATCTCAGACGTCCTCTGGGTAAATGGGGGGAAAACTAGATTCTCCTCCAATTCTTTTCAACTCTAGGTCTATAATCTTAGGAAAATTCTTCATGGGGCAGCCAAGTGGTTCAGTGGTTTAAGAGCCAGTCCTAGAGATGGGAGGTCCGGAGTTCAAACCTGATTTCAGATGCTTTCTAGGTGCAAGTCTCTTATCCCCACTTGTTTAGCCTTTACTTCTCTTCTGCCTTGGAACCAATACTTCATATTGATTCTAAGACATATTGATTCTAAGGTAAGGGTTTTAAAAAGAAGACAAGAAAATTCTTCCCAACAACTTTGTCAGATAGGTAGCATTATTACACATTATTTCCATCTTTAGGTGAGAAAACTAAGGCATAGAAGATTAAATAATGTGCTCAACATCACATATAATAAGCATTCTGGCCAGGACTTGGACCTGTCTTCTAGTCTACAGATATAGCTTCCCTTCTCCTCCATTAAACCAATATGACAATGCTTTTTGGAGTGACTATAGTTGCTAGATTCTTTAGGGGTGATATTTATAGAAAAAAGGAAAATCTCCACACACAAGCCATCCAGATAAAAACTTTTATGCTAGCCTTTAAATTAGAAACAAATGCCTAATAATGTCACATGAATAACACTCACTCTTAATGCTACTGGAATTCTGGAAATGGGCCCTGACTCTTTAGCAGAGAATAGATAGGAATCCCCTGACCTTTTCCTAAGCTCACTCAGCTCACAGTTAACTCAATCCTTCCCTTGTACCTTTCCCCAAGAGTCCTGAAACCAGACCTTAGAAGAACAAGAAGCAATTTCCTCCTTGCTCAGACCTGTAATCTCTTGGACCCCATCCAGGTGCTGAAATAGGTGCCCCTCACCCAAGTGCAAGAGGTTACAGAAGCCCATAGCCTGCTAGGGAGAGTTCTCTTAAATGCTTTTCCTTATGTTTCAAATGGTTCTGGGTCTATTCTGTGAGTGACTCATGCACTGAAGGCTGTTAGTTATGGTTAGAGTTTGTTTTTCTTTTTCCACTGTTCATCCCGACTGACCGCTTAACATTTTAAATGACCTAAAAAAAAACAACACAAAAAAAATCCTTTCCTGTCCCCTCCATATTGGGCTCCTGTCATTTCAGGAAGGAACCTTCAAAGGGATGTGTTTAGGCTAGATCTCCCCAGGCAAAGTAAAGTAGTGAATTGAGGATATTATGTCTGGGTATTTTTTTTTTCTTAAAGCAACCAGGTCCTGGTTAACCATAGCCTAATCCAGGGAGATTGATGTAGAACAGAGGTGGTGAACCTTTTGGAGCCTGAGTGCCCAAATGGCAGCCCTCAGGCCCCCTCTGGCATGGGTGCCATAGATTACCAACAGAAGCCTAGAATAACTGGATGATCAGCTATGTCAACCACTTGCAGGGACCTTGCTTTGTGACTGGTGAGGAAGTGTCAGAATAAAAAGATCAATTAAAAAAAAAGCAACTTCCTTGCTATAGCTGGGTGGGAGCAGCTATTTATTAGGTGATGGGTAGCTGCAACAACTTCATCTGGGAAAGTCCCTGGAATAAATTGAGGCATCACAGAACTTGGTTCCCCTACCCCCACCCCAATCCATTAGGTCAACTAATGTTATTGAAATGAATTGATAAGGTATTTGTGTGGGGGCACCCATACAATAGGAAATAGCATTAGATGCACTAGTTGTAATTGTTGGCTTTCTCTAGTCTGTTTGCTGAGTTTTGCTTGACTTGATTTGTTGCTTAACAAATCTCTCCCTCCCCCCTATCCACATGCACAAGATTTTCTTCCCATTTGGGTTTCTTAGTAACTTTCAGAGGGGGGAGGTGATGTAAACACTTGCTTTTTTGAGAAGACAAACTCTGTTTTTTGTTATAAATGCTGAGATCTCAATCTTTGTGTTCTAAACTGTTGTTTCCTCTATTAGTGTCCAGTAATAAATGACAGAGGGAAAAGGGAGAATAGATGAGAGTATTTTTGTTCAATAAAGAGGAGTTAGCTGCTAACTTTTTCAATTCATTATTCTGTTTGGGTAATGAACTTAGGGCCATTTAAGACCTAGACTTGGTGATGATGACATCAAAGTTTCTACAGGAGAAAAATCTCCCATGTTTCTTCCATCTATCCAGTTTCTGCAAAAGGGTGACATTGATTTCTTATTCTAATTTTACATCTCCCCCATCACCAATGTAAAAATGGAGATTTGAACCCCAGACTTCAATCCCCAGAAGTCCTTGGCACTTCCCAGAATGCTCTATAATCTCACCTGAGATCCCCACCTGGGCCGAGAACAAAATTTGTATTTCAACTGACTGTACTGCCTACTTGGGTCTCTCTGCTTCTGCTTTTAAGCACACGTATCTCTCAAGATGTAGAGTAAGTGAAATTGAATGGGCTTAGCAGCTCTAGAAACATGGCTTATTGATTTGTATCTTTTGATTTCTAATAGTCTATAATAAACCTCTAAAAATATAATACTTTTAGTAAAGAAACTAATTTAACTGTTATACCCATCAGAGGGCTTTGCTCTCAGCTATTATTTAAGTATCTTCTGAATTTCACTGAATATCAAAAAGAATAAAACTCTTTTACTAGATTGAGTCCAGAAACCCAATTTAGAAGGTTGATTGACACGAGCTATGTGACTTCAGGCAAAGAACTTAACCTTTCTAGCTACTACTTCTTCATCAGTAGAATTAGAGGGTTCTCTAAATTCCTTTCTAATTCAGAGACTCTTTGCTCTTCTAAGTTGCTATGGAAAGGGCACAAAAATTTATATGGTGTCTACTATGTGCCAAGCACTGTAAATCACCTTACAAATATTATCTCATTTGATCCTCACAACCATGCTGGGAGATAAATGCTGCTATTATCCCCTTTGTAGAGTTGTAGAAACTCTGCCTCTTGGAACAACCTTCAAGGCTTTCAGCTCTAGTACCACCTTCTCCTTTAGTTATTATGCCCATTTTGTGGATAAGGAAATTGAGGTTTAGATAGGTTACAAAATCTGTACATGCTGGAAGATCACTAGACATCCAGTTCTCTAGACTCTCAATCCAGAAGTCTCTCCTTATTCCATCAATTTATCATCATATGAATGATGGAGTTAATGTTGTCTCATAGATTGTTACAGAAGCCAACCACTCAGAATATGGAGATTAGATAGGAGGGAAAGAGGGGGTAAAGCAACCTAGAGAAGATGGAAAATTCTAATTTGCATTTTTAAAAAACTCTTACCTTCTGTTTTAGAATCAGTACTAAGCATCAGTTCTAAAGCAGAAGAGTGGCATGGGCTAGGCATTTGGGGTTAAGTGACTTGTCCAGGGTTGCACAACTAGGAAGAGTCTGGGGCCAGATTTGAAACCAGATTCTCCTGATTCCAGGCCTGGCACTCTAACTAACTGCCCCACAATTTGAGTTTTTAAAAGAGCTCACTTGTTGACCAGTGTTCTTGTGGACCTCTAATATTTGGTGCTGCTGTCATTATAGGTTTCATTTAGGGTATAATTTGAGATTCACTTTGTGTTGAAAAGAAATCATTTTTTTCTAAGCTTCCCCCAAAACTTTTATAGACAACTCCATTTTTTTTTTGCTCAGCTCTTTTACGGTCTCTGCATCTGAGCTAAAATATGTAAGGATTAAAGTGACTGAAAATGAACATGTATAGTTCCCACCTCCTGAAAAAGAACACACCAATTGGCTACACAGGAACCCCACAATTAAACAGAGTTTTTAAACAGATCCATTTGGCAAGAAAGGCCATCTTGGGTCCAATGACAGGATAGAACCCGAGGTAGACGAAAGGAATCCAGGAGACAGGGGAAGAAGGGTCAAAGGCAGGAGAAGAATAAGGACAGAATGGGAAGAAAACTTGGACCGGTGATTATGTTGATACAGGGAAATCCTAGACAAGGAAACTTCCTTTTCTAATTAAGCTGTAACTTTTATGCAATTTATTGTCTTAGGAATTTTTCTGAGACACTGAGAAGTTCAAGGATTTGCCCAGGTTCATACAGCTAGTCTGGAAGAACTTGATCATAGAACTTCAGCTCTCTTTCTGCTGTGATAGGCTTCCTCTCATACTTATATGTAACTAGTTGACACATTGGATAGGGCTCTGGGCCTGGAGTCAAGAAGACCAGAGTTCAAATCCAACCTCAGATGCTTTCAATCTGTGTTATCTTGAGAAAGTTACTCTTTATGCCTCAGTTTCTCTAATTGTGAAATAAAGATGATAATAACATAATAACATCTACCTCCCAGGTAGTTGTGAGGATCAAATGAAATAAATTTGTAAAGTGCTTACTACAGTCCATGACACATAGTAGGTACTTAATATTTATTTCCTTTCCTCTAACTATATAATAACCAACCTTTATTTAGCACTCAATAAATGGTTACTGATTAATTGCTAGAGGGAAAGTTATTTGCTCCAGGCAGCACAGCTAGTTTTAGATTTATAAATGTGAGCGGTGCTCTGCACATAGTTCATCTCATCTTATCCTTATAACAACCCTTTGAGGTATAGAGACTATAGTTATTATGCCCATTTTATGAATAAGGAAACTGAGGTTTGGACAGGTCACAAAACTTGCACATACTGGAAGCTCATTCTACATCCAGTTCTCTGTAGACTCCAAATCCAGAACTTTTTCTAGTCTACTCCTCTCAGGGCAGACAGTGTGAAAAGAAAAGGATGAGGCTGGTCAGCAGGGTCAAATGCTGCAAAGAGTTAAAGAAAGATGCAGAATAGGGAAATGATCATTAGATTTTGTATTTGGGGAGTCATTGGTCATGGGATCAGATCCTTAAAGTTCATAAGAGATTATCTAGTGCAATCCTGTCATCAAAGTCATAGAAGCAGTAGGGAAACAGAGAGTGAATTAAAACTCGTCATGAATCCATGGGGGTGGGGGGTGGGCAGCTGGGTAGCCCTGTGGATTGAGAGCCAGGCCTAGAGATGGGAGGTCCTAGGTTCAAATCTGGCCTCAGACACTTCCCAACTGTGTGACCCTGGGCAAGTCACTTGACCCCCATTGCCTAGCCCTTACCACTCTTCTGCTTTGGAGCCAATACACAGTATTGACTCCAAGACGGAAGGTAAGGGTTTAAAAAAAATGAATCCATGAGGGAAAATGAGAATACTGGGAATGGCAGGCAGATTGCTAGGAGCTGGGGGATGATTTTTCCTCTGAACTTTCATTGAAATGGCTCAAATATTATATTTAAAATTTTATTTTCCCACTTACACATAATAATAATTTTCAACATACATTTTCCAAACATAAGATTCAAATGTCTCCCTTTTTTCTTGATAGGCCCCTAAGATACTGGGGGCCTCCCTCTGCAATTGGATCTGGGTAATACATTATCATATTGTTTTCTCATTGTATATTGTATTATTATGCAAAACATGCTTCCATGTTGGTTTTTGTTGTGAGAGAATAGTCATATAAAACCAAAACTATTCAAATATTTTAGATAGGAATTATAATAATTTGTGCTGCTCGAGAGAGAAATGGTTTTTTCTTTGATTTTCTTTCAATATGAACCTATGACTTAGTCTTAAGCTAGGTTGGTCATAAGAAGCATGGTAAGACAATGAGAAGAGATCTGGGTTTGGTGGAAAAAGACCCGAGTTCAAGTTCAAAACATGCTCTTTGCTAACATGCAATTGACAACTTCTATGATCTTAATTTCTTCATCCAAAATAAAGTGGATGAATTTGATGTCTACTGAAATCCCTTAGAGCTTTAAATTTATGAGAATATTATAATCCATTTTCCTCCATATTGTGAGAATAAGAATATTTTTCACTCAGAGATGATCCATAAACACAACTGCTCAGGAAAGATGAAAGAAAACTCAACAGAAGGCACAGGATTTGTTAAACTCTACTGGTATTTGCCATCTGGAATTCCTGTAGTCTGTTGCACCTATATAGGTTAGTGTGTGTTGGCCACAGATGTCCAAAAGTTTAGTTTATGGATTGGTTTCACAGCATGATCAACATAGGTGAGAAAAGGGGTGTTTATGTCTTTTGGAGCCTCTATGCCTTTGAGACTTCAGGAGATAAGGTGGCCAGCTTCAACTGGGGCCTAGAATGATTCATTGGCTGTTCCTTGCCTCAGGTCTTTGACCCTCTCCTTCACTACTCCCACCAGGCAGGATCAGATGTGGGCACTCCACTATGTGCTTCTCAATGAAATGGGGAAATGCTACAAGTGGGAAACCGAGTATGCTATAGCTGGGGCTACTTCCTTACCAGTAGGTAGATATTTGTAATAAGTTGAGTTTTTTGTACTTTGAGGCAATATTGGCTCATACAACTCAGTTTTCTTTTGGTCCTGGGTAGCTTTACCCACTGTAAAACTTGGCTGTAAGAATAACTAACTGTCTCTGACCAGAAGGACTTTGGATGTACTCTCTACTTCTTTCCTGGAGGAGATTTACTGTTTGTCTGCCTAATTCCTATTTTAGCATTTGGAGTCCAGAAGCTGTTCTATCTCCTTTCTTAGCAGTACCTTGGCTTACTAGGTTTGGGCTTGAATTAGCAGCCCAAAGAAGCCCAAATCCTGATTAAATATAACATCTCTCTATTCTAACAAAGAATTATAAAATTTTAAGGGTAGAAAATCCAAAGGGATAATCTAATCCAGTAGTCTTGAACTAAAATTGCATTCTTTAAATTTTTTATTACTTGTCATTTTTCATTATTATTCGATTCATACAGGAAGACCTCAGTTCAATTCCAGCCTCACATACTTACTAGCTATGTGACCCTAGGCAAGTCATTTCATCTCTCCTTGCTGCAGTTTTCTTAACATATAAAAAGGAATGATAAGACTATATCAATACAGAATATATTAATATATTTATAATTTAATACTATATAATGTTACTAGGTAACATTATATAGTATTAATGCTATCTATTAATATGTAATGTGTTAGATTACTATATTAAGTTGTTTTTTTAGGAAGGTTCATTTAACTGATTGCATAGATATTTGGGGGAAAAAACGGACAAAAACTAGGCTATAAGAAACCTGAGGTCTGACTTCCTGAAAGCTTGGGGTTGCTAGTATATAACTTTCTTGGTCTATAGCTATGGAAAGTCAGAGAGCCTAAAGTGGTTTCCTAAGTGCTTTCTCTGCATTCAGTCTCTTTCTTCCTTAATCTGTCTTTACACAGTTGTTAAACTGATATTCCTAAAATTCAGGTCTGAACATACCTTTGATCTGTTTAAGAAGCTTCAGTGGCTCCCCACATTTAGGAGTAATTTCCTACGGGCAGTTAGGTGGCAGGGTGGGCAGAGTGAGGAAAGCCCATCTTCCTGAGTTTAAATCTGGCCTTAGATACTACTAGCTATTTGACTCTGGGCAAGTCATTTAACTTTGTTTTTCCTCAGCTTCCTCATCTGTAAAATGAATTGGAGAAGCATATGACAAACTAGTCCAATATCTTTGCCAAGAATACATGAAGAGTTGGACATGACTGAAAAATGGCTAAAGAACAATAAAGTTTGTTTCTATCTCCCTGTTTTACAGATGAGGAAACTGAAGCCTAGAGAAGTTGGTCAATTGCTCATCCTAAAACCCCAGTGCTCAATCCCATACAGAATAGTGAAATAGTTTGTGACTGCAACTATTCCTTCCTTCCTGCCTGCCTGCCTGCCTGTCTGCCGTGAAAGACTTTATATAACCCTTTGGCAAAGAGGATTAGAATTGAAAATGACCTTGATAATTTGAAGAACATAACATCTACAGACTCAGACCCTTGGGCTCCACTCCTACTGGTATTCATTTCTTCCTAGTATAGGAGTTATTTGCTTTGAGAGTAGAGTTTGGTTCTTTTAATGCCTTGCCATAGTGCACAGGGAAGAGAGTTCACCTAAGAAGTGGGGAGAGGAGATTTTCAAACATCAGTTGAAAAGGGAGGGGGTTGTCAAAGTGTAGGAGTACTCACACCTGTGAGTAACGAATAACCAAAGAGGAGCTATTATTGAAATGATGTGACCAGAAGTCCTTCATTAGACAGGGCAGTTCCAGAATCTGATTTCCTGTCCTGGCTGGAGAAAACATCCTTAAATAAAAGTCCTGCATTGACCCATTTTGTGACCCTCTGGACTTTACTCCATTCTACCTCTCCCTTTTTGCCCATTCTTCCTCCTTCAGGGACCCTGGGAGTTTAGCTTGTTTTATCCGCTTTATGAAACTCTTCGTTATTATGGAAAGCAGCGTGGGTGCACAAAAGCCAGAGTGGGGATTGCCCTTCCTGGAAAGCCTTCTGAGGGGCACACCCTGCTGGGCAGCCTCCTTCACAATTCTTCCACTCCCTTCCCTCCTCGGTCCCAGCTGCCTTGGCTAGGCTGAGATCTGGACACTAAGTGTGGAAGAAAAGGCCATGCTGGGATGAGTAAACAGAATTGCAACATGCAGGAGCCTGGAGGCAATCCTTCCCCCACCCTGATTTTTCAGCATTTGTTGGCTCTTTCCTAGAGCATTGAATTGATTTGTGGGGAGTTGTGACTTTTGTGAAAGAAGAAAAGCTTATAAAGCATACAGAGAAACTAACCAAAATGATGGAGGAGGTAGGTCAAAAGTCCTGGAAGAAAACATTGGGGTAAAAGCTGTTTCTCACACAGGATTCGGTATCTCCTACCTCCATGATTTTGTATTGTCTTTCCCTGGTACAAGAAGCCTTCCTAGATTCCTCAACAGCAATAGTCCTGCCCTCCCAAATTGCTTTGTATTTATTTACTTTATTTTAAGTTAAGTAACTTATTTTTTTATTACATTCAAGTTCCCAGCTATCACCTTCCCTCTCCTCATTAGGGAAGGCATCATTTGATGAAAAAATACATATGTATATGTAAAATAGGTCTTGCTTTCTTAAAATTTATCATCCTTTCTCTGGAGATAGAAATGCACAAATCATTCTTCAAAGAATATTTCTGTTGCCCTGATATATGTTCTCTTATTTAGGAAAATTAAAACTATGCTTCCCTTTAAGGAGCATACATTCTCTCCAGGTGACAACATGTACATATATAGGTATATGCTTTATTTTACATAATATATATCTCTATAAAATATGTATATATCGTAGGATACATTAGAAATATATTTTATATGACCTATAAAATATATGTATATTTATAGAATATATTTGAATACATTTTATATAATTTATGTGAAATATGTGTATAATTATAGAATATATTTGAAATACAGATGATTAAATTAAAACATATAATGTATTAAAATATAAAAGATTTATTTTACAGAATACATTTATGGAGTATCTATATAAAATAGATTTATATTGTAAATATATATACTCCTTAAAGGCAAATATATTTTAAATTTTTGTATCTCCAGCACACCCAGAAAGTATTTAATAAATGTTTTTTGATTGATTGGTTGCTTAGATTACTGAGGGTGCAAATTTTTATAAATGTGAAGGGAAAAGTACATCCCATGTACATAATTAATACTCATATTGTATCTAATCTGAATGATACCATAAGGCCTCAAACATATTCTTTTCCTTGCTACAGTGTCTGAAATTTCCATAAATACAGTTACTTCTCTGTTGGTTCTGCCACTCCTGAATTTGTTTTGAAGCTTTTTTTTTTTTTAAATGGGTATTTGTAAGTGGGTTTGGGCAAGCTTAGAGTATATCTTACTCCGCCATTTTAACTCCAGAAGTGGACACTACTCCTTGGAATAGGGCAGTAACTCCACTAATTCATCAGTAGACATGTATTAATGGTCTACTACTATGCACCAGGTACTCTGCTATATTGGAGAAACAAAGAAAGGCAAAAGATAATCCTTGTTCTCAAGGAGCTCACAGTCTAATGGGGGAGACAAAGTTCAAACAACTATACAAAGAAGATGTGTACAGAATTAATTGTAGATACTCAACAAAGAGAAAACATTCAAGGGGCCTGGAAAAAACTGAACTTAAACCAGAGAACATAGGAGGTGAAGATGAGGAGGAGAGAACATGAAAGGCTTTAAAAGCCACAGAGAAGATTGCATATTTGATCCTGGAAGCAATAGGAAGCTACTGAAGTTGGTTAAATATGGGGATGACATGGTCAGACTTATGCTTTAGGAAGATCAATTTGATAGCTGAGTAGAGTATGGATTAAAGTAGGGAGTGACTTGTGGCAGAGAGACCAACCAGCCAACTATTGAAATAGTGCAAGCATGAGGTAAGGAAAGTCTGAGGTAAGATGATGGCAGTGTCAGAGGAGATGAGTTTTGAAGGTAGAAATGGCAAGACTTGACAATTGATTGGAAATAGAGGGCAGTAAGAGAGAGGAGGCAAATATGACACCTACATTTTCAACCCAGATAATTACAAGGATGGTTGTAATCTTGACAATAATAAGGAAGTTAGGAAGAGTACAAGGGAAATATGAATTCAATTTTGAAATTAATGAATTTAAGATGTTTATAATATATCTGGTTCAAAATGTCTAGTGGGCAGTTGGAGATGTGAAACTGGAGGTTGGGAAAGAGCTGAATTTGGACAAGTAGATATGAGAGTCATTTGCATAGAGATAATATCTGAATCTGTTGAAGCTGATGAAATCACCAAGCAAAATAGTATCTAGGAAAAAGAAAACTGGGGGGGGGGGTAAGATAGATCCTGTGCCATAACAATAGTTAATGGGAGTAACCTGGATGAGGATCTGGTGAAGAAAGCAGAGAAGGAATAGTCAGATAGGAAGGAGGAGAATAAGGAGAGAATAATGTCACAAAAACCTAGAAAGAAAAGAGTATCAAAGAGAAGAGCATGATTGACAGTGTCAAAGGCTCCAGAGAAGTTCAGAACAAGGACTAAGAAAAAGGCCATTGGATTTGGCAACTAAGAACTAATCTACCCCTTTGACAGAAGCAGTTTTAATTAAGTAATAGAAGTCAGACAGAGTTAAGAAAAGAGTGAGAGGAAAGGAAGTGGGGAAATGTATTGTAGACAGACTACTTTTAGAAAGAGAAGAGATCAGGACACGTTCACCCATTAACAGATAAGCATGAATTCATTTTCATTTTAACTGACACTTTGGAATGTGATAAATCAAGAGTGGGACACTGAGAGGAAAGGATACAGGTGAATTTTGATATGGAGGTAGAGTTTTAAAGGGCCTGGAGCATGTACCAGGGCCCAGGGGGGATAAGGATATGTAGACGATCATAGATAAATTTATGCTCTGGAGAGTGGGAAGAGTTCTAGCTTTGAAGAAAGATGACTTGAATTCTAATCCCTGATCTACTGTTTGCTACCTTTATGACCATAAGAAAGTCACTTGACTCGTCTCATCCGTAAAAATTTTTAAATGGATATGGGCTAGATGAAGTTCTTTTCCAGTTTATAATAAATTATTCTATGAACCCTCAAAATCTTAGTAGAAAGGGGTTCCAAAAATATATGCTTTTTATTTCACAATAATATCTATGGCAAGCCTAAGTTGTGGGTGTTTGTAAATAACCCTTATTCATAGAATCATATAATATGAGAGGAGGAAGAGACTTCATTTAATCTCTAGTCCAATCCAACTTTGAAAGGAAACCTCATTATAATATAAATAACAAGTGGTTGCTTAATATTTATAGATCTCCAAGGGGAAATCCATCTACTGTAGGCAGCCTATTCTACTCTTGAATAGCTCGAATTATTAGCAAGTTTTCCTGACACCAGCCTAATTGGCTTATTTGCAGCTTCCCTCATTTGTCCCAGTTCTTCTCTCTAGGACCATACAGAAAAAAAAATCCATTCCACTTTCCACAGGATAGTCTTTTACTTTCTTGAAGATAGCCATCATGTCCCCCCTGTATTTTCTCTTCTAAACATGCTTAGTTTCTTTAATAGATCTTTTTACTTCCTGGCCTCAAGACCCTTAACCAATTGGGTTACCCTTCTCTGCCCTCTTTCTAGCTTATCTATATGCTACTTAATGCATGACACTAAGAGTTGAACTCAGTGTTCCTGAGGAGGTAGGAGTATGATAGAAATTATTCCCCCTCTATGATAAAGGATGAATGGCTTGCAAAAACTGAGAGATGCAAATGTCAGAGAGTGATCGACAGGAGCATGTGACTAAGGGTCACATGGGAGCCTGAGGCTTGAGATCTGGGAAATATTCTATGTCCAATGGATCTTCATCTCATCTCTCTCCTGGAAGGACCTGAGGTTGAGGCTTGGAAAGGATTTCTCCTGAGGCCAACAGAAGGAAAGAAATCTTTTGGATCTGACTGCTGGCAGCTTTGAATTAAGAAGATTGAAGATAGACTAACCAACTGAAGATCCTGGCCCATTTGACTGAACTCCTGGTGTGAGCTGCTAGGCTTAATAAGCTAGGTTTAGATAGTTTATAGATATTAGATGTTAAATAACTAGTATAAGTTTCTCCTAAACCCCTGTTCCTTCTTCCCCTTCCCAACAAATAAATCTTAATTATTTATATGTTCCCTATTGTTCTTTCCTCACCCCAAATCCCCACATAACACCTCAGCCCTGTATAGAATTACAATCTTTTTTTTTTTTTTTGCTACCACATCATACTGCTTATTCATATTGAACTTAATAAAGTCTACTAAATCTCTGGAATTTTAACGACAATCATTTGCTTTCTATCTATGCCCCTTCAGCCTTGTTATACTTGTGAAATTAAGTTTTTGAACCTAAATATAAGACTTGTAAAATAACCCTAAAAAAGAACTACATTTCCCAGGAGCCCACTGACTTCTGGTTGTTATGTACTTCCTGTAGACAGGAGATATTAGGTAGGGATGTGGAGGGTTCTGCCTCTTTGGCTTGTAGCAAGCATGGTGGTAGTGGTAAGCTAAGCATGGGGGTTTTAAATGGGCTAATCAGCCATGAGCATGTGATCTCTTTTTGTATCCTCTTTATTCCTTGATTTGTAATAATCATTAAAAATCACTTAATGTATAATATTTTATTATTGAGATCTAATTTAAAATTTTACATTGATGGCAACTACTTGGAGAAGGAATTCCCAATTTTTTTAAGATAGCCTAGATAATTTTTTAAGCCATGTTTTTTTCCTCTCACCCACCCACCCACCTACCCTCTCGAATTCCGAGAGATCTCCAAACTTTCTCCAAAGCTTCTGCCCTGCTATTGACAGTTTTTTATTTTTTCTATTTTTCTTTCCCTACTTTTTGCCCAGTTGCTCTCTGTACTGGCCTGGCTATTTTTAGCTAGGGGATTCTTGGCGAAGAGGAGATAAGTCACTTCTCGTCCATCTTGAGTCCATGTTCCTCAGTTCCCTGTTGTTGCCTCTGGCATTGCTGATACTGCTTCCTCCTGATCTCCGGCCCTCAACCCTGCTCTCTCATCTGACCCCAGCTCCAGTCCCAGGTCCCAGACTGCTGGTAGCTGCCTCTGTGTCTTTGGAACTCACAAACTTGGAGCCATTCTCCTGGCAACTGGTAAAAACCAGGGTGTATTTTCCTTAGGCAATGATTAGCCTCCTAACACCCTCTCCACATGGATGGGGAAACAAACTGCTCTCTAGCATTTTACCTCAGGGGGGAAGGAGAAGGGAAGAAGGAAATTACTCTTCCAAACAGGAAGTAAATTACAAGCATGGTGTACTCTATGACAGAGTAGTACCTTGCCTATTTCAAACAGCTTCCAGTTTTAGGATGCTTTTTGTTTCTACCATTCATGAGTGCACTGGTCCTTTCAATTATCTTGCCTGAGATTCAGGGGAGAAATTCATCTCCCAAGAATTCCTTGCCATTTGAGCCTGCCCAGTTTCTAAGATTCATCCAGTTTGAGATTCCCCAAACCCATGTTCTTCCTCACTGTGGGAAATTCTACAGTTCTGACAGAAGGAATCTGAACAGATAGAGAAAGGAACTTTAAAGAGACTGGAGGTGAAAATTTTAAACCTTTTCAGACCCTAATGTTTTATGAAAGTCTCTGTATTTTATTGTATTTTACTCATTGTTTTGTTTATGATTTAATTTGGGTGGTTTTAAGTTCATATATTAATCTGATCAATACTATTCTGTTTACACTGAATCATTTTAATCTACTGTGTTTTAACTACTATTATATTCTGTTACCATTCCCCTATGACTACTGAACAAAATATTTTAAAATATGGTAAAAGCCCATAAAGAGCCTTTTCTTACATTTTGGCTTTTTTAAATGTCACATAGATGATGGATGGACTCCATCAACATGGTTAACAACCTTTGGAAAATTTAATGAGCTAAATATCTTAAAATGATTTTAAAGGGTCTTCAAACATGAATTTAAAATTTTTTCAACAACTCTGACTTATCATTTTGCCTGCCTCTGAGTTATTTGTAGCAAGAGGTAAAGGTCCATTTTAGTAGCTGAAGTGAAGCACTATTATAATACCTACTTCCCGCATTTGTAAAAATGTGAATGGATGAGACATAACAATATCATACCAAAGGAGCTGGGAAATTGATCCCAAGGCATGGTACCCCTGGATGGCTCCTAAGAGGGAGCCTCTCTAATTTGTAACTCTTCAGCTCACTCTACCCTTCCACCAGAATGATCTAGATTCCTGGTGACATTTTTAGACCCAACATCAATAGTACAGAACTTTGTTTTTTTCTAGACTTCTCTGTCACATTTTTGTATTGATGGCAGTAATAGCTTTAAAAAAAAATCTCAGCCAAGGTTGAAACATTGCTATACATAAAAAATTTGTGACAAGTATCCATTAGCTTCTAAGTTGTTTTTTTCAATGTCATATAGTAGACACTTGAATCCTAATGATAGTGGATTTGTTTGCTATTGTCATTAAATAGGCTATAATAACTTTGGGGATTTTGATACTTCTTGAATGTGCATTATCTATTGTACTATTGTTCTTTATAAATAAAAACAGTTACTTTGTATACACTGGATCATGGTCAAGTTTGAAGAGGAAATGGATCTCATTTTTGGTGAGGAACCTTTGTACTCTACCTTTCCTTAGATGATACAGTGTGTCAATGATTGTAAGCTATTATATTTTTGATTTTTAAAATTCCTTTATTTTTGTTTTGCTTCCATGTGCAATATAGTATTAAAATTTTTAATTTTTCTCTCCTTTTTGTATTTGAAGCACATGTCACCAGTACTGAAAAGATTTTCTTTAACATTTTTAAAAATTTTGCAGTAATATAAGTTTAAAAAATATGCATGCTATAATATTGATACATACCCACAAGCTTTAGACTATGGAAACCTGCCATTTATTGATAAATATTATGGGACTGTGATTAATGATTGTGTCTGATTCCAGAAGAAGGGAACAAAAGAGCCATTATACAATGCCAAGAAGCATGAGGTCAAAAAGGACCAAACCAATCCAGGTAGGATTGATGAACTTCTAGGTCAATATGAAAGGACTTGTACCTAGTCTGAGACTCGAGGTTGCAGTGCTTGACATATGTTAAGACGCAGGACACCTTGTATCCACACTCTTTGTGATATACTCACAGACAAGTACTGAAGTTTGGCTATCATCTTGGCTCCCTCCTATCCCCCAAGAGTGAAGGTAATATCAGACCAGGTAATGACACTTCCTTATCACACAAAATCTAGTCCTTTTTTCTCTCTTATAGTATGGCAACTTCCTGTAGTCTTTGCTATAAATGGGTAAGTGAAATATTACTGCATTTGTCCTACAGACTTGTGGGATAGAAATTACTTTAATTGGGCCCTGATTCAAGGACCTGTTATAGGTTTATTTTCCTTTACTTAGAATTTTTTCACATAAGACTTTGACAGTCTATATTTCATCTAGAAGTTATCTTTTCTCTTTTATTTAGATTTTTTTGATGGTTTTGATTTCTCTTGCCAATTGATTCATATGCCTTATAACTCAGCCATGCATCCCTAAGTGATCCCTGTGTTTTTCAACACCCTCTTCAGGGGGAAATGTACAATAATTCTAAAATGCAAAGTTTAAATTCTTTTGAGAGTAATTTTAGGATAAGAAACATGCTACCTCTCTGAATCCAGAAAGTGAACTGTTTGGAGAAGGCACCATGAAGATACCTCTACAGACCACACACTGTACTGGAAGATCCAGAGTGAACTTTGGGATGTAGTGATTTGAACTGTGTGGGGTTGAATGCATTTGTTTTGTATGTATACTCTTATGCTGAAGGGGACTGCCCCCTAACTGGCTTTTTGTCAATGCATCTAGCAATCATTGGTTTTGTTCTCTTTTCCTCTTATCCTCAAATTATTATAATTTTGAAGTTGATTATGTTTACAAGATCCATTGAAGAGACTAGTCTTCCATGGATCTCGAGGGGAATGTAAAATTGAAAATCTATTACCCTAAAAAAGAACTACATTTTCCAGGAGCCCACTGACTTTCTATTGTTACATACTTCATGTAGACAGGGAATATTAGGTAGGGATGTGGAGGGTCTTGCCTCTTTGGCTTGTAGCGAGCATGGTGGCACTGGTAAGCTAAGCATGGGGATTTTAAATGGGCTAATCAACCATGGGCATGTGGTCTTTTTATTTTGCATACTCTTTATTCCTTGATTTCTAATGATCATTAATAAATTCCTTAAAATATAACATTTTATTATTGAGATCTAATTTTAATTTTTACAGACTTTACATTTATCTCTACTGAATATAATTTTTACTGGATTCAGCTCAATACTGCACTCTGTCAAGGATCCTTTAAAATCCTGACTGTCATCCAATGTGACAGGTATCCCTCCCAACTTTGCATCTTTTTTTTTTTTTGCACGTGTGGCTTTATCAAAATCAGTGATGAAATTGTTCTCTTGGCCTATTTCCCCATCTTTAAAGGACAGGGTTAGATTAACTCTCTAAAGTCTCTTCTGCCTTTAAGATTCTGTGACTCTAAGATGACCCACTGAATACAAAATGAGAAGAAATAGAGAAAAGTCAGAGGACATTAGAGAAAACTATAACTGAAGAAACTTTAAGACACTGGAATAAATTTCCATGGGAAATCTCAACAGATTTCAAGAATGAAATGTTTTATCTGCAATTTATCTTAAAGCAATAATGAAAAGATCAGTATTGAGGACCTATTCAACTCAATATCAATATTAAATATTCATGAAGATCCATTCCATGTAATATTGGTTCTATCTAGAAATGTGAACATTTAAGTACTACCTATAATAATGACATCTTGTGGTGCTGAGTTACTACTACAGCTCATGATTCAAAGCTAATCTCCATTTGAATACTATAAAATCCCTCTTCTAATTGTTCAGTTTTTTATGAAATTGTACACATTCTCTTTCTCTTCCCTCCATTGCCCCCCCTACGCCACTCCATGTGTCTTCTTTCTAACCAGTTTCTACTTTGAACTCCTGCTTTTTTTCCCCTCTCCCATGAATTATAGTCATTTTAGAACTAATAGTTTAGAACTAATAGTTTCCACAATGGTTACCATCTCATAGTTATAGAATTAGAAGGAATCTCAAGAAGCCATTAGTTCCATCATTGCAAAATCATGGATTTAGAGTTGTAAGAGTTCTTAGTGACCATCAAACCCGACCACCTCATTTCCTATTTCCCCATTTTAAAGGAAACTCAGGATTAGATAAGTTAAATGACTTGTCCAGGGCTAAATAGCTACCGACTATGACCAAAGGATTTCCTGAGTCCAAGTTCAGTGCCCTGCCTATGCTCTGCTTCTTCTCTAGGCAGTCCTATCCCTAAAGGATGAACTGATTCACTGAACTTACACTTACTCCTCTTTTTTTTTTAATTTCAAACACAAATGTGATCCCTTATTCGTGGATAAAAATGGGTATTTGTAATTAATACTAACCTGTGCCATTTTTATTTTATTTCATACTTTTCAGCATGTTTGGGACTTTGGGACTCCTCTTTCTCCATATGTATCATGCTGTCTACTTGACCAAACCTTTCCTTCAGGGTGGGTTATAGTTTGCTGCAGTGAAGTGGATTGTGGAATCTACAAGGAAAGCTTCTATTCCAGTTTCATTCTTTGTCTTCCTATCTGACCTACTTTGAGGTAATGAGTACTTCTGGGACCTTAGGGAAAAAATAAGAAGAGAGTACTGGTAAGATATATAGTCCAGACCAAGGGTTTTGTGTGGACCAAATATGGGATAGAGAAAGAGTGACATAATAGCACATAAAATGTACAAAATAAACGGAGCTGGGAGAATGATGGTGAATGTAGTGATGGGTCAATTAGATTTTAAAGCTTCTGAAGACAGCTAAGTGGTTCAATGACTAGAAATTCAGGCATGCAGATGGGAGGTCTTGGGTTCAAATGTGGTCTCAAATACTTCCAAGCTGTGTAACCCTGGGCAAATCACTTAACCCCCATTGCCTAACCTTGCCCCTCTTCTTCCTTAAAACCAATACATTGTATTGATTCTAAGAAGGAAAGAAAGGATTAAAAAAAGAGATTATAAAGCTTCTCAAAAATGTCTGCTTTCTCGATGGTCCAAAAACAGCCAATCTACTGTTTTCTTTGTGAAGAGGGAGATGAATTTTGTTTAACATAAAGGGCCTAGAAGCAGAACCAGGACTAATATGTTAAAATATTAATATTAATTAATTAATATGTTAAAATGGTGCAGAACTAGTAGGTAGGGCTCACCATGGCCCTTAATCAGTCCCAAGGTCTGTGTGCACATCTTCAATTATGATGGAAATCTGAGTATACTTGCTGCTTTTCGATTCCTCAGACCTCTTGTTTGGGACTATTTACAATGGTACTTGGAATCAAGAAGAACTGACTCCAAATCCCACCACAGCAACTTATTGATTGAATGGTCTTGAGTAAGCCACTTATCCAGTTTACACTTTAATTCCCTCATCTATAAAATGAGGGTGTTGACATGGCAGCCTTTTAAGTCCTTTCAAGCTCGGATATCTGTAATCTTATGACTCTAAGAATAGAAACAACCTTTTGTGGTTAAAAAAAAGCAAGCAAACATTGCTAAGAGTTAGAAGACCTAAAGTCTAGTGATAGTTCTGTCACTAATAAAGAGGATAAATAGCTCCATTGATCGAACCTTCCAGAACTTCACCTCAGTTTTCTCAGATAAAAAATGGGAATGATAATAATGATAATGATCCTCACTACCTAATGTGTTTTTTATAAATTGTATAATATACAAATAATATTAATAATAGTTTATATTCACATAGTACTTATTTTGTGCCATGCATTGGAGTAAAAAAGTGCTTTACAATTATTATCTTATTTGATCTTCACACCATCACTGTGGGGTAGATGAGAATTTAACTTGTTCTGTGGCAATACAGAGAATAACAAGGAAAAGAAGAGAACCTACGGCTTCTAAATTCCGTTAGCCATGTTGGATTTCTGAAACATTATATAGAGGGTAGTTTTATTATTTCTACTTTTTATTATTATAACACTACCAATTCTCTATCACATTATGCCAAACCATGATTTCAGTGATTTAAATTATTCAAGTCCTGGTAAAGAAAAAGAACCAAGGATTGAATGAGTGTTAGCCTTTGAAAAAACCATTGAGCATTTTATTTTTACTACAGTCACACAGGTGCATCTTGAAAGCCAATAGGAGAACTTCTCTAGCCACAAAGACATAGAAATGGCACTCACAGCATTTCCATTTTCAAGCCATGTGATAGTAGGAACTGGAATGCCTGTTGCAGTACAGCGCAGGGTCACTATGGAGCCAAAGGTGACATTGTGGGATTCAGGAGCCCGCAGAATTCTGGCAAACACTGTTAAGGAGATAGAGAAGCCACATAACTATTCTTTTAAAGTTTATTTATTTATTTAATTAATTTAGAATATTTTTCCATAGTTACATGATTCATGTTCTTTCCCTCCCTCCTCCCACCCACTTCCTGTAGCCAACAAGCAATTTCACTGGGTTTTACATGTATCATTGATCCAGACCTATTTCCATATTATTGATGTTTGCGCTAGGGTGATTGTTTAGAGTCTATATCCCCAACCATATTCCCATCAAACCATGTGATCAAGCAGTTGTTTTCCTTCTGTGTCTCCACTCCCACAGTTCTTTGTCTGAACTACATGACTATTCTGAACGCACATCTTCAACCAAAGTTCCAAGGAATTAGCTATATACTTAAAAAAAAAAAGACCCAACATCCCTAAGTCACAAGAGGAAAGATGATAATAATGATAATAATAGAATGAGATGATGACTGTTGAGAAAGGAACAAATACAAACAATCCAGAACTGAAGATGGGGGAAGGCAAGAGAAACTAGCTCCTTTTCCTTGCCCCAGCTGAACTCCTTTTGTCTTCACTGAGAGATTTCTTCCATGAAGTTAATGATAGTGTTGTCTCTAATTGACTCAAGTTTAGTTTAGAATAATAGACTAGTTAAAGCTGGAAGAGACCTTAGTGGTCATCTAGCCTAGTCCAAGTCTTTTTACAGACAGAGAAACTGAGACCCACAGAAATAAAATGACTTACCCAAGCTCATAGAACTACTTAATAACAAGGCTAGGATTAGAATTGAATTCTACTGATTCCCAGTTCAGTACTATTTTTACACTTCTAAACTACCTCTCCATAGTTTGGTAGCACTTCCTGTGTAACCATCTATCTGATCCAAACTCCCACTTTCAATTTGAGATAGCTTCCATTGCTCCATCAGGGTCCTGAGGATTGCCACAAGGGACTGGACTTCTTGTGATTATCTTTTAGCAAAGGTATTACAAAGATACTATAAAAGGAATAGTTGGGACAAAACTGGTACCTTCAAAAGCCTGGGATATATTCTCTCCAAAATACATGCAGATGTGCAAAGTGGAATTAAATTTAGGAAACAATGGTTGTCATGCATGGCAAACAGGTAACATAACTCCTAGTATTTTCTGGACTCTGTCTTCACTTTAGATTTGACATTCTTATCCAATCATATTCCTTGAAGCTGTCTCCCTCTTAAGGTTAATATATTTCTGCATCTATGACTTCTGTGTGACCTTCTCTTGGATGAATATGCTTTCTCCTGTTGATTTAGTTTCTTTGATTATAGCTGCATGCACTTTCTGATATTGATCTAGTGTCTTCAATGGCAGGATCACTGGTAGGAAGGGAATAGGAGAAATCAACTGTTTTATCTACCCCAAAGTTCATTCTTTCTCAGGGCATTAGCTCCAATTCTGAAGCTCCCAAGCTCCCAAATTTGAAATCTACCTCTGAACTGACCAGCTGTAAAACTGAGTGACATCTCTGGACTACCATTTTTATATATTGCCCCATTGTTGTAGCTGAGTCTCTTAGCCAATCCTATTTTTTTCATTGTATTTTCTGGTCAAAGCACCATAATCCTTGAAAGTTGATTTGTGGTCCTGTAGTGAAATTTCTTAGTATTTATTTTAACTTGTTGATGGATTCATTGACTCAGTTGAGGTATGTAGGACTTCTTTGATTCATTTAGTTGGGGTGGAGGAATAGAACCTCAGCCCATTATACTGTGATAACTATTATTCTATAAATACTATATGCTAACATTTCTATATTTTAGTATACAAAAGTTAGGCTATCATCAAAGTGAATCTTCAGTTAATAAAATTATTTGGAAAAGAAATCTTCTGGTATGCTGAATGGTCTATTTAATCAATAAGTCAAAAATGTATGTATTGTCCACTGTGAGGGATAAAGATATACAAATGCTTCTGCTTTCATAAACTAAGTATGTTGAAAATAATTGAGTCTTTTCTTTTATGATAAAAGATCTTGCATTATCTGGGAATCTTTTGTTATTAACATCAATTCTGTATAGGGATATATATATATAACTTTGTGTCACATATTGTCTGTGATTCTGGTAAACATGTTTGGCAAGCATGTATCTAAATTTTAGATCTTGTTTGATATGAATAATCAGAGGACCGAGGTTTGATTTGTGCTTATATTTATCAAGGAAACTTGCATAACATTTAACTATGCATTAGAGACAAGGTCTTGATCATTGTAATCAACAATGAAGACTTATATATTCTCTATACTTTACAATCAATTTTGTGATGTGTTCTGCTCTGAAGGATCATTTGCAAATACCTGTCTCATATTTTCTCTGTGGGAATGTAGACAAGGCAGTTGTTGATATCTTCTTGGATGCATTTGTTGATAATACCATACATGATATTTTCCCTTTGAATTCTGAAATCTTATCCTTTGGGTGTATCTCAGGTCAGTTCCTGGGGTTCTTTAAAGTTGTGTGAGTTTTAGCAAAGATTTCTTCTGTGTGTATTTTATCATCCCAAACACATTTTTGAAATCATATTCTTAAATTTCATTTCTATTCCCTCAAAAAGAATATCACACATAGGGTTAGAAGAATATAAATGAAATGGTTCAAATTTCATTGTTTTTGACAATAAATTACTGTAAAAACATAGGCTCTGTTCCTTTTCATGTTTTTTATTTTCTTTTTCCAGTTTCATACACTGAATCACTTTAAAAACATCTTTACCTTCCATTTTAGAATCAATGCTATGTTTTGGTTGTAAGATAGAAGATCAGTAAGGTCTAGGCAATGGGGGTTAAGTAACTTGCTAGAGGTCACACAGCTAGGAAGTGTCTGAGGCCAGATTTAAACTCAGGACCACCTGGTTCTTTAATCACTGAGTCACCTAGTTGTACCTCTGCAAGATAATTTAAAAATACATTCCAATGAAATATTGTCATCTGACTATAAGTCAAGGCATCTGAGTGATATATTTCTGTATTTCTGTAGTCTCTTTAATTTCTTGATTACAAGACATATCTTCTAACAATTTTCATCATCTTCTTATGTGCCTTCCTTTGCATTGAAGACACTGAGTAACTCTCTATATATTGGTTTTCATCAAACACAAGTCAAAATGGGGGCCACTGAACCATACATAAAGATACCTATGGGCCACATCCTGAATTAGAAAACAACATTACTATTATCTAGGCTTCATTATATTTTATTTATTTAAGTTAAGTATTTCCCAATACATGTTCATCTGGTTCTGGTCTTTGGGATTTTTGTGGGCTGTATGTGACCTATGGGCCATGTTTGACTCCTTTAGAGGATCTTTTGTGTTTCTATAGATAATTTCCTTTATTTCTGTAGCATCTGTGACAGATGTTGGCATATTAGTTGTAATTATCTTCATGGTGATCTTTGGTCTTTTTGTTTATACTCATTAAGCCCTCTTCAAATTAAGATGACCATTTCTTACATGAAATGATGTTTCTTCCTTGCATGACATGATGTTTCTTAATAACGCTAGTCGTATTATGAAAGCCCAGACACAACTCTTCAGGAAGAATTCCTTCTCCTTATCGGTGACTGCTTTTTGCCTTCTTCTCTCATTTTTGATGAGAATGCCAGTACAGCTGGAGTTCAGTTTCTTTGGTACTTTCTCACTGAACAGAGATCTGATATTATAATTTAAACAATAGTTGAATCAATTGCTCTATTCAGTCTAAAAATTGCATTTTTGAAGCATCATCTGCCCAGTGCTCTACTACTTTGTCATTTTCATTAGTAGATACAGAAAAGAGGGATATATAATTGATAATCATTTTGACTTTTAAAAAATTGTTTCATTGTGTCACCCTAGCCATACAATTCATTCTTTAGCAGTCAGTGCTCTGGTAATCTCTGTACTTAGCTATGCTTTTCCTAGGACAGCAAACCCCTTTTGCTAGCATCATATATGAAGTCTTTCCAGTTTGGTATAAGTTACCAGAGATTGTGTTCCCTTGGAAGAGCCTTTCAGAATGAAAGGACACCTCCATGCCACAGAGTATAACTCCTGCAATATCTACAGAGCCACTATCCTTTGTAAAAGTCTTTGCCTGCCTTCCTCACTGGAAAGCTAGGTGCACAGAGAAAATAGAATGCCAGTGATTTTAATTCAAGACCTGAATTGAAATCCAGCCTCAAAACACTTCTTAGCTATGTGACCTTGGGCAAGTCATCTAACCTCAGGCTGCCTCAATTTCCTCATCTGAAAAATTGGGATAATAAAGAGCACCTGCTTCTCAAAGTTGTTGTGAGGATCATATAAGATAATAACTGTAAAGTGCTTAGCACAGTGCCTGCCTGTAGTAGGTGCCTTTGTAAATATTAGCTGCTATTATTATTATCATTATCATTATTATTACCTGTTAAAGTCTATTATTATGTATATCATATGCTGTTATATATAGGCATGTTAATGAGATGGTAGCAACAGGATGGCATCATGAACATGAGAGGAGTTGACTCCAAAGCCAGGTTTGATTCCATCTCTGCCATCTATGAATTACGTGATGCGGACCAAATTGCAAAGAAAGTGACAACGTGCACTCCTAGAGGGATGTCCTTCTGAGAATCCCCCCTCCCCCCAATTTAAATGAAATCACAAGTTCAGTTTCTCTTACCAATAATATGAATAGGGATATTTAAACAACAGGCTTTATCTTGATGAAATTAGAGTCTTCCACTGAAAAGAAGTAATAACTGCAAACATTTATATAGCACTGACTGTATGCCAGGCACTAAACTAAGCTTTTTGCAATTATTATGTCATTTGGTGCTGTGAGGGAGGTGTTACTATTATCTCTATTGTTTTCGAGAAGCAATATAAAATGTTCTATGATGTCAGGCCATAGAGCCTTAGAATTGTAAGGAACTTTAGACTGCATTTAGTTCAACCTTCTACTTGTTGCCAGAATTTTTTAGAGCTATGCTGACAGGAAGCAGTCAGACAGAGAGATAGAGTTAGAGACATAGAGCCAGAAAGGGGAGAGAGGGAAAGAAAGAAAGAAAGAAGGAGGAGGGAGGGAAGGATGGGGAGAGAGAGAGAAAAAAGAGAAAAAAACACATGGATTTGTTTAACTTGTATTTTAATTCACCAAATAAAAATAATGAAGTACTGTAATTTAAGAATTGATGTTCAGTGAGAAATAGTGTAACGATTGGTTTAGTAATTAGGATTTTTAACTCATTAATATTGTCCCTTATAAGAAAAGAGAACGAAAGAACATAGACAATATTATTTTCTCCCAATCTTTGTTTTATTTAAGATCTTATCAACTCATACCATGCTTCCTCTCAGTTGATAAATTAGTGATTATTGATTTGGACTATAAGAAGCAACTTATACATAATATATATTCACATATACATGTAATTCTTTGAAATATTGTTTCATTTCCCCCTTACAGAATTCCGATGTAAATCTTGGGATCTGTGGTTTGGGAAGGGTAGATTTTTTTTTTTTTTGAGAGCTAGTAGGTTCAGGCTAGTGATAGTAGTTTGCATGAGGCCTTGAATTAAATCTAAAATAATGTTTGAGCATCTAAAATCTCTGAATTCTTTAGTGTACTGGTATCTTCGTGACTTTGTTTATAGAGTAGCTGTGGCTTAATTGAGAGGTAGAAGTAAAAAGTCAAAATTTTTCCCTGAGCAACAATTTAGTATATTTTTTCAAATAGAAAAAAAAAAGTTCACATGCATTGAACTTTCTTTTGGTCTTTCTTCATCTATAAAATGAGGAGGCTGGACTAGAATATCTCTAGTCTTTTTCATGTCTGATAATGCCTATTTTCTAGGTAAATTTTGAGATTTTTCTTTTTCAATTTCTCATTGTCATCTCCTTATATAATATATTAATTAAGTCATGTAATGACTTAAGGTAATTAACTACAAGTAATGTAAAAGGTTCAATGTTTAGATCTTTTAAAAATGACTCCATTTATATCTGTATGGTATTAAATGGGCAAAATTAGAAATGATTTCCTATGATGTATAGCTCCAAGAATGTATATATAAATGTTTATTTAGAAATGGGGAGACAGGACCTTGGAACTTTTAACTTTGGAGTTATAATGATAAAGAGATATTAATTTTGAAATTGTCTATCCTGTCTTTTTTACTTTACATCACATGAAACTGTGGAGAGATCCTTAATGTATATAATCTCAAGTAGGAAAAGTTACATAATCAATGCTCATAAAACTTGTTTTATTTTCAATGAAGTGAAAGCTAAATGAAAAATGGTGCCAGCCCACTCTTTGTAAGGTGACTGGTAGGGACAACTATCTTTTTAAAGCAGCTATTCCTAATCTTGTGGTTGTGATGTATATGTATATATATTTATGTGGTATATGTGTATATTGCTATTAGGGCACTATCAAATTGGTTTGCTCTGTACTTAATTTTATTACATTAATTAAAATTAATATTTGAGGACTTATTTATTCTTTAAGAATTCCATGAGAGTCTCTCTTGAATTAATTAGTGATACTATGGAATGTCTCAAAACCAATGCTGGGATTTACCATCTAATATTTCTCCCCTGGGAAGTTAGCCTACCAAGTATCCTTAGCCAAACTTGAAACTTCCCGTCCAACTTGTGTGGGATTTATATGCACATACTGATTCAATTTTTACATTACCTTGCATTTCCAGAGTTCCTGGCACTAAATAGTATCTCTGCTGACCTGGCTTTTTCATGAGAACTTTTCACTTCCAAGTAGCAAATTATTTCATCAAGCAGCCAATCAAATAACACCATGTTAAATCCTTGGCACTCTATATTTTCCCATAAATAGTGAAGTACTTAGTGCCAGGAACAAAGGAAATACCCCTCAGGAATAAGTTTCCTATCAAAATATGCCTCTAAGAGTGGTTCATCAGAAAAGCAAACACAAAGTAATTCAAAATATTATGAATTAAATGAAAAGTAGGGTAGAAAACAAATACCTTTAGTATCTTGCTCAGGTTCACTTTCTTCTATTATTAAAGACAATAAAACAAAAAGCAAGTTATAAAAACAAACAAACAACTCAGGTCATTTGTGGGGAAAAAGCCCAAATTCATTGCAAGAAATGATCAATCACATTTCATTATTTCAATGAATTATAATGGAAGGATCCAGAGAAATCACCACGTTAACAAAGAAGCCTTTGACTATCTGAAGATCTCCTATATAAGGTTGATTAAAACATGCTTCCTTCTCTGTTTAGAAAGGGAAACTAATGTAGTCAGAGGGAAATTCTGACTCTTTACAAATTAAGCCATTTAATTAATTGTATTCTATATGACATTTTGCTAAAGATGCCTTATCCCACACTGACTACATATAATCTTTTATACACTCCTTTCAATGAGTTCCCTATGGTAATTATATCATAATTATCCTTCCACTTGAAGGTGACAATGATCTCACTCCTATTTTAATAGTTTTCTTTATTTCTTAGCTCAGCTTCTCCTCTTACATGACCTCTCCATAAAGTCAGCAATGCTGAATTTGTGCTCTTAAAGATCTTTTCTATGGCAATAGGCTTATTATACAATAAATACAACGTTAGGGGGTTTCTGCAGAATAAAGTACAAACAACTAATACCAATTCTCAATACTTCATCAGAAAAAATATTATTTTAAACCAAAACCTCACTGGGAAAGTCCCTGAAGGAATAAAACGACAAAAAACAAGCTTGGTAGTTGTGTGTGGTACATTGAGGATGTAATGGGATTGTTTAAAAACCTCTAAACTCAAGCCAAATTACTCACTTTATGGATCCTTAACATAAATTGGAGGATCAGGCCTAGTCCAAACAAATGTCTTCATTTCAAAAGCTTATAAACCCAGGCCTGAAGTCAGAGAGCCAAAGGAGCAACTTTTATTTCTGAGAATACCAAATGAAATAATGACGTTTTACTTGGCTACTTCAATGGATCTGAGAACCCATCTGCATGGAAACTCTTATCAATGCAAATGGAAATCAATTTTTACCTTCTTTCCTTTTCAGTTCTTGTGTGTATCCTTCCATAAAGTAACCACATAGGATCTCTCTGATAAGGCTAACAGCCATATTTCTAGGTTTAAAAATATAGTTCTTGGTCACCAGGACAACAGCTGGTAATCCATCTGCTAGTCTTCATTTTTCCTCCCTGGCTGTTCCATCGCAGTTTTTGGTCTTACAGATGGCCGATGATATTTTTATACCACTTCTGGTGCAGAAGTCATTATTGGCAACCTGGTACAACCCATTTACACTCACAATACACTTTTCTATTGCCCTTTGGGTCCTCAGGAATTTTGATTCTTGTGCAAATATGATGCCCCTGGATGTATACCTATTATGGCACGGAGGGGAAATTATTGGCATGTGGAAAAAAGAGATTTGAGGGCCTGACTACACAACTTGACAAAAGTGATCCAGACCAGTTTCTTCTTCCTTAGTCAATGCTGAGTCCAACTCATTGTCCATTTGTAGTCCCCAACCTAGACATATGTACTGATCGACTGACTCAGTGAGTTTTTCACTCAATTGCAAGTCAAAATTAATATTTAAATGTTTGTATGCATACATATATACATATACATTCATATATATGTTGTGTGTATTTTATTCTTGTTCAGCTATTAATGAACTATATTTTGATTGCATATTGGTTGTAAGAATGTGTTTTCCTTTTTTTTTTCCTCATTGATGTGAGGAGGGAGAAAAATAGATTTCTATTTTTTAAAATAGAAAAATGGAGGCACTATAAATGTGAAATGTTACATGAACTTTAAGATGAGGTCAGTATTATCAATTTTATTTTACTTTGTTATAAGAAATTTCTCAGGAAGTAGGAATAACTTGCATATTTATAATATAATATAATATGTCATGTAAATTTAATGCAGAACAATAAAACTGAAAGAGAGAGTATGTGGGGTATATGTGTGTGTGTGTGTGTGTGTGTGTGTGAGAGAGAGAGAGAGAGAGAGAGAGTGTGAGAGAGAGAGAGAGAGAGAGAGAGAGAAAGAGAACAGAGAGAGGAGAGAGAGAGAGAGAGAGAGAGAGAGAGAGAGAGAGAGAGAGAGAGAGAGAGAGAGAGAATATAGTCATTCTTTATCCACTTAATTTTTTCTATAAGGATTGCTAAACTAATCTTTTTTGAGGGGCCATATACCTTATTTATGAGGCACTATAGTGTTCCATATCTTACTGCAATCATTAAAATATCAATCGCAAACAGAAGCATCTGGAGAACTATGGGGAATTCTGTTTTTATATGGACTTCATACAGAACATCCTCGATGATATTGGTGTAGTAATTTGTGCAAAAGGGTGCCTTTCTTGATATTGATTTATGCGTTCTTTGATAATACTAATCAGAGGATAAATAAGTAAAATTATTTCTATAGTGACAGCTGTCAAAGAATTTCATGTAATCTTATATTTAAATGAGATATATCTTGTTGGAAGACAGCCTTTATTAGAACTGTGTTGTTGTACTACAGAATCAAATGCTTTTAAGTATTCAAGAAAAATTTTAAAGTGCAATCTTGTATTCTCTCATTTTCTTAATTATTTGTATGTTTTAAAAGGATGGTCTTCTGTAAAAAGTTTGTTTATTTTAATGAAAGGTTGTCTGACCCATCCTAATATTATGATTAAAGATATCAGTGTCTACCATGGGGAAGATAGGTAGATATATTAGTAGTTTTTAATGATTTTTGATGATCTTTTTTGAGGGTAGGAGTATTAATATCAGTTGGTATCGTTTCCATTCTTTAGTATCTACTCAATATCTTCTTAAGGCAATCTTCTTTGAGATCTTGAAAATTAAATCTTGAATTAAAGTTAAATTAATTAAAATTAATTTTAATTTTTAATTAATTTTAATTTTAATTTTAAATTAAATTAAATTAAAATTTAATTTTAATTTAATTAATAAATTTTATTTTTAATTTAATTAATTAAAATTAATTTTAAAAATTAAAAAAAGAAAAAAAAGATAGCCCTCAGTATGTTTTTTTTGGAGGAGTTTATTTTGTTTTGCTTTTGGCCTCTGTGTTTACTTGGGTTCAACAACATTTCTTCAGAATGTACTATGTTATGTCTAGTGTTTCCAAACTTTATCTTCTTTGGTGTCACTTCTGCTTCCTCATTTAAGACCCAATGTGGTGGTTCTACTAGAGTCAATGATGAATATGGATTACTTTCAAAATCACAGGTTGGTCTATAAATGCTCTGGGTACAATCTGGCTTAGCTTATTTCCATGTTGACCTAGTTGGAAGCTTTTTTCACTCCCTTATAAAATGTTTTTGAGGCAGCTCTATGCATAATCTTCTACCCCTACATTCTGTAAATTCATTTGTAATCTCTAAGGGTGTTGGCTTTGCCTACTCTATCACTGTATTTGGCAAGATCAAACATATGCTGGCTGAGGTGGTTTCTGAGTTCCTTTGGTGTTCTCATTGTAGTAAGAATCTATAAACATCGTTAAAAATTATTATAATCATAGCCAGTGTTTTTCACTCATTTCTTATTTTTAGACTCAACAGATAATTAAAATAAGCTGGTCAGGAGTTATTTCTTATAATTTCATATAATACATTCTTTTTTTTTTAATCTTACCTTTTTTTTAAAAACCCTTACCTTCCATCTTGGAATCAATTTGGTTCCAAGGCAGAAGAGTGGTAAGGGCTAGGCAATGGGGGTCAAGTGACTTGCCCAGGGTGACATAGCTGGGAAGTGTCTGATGCCAGATTTGAACCCAGGACCTCCTGTCTCTAGGCCTGGCTCTCAATTCACTGAGCTACCCAGCTGCCCCTTTAAGTCTTTTTTCTAACTTGGTATTGATTTTGATGCTTATTCTAAAGATGAAACTCTGACTGCACACACTGTATTGAATCTGAAATGTCCCCTGCTCAATAATTAGTTGTTTCTCCTCCATTGAGATATACTTAATTTTATTTTTGAGATATTTCAAAAGTTTAGATTCTTGAATTTTATATTATTGATATATATTTATAATGATGTATTAATTTTATTGTTATTTCTAATTATTTATTAAATAAGATAATTTAAGTATTAGTTATAATATAATGTCTATGTTTTATTATATGTTATAAATTGTCTATATCTATATGTTAGGCTTCTGAGTAATCTTTAAGTCTTTGTTTTTCCTCTTGCTTAATTACAAATTACTTATTATTTTTCTTTTCTTTTCTTTTCTTTTCTTTTCTTTTCTTTTCTTTTCTTTTCTTTTCTTTTCTTTTCTTTTCTTTTCTTTTCTTTTCTTTTCTTTTCTTTTCTTTTCTTTTCTTTTCCTATCTCTCCCAGTACCCACTTTTGCAGTCAAGTCACTGAATAACAAGATACAAAGGATTAGGAGAATTTGTCCATCTTTTAAAACAGATATTGACATGTAAACTATAATGATCACTAGGATAGTCTTGTTTCTGCTATTCATGAGCAGCATAAGGTGAAATTTCTTAAGGTATGTGTAAGTATGAAAAAAACAATCCTTCAAATTTCCTTATTCATCTCCCATTTTTCTGTTTATATGAAACTTCTCTGTGTCTTCTGGGTTCATGTATAATGAGAATTTCAATACAGACTTGATTTGGTTTTTGATAATCCATTAACTAATTGGCCTTTGGACAAAAATAATGCATCTAGAGCAGCAACATTTTTATTAGTGTTGTAGGCTGAAAACTGTGTAGCAGATGGTCGTCTTCTGGTACAATATTCAAAGGCTTTTCAGCTTTAGCATAATCTATGAGAACTCTTGCCCTATGGACATTGCCTTCAGGATCCCTATTTCATATTCACACTAGGATGAAGAATAGGCATAAAACTTTTTGTTGAAATGCAAACGTTTATGTCTGAAAATGACTTAATTTTTCCCTAATAGAGGCTGAATGGGGAGGCAGTAGACCCAGTATGCTCTCATTGGGTGAGCTATTTATTGTTTCCCTCTCATTCAGATCTTTTTGAACACTCTTAGTGAAGCTGGCCCTTACTTGCTAATTTTAAAGGTAGTTCATTCCTTCCTTGAAAAGTTATAATTGTTATAGAGGTCCTGAGATATATAGCAGGAGGGATACAACACAAACACACATATGCAAGATCCTACAAAAAACTATGGTGCCTCTAATTATGTTTCAAGTAAGACATAGCTTGTGTTGTACAGGGGTGATTCTTGGTTATGTTGAGGTAATTACGTTCCACTGGCATAGTAATTATGAGTGACTATGCCAATGGGATGGAAAGTTTGGCACAATCCTCACACCTGGAAAAATCTTTGAACATGGTCCAGGCAGCTTGCTATATTTGCTCTTTGAGCACCAGTATAGCTAAGCACAGAGAAGTCTACTAGTAGAGATTTGGCCACCAAGGATTCTTTGGTTACTTTTTTTGGCAATGAAATGGGTAAAAATACAAAATATGTCTTTGGTTTTGGGTAGCGTCCTCTAATGGAAGAAAAGATGTAAGAATTTACTAAGAATCACAGCTAATTTAAATATTGCTACTCTTAACATATGACCTTCATCTAGTAACTATCCAGCTGACACATTCCTGGAAAAACCAAACCACATCTATATTGATTTTTCACTATAAATGAGATCAGAAGAAATAAAGAAGTTACAGCTAAATAGGATAGCTCACCAGTGGTCCTCTTGAGAAATGACTACAGAAGTTGGCAGATCTGTTTTCATAATGCATCCAAAGGCAACATGAAATATAATTTCATGAGATGCTTGTTTAAAGGGACCACCATGAAGATAATTGCAGCTTATGTAGCAGAATCTAGGAAAGATATTGAAACTGATTGATTCTGTCCTGGGAACTAAGGCAGTGTATATCTTGATATTTGGTACCTGGGAGAAAAATGAAAATCAAATTGGAAAATGTGGTTGAGAACAAGGAAGGGAACAAGGGGCCAAAGGTGTGTGGTTTACTCAAAAATCTCATAGAGCATGGATGTGCTAGAGTCAGCTCAGATTGGATCACCATAGCTGCCTGTTAATTTTCAGTATAAGCATTTACACTGTAGAAATCAGCAGTTACTATAAATCAAGGCTTAGTTTGTTGTTTTTCTAATTGAGAAGATAACAAAATGATGGAGACAATGCTAATAATGGAGTTAATAAAAGAGATAAAACTTTAGAATGCATTTTTGCATACTTTTTTGTAAAGCTAATTTTAAAATATTTATTAGCACACTTCTCATACCTATCTTTTATGAATACTTTCTTCAAGAGAGATTTGGCAGGTACTAAACAGGGTTAATACTCAGTGATGTCTCATTATTTAAACAGTATAACTTCGTAGGGATAAAATAAGTGGTTGTATATAAACAGAAGTCATATCAAAACTGGCTTACTGTAAGTAGTCAGAAAAACTGATTAAGGCAATATAGGAAAATAAGAATAAAGAATGAAGATTGCAATTGTGTGTATGTGTTTGTGTGTGTTTGTGTGTGTGTGTGTGTGTGATTACTACAGTGATAAGTAGAAAAATTTCAACCAACTCTCAAAAGTTTAAAATGGATTAAAATAAGGATATTGGCTTTAGCATTGACCATTTCTTTGGAAAGTTTAATATATGTAGTATAGTTGTCATATTGAGGAGGCCAAAAACCCCCAGAAACTATTTTATCTAAGCAACACTGAGTCTCTTTGCCAAATGAAGAAGTAGCCATAGGCAAACCTGGTTTAGAACACATTATCTACAATTATACAGAATGATATCTGAAGATTTTTATCAGCATCAATTCAAAAAAACAAAATTAGTTGAGGAAAAAAAGTGAGCAGAGCTTGGCCTGAAATCCAGATAAAATGTATTGCTCTAAAAGCACTTGTGATTAAAATTGGATAAGTATGATAAACATATGTGAAAGAGAACTAGTCTGCTGGCATTTCTATATTTATTTATTCTCATTTGATTTTAAATACTCTATGTGGCCCTTAGTATACTATAAGACCTCCTCAATGAAATCTATATTTATTTTAAGAGATTGGTTTAATAGTCTCCATTAGGAAAACAAATAGAAGAATTAATTTGGTTAAGATTATCAAATTTATCTGGAACTAGCCCCATGAGTTATTCCATCCATTTTCCTTTTTCCCGTATCGTTCTGTCTCTCTCTCTGTGTCTCTCTGTCTGTCTTTCTCTCTCTTACTCTTGCTCTGACCTACAAACAGACACATATATACCACACCGTATTATATATACCATATACCCCTTAGGCCAGTACCATAGTACAATAAATGATATCCAGAAGAGAGCAAGAGGAGGAGATTGTGCCATAACATATTTGAGAAACTACAATGATTTCAATTATCCCAAGCTGCATAAATCCCATCTTAATGTTTAATAGTTATGTTATAGCTTAAAATCATGGGATACCACTATCTCAAAAGAAATAAAAATATCAGGTGTCTCAAAGAGCAATGGAAAAAAGGTAAAGTGAATTTAAATAAGCATCAGTGTATTATGATTGATGATTTTTACTTGCAAAGGTATTGTAAAAGACATGATCTCAGATATCCACAATCATAAAAAAGAGATTGACTAGTCTTAAAATGAGAATAAGAGACAGACAATAGATGGATTACCCAAGTGCCAAACTGGTTTCCTTGACATCTTAAGAGAAGTAGAGGAAATTTTCCTTTGATTTCGATGGATCCATTATAGAGGATTGATTTATGCAAAGACAGAAGAAATTGAACAGGGTGAGAAAGTTGAAATCTTCAGTACTACAGGAAATTCCCATATTCATGAAATCACAGATCCATCTAAATATTTAAGTAACTATCATGTAGGATATAATATAATCATTGCTTAAGTAAAATAAAAAATGCTATAGTAGGTCAGAGGAATGAATTCTGATATAGTAGGTCAGAGGGATGATTTCTGATAAGAGGGAGCCAGGGGAGTGAATTGGGTCTGGAAGAGTTTGCCATTTTTCCAAAGGTAATTATGAGTGTGTGTAGAGGCATACCAGAATTGGGGAATGGTGAGATTAAAGGCTGAAAGATGTGATTTGAGTGGAAGAAGTAATCAACATTTTTGCCATAGTGTAGTGTCATATAGGCTAGAAAATACCCCAGATTGAGAATGGCCTTAAATAATAGGAATTTGTACTTTATTCTGCAGGGAAAAAAGAACCTTTAAAGGGTTTTGAACAAAGGAATAGTACCATCAGATGTGTGTATAAAGATGATTAATCAGGCATCTATATGAAGCATACATCATCTTGAAATTGTCATGACCATTTTAAGGCCCAAACTTAATGCATGGTCATGCATGGGAGTAATTATCTTTAAGAAGATACATGCAATGGTTAATTCAAAATCTATTTGAATGGTTTTCTCCCTTATGGTTAGGTCAGCACGCATAAAATACCCAATTATCCTGTCTTGGCTCACCCCACCTCAAACAACTTGGTGGTCTCTTGTTCCAGAGGGTCACCATATTGATGCAAAGCTTGGTGTGAATACCATTCCTACATAATAATATGCAGTTCAGAATTTGAAAGGCTAATACAGATGCTAGGCACTTTGGTAGAGCAAAATGCATAATTCATGACCTTAGCTAGAGGAATTGAAATTATTCTGCCCCCTTTCTATTTGGAATTAATGAATGAAAAGCATTTATTATGAGCTCAATGCTAGTGATATAAATACAAAATACAAACAGTTTTTGCCTTCAAGGAGTTTAGAGTATAATGAGAGAAACAACACATATGGAGGATAGCAACCAGGAAAGAAAATTCAGATCTACCAAATCACCAAATGCCTAGTAGAACAATGGAGCAATTTCTTAACAGATTTTTTAGAGATAATGTTCATGTTGTAATTTTTATTTCAATGTTTGAACTATATATATATCTATTTCTATATATATATCTACATATAGATATATATAGTAAATATCTTTAAAATCTTGGCTCTGCCACTAGGTGTGTCGTTATCTTTGACAGGCCCCTTAACTTCTCTGGACCTCATTTTCTAATTCTCATGTGCTAAAAGAAGGAGTTAGACAAGATGATCATCTAAGGTTCCTTCTAGCTTTATATTAGTATTTCTTTGATTCTCCTGAGGCCTCTTCCTCTTCCTATTCCTTGTTCATTTTGTCAGAAAGTGAGGAGTAATAATGCCCAGAACTCATTAGACTTGGGCACTGAAAAGCAACTGAGCATTTATAAAATGACTTGAAAAACATCCCACCATCATCATCATATGGTACATCAAGACACTCTAAAATAAATGAATCCTAAAAAAGATGAGAAGAAGAGGTGTCAACTCTCTAACTCCACTCTTTACCCTTATTTCTCTAGCAGAATTAGGGCTGAATTACTTCAATATTTTAAAATTACTTTCATGAATGAAATTGGGATATTCTCTTCAATTTCCCCAACCTATTTTGCCTACCTTTTAATATAAATCTCATCTCTTACCACAGATGAAACTCTCTGATATATTCATATTCCCCTGAAGATTTTTTTTAGGAAAGGTCAAGGTGTAGAAAAAAAAAACATAAAAATGTTAGGGAAATATTTGACAAAGTAAAAATAATGTAATTGATGATGACTTCAGAATGTCATGAGGATAACCTAAATCTATGCACTCAGGGTGATAAAAATCATGATATCTGGCACTTATTTATTATATAATAAATAATATATTATATTTTATAATGTATTATATAAGCGAGAGTTTGATACTCTGGTGATACTTTTATCTGTAAGATGGCAGTATAAAAAGACTTGGCTAGGCAGAAATAATTTAGAACTAGATCTGTCAGCATTGAACTATTGTTACTTATAAAGTCATGAGATATATGAAAAAAAAAAAAACATTCCATGGAAGAATTAGGAAGAAACCCTTTCTATTATGCTAAAGAACTAAATAATATAATAAAATTATTTTGGGTAGCCAAGTTTCACAAATCCTGCAAAGAAACTAAAAATAGTGTAGCTACCTGTGAATAAGGCACATGTCTCGTTACATGCTAATGTATTTTACTCTGACTTCTTGAAAAATCTGATTTAATGTAGAACTCTTTCCACAGGCACAGACATTTAGCTCTTCCCCCTTTCATGAATGACCATAACCAAAAATGTTTATTACCTAGTAGACAACCTTCTGCAGATGAGTTATTTAAGACTTGGGCTATCCTTGGACAACAAACACACAATTAACTGCTGGTCTCAAATATAAATCTGTTTTTCCTTGATAAGGCCAAATACCTTGTTTTCTGATTTTATAATCCCCAGGAACATCCATTGTACATTAATGTAGTAAGGTGGTACTTTGGTGGAAAACATACTAACAGAAGCCCCATGGTATAATGGAAAGAATGGATTTGGAATCAGAAGACCTGAATTCAAAGTCCAGTTATGCTACTTACTACCTGTGTGATCTTGGACAAATCATTTAATCTCTTAAAGTTAGACGTGGTAACTTCAGTGTGAATGTTCCTGTTCAGTTACATTTTGTGTATGGATGTGTATGTTTAGAGAAGAACAAAGGCTGAGAATATGCCATTAATGCTGGATTTTTTTTTAAATCTTTGTTATTAGGCTAGAATAATGTTACTTTGTTACTATATTAGAAATCTAGAACTAGAAAAGTTCTTCTGACGCCATCAAAGGTAACCCCCTCATTTTATGGATGAGGAAACTGAGACCCAGAGACATTAAGTAACAATTATCTTTACTATCACATTTAGTCTAGGATCCACTCCTGAGGTTGGAGGTTCGAAGAATTTGAATAGGGACCTTAACTCATGACCGGTATAAGGAAGTGATTGAATTACTACCCGAGGGCAAGGGAAAAGTGTCCAGTGTGTGTGTGTGTGTGTGTGTGTGTGTGTGTGTAAGAGAGAGAGAGACAGAGACACAGACAGAGACAGAGAGACAAGACTGAGAGAGATAGAGATAGAGATTATAACAGCTGTTAGTAGGATAGATTCATCTGGGATTGTGGGTTCATAATGAGAGAACTGAGTGAGCTTGAGGGAAAAATAAAATCATGTAAGAAAATTAAAGTATAGACTAAGGAAGATTCTGTTGTTCTTTGCTAACAGATAGGTCGCCCACAGAATATAAAGGCAAGGGGTGATTTCTTACTCAAGAGCTAAATTGACTAAAAAGTTCAACATTCAGAATGTGTTCCAAGGGTAGAACCAGAAGAAGAGACAGGTTGTGAAAATTAGTGGCTGGGCAGAGCACACAGATTTCCAAAGAATGAAAAGTGAGGGGGGAAAAAAGAATAAAACACTGAGAAGGAATCTTTGATTCTCAGATAGGGAAAAGAATATTTCTCAGTGAGAGTGCCCTGGCAGGACAACCAAATATAGTGTCACTTGATTATAGAAAATAATTTGCCTTATTAATTGTTACCTATTCCCCCCAATTCAATTTCATAAAAGAATACTTAGGTTCAAGTGTATGTAACAATTCTCTAAGGAAGTGCAGTATTTAAAATTTAATTTTATAAGAAGATATAAAATAGGAGAATTTCATTTTTTACTTTTGCAGACACTGGTAATGAGGGCAAAATGGGATTTTCATTCAAACCTAAAAATTGCTTGAAGCACTAAGCATCTGGCTGAAGCACTTCCACTGGTTTTAGTAGACTAGTTTTGGAGAAAATATTTCCACCAGGTTCATAAAGTACATTTTAGAAAAGAGGATTTGTATATTGATCATCTTTCTAATTTTCAAATCTTCAATTGGCTTCTACTTTGAGTGAATGGTGCAAAAGCTTTTGAGGCTGGTTAGGATTCATATTTTCCCATGGTTCTGAGTTTCTTCTTTTGTCAATGATGCTATTTGAAATCTGTCAATACTTAAAAATGTGATCAAAAGAATAAGGTTTTTCTTTTTTCATCAAGAGTTGGAAAAGGTTCAAGACTGAAGTTTAAGGGGATGACATATGGAATAAATCTGGTATATGGTATAAAGAATAACCTCATATGTGGAAATGTGGGAGAGATACTCTAAGACTATCTCTGCCTCTGATTCTTACTATCCACATGAACTTGGGCAGGTCACTTAACTCCTCCTTGGCCTCATTTTCCTCATCTGTAAAAACAGGAGGTTGAACTAGATGGCCTCTGAGGTTCCTCCCAGATTTAGATCTATAAACTCTAGAATGGAGTTGGGCCTCACCCCTAGTGCCAGTATTGGGGATGGTATATACATTCTCCCACCTTGGGAGAATGGGCATTATGGTTCTGTTTTAACACATGCGAACCCAAAATTCGACTGCTGTCTCTGCCACTTCTTTGGCCTTTCTTCTCAGCTTGATATTTTTTTTGAGGTGAAAACCATCTTAGCTACAACAGTAATAAAAATATAATGGTAGGTAGAAGGTAAAGAATGAAATCTTATAGCTACCATCATAGTAGGGGACTTTCAACATATACCCTAAATACTCAGTTCTTCAACTTACTCATTTCTTGTGAGTTACTCTTTTATTTTATATCAGCCACACAAAGATGGCCATACTCTTAAACTTGCCATCATCCATATGTGTACAACCTCTAGGTTCAGGAATTTTGAAATAAAAAAAGAATCCATATGTTTAAAAATATTTATAGCAGTTCTGTGTGAAGGCAAAGAACTGGAATTCAAGGGGATGTCTATCTACTGGGGAATAACAACAAATTGTGGTATATAGATAGAATACTACTGTACCATAAGAAAAGAAGAACAGATTAATCTTTAAAAAAAACTTGGAAAAAATTACATGAGATAATGAAAAGTGAAATGAGTAGAACCAAGAGAAAAGTATATGTAGCTACAGAATTAATATTTGAAGACTATCTTGCTATTGTTCACTTCTAGAGAAATGAATGGAAAAATGGAAACACAAAAGACATAATCCTTATATATATATATATATATATATATATATATATAGTAGTAGTAGTAGTAGTAGTAGTCTCTCGGAAGCCAAGAATGACTATTGTCTTTGTGCATTATCATATACTGATGTACCCTCATGTGGCTTTGAAGTCCAAAGACTGAGGCGCACAGTTTGTGGCACATGGGGCATGGGACTCCAGTTGTTACGGGAGGTGCGGTTGTGGCCTGGTGTTGGTGTGAACGCCGACACCATATATAAATATATATATTTGCCAGATGATACCTTCTATGGGGTGGGGAGGGAAAGAAGGGGTTGAGATATCTGGAAATAAATTATATTAACAAATAAATTTAAAAAATAATTTTAAAGTCATACTCTTATTTGACCATAATACGTTGCCTTTTAAACTCTCTTTTTGCTTTCCTAATAAACTCTACTCTTCATCTGTACCATGACTTCTAATTCCTTGACCCTGCAATTTTCTCTGCACTAGACTTTCTGTCCTATTCTCTTCCCTTGTGAAGCAATTCAACTCTATGCTGTCTTCTACTCTTAAATCTTATATCACCAATTTTATCATGCCAAGTCTCAGCATTGGAGCACTCCCATTATTTTATACCTTCACTCCTTCATACATGTTGTTGAGCAAAAAAATGGAGACAATCATACAACCATGCTAAGTCCACTACAACTTTATATTAAATAGCCTCAAATGAACCTTCATGGCTGCTACGCAACCCTCCTCTGCCTCCCTTATTAACTCACTATCCTGCTTTCCATGGCAGCTTTGCTATACCTCTTCATCCCTCCCCAACCTCCAAAGGCTCCTTCTTCCCTCACCCTCTTAGCTGAGAATCTTGCCTCATATTTTACACCACAAAGCACAGCTATGAATATTCTTGTACAAGTCTTTTTCCTTATTATCCTTTTGGGGTACAAACCCAGCAGCATCACAGGATTCTAAAAAAAAAATTCTTACTTTCTATTAGTTTGGACTCTAAGACAGAAGGGCAAGGGAGAGCCAAATGAGGCTAAAGTGATTTAACCAGTCACACAGGTGGGAAAAGTCTGAGGCCAGATTTTCACCCAGTTCCTCTGGACTCCAGGTGTGGTTCTCTATCCACGGTGCCACCCAACTGCCCCTAGAACCATAGGAGATTATAAAAATACTTATGGCAAACTGCATCGTAATGTCTATCACACAATATTTGGGGGAGGGATTGAGAGTGTGAGTTCAGAATGAAACAATGGAAACTATCATGAGAATTCAGAATTCAGTGCGCTGACTAATGTTTGTCTAGTGCATCAAGCAAAGCTATTTCTCAACTGTGAAGAGATTTCATGTCACACATGCACTGCTCTGAGACTCTAAAAATAGATGGAACAAATAAGGCCATACTAATCAGGAGTAAAATGAAAAGAGATAGCTTATATCCTGTGGGACTATATAAAACCTGCGTATTACAAATGCTCATTTCTGTTTACAGAATGAGTAACTGGATCAAAGGACATATGTAATAATGGGCCCAAATTTCCTTTCTGCGGAAGCGAATAAGGAAATCCTTCTCATGCCAATGGTAGTCATGAATTTATGTTTATGGAAAAGACACAGAGGTTACAGAATATGGCTTTGGTCTCTGTGCCAGTGAAGTCAGATCTGAATTTAGCTGGCACCTACAATAAAGAACCCTTCTCAGCAATGACCTTTTCTTAGTATCTATGGCAATAAATCCCAAAAGATCCTCAGAGACTCTAGGATGGTCTGAAGAGTGGCTTGCTATCCCACATGTAACCACTAGTATTTTGGATGTATCCTTAACTTTCGGAAAGTGAAGGTGGGTGAAGTGATTGCCTGATTTCCTTTTGCCAAGTGTGCTTCTCCTGAGAAGAAGAGAGCCCCAGTTAGCACTTGTTACTACTATATTTAGGAATGAATCCCCTTGTCCATTCATCAGATGGCTGTCCATTACATAATCAGAGGCTTTCTTATGATTGCATCTTATGGTCTGCTTATGGCTTTAGCCCTCTGCATAAGCATGCTTTTAGCTGATTTCAGGCAGCCCTAATATTGTAATTATATTCTTTGCATTCAGTGTTTTAATCATGTCAGATGCCTTCCCATTACTCACCAGTGTCTTATCTTTCCCCCCTTCCTTCTCTTTGTGATTCCTATCCTTAAACCTTGGAATGGTCTCTCTCCACTGACTGAAATCCTGCCCTTCCTTTAAGACCTCAGCTCAGGTCGTACCTCCTGGGTAAAAACTGCCTTGATTTCTTTCTTCCCCTCTCTCATCACTGAGCCCTTCTTCCAGCTATAAGTAATCTTTCATGTTTTGAATCAGGCTTACTACTCCGGATACTTCCAAAGCACTTAGAATAAATCACAGTTATTTGTACATTTGCTTCTTTTAGTTTTTTTTGTTTGTTTTAGCCAGATTAGTTTAGTGAATTTCCATTGGAGAAAAACTACCTCCTCTAACAATTCTGATAGGCAACTCATCTCTAAATGAACTGTTTTGGAGAATGAGGATAGGCACGGATTGCTTAGTAACATCATGGTTAAAGAGCTAATATCTATCAGACACAGCAATCAAAGGCAGGTCTTCCTGATGTCCAAGACCAGCCCTCTATGCACTACCCTCTTCTCTCATCTCATTTGTGTTGTCTCTGCTTATTAGACTATAATATAAAATATATAAACAAAAACAACCTTTTACCTTCCATCTTAGAATGAATACTGTATATTGGTTCTAAGGTAGATGAATGCTAAGGGCTAGGCAATGGGGTCAAATGACTTGCCCAGGGTCACACAGCTAGAAAGTGTCTGAGGTCATATTTGACCTCTCAATCCAAGGAGTCACTTAGCTTCCCCTACTATAAGCTTTTGTTTTTTAATCCTTATCTTCCATCTTGGAATCAAGCAGAAAAACAGTAAGGGCTAGGCAATGGGGGTCAAGTGACTTGCCCAGGGTCACACAGCTGGGAAGTGTCTGAGGCCATATTTGAACCTAGGACCTCCCATCTCTAGGTCTGGCTCAGTGGATTGAGAGCCAGACCTAGAAATGGGAGGTCCTGGGTTCAAATTTGACCTCAGATAATTCTTGGGTGTCTCTGGGTAAGTTACTTAACACCCCGCCTCCCCTGCACCACACACACACACATATACACAAATATTACCCTCATTGCCTAACCCTTACCGCTCTACTGCTTTGGAACTGACACATGGTATTGATTCTAAAACTGAAGTAAGGGTTTAAAAAAAAGGAAAGAAAAAAGCTACATGAGCTCAAGACAAACTCAAATGAGTCTTATCAGACAGGTACAAATGTAATAGAATTGCTTACTGAAGGGATGGGTTTTGTGTCTATTGTCCTGGCTAAGTCTAGAGGAGGCCACCACAAGTTTAGCTTTGTTGTCCTTCAGTCATTTTAGTCCTGTCTGACTCTTTGTGACCCCATCTGGGATTTTCTTGGCAGAGATACTGGAATAATTTGCCATTTCCTTCTCCAACTCATTTTATAGGTGAGGGTTGTGATTTATCCAGGGTCACATAGCTAGTAAGTGTCTGAGGTCAGATTTGAACTTACGAGGTTGAGTTCTGACTCTAGACCTGGCACTTTTTCCACTGTGCCACTAAGTTGCCATTTAGCATTACAAGGTGATTAAGAAAAATCATAGTGACTGAAAATGACTAAGTAGGGCTGGCAGAGTATACTATACACTGACAATTCAATGTTCAGACTCTAATTTCAGTGTTCTATCCATTAAACAACGTTCTCTTCTGGAAAAAAAAAAAACAAAAGCAAACAAACAGCACATCTACACAAATACCAGCTAAGAAGAACAATAGATAGAATGCTGGATTGGAATCAGAATTCATGCCCAGTATCAGATATTTACAAACGGAGTGCCCTAAGGAAAGCCATTTAACCTGTTTTCCTCAGTTTCCTCATCTTTAAAATGGGGATAATTTAGAGTTACTTATCAATGATTTGGGGAGAATAAAATGAGATAAATGTTTATAAAGTACTTTAGAAACCTTAAAGTAAAGTATGTAAATGCCATTATTATTAATATTATTTTCTGTAAAGTTTCCCTAATCAAAATCTTATATTTAAAATATAAATCTAAAAAAATAAATTAAAAAAACATAAGGAACTGATTCAAATCTATTTTAATGAGAGCCATTTTACAATCACCAAATTGTCAATGAATGTCAACAGGCAAATTTCAAGGGAAGAAATGCAAGCTGTCACCAATGTGAAAAAATGTTGTAAACCATTAATAATAAGGGAAATGCAAATTAAGACAACTCTGAATTTCTATCTCAGTTTCAAGTTGTTGAAGATGACAGTTTAACAAAATGACAAATATTAAAGAGTTATGGGAAAATAGGCACACTGGAGCATGGTTGGTGGATCTGTGAATTAGTCTACTCTCTGTGTAAAATAATTTGAAATTTTGCCTCCCAAATCACAAGACTACCAATAGAAATTTGATTCAAGAATACTACTATGAGGAATGTATTCCAAGGAGATAAAATAATAAAGGAAATGGTTCATATGTATAAAGATATTTGTAGAAATTATTTTTCTAGTAACCAGAAATCAGAATTAAGGGGGTGCCTACTCAGGGGAGATGGCTAAACAAATTATGCTATATAAATGTAATGGAAAATTATTGTCCCATAAGAAATCATGAAATGAACAGCTTCAGAGTCATTAGAAAGGCCTCTATGAACTCATGTAGAATATAATGAAAAGAATTAGGAGTACAATTTGTAAGAAGGTGAAAACAACATTATGAGAAGAAACCCAACTTTGAAATACTTTTGAACTTTGCTCAATGATAAACCACAAATCTAGAAAATAGAAGATGAAAGAAACCATTAATCTTCTACCAAAGAGCTGATAAACTTAAAAATGAGAGAAAACCATACTTTTTAACATGACCAAAGTAGAAATTGATTTTTATGGACAATACATATTTAAGATGAGTTTTTAAAAGGTTTTCTATTTATTCAATTTATTGAGTGGTAGAGATAGAGAAATGGTAAAAATCTTTTAAAAGAAATATTTTAAAAACAAAAAACATTCTTTAAAGATAAAATATTAATAATTCAGATGTTTCACAAATTTACACTGTAACCTTCTTTTATAATTAGTGAGAATTAACTAAATTGGACTGGATGCCAAAGAAAAAAATAGACTCTTACCTATCACGTTCCTCAGTTACAATAATTTCTTTCCTAAGGATCTAACTACATTATTTTCTGTCTTGTCTTATCATTTCCACATTCCTACTAGGGCTCACTCTTAGAACACATGGTATTCAGCTACTATATTAATCTCTGGAGATTAGCCAACTTTTAATGTGAAAACAAGATATGAGCACTTCTGTTATCTTCTGAGTTATGTGAGTACTTCTGATATTTTGAAAGACTATGCCATCCAGTGTGCACAGGTGGATTCCACAAGTCAGTGTGGTGTGTTTGATCCATTGTGAAATGGCAATGATTTTTTTTAACAAAAAGCATTAGCAATGTTGGAAAAGGATACTTGTTCCTGAAGGTCGAGTGCAATTATTTTCTATTCCCATAGATTTCACCCCTGGTCCTCTTCCGACCTTCCTAAATGCTTCTTCTTGATCTCCTTCATTAGCTGTTTATCCTTTCTGCCTCCCATCCCAGGGCTGGTGTCTCCAAAGACCTGCTCACAGATCTTTTCCCTGTTTTGCCTTCCTCAACATCTTGCCCATTTCCTTGAATTCAAGTATCTCTATTTAGATGATCCCTACATATATCCAGACCAGATCTTTTCCCTGAACAGCTTGTTGGATCTCTCCACCTAAAGTTCCTGGTGAAACCTTTAACTCAACATGTCTGAAACTGAAATTGTCTTCTCTCTTTTCTAGACCTTCCTATGACATTTGTGGCACTGCTATGTCCTCATACTCTTCTAACTTAAATTAATTAATATATTAAAGCACTTAGTGTGGTGCCTGATGCATAGTAGGCACCATATAAATGCTTATTCCCTTCTTTTCCTCCTTCTCTAATTTCAGTATGTTAATGGAACATTCATTCTTCCAGTCCTGCAGGTTTGAATCCATAGAGTAACCTTCAAATATTCCTTTTTTCCCCTTCACTCCCCAGTATGCAATCTCTTTGAATCTACCCCAGTTGAAAATCAACTCCCTGTGTTCAAATTCTCCTAAAGCAATTTATCAACAATTCTTCATCCCTCTCACATCTCATCTCACACTAATCTTACTTGTGCATGTGTTGTGTCCCCATCCTAGTACATTATGATGTCTTTGAGGGCTGTGGTTGTGTTATTTCTGATCATTGCATGCACTGTGCCTTGCCCATAATCGATTACTTAATAAATATTGGTTGAATTGAAATATTGGAAAGAACACTTCTATTTATCTGTTGCTGATCTTTTTTCCCAGAATGGTTATGTTTTGTGCTCACATTTAATTGGGATTTAGGGTTTATAAAGCACTTTATTTTCAACTCTCTATGGTAGATAGAGCTTATATTATTATATATTTTATATATTATTTACCTTATTTGATAGATGATCAAACTGAGCTTCAGAGAGATTAAGTGACTTGCCCACAATGGTCTAGCTAACAAAAGTCAAACCTAGAACTAAAACCTAGGTTTTCTGTGTTCAGTTTCAATGCTTTCCCCCCATTACACCATTCTTGACTAATCTAAAAGATAGGTATAGGGACTGTACCTTTAATTTCAGAGATATATAGAATCACTAGGTGAATAAATTCCCTCTACTAATCTAGCATAACATTGCCTCTGAAACATATTTTTAGAAGACTATTTAGAATACTGAGAGCTACATTGATTTTTTAAAAAATTCATACCTTGTCTTAATATCGATTCCAAGACCAAAGAATGGCAAGGGTTAAACAATTGAGGTTAAGTGACTTATCTAGGGTCTCACAGCTAGGAAGTACCTAAGGCCAAATTTGAATGCAGGCTTCAGGCCTTCCACCCTATCCACTTGGCTGCTTCATGTTAATTGACATTTCCATGGTCACATTGAGAGTATGTGTCAGAGACAGACCTTGAACCCAGGCCTTCCTCGTTCCATGATCATCTCTTTCTTCATTTGTCCACACTGCCTCTCTCTCCAAAAGTTCAAGATGAAAACCAGTTAAGATAGGAACCATAAACCTTCTGTGGAACAATGTGGAAGAGGGGGAGGTGACCCAGAGTTGCATACCTATCTATGTAGTATTGCACCTTATTGTTCTGTATACTCAGATTGGTTCCCATGACCCTAATGATCTATGGCTATATCAATGATCTATGAACCACGGGGATGTGGTAAAGTTTTCTAGAGATGCTCCTCTCCAAAGAGAATTCTCAGTGCTTCTTGAGTATATTTTACTTGAGATCCTCAAAGAGTCATAAATGCATGCATAAAACAACTAGCAGATGCTGAGCATTATTCCCTTTGGTGAATTGCTTAAAAATGGAAGCAATTTTACTCAGGCCAGTTTGCATACACTAACAGATCATAAAACAAAGTCACGTGTCTCAACAAAGAAGGGGGTGAATTCCAAAAAGCAGAACTGCAGAAAGGCCAAGCCTTACCCCAAACAAACCTTATTATCAACGAGTAAAAGGAGACCAAGTGATAAAATACCTTACACAGGAAAGTTTTCCAACATTGTTGTATTTTTGAAAAATGCTCTCCATCTTTCATACGTTAAAAGTAAAGTCCTTGGCCACAAAGATGCTATAACTCATTGCCCCTGGCAGCACCCAGACACCAGAAGCTGCAGCTCAGCCAGCCACCCCCCACCCCCAGGCTTGCTGTGGATTATTAGACAATTGACTGGTCTGAAGCAAAGGCATTCTTCCATTAATTCAAGGGGAGCAAAAAGCAATGGGATCTTCAATAAAACTGATGTAAAGCCTCTAGGGGGAAAAGGTGCCCAGTGTAAGAGCGGTACTTGTAGGTATGTGTTAATAAGCCCTCAAGTAAACCATCTTTAACTAGAGGAGAGAAGGAAAGGAAGGAGAAAGGAGGGGAGGGGAAAGGAAAGAAAGAACAAATGAATTTAATTCTAAATGCAGCTTCTGGCCTTCTTCCAAACAAATTGAAGAATACAGAGGAACCCACTACACTAGTGGAAAAAGAATTGATGTAACAAAAGTCTGTCTCAGAAATAGTCAGGACTAAGAACTGCTCAGAGTCTTATAGGCAAATGTATCTCACTTGGAAGCATACCCAGGAAAAGGGGGGCAAGAAATGCAGGCAGAGATTTAGGCAGAAAGGCAGCTCTTCATGCCCCATTTCCTGTGGCAGTTGAGGAAGGAAGTTACTCCACTTCTTCAATTTGCTGATTTTTCGGTAGTCCCAATAAAAGCACATTGCAGTAAATACTCCTGACAGAGATTCATAAAGGCATTGTCTACATTACAAAGGAATCATTAGAATAGCAAAGTTGCAGTTCTGCTCATTTGATAATGGAGCAGAAGCAATTGAATGTCCTGAGTGTTGTTAGAGGTTTCCATCTTTTCAGATGAAGGGTAATTCAATCTACTGAGAAAAAGAGCCAGGAAGTCTATGTCTCAAAAGAAACACAAATAAATTAACATATTTACACTGCAAAATTAGCATTTTCTTTGTCAAAGGCAACACTTTTTTAAGATTGCTGAATCTAAGAATATTGAAATTTCTGGAAAGCATTTGTTCCTTTATATTATAAATCTAGTATGCTTTGATACTGTGCTAGGTAATAGTAAATTACTTTATTCTCTAAATACTTACCTTCTGTCCTGGAATCAATAGGAAGTTTTGATTCCAAGGCAGAAGAGCAGCAAGGGCTAGGCAGTTGGGGTTGGGATTTGCCCAGGGTCACACAACTAGGAAATATCTGAGGCCATATTTGAAGCCCAGACCTCCCAATATTGCTGCTCATCTAATTGCAAGCCATTCATTGCCTTTTCATTTATGTTGCCATGTTTTGTTTTGTTTTTTGGTTCTCTACAAGCACCACCTCTCAGGAGCTATCCAAAATGATGAATGCCTTCCTCTAGGACTTGTTACATTTCACAACATGAATACTAAGAATGTGTCCCTTGTTCTTGCTATATAACTGTCTTTACCTCCTTTTCCAATCATGGTTTAAAAAAAATGAAATCCCTTATGCCACTTAATATCCCCAAAACCAATTCTTTCTTGCAGTTCATGTTAGAAATCTGCTGCAGCCTATGTATGCTCACTCTGTCTTTCTCTTGTCTTTTGGTTCATTTTGATTCTTGCATGGTTGGGTAGCGAGAAGATTGTATTTGGCATCAGAGGACCTGATATTAAATTTCTAGATCTGCCACTTAATCTCTCTGAAGGTTTGGGCAAATCTCTTTATCTCTTTAAGCCTCTGTTATCTCATCTTTAAAACTGGTATGTTGAACCCAATGACTTCTTTAAAAAAAACAAAAACCTTACCTTTCCATCTTGGAATCAATACTGTGTATTGGTTCCAAGGCAGAAGAGTGGTAAGGGCTAGGCAATGGGGTTAAGTGACTTGCCCAGGGTCACACAGCTGGGAGGTGTCTGAGGCCATATTTGAACCTAGGACTTCCTCTCAATCCACGGATCCACTCAGTTGTCCCCCCCCCCCATGACTTCTAATGCTACTTCCAGCTCTAATTTTGTGATTGTTGCATTTAATGATTAAAACGTTTATTATTTTAATTTTCAAAAAAATGGTTCTTATTAATGAACCTTCCTATCTCCCTATTGAGTATTTTTTAAAAATTGAAAAAGAATAGCTGTCCAAGCAATTATCAAGATGGACATACCCAAAAATGTGTGTCTCTTGACTTTACGTTACTGACCTTTTGGTCAGGAAATGAGGGGTCTGTTTTATCCTTATTCATTTGAACTGGGTTCAATGTCATTGCAGACATTAGAGCAGTTTTTCAAAGTTATTTTTTTCTAAAATGTTGTATAGATTGTTCATCCAAGTGATTGTTTTTACCAGAAAACACTCATTGAGGCTACAAAACTAAAGGGACTAGATTTGCAACTACATACCTTTCATTGTTTTCATCAGTGGCATCCCAAATAGCAACCCTATGCTCTTTCAAGTAGCCATGTGATAATCCTACGGGGCACATGATCAACCAATAGGAAGGGGAGAAAATGGGTTGCTGCCCACCCTCTCTGTGATAATCAATTTGAGACTTGATTCCAATACAACCAAACCTCCTCTTCACTCATTTTAATACAACAGCCCTTTACTATGACCCACACTTCCTCTGTGCATACTGCCAAACTTTCCCTTTTAGCAATATACCAGTTTTATTCTCAGAGCAAGATACTCACAGTAGCAATCACGTAAATTCTCAGAAAGAGCAATGGAATAATATTGGAAACTTTCTTGAGTTGAAACTGGAAAAAGAAAATTGCTTTTGCACTATGTACAGTGAATATTGACACCCAGAGAAGTGTGACTTCTGTTGAAAAGCTGTTGTGTTCATTGACGGTTGTGACCTACGATTTGATTTTTGTACTATGAATCTTTCAAATGAAAGATATTTTACAATGGAAAAAATTGACTTATTTGGCTAGCTATGTTCATCAAAGTGCACTGAATAAGTAATTACTAACAAATAGTTATTAGTTACAAGAATACAATTATCTATTGGGAATACACAGAGATCTTTCATATATTATGAAACATATTTAATAAAAGTGGCTTCACAAAAATGTTGATGCTTAATAAGAGAATAAGTTTATATCATTAATAAGTAAGATATTCTTAAAACATTATTTCACCTTTATATTATCATTTTAAGTTTCTGTTTGGTATATCCTTTATTTTTCTAATAATATATTAGTATAGTAGTACATCAGAATGTACAATATGTATCAGGAGTACATTTTCAAATAAAAATGTTTGCTAATTTTCATAACCAAAAAAGTTTAGAGGCCACTGGCCTAGAAAATGGGTCACCTTCATACATTTAGTTTTGGAAGAAAGAATGACCATATAATTCTAGTATTTTCCCCCAGAGTTTCTTACTAAGTCCTAAAGGAAAACTAAAGGAGCAATTTTTTTAATGAGTTTATTTCAGAAAAGAAAAAATACATTTAGTCAAAAGAGACTTTTGGCCCATATTTAGTAGGATAGTCAGTCCAATCTTCAGTTAGTGCTACATAAATTTATGCTTGAGGTGGGGGAGAGTGGGGCAGGGATCACAGTGTACAGGATGGCTCAGTTTTATTAAGCACCATTAAAGATATACATTACATTAGGTTGAATAACTTGTATCTTACTGGTTTCCATCTCTCATTATTGTTATGAATTTGGGGCATTAAGAAAAGGTTACAAGATTTCTATTTCAATTTTTTTATTTGTTCATTTCAAAAGTTGACTTTAGATGAAGAAACCACTCATACTAAGAAGCGGACTATTCAGGATGCATTAAACAATCTTATTTTCAGCTCTTACTTTTTGAATAGTCCATACAGATTCCTTTTTCCTTTTACCTGCTAAAAAAGTTTTTAGGAATTTACCTACCTGATTTGACTTTAAATCTTCTTTAGGAAGGAGAAGTAACTGATTTTGCTTTATCTTAATATCATACTACCACTGAAATTTTCACCACTTTTGAAACAGAAAATCTCTGAATGAGATAATTTGGAATAAATTAGAACTTTTTCTAAGCAGTGAATCAGAGCTCAAATTACTTTAAAAAAAAGACTTTCAGGTAATAATAGCAAAAGATTCTCTGAATTTCTTTTAGTAGGATTTTTGGCTTCCATAGCATCACATTTTGAGTTCCCTCAAATGACTAGTGATAGAACATTTTTGGGATCTCTAGAACAGCATTTTTTTACATTGTTCCTATTGTTGTTTTAAGCCAGCTGTTCAGTCATTTTTTTAGTTGTATGTGATTCTTTGTGATCCCATTTGAGGTTTTCTTGGCAAAGACACTGGAATGGTTTGCCATTCTCCAGCTTATTTTACAGATGAAGAAACTGAGGCAAACAAAATTAAGTGACTTGCTCAGTATCACACAGAGACGATTTTTAAACTCAGGAAGATGAGTCTTCCTGACTCTTGGTTCTGTACCCTCTCTCCATCGCATCATTCAGCTGCCTAAAAGGAATATTTGAATGGGCCAGTAAGAATTTAAAAACTGTAAGTACTGAGTAATTTCTGTCAGCAGAAAGAGCTAAGTTATACAGGCAAGAGGAGGGGTAAGGCTGTTAAAATCGCAAGATATAAGGCAATGAAGAGGCTTTAAGGTAACCTGCTTCTAATAAAGTTAAATGTTTGGCATCAAGCCAATGGAAACTTGGACTTTGAAAAGGTTGGATTCATTTCCCCCCAATTCTTTTCATCTATGTTTGCATTTCCTTTCCTGATTTTAATAGGAAGGGACTGTGAATTGCTGAATTACCAGGAGAGATCTTTCCTTTGTTTATGCTTACACCATGCAATACAGTTGTATTGGCATATGTTAATGACTGAATAGAACCAGAACTCCTATGCTAATGCTTGTCAGACAAAGAACTTTCAGTGGACAGTATATGACACAGTAGATGGTACAGAAATCAAGGAAAAGATCATGTGATTTTGATTCCAATAACTATACTAATAGTAGCACATATTTGTTTAGTGCAGAAAAGTTTACAAATTGTTTTCTTTCCAATACACCTGAAAATTTGGTAATTGGAGGGAATTATTACCCTCCTTTTCCAGATAAGGAAAGTGAAATTCAAAGAAATTAAATGTCTTGTTCAAGATAACACATGCAATGTATATCTGGAGAGATTCTAGCCTCAGGGTCTCCGGACTCCAAGACCAATATTCTTTCCTCTATCCTGTCATGCTTCCCATCCTGATGCCTTCCTGGATTCCCTTGATCCCCAGACAACCATAGTAAGATCTTCAAAATACTATGATTTGTGCTAGTTCTTTTGAAGGTATTTTTTAAAAAATGGGTTAGAAATGATTCATGGAGCATAAGAATGAAAAATATGTTCTCATAATTGCAATTTCCTGAGAATTTTCTGCTTAGATTATTTAGAGGTTGTAAATAATTTTTATAAGACAGAAATTCTCAAAATGTGGTCTAACAACTCCTGGAGGACCTTGGGACCTTTTAAGAGTGTTTCTGAGGTCAAAACTGTTTTCATAATACTCAGATGTTAATAGCCTACAAAAATAGTCTTCCCTTTTCTGACCACATATCTCTTTGATGCTGAATTTTTCTTGTACTTCAACCCAAACTAGATAATACAATAGATTGAATGCAGAAGCAAACATATAAATCCATCTGCCTTCTATTAATCAAGATGTTAAATTTGCATAAGTATGTAAATACCATTCACCTCATTATTTTTATAAATGCAATCTTTCATAAGATATGCTATTTATATTAATATGTAATAGGCATATTATGATATTTTAAAATTAATTGGGTAAATTATTTTTAAATTTTAATTTCTAATACAGTAAATATTAATAGATGTAACCTACATCAACATCTTTTTGTAACCTACATAAGATATAACCAAATAATAATCTTTGGGGGAGTTTTAAATAATTTTCAAGCATTTAAAGGGGTCCTGAGGCCCAAAAGTTTGAGAACTGCTGGAATTGGGCACTTCAAAGTCTATTTATTGCTTCACATATTTTGCCTCTTCTACCTTCCTCCCAGTAACTTTCTTCTTTAACCTATTGTGATTGAATCAGAATTACTTATGGGGCTATCTTAACTTACCTGCTGTTTATGACAGGCAAGCTGAATAGCTCTTCTTCTAGTTAGTTTATTTCATCAAGAGATAAAATGTGCAAATGAGCACCTAAGGGTCAAGTTCTTTTCATTCCTAACACCATCTGCAGCAGGAAGTGAGGCAAAGGCCTTTCTCTTGACTTCCAGCATGCCTTATATTTGAGGAACTGACTTGAGCAGGGCTCCAACTTTGTAAACAAATGCACTATATCTTAAGAAAATTAAGGAAAGCTTCAAATTCATGCTTTGGCAATATTGAGCTGAACACTAGTGTTTGCTTCTTTATAATGGGCAAGATAGGGTTTCCCATTTGTAGAAATGAGATACTTTTCCTGAAGGCAGTTAAAAATATCACAATTGTTTCTTGAACCTCAAAAAGTCATAAATAATGATATTCTGAAGAGTAAAGATAGCAGTGAAACAGAAATGCAGGAGCATAAATACAATGTTGCAGTTGGGGTTTAACTCAAACTCAAGATAAGATTGACTCCATTTGTGGTTTTTTTAGCATAATGCCAAAAGTCACTATATCCTAAGAGATTTGCTCCCAGGAAGGTGAGTGATACTCTATAGATCAGAGCTTATTTATATGTGCAACTGGAATAGTAAAAGGACATAGTTTAGGGTATAGTACAGTGTCCAGCATATAGTAGGCACTTAATAGCTGTCTACTGAGTAAGATATAGGACCATGGATTTAGAAGAAACTTTCAAACCTATCTATATGACAACCCCCTTTTTGATAGATAATGATTTAGAGATGTGTTTTAGAGTAATTCACCTTCATGTATTGCTTTAAATTCACAAAGAGCTTTATGAATATTATTAACACAGTGGCAGCTAGGGGGTACAATTGATGGAGAACTGGAACTGAACTCAAATTCTGCCTCAGATATTTACCAGCTGTGTGAGCCTGGCTAAGTAATTGTCCTACCTGAGTTTCCCCATCTGTAAAATTGGGATCATAATAGCATCTACCCCACCCTCCAGGATTGTTGTGAAGATAAAATAACATAATATTTTAAAAGTGGTCTAAAAAATTTGAAGCACTATATAAATTATTGCTATGTTTGCTCTTCACAAACATGACAGATAAGATAATTATTCCCATTTTATAGAGAATAATTCTGCCTTAAATAATATTTTACATACATATGTGTATAATAATATTTATTGTTGTTATTCATACTTCTTTTCTTAGTACTTCACACAGTCTCAGTGACATAGTAGGCTCTTAATAAATGCTTGTTGATTAATTGATGGAGATATTTTACAGAGTAGATAATCTGTGTGTGCATGCATGTATGTGTACATACATGTGCATGTGTGTATCTTGAGTTCCTGACAGGAGGAAATGGCAATTAAGACAGGCTTCAGAGAAGAGGTGTCTATCAATGTTTATTCAATGCATTTACTTCAAAAGAGAAAATAAGTGGTTTTCTCACCCAGCCTCTGGATAAAATGTTAAGTTACTTTCTAATATGGAAAAAAAATAAATTTCAATTATTTTTCTGGGACCTATAATGCTAGCTCTTTGTCAAATGATAGGTATAGTACAATTCACAAATTATTTTCAGAGTCTTCTTTTGTGTCCAAATCTATTATTTCATTTGTATGCAGAATAACTAGTGTGGAAATTTCCCCTTTAGAGGTACATTAACTATTCATCTTTGAGTTGAGATTTGAAACAACTCTCAAAAATCTCTGAGAATTGACTGGAATATTGAAAGGTTAATTGATTTGCCTGTGATTTCTTTGCTTGGATGTGTCCTTGGCTAAACATTACTGCAAGGCTTCCTGACAGTAAGACCAACCCTCTAAACATTCCATCAAGTCACCTCTCATTTATTCATAATAGAGAAATTGTGCTGGTGATTTTCTTAGTGTAGGGACTTCGTTACTAAATCTGCATCTTCTCTGAAACTTAGCATCTTGGAGAAAAGTGGTCTTGGGCACCAAGAGGCCAAATAACTAAATAATTTACCCAGGTCACAAAGGAAGTTTTGTCTCAGAGACTGGATTAGTACCAAGGTACAACTCTGATGTCAGTTCTCTTTTCACTACTCAATGGTGGGGAGTAATTTTTGCGATATATATTGTGAAAACACTATGAGGTATCTTTGGATTCAATGACATGAAGAGGGCTCTCTGGAATAATGATACTTGACTTCAAGGATTTATTATTTCAAGGGTGAGGATACTCCCTCCCTGGACATCCATCACATCGTCTCTGGCTTACTAGGTGTGCTTTGTGAGTTACAGCTGATCCATAGTCCCATCACTTGATGGCCAGGTTTCTTGTAATGAGCTTCTCCAAGCTTTGCTAGACTTGTACTCTGGCAATAAACAATCCATTTGTCACAGGACTTATATTTGAACCCTTTCTAGCTTACCAAGATCTGCTGGAACCTATTAATGGGAAAACCATAGCACTGGAGAACCCAGGTTCATCTCTATTCCATTGCAGCATCAGAGGAGTAATTTTGGAAAATGCCTTTGGTTCCAACTAGTTTGTTTGTTTGTTTGTTTTTGCATAGTATTCTACTTCATCAATTAAACTGAGAGATGATGTAAAACCAGAAATCTGTTGGAAATCACTTCACTTATACCAGAAGCACTGTTTCCTTTGCCTAATGTTTTCAAGATTTTCAAAAACAGACGCTCCCTACCTTTTTCTGCCATACAATCTCTGGTATCAACTGCAAATTCTATTCTATGGGACTAAGTTAGTGGCCAAGTTTGCCTCTGGGTTAAGTTAGCAACTACATCTCCTGGGACCATCTGGATGAGTCATTAGTAGTGGCCGTGTTAGGTTTGAGAATATTAAGTGAAAGAACTGTTGTTCTAACAAGCATCTTGTTTGCACATGTGGACTTTATTTTAATAAGCAAAATGTACCACTTGTGTTTGAAAGGGTATGTCAAACATTAACTTTGGGAAGAAAAAATGTCATTGTGGGAATAGTTTAAAGATAGTGACACTCCACTTCAAAGATGTTAATCTGTCAAGAGAAAGTACCTTAAAGAGATGTTGATTGTGGTGGTGATGGTATATTGGAGAAGAAATATCTGGAAAGGTCTCAGAATTAAAAATCTAAATAAAAACTAAAACAATTAGAGCAATTTACATCCAATAAAGTTATACATAGAAAGACTAGGATGAATTTAGGATGCAAATTGGTCATGCTTATTTGGTCTTTTTCTTTTGTACATTCCTACTTGGTAGGTAATGATCTTGTTCTAGTCATAATAACACTTGTTCTAAGGCAATCTCATAAAAGCCAATCAGGCAACCTCTTCTTTCTTTCCTTCCTTCCTTCCTTCCTTCCTTCCTTCCTTCCTTCCTTCCTTCCTTCCTTCCTTCCTCCCTCCCTCCCTTCCTTCCTACTTCCTCCCTCCCTCCCTCTCTCCCTTCCTTCCTACTTCCTCCCTCCCTCCCTACCTCCCTCTCTCCCTCCCTCCCTCTCTCCCTTCCTCCTTTCCTTTCCTTCCATCCTTCCATCCTTCCTTCCTTCCTTCCTTCCTTCCTTCCTTCCTTCCTTCCTTCCTTCCTTCCTTCCTTCCTTCCTTCCTTCCTTCCTTCCTCCCTCCCTCCCTCCCTCCTTTCCTTCCTACCCTCCCTCCCTTCCTTCTTTCCTTTCACCTTCTTCTTAGAATTGATAAGTAATTCACCTCACTAAAGCACACATATCATGCCCCTATCTACTCAATAAATTTCAGTAGCTCCCTATTACCTCAGGATCAAATAAAAATTGTTTGGCTTTTAAAGCTTAACTTCCATTTTCCCACTTGCCAGAAATAATGGAAAGAAGATTGAGGTATAAAAGAAAGTTGGCTATATCCCAGGATTCCCAGGAGAGAAACTTCCTTCTTCTCCTTCTACTATCAGTTTTTAATCTCTGTGAAAATACCTGCCTGACTTTATAACTTCTCTAACTGTGCTCCCCACTCTCTTGGCAACAGAGTTTCTATTGACTCCAAAGTCTGAATAATGCCTTTTCTCTAAGAACATGCTGTTTCTCCCACCTTGCACTGCATCAAAATGTACCTCCTCTGGCTTGTCAGGTTTTATATGCTGATCTCTCAAAACCTTGGTTTCTAAAAGGCTTAGCAGTGAGTGCATTTGTTTCCAGAGAGTTCAGTTAGTTCTAAGTCAAGTTCTAAGTCAGCTAGGACAAAGATTCACAAACTCAGAGGTGACAATGCTATACATTCCTTTGTCAGGAGCTTTGCTAAAAACCCCATCATATGATAAGGGAGAGAGAGCAGAAAGCTGGGGTTCTATTGATATAGAGAACTCCCAGGTGAGGAAATTCTCTCTACAAGTGGAAGTGGGTAGCTACTCTATGATTTAGAGCAATCCTAGAGAAATAAAAGGTTAAGTGACTTGCCCAAGGTATATGTCAGAAGAGAGAATTGATCCCATTTCTTCTTGCCCTGAGACCAACTCTTCACTAGGCCATATTATCACTAAGGTAGACTTTGAATAATGCAAATTGCACAAGTAAATGTTGAAGAATATTTTCTCATGAAAGAATCAAGAATGGGTCAGCTTAAGTGGCTCCATGGATAGGGAATCAGGCCTAGAGACAGAAGGTCCTGGGTTCAAATGTAGCCTCAAATACTTCCCAGTTATGTGACCCTGGGCAAGTCATTTAACCCTAAATGCTTAACCCTTACTGTTTTTCCAGTCTTGGAACTTATACTTAGTATAGATTATGAGACAGAAGATTAGGGTTTAAAAAAAAAAAGGAATCAAGGATCTCTCTTCTAGGTTAATCCTCCACCTCCCCCGACCTCTTCTCTTGAGCCCTTAGAAGCAAGCCTTCAAGAAAGTCACTCTTAGATGTGTAACAGATTTGTCTCACTCCAATCTTATTGAGACCATCCCTTCCCTGTCAGCATGCATTCTAGTAGATCATGCAAATTTTCTCTTTCTAACAGTAATGTTTGGCACCAGGGAAGACTTGGTCATTCTTCCAAAAGAGGCAACATTTATCTGCAACATTCTTTGCCCAAATATCTGCACAGTCAAACTTATTAGTAGCACGCAACAAGCAAGATCGATGCTTAGAACAGGACCACAGCAAATATTAATGGCACAATCACTAAGCACACAGCAAACACGTGGGTCATTTTTTAATACCTCTCTCTGTTGCATTTGTCATATTAAGAGCTGCCAGACAAACAAAGGGAAAAGCAGGTGAAGTATCCTGTGAACATTGAACCCCTTAAACAATATAGCAATGAAGATGAAAATGAAAGACTTTTTATTTGATCCTAAAGATTCAAGCATTTCCTTCTGGTGTTCTAAAAGAATAAAACCCTTAAAAACCAAGTTATAGAAGCATAGACCTTTGAGATAATTGGATTTTCTCTCTATCTACCTTCAGAGAAATTCAGATGGAATTTAAATACAGATTGAAGCATACTTTTAAAAAATTCTTTATTTTTGTGGTTGTTGTTTTGGTCTGTGTTTTCTTGTATAACATGGTTAATATGGAAATATTTTTGTATGACTTCACATGTATAATCCATATCAAACTGCTTGCCTTCTCAAGAAGAGCGGAAAAGAGGGAAAGAGGGAGAGCATTTGCAACTCAACATTTTAAAAAATGAATGGCAGAAACTGTATTTACATGTAATTGAAGAAAAATTAATTAAAATTTCTAAATAAAAAAGATTTTGTTTTTTCAAATATAATGACAACAACCTCTGGATCACATTATATGGAATTTTCAAGTTGGTATTTATTGGGTTTACCTTTCTTTCAAGGAGGAAGCAGACATATTTATTAGATGGTTTATTGGACACAGAGGGGGTCCCAGCCTGGGCTAATACATCCAAGTAACTTTGGATATCCAAGTTCTTTTAGCAGTGATGAGTGTTTAACATGTAAACCTAAGAAAAACTTAGCCAAAATTTCTTTTCTAGCTCATAGTCATCTTGAACTTCACAGCAGAAAAGTTTCCAGAATTCAACTAGCCCAACTCCATCCATGAAAAGACTAAGGGTTAGAGTCCTCAGGAAAACCTTTAACTCCCTTGTGTATTTCAAGACATACCTCCCAACCTTTTGTGGGCCCCTGTGCTTATGGCATCTCCCCAAGACTTCTCTGCTTCTATTCTTATTCCCAGCCTGGCTGATCTTTCCTGTTAGCTTCTGGTTCTTCTCTTAGCACTGGACCTCAACTCACTCAAAACCCTTCCTTTAGCTTCAAGCACAACTCAGAGTAATGTGTCGTTTAGTTGATAGCATGATATGCTTGAGTGGGAAAAACCTAGGCTTGAATCTCATCTCAGACACTTATTAGCTCTGTGACCATAGACAAGCCATTTAAACTCGCTGGGTCTCAGCATTCTCACCTTAAAAATGAGAGAGTTTAGCCATAGTCATCTTTAAAGTCTCTTCTAGAACTCAAATCTATGACACTATACAAATCTCATAATAGTTTTAGAGCTAGAAAGGGCCTTACAGGTTGCCTAGTCAATCTTTTATTTAATAAATGAGGAAACCGAGGTATAGCTTTAAAAATTCTGAGGTATAATCCAGATACTGATTGAAGAGACAAAATATTCAGTTTATCCTATTTGTCCTTTTTGGTATTCTAGACACTTTTTTTTAATCAGTTTTGTTGTTGCTGAGTCACTTTTCAGTCTTATCTAACTGTTTATGACCCTATTTGGGATATTCATGGCAAAAATATGGTAATGATGTACCATTTCCTTCTCCATCTTATTTTACAGATGAGGAAACTGAAGCAAAGCAAGGTTAAATAACTTTCCCAGGGTCACACAGCAAGTAACCGTCTGAGGTCAGATTTGAACTCGTGAGGATTAGTCTTCCTAATTCTGGGCCTAGAACTCTATCCACTGAGCCACCTAGCTGCTCCCACTATATTAGTTTTGCTAATCTATTAATCTATTAAGCATCATGGAGAAAGGACTATATAGACAAAATAAATGAATGGATTTAGTAAATGTAGTAAATCCATCTAGTAAATGGATTTTTTTAATTAAAGAGGTTTACAAAAGACTCTCCAAACATCTCGCTCATAATATGTTACAAATCTGAACAAGAAAGATTTAGTATCTGTGCATTAAAGTTCACTGAACACTTTTCGTTGCCACTAGGAAGGAAAGGTACAAAAATCCCTTATAGTTTAATGCATTTCTTGGGTTCACATCAAGAAATTTTGTAATATAGAAAAGACATGTTGGGGCTTAAGGTATAAGAAACAGCTACTTTAGCATTTATTGTGTTAGAGTGTGCAGTGCCATAAAAGGAAGGAAGGAGGAAAGAAAGAAAGAAAGAAAGAAAGAAAGAAAGAAAGAAAGAAAGAAAGAAAGAAAGAAAGAAAGAAAGAAAGAAAGAAAGAAAGAAAGAAAGAAAGAAAGAAAGAAAGAAAGAAAGAAAGAAAGAAAGAAAGAAAGAAAGAAAGAAAGAAAGAAAGAAAGAAAGAAAGAGAAAGAAGAGAAAGAAAGATGAAGGATGGAAGGAAAGAATGAAGGAGGGAGAAAGAGAAAGAAAAAGAAAGGAAGGAAGGAAGGAAGGAAAGAAGGAATAAAGGAAGGAAGGAAGGAAGGAAGGAAGGAAGGAAGGAAGGAAGGAAGGAAGGAAGGAAGAGAGCCATATGGGATCTGCCACATTCCCCTGCAATTACAACATTAACAAATAAAGAGTAGCAAAATTACAAATGGCAGCAAGGTGGGAAAGGAAGAGCAACATGTCATCATTAGTCATTCAAGTCCTATTCATTTGTCTCTATAATATTGCTTTACCTACAGATCCTCCCTCCCCCCCTTTATCATTCTCAATGCTATATGTTATCTCTCATTCTGGCTTGAAGAAGCTGGGTTCAAATACTGACTTTGCCAGTGACAACCTATATGACCTTCATCAAGTCATTTAAGCTCTCTGAGCCTGTTTTTTTCATCTCTAAAATGAGGTATATTGGACCAGTTGACTTCCAAGGTCTTTTATAGCTCTATGTCTTTTTCATTTGTAAAGAGAACCAACTTTTATAAACTTGTAGTTTTTCTATAGGAATAAAATGAATACGAAAAGGCTTCGTAAGTTATGGACAAACCAGTGAATGGTATTAGTATTATTTATTCAATGGTTAGGAATGCTAGGGGTGCATGGATAGAGTGTCTAGAGTCAGGAACACTCATCTTCTTGATGGTCTCAGCCACCTACTAGCTGTGTGACTCTGGGCAAGTGTCACTTAATTCTGTTTGCCTCAGTTTCATCATCTATAAACTGAGCTGGAGTGAAAACAGCAAACCACTCCAGTAGCTTTGACAAGAAAACTTCAAAGGGGGTCACAAAATGTTGGACTTGACTGAAAAACAACTGAACAAAAAATTCAGCAGTTACTGCTTTGTTAAGTTAGCCTACTAATTAAGCTACTAATTGGTGGTTTTACTGTGGTGGTTGTTCCATTGAAACAGCCAACCCAATCAATCAGTTGTTTAAGCATCAGGGATACAACCTTGTAGATTTGATTGCTAGGTGATTGAGAAACAACATGCTGCAATGTGGTGGAAAGAGTAGTGAATTCAAAGTCATAGGCTCTGAGTTCAGATATTTCTTCTCTTTATCACTTTGGGAAAGTCACTCCACTTCTTTGGACTTCAGCTTCCTGAGGTATAAAATGAGGACCCTGGACTAGGTGGCTTCTAGATACTCTTCCAACTCCACATGTATGATCCCTATAATTTTACTAAGCCTACTATTTTCCTAATAAGGCCAGCAAATGGCAGCTACATTAGCTCCCATTTCCATTAAAAGTTAATAAAGAAAATGAATTCATTAAAACTGGGCAATTTTCAAGAATAAGCATTGCAAGTAATAAAACCAACATTCTACAGACCTTTAAAAGCATTTCATGCAGAATACTGGGCTTAATGCTGAGAGAAATTGAAAGGTAAAAAAACCCAACCAAACAAACCCAGAAACTTTACCATAAAAGACTTTGTGGTCAGGTAGGGAACATTATAACCTCCCACACACACTTATCCATGAACCAGATTACTGTGCATGAGAGGAACAGACAAAGAGAGGTACAAACAAAATGCTTGGGCAGTTCAAAGGAGGAAAAGATTATTTCTAGCGGTGGGACCAGAAAAGTCTTTATGGAAGAGGTAAAATTTGATTTGGATTTTCTTAAAGAATAAACAGGATTCAGAAAGAAATATATGGGTGGTTAAAGGCTTTTGAGCTTGGTAAGTGATGTGAATAAAGATACAAAGGCAGGAAGTAATGAAATGTATTTCTAGAAAATAGTAAGTAATCCAGTTTGGCTGGAAAGCAATGTGTAGATAAAAGGAAGTAGTGGGATATAAGCTTGGAAATGAAAGATAGGGGTCAGACCATAGAGAACCAGGTCAATTACAAACTGGCAAAATTATGATCTGGTTTCTATTCAGTTCCATTGAAAATTTTAAATAAGCACTTTAATATTTATCAAATGTTTTCATCCATTATCTGATTTGATTCACCATGAAATTTTTTAATGTGGGTTCTGTAAGTATCATTGCATCTATTTTTATAAGTTCAAAATCAAGAAGCAAAATTATTTGCCCATATCCCAGAACTAGTCAATTTTGGAGACAGGGTTTGAAGTCACTTCTCTCTTAACCCCAAGTCTAGAGCTCTTTCCACTAAATCATTGAAGTCAATCTCTCTTTGGTTTCTGCTGAATATCAGCAATCTGAGGAGAGGGGCTATTTTGTTTCTTATCTTCATCTCCTTAGCACCAATTATAGCACCTTGTACATTTTAAATGCTTAATAAATGTTTGTTAAGTTGAATGAGTGATGACTGAACTAGACATTTGATAGAATGTGGTGACATTATATCTGTTGTTCCTAATTTGGTTTCTTCATTCCCATAACTGTAGTCTCACACTTGGTATTTTCCTTGGTTTGATGTTCTTATGCCAACCTCTGGTCTGAGTACAAATATGTGTCCTCTATAATGGAATTCGAAAACCTCATGCTGCCAAGGGCAGGTAGAACTCACCTTCTACTTCCAGCATGACTAGTTTGGAATATGCTGTCCCAAGACTATTTTTGGCCACACATCGGTAATGTCCTGCATCTTCCCGTTGAACATTGTGAATTCTTAAACTCCCAGATTCAAGAATTGCAATTCGGGTATTTTCCTGTGAGAAACAGAAAGCAAATCTGTGCTATACTGTTACAAGTTGGGGTGTATTAGAGTCAGCTCAATGTCTCATGAGAGTTGACTGTTAAGTTTTCTATTTGAGCATTTACATCTCAGAAATACAAAAATAGTACAAAGTAGTACTTGATATATTGTCTTGTTCATTTTTTAGACTTACGAGAGTGATGGAAAAGATGTTAAGAATAAATTTTAAAGGGTATTGTATGTAAATTTGTTTTCAGAGAACTGGTTGTACTCAATAACATAATGAGAAGACACCACTTAATGAGAGAGTCCACACTTTCCTATTGGAGAGGTAAGGTGAAAAGTATCCTTCACTTGAACATTTGCTCTTAAGCTAATTTTATTTTCATGATAAATCAGAGGAACTTGGGTGCCTCTTATTTCCCCAGCCTGCATACAGAAAGCTACTCAAAGGTCCCAGAGTTGTTTTGAGGAAATTATCTCGCAACTAGAAAAATAACAGCATTTATTAGAAATATCCTAAATATCCTAAGCTTAAGTCAGATTGATTGCTCAGAACAACCCACTTTAACTGGACACAAGAAGTAAAGAAGCTTAGAACATTTTGTAAGCTTTTTGTTGGATTTCTGAATGGGTATGAATGCACTTTGCCATTGACTGTTGATTAAAACAACTGAAGTTATCCCTTTCAAATACTTTCAAGTCACTATCCCCTAGCAGATGGTAATAGAGAGAAGCATATGGTCCTGGAGATGACAGATAGCTGATAGCTAACAGCTGTACAGAGTACAGAGTAACTTAGTGACCATAAGGCCAGTTAAGATACCAAGCAGGAATGATACACTGGAGAGCAGAGATGCAGTGTTAAAAAGAGATGGCACTGAAAGCTCTACAGTGTTGGAAATATGAGTTGCTTCCATCACAATCATATGCATCACAAACCTATGCTCTGGACACACATTCCTTGCACTTGCCCTTCTATATTCTTTGCTATACATGTTTCCTCTGGGTATGGTCCTCGTTTTTTCCATGGTTTTTATGCTTATTGTCTTCATTTGTACTCTCACCACTGGTGGTTTGATAATGTGAGGGAGAGTGAACATGACCTGTCAATAGGATAACTTAAATATTTTATTTGCTATACTCTCTGATCAGATATATTTTGAACTAAAGTGTCTTCTGGTTAGCTAGTGAAAGTATGGTTTTGAACAGTTGCTGTGTCAGAGTGCTTTATCACTGGGATAGCTTTTCAAGGGGCTCATCAGGTGGAGGAGAGTCTATGGTAACAAGTATGGCAAAGCAAAATTACTAAAACAAATTACACTGAATTTTAATTAAAATGGTACTGAATTCTCCCTTGAGTTAGTTCTGAGAGGGGATGGCCAATCCCATCAGATGCCTCTTTTTGCCTTAGAAGCTTCTCCCATTGTATCACATCCCCCTTTCAAGGATCAAACTCAGGACCTTTGGCTTATGACATGCTACCTACCTACTGTGCTATAACTCAAGGTCTACTGTTAGCCTTAGAACAGTGAAGTAGGACCTTCCCTCAGGGAGAAAAATCTCCTGTGAAAAGGTCAAAACCTGGGATTTCTACTTCCAAACTAAATAAACTGGGGACTTCTAGATTCCACGTTGACAACTCCAAGAAGGAAGTTGGCTTTAAGAAGTTGGACTTCAAGAAGAAAATCAGCTTCAAGAAGAAGGTCAGCTCTAGGAATAAAGTTGGACTCAAGAGTCACCTTCAGCTCAAGTCATAATCTTGATCTGCATCTTGGAGGGAACTTCGGTGAGTGGATAGTTGGCTTTCCCTTCCTGTCTTCTGGAGAGAGTTTAATTCTGGATTAAGGTCAACAAGTCCTGGCTGAGCTGAGCACCAGAGCAATATTTAGTTAGATAGGCTAATATCTTCTCTACCCTTTTGTATTCTCTTTCTACCTCTTTTGTAAATAAAAGCTATTAAAAGTAATTTCTAGAATCATGGCTGCAATCTAGACGCCACACACTTCCTCTCCCCGGCACCGAACGAAATAGACTACATCAAAGGAGCATAAAAATCACCTTTGGTGGAACAGGACTCCCCAGTACCTCACAGAGGCGAAGGCACGTGGGGCTTGAACATTTCCACACTATAATAAGAAGGAGGAAAGCTTGCACAGAAACGTGAACTGAGCCGCCCTTCCCCCACCTCACCTCCACCACCAAACCAGAGTGAGCTACCTAAGCACTCACTGGGACAGCGAGTGAGTAGGGAACGTCTCTGTCTGAGGGGGGGGCACTCCAGGGTCCTTGGGATCTGGGGTCTGCCAGGAAAAAACGACTCAGGGCGGTTTCACGGGAGAACCAGGTGCTGAGCAGTGTAAACCTTAAAATTTATTAGACTTGTGAATGTTGGAAATTTCACCATTGGAAGGTTTCATGCTTGTAGGGAATTTCCTGATGGTGGGAACTCTATTGGAATGTGAACCCCATTGGCAAGGGAGTTTCCTCCTCCTCCCTTCTTAAGATTACTTTAGGACAGAAACCTTTTGCTGAACAATGGAAAGGGCTGCTGCATAGATCAAAATTTAATTATTCCAATCTCCACCCTACTCAGGGTAACCGGATTTAGGAAGGGCTGTAGCAAAGGATCAAGATTTAATTATTTGAGAATATGACCTTCAACAGACATGTGCAAAGCCACAGACCTCTGGGCGGTCCTGGGTTAAGCTAGAGCCACCATTGGCACAGGGAAGACATGGACAGTGATTGGTAGATATGAGAACTGAGGGGAGGGAACTTGGATGTTTTTCCTTAAAGATAGCAGGGTCTGAGGACTGGGTGGTTGGTTGGAGAGGTTGTGCTCTGAGAAGCTTGCTCTTAAGGAAGCTTGAGGTGGAGGCCCCTGAGACTGTTTCTCCATTTTGGTCACGTGAGTGATAGGGACTGATCTCTTTTCTTTGCCTCAGCAATCTAAGGGCTCAGGCCTTTAGGCCCAGCCTAAACAGAAGGGGTATTTAAGCCCTATTCCCTTCTCTCCCCTTTCTCTCTCCCTCTCTCTCTCTCTATCTCTAATACCTTTTTCCTCCTGTTTGTAATTAAACTCCATAAAAAGGCTGACTGCTGACTTGAGTTTTAATTTAGGAATTACATAGCTGAATTCCTTGGCGACCTTAAATTATTATATATCAGTCTTTTAAAGTGATTTGCTTCCCACAGCAGGGGGGTCCACGAAGCTGTACTTGGGGAGGTTGCGCAGAACATCTGGGCAGAGCTAAACACCAGGGGAGGACCATGCGCTGATTATCTGGGTGCAGCTGAACACCTGGGCAGTTTGGCTGTGATCAGGGACCCAGTGCTCTAAGAAACCTCGGAGGCTGGGAAGAACTAGTCTGAGGCAACCTAAATTCACAGAAAAACTGCCCATATCACCCAGACCCCAGACCAAAAAGGAAAGGGGAATAAAACCACCAAAGGGATGGCTCACATGGCCCAAAATCAAGCCTCCAGAAAGAAAAGGGAAAAGGTGACTATTGAAAACTTTTATGGTGGAAGTACCCAAGGAAAAGAAGAGAATGAGGAGGAAATCCAAAAAAAATCAGAACATAACTCCCAAAATGGAAACTATCAACAAGCTCTGGAAAATCTCAAACTGGAACTTATCCAAAAGATGGAAACCTGGAAAGAAAAATGGGAGAAAGAGATCAGCAGTCTGACAGATAAGACTACTCAACTGGAAAAAGAGCTCAAAGCATCCAATAGAAGGTCAGACAAAGCTGAAAAGAAAAACCAGTCCCTAACGATCAGAATTAAGCAACTGGAAGACAGTTAGCTTGCAAAACAGCAAGAATTAATAAAGCAAACACAAAAAAACTAATGACTTAGAAGAAAACAAAATATCTCACTGAAAAGGTCACAGACCAGGATAACAGAGGAAGAAGAGACAACATGAGAATTATTGGCTGCCCAAAAAACCAGAGATAAACAAAAACCTAGATGCTATACAACAGGAGATTATAGAAGAAAATTGCCCAAATGTTCTGGAGCAAGGGGGCAAAATAGAAATAGAAAGGGTTCATAGAACACCCTCTATACTAAATCCCCAAAAGACAACACCTAGGAATATAATTGCCAAATTCAAGAGCTTCAAAAAAAAGGAGAAAATCCTACAAGAAGCCAAGAAGAGGAGCTTAAGATATAAGGGGGCTCCCATAAGGATCACACACAACCTAGCAGCTAACACACTAAGAGAATGCAAAGCATGGAACACGATATTTAGAAAGGCAAGAGAGCTGGGTCTCCAACCAAGAATCAACTACCCAGCAAAACTGACTATATACTTCCAGGGGAAAGTATGGGCATTCAACAAAATAGAAGATTTCCAAGCATTTGCTAAGAAAAGACCAGAACTTAGTGGAAAATTTGATATCCAAGCACAGAAAGCAACAGAAACATGAAAAGGTAAATATGAAATAAAGGGAAGAGGAGATGAATCTTATCTTTTTCTTTAAGTCAAACTCTCTTCTATAAGGACTACATTTACATCAAATTATATATATTAATATGTGGGGAAAATGTTTTGTGTAACTCTCATAAATTGTATCATCATAAGAGTAGTTAGAAGAAACATGCATAGGGAAAGATTGGGTCATCAAGAAGATTTGGGGAAAGTGGGGGCAAAGAAAGGAAAAGGGAGGGGGGAAACATCGATAATACTAAGATTTACTTCAAGAAATAGGAGGGGACTTAATAGAATAATCTTTCCCATATAAAGATACACATGGGAAGGGGAGGGGAAGAACTCTCATATGAGGAGAGGAAGAGAGAGTGAAGTGGAATTACTTAAACCTTACTCTCATTGAAATCAAATCTGAGACGGAAGAACATCTAGATCCAGTGGGATCCTGAATTCTATCTTATCCATTAGGGCAAGAAAGAAAGGAAAATTAAGGAGGGGGAGAGGGGAGGGAGTATAAAAAAGGAGGGAAGGAGAGGGGGGAGGGGAAGGAAGCAGAAAAAGGGAGGGGCTATAAAGGGAAGCATCTCAAGGGAGGGTACTAGGGGGACTGACCTAAAGTAAATCACTGGTTCAAAAGGAGATAGCTAAAGAAGAACAGTCAGAACTAGGGGAAGATATCAAAATGCCAGAGAATCCACAAATGACAATCATAACTTTGAACGTGAATGGGATGAACTCACCCATAAAACGTAGACAAATAGCAGATTGGATTAGAACCCCAAACCCTACCATTTGTTGTCTTCAAGAAACACACATGAGGCGGGTTGACACTCACAAGGTTAGAATTAAAGGTTTGAGTAAGACCTTTTGGGCCTCAACTGATAGAAAGAAGGCAGGAGTTGCAATCATGATATTTGACAAAGCCAAAGCAAAAACAGACCTGATCAAAAGGGATAGGGAAGTTAAATATATTCTGTTAAAAGGGAGTATAGACAATGAGGAAATATCACTAATCAACATGTATGCACCAAATGGTATAGCATCCAAATTTTTAATAGAGAAACTAGGAGAATTGAAGGAGGAAATAGATAGTAAAACCATATTAGTGGGAGACTTGAACCAACCAATATCAAATTTAGATAAATCAAACCAAAAAATAAATAAGAAAGAGGTAAAAGAGGTGAATGAAATCTTAGAAAAATTAGAGTTAATAGACATATGGAGAAAAATAAATAGGGACAAAAAGGAATACACCTTCTTTTCAGCACCACATGGCACATTCACAAAAATAGATCATACACTAGGTCATAGAAACATGGCACTCAAATGCAGAAAAGCAGAAATAATAAATGCAGCCTTTTCAGATCACAAGGCAATTAAAATATTGATCAGCAAGGGTACATGGAGAGCCAAATCAAAAATTAATTGGAAATTAAATAATATGATACTCCAAAATCGGATAGTTAGAGAAGAAATCATAGAAACAATTAACAATTTCATTGAAGAAAATGACAACGGCGAGACATCCTTTCAAACCTTATGGGATGCAGCCAAGGCAGTACTTAGAGGAAAATTCATATCCCTGAGTGCATATATTAACAAATTAGGGAGGACAGAGATCAAGGAATTGGAAATGCAAATCAAAAAACTTGAGAATGAACAAATTAAAAACCCCCAAAAGAAAACCAAACTAGAGATCCTAAAAATTAAGGGAGAAATTAATAAAATCGAAACTATTGAGCTAATAAACAAGACTAGAAGCTGGTACTTTGAAAAAACAGACAAAATAGACAAAGTACTGGTTAATCTAATTAAAAAAAGGAAAGAAGAAAGGCAAATTAATAGCATCAAGGATGAAAAGGGGGATTTCACCTCCAATGAAGAGGAAATTAAGGCAATCATTAAAAACTACTTTGCCAACTATATGGCAATAAATATACCAACCTAGGTGATATGGATGAATATTTACAAAAATATAAATTGCCTAGACTAACAGAAGAAGAAATAGATTTCTTAAATAATCCCATATCAGAAAAAGAAATCCAACAGGCCATCAAAGAACTTCCTAAGAAAAAATCCCCAGGGCCTGATGGATTCACCTAAAAATAATAAACAGTATATATCTAAAACCATCAACTAATGTCATCTGCAATGGGGATAAACTAAATCCATTCCATTAAGATCAGGAGTGAAACAAGGATGCATATTATCACCTCTATTATTTGACATTGTATTAGAAACACTAGCAGTAGCAATTAGAGAAGAAAAAGAAATTGAAGGCATTAAAATAGGCAAGGAGGAGACCAAATTATCGCTCTTTGCAGATGACATGATGGTCTACTTAAAGAATCCTAGAGATTCAACCAAAAAGCTAATTGAAATAATCAACAACTTTAGCAAAGTTGCAGGATACAAAATAAACCCACATAAGTCATCAGCATTTCTATATAATTCCAACACAGCTCAGCAGCAAGAACTAGAAAGAGAAATCCCATTCAAAATTACCTTAGACAAAATAAAATACTTAGGAATCTATCTCCCGAGACAAACACAGGATCTATATGAACACAACTACAAAACACTTTCCACACAACTAAAACTAGACTTGAGCAATTGGAAAAACATTAACTGCTCATGGGTAGGACGAGCCAATATAATAAAAATGAACATCCTACCCAAACTTATCTATCTATTTAGTGCCATACCCATGGAACTTCCAAAAATTTTTTTTTTACTGATTTAGAAAAAACCATAACAAAGTTCATTTGGAAGAACAAAAGATCAAGAATATCCAGGGAAATAATGAAAAAAAAATACAAAGGAAGGGGGTCTTGCAGTCCCAGATCTCAGACTATATTATAAAGCAGCGATCATCAAAACAATTTGGTACTGGCTAAGAGACAGAAAGGAGGATCAGTGGAACAGACTGGGGGCAAGCAACCTCAGCAAGACAGTATATGACAAACCCAAAGATCCCAGCTTTTGGGACAAAAATCCACTATTTCATAAAAACTGCTGGAAAAATTGGAGGGCAGTGAGGGAAAGATTAGGTTTAGATCAATACCTCATACCCTACACCAAGATAAATTCAAAATGGGTGAATGACTTGAACATAAAGAAGGAAACTATAAGAAAATTAGGCGAACACAGAATAGTATACATGTCAGACCTTTGGGAAGGGAAAGACTTCAAAACCAAGCAAGAATTAGAAGGAGTTACAAAATGCAAAATAAATAATCTAGAATACATCAAATTAAAAAGCTTTTGTACAAACAAAACCAATGTAACCAAAATCAGAAGGGTAGCAACAAATTGGGAAACAATCTTCATAAAAACCTCTGACAAAGGTTTAATTACTCAAATTTACAAAGAACTAAATCAATTGTACAAAAAATCAAGCCATTCTCCAATTGACAAATAGGCAAGGGACATGAACAGGCAATTCTCAGACAAAGAAATCAAAACTATTAATAAGCACATGAAAAAGTGCTCTACATCTCTTATAATCAGAGAGATGCAAATCAAAACAACTCTGAGGTATCACTCACACCTAGCAGATTGGCTAACATGACAGCTATGGAAAGTAATGAATGCTGGAGGGGATGTGGCAAAGTGGGGACACTAATTCATTGCCGCTGGAGTTGTGAATTGATTCAGCCATTCTGGAGGGCAATTTGGAACTATGCCCAAAGGGCGACAAAAGAATATCTACCCTTTGATCCAGCCATAGCACTGCTGGGTTTGTACCCCAAAGAGATAATAAGGAAAAAGACTTGTACAAGAATATTCATAGCTGCACTCTTTGTGGTGGCCAAAAATTGGAAAACGAAGGCATGCCCATCAATTGGGGCATGGCTGAACAAATTGTGGTATATGTTGGTGATGGAATACTATTGTGCTAAAAGGAATAATAAAGTAGAGGAATTCCATGGAGACTGGAACAACCTCCAGGAAGTGATGCAGAGCGAAAGGAGCAGAACCAGGAAAACATTGTACACGGAGACTGATACATTGTGGTACAATCGAAGGTGATGGACTTCTCCATTAGTGTCAATGCAATGTCCCTGAACAATCTGCAGGGATCTAAAAAATACTATCCACAAGCAGAGGATAAACTGTGGGAGTAAAAACACCGATGAAAAGCAACTGCTTGACTACAGGGATGGAGGGGATATGACTGAGGAGAGACTCTAAATGAACACTCTAATGCAAATACCAACAGGGAAATGGGTTCTAGTCAAGAACACATGTGATAACCAGTGGAATCGTGCGTCGGCTATGGGAGAGGGAAAGGTGGTGGGAGGGGGGGAGGGGAGGAAAAGAAAATGATCTTCGTTTCCAGTGAATAATGTTTGGAAATGACCAAATAAAATAATGTTTAAAATTTAAAAAAAAGTAATTTCTACTTTGAGCAATAATACTTTAAATTGGGGACTGCCATATTATTTATAATTTTCATATATTTTAATCAAACCATTTAAATTTAATTCCTATGAATGGAACCTATGAAGTGGTTAATATGTGGTTTTTCTATTTAAATAATTTGCCCATAATCACACAGCAAGGAAGTGGCTGTGACCAGATCTGGACCTTGACTTCCCATCTCTAGGTCTGGCTCTCAATCCATTGAGTCTCTTAGCTGCCCTCTCTGAAATGGATTTTTTAATCCTTTTCCCTCATTCCTTTTCCTGATAATCCTAGGAATACATTTTCATTCCTTTCCTTAAGGCAGCTTCTAAAACTGGGATAATTAAAATTGAGGACATACACGTCTTTCTGTCTAGTAAACAAAAAACTTGTTTGGGCCAAATATGACCATGGCCAAATGTGTCTAGGGGGTATCTTTGATTCCTCCATTAGGATGAATGAATTCAATCCTGGACAAGCTTAATCTGCTTTCCTCATCTAGATCAGCAAGGATATTAGAATCCTACTATTAGGCATGTGATTTTTCTCCATCATGTCATGGGATCAGGTCAGGTTTGGAAAAACAAGCCCATAGCTTCATTATATATTCACCAGTAAGAGATATCTTGGGGATGTCTAAATAACAAGATTCCAAAATTGTATTTAATAACTCAAGAAACTAAATGAATCTATCTTTGATCACTGGGAGAAATCACTGACCATTAATTTATTGATTATTGCTAGTCAAATCAATAGATTGATTTTTTTTTACCTAAAACACACTCTCTCTCAGAATTTTTATTCATCATAATACCACGATCCTATGGCTATAAGTTCATTAAGATTCTTTATGTTAATGAAATTTGTTATGAGTTTTTGACAACTAATGATCAGAAATATCTCTAGCACTTTTTAGAATGGAGGGAATGTGAGAAACATTAGATTGGACAGCTCTTACCTCAAGTCCTTTTACCACTTCCTTATAGCTGCCTAGAGAATACAATTATTGGAATAACATATTTTTGGTTCTTGGCTTGAGGGTATTAAGACACAAACATAATACCATGCTGACATAGATAACAACAAACCACCTCCTCCTTGATTCCGTTCCAGCAGTTGTTCTTCTTGACCCCTAAGTTGGAATTTCTCCAATTCTAACATAATTAGGGAACTGAACACCAATCTAAAGGGCAACTTTCAAGGCCTGTATGAAAGAACTCTGCACTTGACTTTGGGGTACGTAGGTTCAGATCCTGACTCTGATACTTAATATCTATGATATTGGGCAAGTTACTTCATCTCTATAGGCCTCAATTTCTCACCTGTAAAATGAAGAGATTAGGATAAATTACATTTAAGGTCATTTCTAGCTCTAAATCTATGATCTATGTTTTTGGTCAAATCCTCCCTTAGCATGGTTGCATGGGGTCCTTTTATAGGTTAACTCTCATTTCTTTTGACTTTTTCAATGTGTTTTTTTTTTTTCTGACCAGTTTTATCAGATGGAACTGGGAAATTAGTCCTGCCATAATTATTACAATAATAGTTCATCATTTAAGGTCTCCTTGGTTCATGGTTCTGTGGTTCAAGCCCTATGAAGTCACTGTCTCTAATTGCCACTTCCTACTGTGTCATTTGTGGCATCTGTTGGAAATAATTTCAGTCCCTGCTCCCACATTGCAATTAGTAACTTGATGTGAAGATCCTTGGCACACCCGTACTCCCAACAATGAGCTAGTGTTCTCAACTATTAATGTACTTTAATAGGCAGGTTTTCCATTTTTAACTCACGGAATATATCAAATGCAGGTCCTCTGATGATAATCTCCAGCAGTTGTCTAGGCAGCATATCTAACACCTGCCACTTCTGTAGAAACCAGTAACATATTTACCAGCAAGGGCTCAAATTTCTCCTCTCCTTTTAGGGTAAGAATATGTCTTGGGGCTAAGGGCTACTTCCTATAGGGAATTCATTCAGGATACAGTTGCTCTTTCTCTCTCAGAATTTGTTCAAAGACCTGGGCCTGTTCACCATATCTGATACAAGTAATCCAAGAATACACAGTAAATAACAAAGGAGCAACAAAGGAACCAATTGTGGTGCTTTTTCTACAATACCTAACTTTCTCTCAATATATATATATATATATATATATATATATATATATATTCTTTAAGATTTTCCAGTCATTCAACATTATTTTCTCCATGCAAGATGGGGCGAACCTCTAGAGTTTTCCTTTTCTCTTGAGGTAGCATTGCTCTATTCATTTTTCCCTTTCTTACTAATAGAAGAGGAGTCAAGGGACCCAAGTTTGAGTCCAGACACTTCTATTTATTGGCTATGCAAACACAGACATAATTTTTTCTTTCTCAGTCTCAGTTTCCTTATCCTAAACATGAAAAGGTTGAACTAAATAACCTTGAAGGTCTTTTTCCCAGGTATGTTTCTAGTTCTCAACTTATGGTTCCCTTAAAACATTTTGACATGGATGACTTTATGTGAATAATAATTTTTTTTGGTAGGTACACTAAAGAACTATTGGTAGAGTAGTGAACTGGGCCTACAACTCTGGAGAACAATATGAAACTATGCCTAAAGGGCTATAAAACTGTGTGTATGCTTTGACACAGCAATATTACTGCAAGGTCTATATCTCAAAGAGATCAAAAGAAAAGAAAAAGAACATAATTTACAAAATATTTATAGTAGCTTTTTTTGGTGGGGGGGGGGTGAAGAGTTGGAAATAGAGGGGATAGTCATCCATTGGGGAATGGCTGAACAAATTGTGGTATACGATTATGATGGAGTACTATGTGCTATGAGAAATGACAAGGGGAGTGATTTCAGAAAAACAATGGCAAGACCTATATGAACTGATACAAAGTGAAGTGTGAAGAATCAGGAGACCATTGTTTAGCAATAGCAATTTTGTAATGGTGATCAGCTGTGAAAGCATTGACTACTCTGATCAATACAAGGAACCAAGACATTTTAAAAGGAACCATGATAAAACAAAATTCTCTCCACCTCCAGAGAGAGAACTGATAAACTCTGAGTACAAAATAAAGTATGATTTTTCTCACTTTCTTTTTTTTCCTTGCTTTTTAAAAAAATAGCTAGGGGGAAGTAGAGTCAAGATGGCAGCTTAGAGGTAGCAAAAATTCAGACCTCCATAAACCCTTCCTCACTGATCAAAAACACAGTGCTTCCAGGGGACTGAAAACCAAATCTAACAACAGGACAGAGCTAGGGAACCCTCCTCCTGGACCCAACTTAAAAGGTGTGCCCTCCCCAAAAGCCTAAACTCTAGAGCATGTGGGTATAAGGGGAAGGAAAAAAGGAAGGTACCAGGATTCCCCCCCCCAACACACACACACACAGCTCTGAGCCTCCAGTGATGGCTGGAATCTCTGGGGAAAAAAAAGGACTCTAGTCCAGAGGGAGAACCTTATCAGAAAAGCAGTGCCAGGCTCAGGACTTGGAACACAGGCAACGTAAAGGCAGCTGGAGGAGAAGTGCAGAGCAGGCAGCCCAGTGTCAGCTGAAATGCTCCATCTTGGTCCCCCCCTCCCATTCAGGGCACAGTCAACTTTGCAGATCAACTCCCCATTGGCTAAATCTCATCAATAAGGACAGATAAGAAGCCTTCAGAGGGCAAAGAAGCTCAAGCTCCAACAACACTCCCCCACAAACCAATCTGAGAGCTTTGCTGACTGAGCTACAAGGCACAAAGGCTGCAACAAACTACAGGCAACAATCTTGACAACAGAGCAGGAAGCCCAGCTCCTTCTCAGCTTCTCTTGTCAGCTGGGGAAGATCAGACTACCTGACCAAAAAGCAGAACAGAGAAGAAGCCCCTTCAGGACAGAACAGCCCAAATCAAAGAGCCAGCACAAAATGAGAGAAGCAAAACTACAGGCAACTACAGGGGGGAAAGAAGGGGGAAATATGAGTAAACAACAGAAAAAGAAAAGAGAAATTACAATCAACAGCTGCTATCCAGGCAATGAACAAAGAGCAAATGTAAAAGAGGAAGATCAAGGAACACCAAGCAAAAACACAGAAACTCCAGGAAATTGGACACAGGCTTTGGAAGAACTCAAAATACAATTCAAAACACAATTGAGAGAGGCTGAAGACAACTGGGAAAAGAACCGAAAAATCAAAATAAATCATCTGGAAACATAAAATAGTGTCTTGAAAGCCAAAATCAATCAGCTTGAAAATGGGGCAAAGGAGATGAAAGATGAGGCAAAAAAGATGAAAGATGACCTTCAAAGAAAATCAGAGCAGAAGCATCAGGATGACCAAAAAGCCAGATGAAATTCAGTCTTTAAAAACTAGAATACAACAACTAGAAGCAAACAGCTTCACAAGACAGCAGGAAATTATAAAACAAAATCAAAAGAATGAAAAAATTGAGGAGAATATGAAATACCTCATCCACAAAATGGAAGATTTAGAAAACAGGTAGAGGAGAGACAACTTAAGAATCATTCGTCTTATAGAAGACCATGACAAAAGAAAAATCCTGGACTTCATATTACAGGAAATTATCCAAGAAAACTGCACAAATATTTAGAATAAGAGGGAAAAGTGAAGATTGAAAGAATCCACAGATTACCTCCTTTACTTAATCCCCAACTGACAACACCCAGGAATGTTATAGCCAAAATCAAGAAATAACAGAGCAAAGAAAAAATATTACAAGCTGCTGAGAAGTCATTCAGATACTGTGGAACTACTGTTCAGATAACACAGGATCTGGCTGCATCTACACTGAAGGACAAAAGCCATAGAATATTCTGGAATAATATTCTGGAAACAAGGAATGTAGGTCTACAACCAAGAATCAACTACCCAGCAAAACTGACTATATTCTTGCAGAAGAAAGTATGGTCATTTAATAAAACAGAAGATTTCCAGGCATTCTTAAAGAAAAGATCAGACCTGAACAGAAAATTTGATGCCCAAACATAGAACTCAAGAGAATCACCAAAAGGTAATTAAGAAAGGGGGAAAAAACAAAACAACAACAACTTTTTTTAAGGGACCCAATAAGTTAAAATAATATTTATCCCTATAATAAAAGAAGATATTAGTAACTCTTAAAAATTGTTGGTAGCTAAAAGAATTATATTATTATACTTAGAGGCAACAGTGATAAATTGCATAGAATGAAATGCCAAGACATAAATATGTATGTAGGTATATCTATGCATAAAAATTAAATATATATGCATATATATATATACATATATATATATATAACTAGAGGCAAAAAAAAGAGATTAATACTGTAAAATGGAGATTTGAACCTTAGACTTCAATCCCCAGAAGTCCTTGTTATTTCCCAGAATTCCCTATAATCTCACCTGAATTCCCACCTGGGCGAGATCACAATTTGTATTTAAATTGGCTGTAACACCTACTGTGGCCTCTCTCTTCCTCTACCCGAACATTCCCACATGTAGTAAGTAGGCTGTGAATGGGCTATTCAGCCCTAGGCATGTGGTTTATTATTTTATATCCTTGATTTCTAATAATCTTTAATAAACCTCATCAAATATAATACTTTTATTACTAGAAACTAATTTAATTTTTACAATACTAAGAGAAATGGGAAAATGAACAAAATGGGGTAAATTTATATGTCATAAAGAAGTGCATGGTGAGAGTGGGGGAGAACACCAATACACTGGAAAGGTAAAGAGGTTGGAAATAGGAAATACTTGTTAGTGCTAGTATTTCTAGAACAATATTAAAAAAGAGAGGTGATAATGGGAATCCTTGTTTCACTTTTTATCTTATTGGGAAAGCTTATAGTTTATTCCCATTGCAGATGATGTTTGCTGATGTTTTTAGATATATACTTTTCATTATTTTTAGGAAAGACCCTTCTATTCCTATACTTTCTAGTGTTTTCAATAGGAATGAGTGTTGCATTTTGTCAAATACTTTTTCTGTATTTATTGAGATAATCATGTGATTTTTGTTGGTTTGCTTGTTGATATGGTCAATTATGTGGATGGTTTTCCTGATATTGAACCATAATTAATTCTTATGTGCATTGAAATTGACTCATTGAAGGAAGACAATCAAATCCAGTGGGGCAGAAAATTGATTTGCGCCCTATAGAGAAATAAAAGGGTAACAAACAGACTGGTGGGGAGGGAAATAATACAAGGGAAGGAGAGCATGGGGGGGTAGTTTTAAAAAACCCATAAAGAAAATAAGAGGGGAATAAGAAGGAGGGGTAGAAATGGAAGTAAAATAAGGGTGGGAATTAGATGGACCGATTAAGAACAAAACACTGGTGTAGAAGGAAATAGTGAAAGAAGAAAGGGCATGGTTGGAGTAGAAATCATAATTTTGGGAAATACACAGGTGGTAATCATAACTCTGAATGTTAATGGAATGAACTCACTCATAAAACATAAGCAAATAACAGAGTGGATTAGAAACCAAAATCCTAACATATGTTGTCTACAAGAAACACACATGAGGAAGGTAGATACACATAGGGTAAAGGTAAGAGGATGGAGCCAAATCTATTGGTCATCAACTGATAAAAAGAATGCAGGAGTTGCAATCATGATATCTGACAAAGCCAAAGTAAAAATAGATCTAATCAAAAGTGATAGGGAAGGTAATTACACCCTGATAAAAGGCAGTATAGACAATGAGGATGACTCATCTCTCTACTCTCTTTCTTCCCTTAATTCCTTCATTTGTATTAATTAAAATCTCCACAAAACCCAGTTTACTTGGTTATTTTCATATTTTGGAATTTTTCCCATAGAGACCACTTATTTTTTATTTAAATCAAGACACTAAAAATTATCTTTACAGTTTGGCAATTCACAGTCTTGAAACCCACATTTTCATGGTTACAAATGCAATGAATAATTAGTAAGGGTACATGGAGGGGCAAATAAAAATTAATTGGAAATTAAATAATATTTTTCTCTAAAATCAGTAAGTGAAAGAACAAATTATAGAAACAATAATTTCATTGAAGAAAATGACAACTATGAGATCCTTTCAAAATCTATGGGATGCAGTGAAAGCAGTACTCTGGGGGAAATTTATATCCTCGAGTTTACATATTAACAAATTATGGAGGGCAGAGGTAAATGAATTGGGCTTGCCAATTAAAAAACTAGAAAGTAAACAAATTAAAAATCCTCAGATGAAAACTAAATTATATATCCTAAAAATTAAAGGAATCAAAGAACTATTGGATTAATAAATACGACTAAAAACTGGTACTTTGAAAAAAACAAATAAAATAGGCAAAGTACTAGTCATTCTAATTATAAAAAGGAAAGAAGAAAACCAAATTAACAGTACCAAAGATGAAAAGAGAGACCTCACCTCTAATGAAGAGGAAATTAAAGCAATCATTAAAAACTATCATGCCCAATTATATGGCAATAAATATGGCAATCTCAGTGATATGGATGAATATTTACAAAAATATAAATTGTCTAGATTAACAGAAGAAGAAATAGAATACCTAAGTGACCACATATCAGATATAGAAATTGAACAAGCCATCAAAGAACTCCCTAAGAAAAAATCCCCAGGACCAGATGGATTCACTAGTGAATTCTATCAAACATTCAAAGAACAGCTAATAATACTATAACAAACTATTTGACATAATAAGCAAAGAAGGAGTTCTACCAAATTCCTTTTATGACACAAATATGGTACTGATTCCAAAGCCAGGAAGGTCAAAAATGGAGAAAGAAAACTATAGACCAATCTCCTTAATGAACATAGATGCAAAAATCTTAAATAGGATACTAGCAAAAAGACTCCAGCAAGTGATCAGGAGAGTTATTCACTATGATCAGGTGGGATTTATACCAGGAGTGCAAGGATGGTTCAATATCAGGAAAACCATCCACATAATTGACCATATCAACAAGCAAACCAACAAAAATCACACGATTATCTCAATAAATACAGAAAAAGTCTTTGACAAAATGCAACACTCATTCCTATTGAAAACACTAGAAAGCATAGGAATAGAAGGGTCATTCCTAAAAATAATAAACAGTATATATCTAAAAACATCAGCAAACATCATCTGCAATGGGGATAAACTATAAGCTTTCCCAATAAGATAAAAAGTGAAACAAAGACGAATACTAGCACTAGCAATTAGAGAAGAAACAGAAATTGAATGTATTAAAATAGGCAATGAGGTAACCAAGGTATCACTTTTTTCAGATGATATAATGGTCTACTTAAAGAATCCTAGAGAATCAACTAAAAAGCTAGTAGAAATAATCAACAACTTTAGCAATGTTGCAGGATACAAACTAAACCCACATACGTCATCAGCATTTCTATATATTTCCAACACAACTCAGCAGCAAGAATTAGAAAGAGAAATTCCATTTAAAAGCACTCTAGACAATATAAAACACTTAGGAATATATCTGCCAAGACAAACACAGGAACTACATGAATACAACTACAAAACACTCTTCACACAAATATAACTACATCTAAACAATTGGAAAAACACTGATTGCTCATTGGTAGGAAGAGCTAACATAATAAAAATGGCAATCCTACCCAAACTAATTTACTGATTTAGTGCCATACCCATTGAACTACCACATTTTTTTTTAGTGAATAAAAAAAAAAACATAACAAAGTTCATTTGGAAAACAAAAGATCAAGGATATTCAAGGAAATAATGAATAAATGCAGTCTTGCATTCTGGGACTTGCAGTCCCAGATCTCAAACTATACTAGAAAGCAGTGGTCATCAAAACAATATGGTACTGGCTAAGAGACAGAAAGGAGGATAAGTGGAATAGACTTGGGGTAAGTGACCGCAGCAAGACAGTCTATGATAAGCTCAAAGATCCCAGCTTTTGGAACCAAAACCCACTATTTGACAAAAATTGCTGGGAAAACTGGAAGACGGTATGGGAAAGATTAGGTTTGGATCAATATCTGAGACCCTACACCAAGATAAACTCAGAATGGGTGAATGACCTGAATATAAAGATGGAAACTATAAGTAAATTAGGTGAACACAGAATAGTATACATGTCAGACCTTTGGAAGGAAAGTCTTTAAAACCAAGCAAGAGCTAGAAAAAAAGCACAAAATGTAAAATCAATAATTTTGATTAAATCAAATTAAAAAGCTTTTGTACAAAGAAAACTAATGCATCCAAAATTAGAAGGGAAGCAACAAATTGGGAAACAATCTTCATTACAAAAACCTCTGATAAAGGTCTAATTACTCAGATTTATAAAGAGCTAAATCAAGTGTACAAAAAATCAAACCCTTTCCCAATTGAAAAATGGGCAAGGGACATGAATAGGCAATTTTCAGGTAAAGAAATCAAAATGATTAATAAGCACATGAAAAAGTGTTCTAAATCTCTTATAATCAGAGAGATGCAAATCAAAACAACTCTGAGGTATCACCTCACACCTAGTAGATTGGCTAATATGACAGCAAAGGAAAATAATTAATGCTAGAAGGGATGTGGCAAAGTTGGAACATTAATGCATTGCTCATAGAGTTGTGAATTGATTCAACCATTCTGGAGGGCAATTTGGAACTATGTCCAAAGGATGATAAAAGACTGTCTGCCCTTTAATCCAGCCATAGCACTGCTGGGTTTGTACCCCAAAGAGATAATAAGGAAAAAGACTTGTACATGAATATTCATAGCTGCACTGTTTGTGGTGGCAAAAAATTGGAAAATGAGGGAATGCCCTTTAATTGAGGAATGGCTGAACAAATCAAGGTATCTGCTGGTGATGGAATACTATTGTGCTAAAAGGAATAATAAAGTGGAGGAATTCCATGGAGACTGGAATGACTTCCAGGAATTGATTCAGAGTGAGAGGAGCAGAACCAGGAGAACATTATACACAGAGACTGATACACTGTGGTATAATTAAATGCAATAGACTTCTCCATTAGTGGCAATGCAGTGATCCCAAACAACTCAGAGGGATTTATGAGAAAGAGCACAATCCACATTCAGAGGAAAAACTGTAGGAGTAGAAACACAGAAGAAAAACAACTGCTTGAATACATGGGTCAATGGGGATATGGCTGGGGATGTAGACTCTAAATGAATATCCTATTGAAAACATGAACAATATGGAAATAGATTTTGATCAAGGACACATGTAAAACTAATTGGAATTACATATCAGCTACAGGAAGGGGTGGGGGGAGTGGAGGGAAAGAATATGATTCTTTTAGCCAAAGAAAAATGTTCTAAATTGACTAAATAAAATTTTCAAATAAAATAGCTAATATGGAAATATCTTGCCTGATTTTATGTCTAATTTGATATAATATTACTTGCTCTCTGGGTTGTGGGAGTATTTAAGAGGGAAGGAGAGAATTCAGAACTCGTTCTTTTTAAAATGCTAAAAGAAATAAATATAGATTTTTAAAAAAAGAAAATTTACTGATTTTTCTGTATTTCTTACTGAGAGGTATATTGATGAAAAAACCCAGCGCTAGTACTTGCATGGCAAGAAGACCCTAGACACTGAAAGAACAATTAAGAAGTCATGGAAATAGTCCAGGAGACACAAACTTGAAATGATATGACTGAGATGAATAATACAATGATTACAAATTCCTTGAAGAATGAATGTTTTCTATTAAATACACCATTTTCAGAAACTTACCCTGAGTATTGTGTCTCCTTTGATCCATGATACTGAAGGCTTGGGATTGCCCATTGTAGTACATGGCAAGACTGCCTTTAATCCCTCTATTATTTTTACATTGATAGGAGGACGTGTTATTTTAGGTTCTAAAAGGAAAAAAGGTCAAAAACAAGAACTGAATATTTTATACTTATTAAAACATGATAAATGTTGACACTACATTAAATTTAGGATTCACTTACATTTGTGGTCCAGGTAAAAGTATTTAAAGTCCTTAATGTCTTTATTAGTGGTATGTAATCACAAACACTTTTACAAGTAATTCTGAGATAGTCTTGAGATGGCAAATTCTTTAATAGTTAAATACATGCATTTTTTGAAAACCCTTCTCTTCTGTCCTAGAATGGACTCCAAGGTAGAAGAGTGGTAAGGACTAGGCAACTGGGGTTGAGTGACTTGCTCAGGATTGCATAACTAGAAAGTTTCTGAGTGTAAATTTGAACTGAGAACTTCCTGTCTTTAAGCTTGTCTCTCTATTCACTGAGCTACCTAGTTGCATCAAAAGTTAAATATAAATATTTAAATATAAGCTCGCAGAAGATAGAGAAATGTGAGAAGCAAATTATAATAAAATACCATTAAATGGTCCTTATGATAATCAAAACCAAGGTAAAAATTAATAATAATTAGATACTTTATAATTTCTTTTATGTGGTCATAGGAATCATGAAAGAAAACAGCTTCCTTGTGTTTTATTTTTAACTAGTTGATTAAAAACTAATATTGAATATAATATAATATAAATTGATTTTGTAACCATATAGCTTTAGTTTAATAATCATCAGTAAATATCACAATGAAACTTTTGAACCTCCATTAAAAATTGTTGTTTGTTCATTTATTCCCACTTGCTTTTTTTATGAACAAATATTTCTTTTTTTTCTTTTCACACTTGTTGGAATGAATAGTTTTATAATATTCAATTAAGTTAATAAGCCACAATTGATTTAACCTTTCCCCAATTGTGCAGTATTTAGATTGCTTCCTAGTTTCTAGAATTATGTGTTAATTATGTAAAAATCTTTAGCCATCTCTCTCTCCCCTTCTCATCCATCTTTTGCATTCTATGACACTGTTCAAACAACACAATTACTGGACGGAAGATTGTTTTTGCAACCTTTACTCCACACTGTCAGCATGTCCTACAACAAAACTGTGAGAATTTTCAATCTCATCAGGAATGAATAAGCATTTTCCCATAACTGTACAAGCATTGAATTTCATTTTAAAAAATCTTTGTCCTAATAGATGCTAAATTATTTATTTTGAAACACACCTTTTACATACAATTTGTGCCAGAATATGTCTGTGATATAAAGAATCATATGCTCATAGAGACTTATTTATATCATTACGTACATGTAGAACATTGTCTTTGATTTTTTAATTGCATAAAACTCTAATTTACTGAAAAATCTGGCATGATTTTATGCTGAAAAACAAACTAGCCTGGGAGCTTCTTGAAAGTGAAGACTTCTTTTTCTCCTCTTTCTATCCCCAGTGTTTGGGCCTTAGTAGGATCTTAATAAATGCAAGCTAACTGACCAATGAAACTTTTGGACAGCATTTTGCACTTTTCAAAGGATTTTCACATGTATTTCATAGAGTTTTAGAAGCAAATGGCACCCGCATGTCATATACATGTAGGGTCATATTTTAGAGGCAACATAGTTTAGTGTAACAACCATTGGACTTGGAGTCAGGACACTTGGGTTCAAATTACATTGCAAGAAATTATTTTTTAAAAAACCCTTACCTACCATGTTAGAATCAATACTGTAAATTTGTTCCAAGGCAGAAGAGCAGTAAGGTGTAGGCAATGGAGGTTAAGTGACTTGTGCAGGAGCACACAGCTAGGAAGTGTCTGAGGCCAGATTTGAACCCAGGACCTCCTGTCTCTGAGTCTGGCTTTCAATCTACTGGGCCACCTAGTTTACCGCCTCCCTCCCCACATTTTGCATAAAGTTATTATCAAGACAGCTAGGTAGCACAGTGGATAGAGTGCCAGATCTGGATTTAGGAGGACTTGAAATCAAATCCTCTCAGACACTTACTAACTGTGTGAGCTTGGGGAGGTCACTTAACCCTGTTTGCTTTGGTTCCCTCATCTGTAAAATGAACTGAAGAAGAAAATGGTAAACCATTCCAGTATCTTTGCCAAGAAAATGGCCAAAGAGGTGACAAAAGATTGGACACAACTGAAAGGATTTTAACAATGACAAAAAGTTGTTAACATTTTGGGCATGGATAAATTAATTAATCTCATTAATCTATCAAGAAAGCACTTTAAAAGCTTTAAAACACTGTGTACATATAGTTTTTTCTCTTTGTTCAATAATATTTTATTGTATTTCTCCAAAATTATACACATAAATAATTTTTTAAACCCTTACCTTCTGTCTTGGAACCAACACTGTGTATTGGTTCCAAAGCAGAAGAGCAGCAAGGGCTAGGCAATGGGGGTTAAGTGACTTGCTCAGGGTCACCCAGCTAGGAAGTATCTGAGGTCAGATTTGAACCCAGGACTGCCTGTCTGGGCTTGACTCTCAATCCACACAGCCACCCAGCTGCCTCCATAAATAATTTTTAACATTTGTTTTCTGACATTTTTCCATCCAAATTCTTTCCTATCCCTCCTCCTTACCCTTCCCTGAGATGGTAAGCACTTTGATCTAGTTTATACATATGCTGTCATATAATTCGAAGTTCCTTATTCATGTTGTGAAAAAAGGCAGATTTACTAATGTTTTTAATAAAGGATATTTCTTCACATGGAAGTTCCCTATATTATGGAAATCATAGCAAGTTCCTATTCTTAGGCTTGTTATTATTAGAGATGATATCATTCAATCCCTTCCTTTTCAAATAATTTTAATATGCTAAACCATCTGAAGTTTAGTAAAATAAAGCAACTTGTACAAATGACCACAAAACAAATCATGGCACTCAGAGCTAGACCTTATCCCTGAGTCTCTATCCCTGAGTCTCTCACCATCCATCATGTCCTACTGGCTCTGTCAATCTATTTCACAGTGAGGCGACCAAAGATTCCAAGAGAAGTGATGCACTTCAAGTGCCTAGCAGCAGAAATAGGAGGAGAAGCAACCAGGTCTCCTTCCAGCTAGTCCAGGCTACTCTCTAGGATGTGTCAGGAGCTCTTCTGATCTTTAAGATATTCTTGTGAGGCTGGGCATGCAGGAGGATGCCAGATTTGCAGTTGCCCAAGCCAAAATTCAGCAGGATTACAAAATTTGTTCTTTGTTTGCTATTAAGTGAAAGCATCTACTCTGTACCCTTGTTCTTCTGATATCTTATCTAGGTTTTTCAAACATACTATAAGAGTATAATTCCCTATAGGAAAGGGAGAGGCTCTACAAAATGATTCTTGGTTCTATGAATTCAATTCATGTTTTTCTATGAAAGGGAAGGGAGGGGATCATTTATTAAGCACCTACTAGGTGCCAGGGACTGTGCTATGCCTTTTACAGATTATCATGCCATTTAGGGGGTAGCTAGTTGGTTTGGTGGATGGAGATCCAGGCCTAGAGATAGGAGGTCCTGGGTTTAAATTGTAGAAATTGGGTAAAAGGGAATATAGAAGGGTTGTAGCAGGGAATGGAGGAGGTGAAGGGACAGAAGGAATAAGGAGGGCTGATGAGGTAAAAGGAGAGGTAACCACTGGGGCTGAGAGATGATCTATGAAATATCTCTTTCCCTCACCCTTCAAAGCCAAGAGAGCGGTACCCCTGAGCTGAGGTTATAACCAGGAAATAAATAGGGACTGTGTCTCAATAACTAGGCTTCAGGGTAATTATGGAGTTTACTTACCCTCAGGACTTGGCTGGTGCCTGAGCCCAAGAAACCTTTCTAGTCAGGCAGGCTGATTGTCCTAGTTGACTCTTTGTTGATTAGCCAAGGCTAAATGGCTAGCCTAGCCCACCACCCTCTCTTTGTTCTTCTGTGATTTGAATCTGACTGTGGTTTCTTCAATATAAAGTTATTTAATAGTTCAAGTAATAAAAGGGAGGAAATAGGTTTGTGGGAATGGGAGACCCTACAAGTTGTCTTTGTCTACTTCAGCTGAGCCAAATGGCTCAGCCTCAGCTTCTTTTTCTCCTCCCTCCCCAATCACTGTCACTATCCTATTTTAATCAGGTGTCAAGTGTCCTTCTTGGGAAGGTCAGAGGATGGGAAGGGTCATCAGGGTTACCCCATCAAGTTCAAGGGATCAGCACCCTTCAGCAGCAATAGTTGTTCTTTTCTTTCTTTTAACTGATGATCTAAAGATATCAGGAATCTTTTCTCTTCAGGGCAAGGGAATTGGAGGCAAGGCTCTGTCAGAAAAGGTTGGGATGTTGAGCTTGGGTCCTAGCTCCTGACTCTCCAAAGTTCACAGGGCAAAGACTCCTTTCTCAGCTTTTTCTCCCACAAGCCTCTTCTCCTCCAACTGCTGCTCCCCCTCCTGGCAACATTCTAAATGATGGTTCCTCAGTCTCAGTTTTCCTTGCCATGAAATCTGGCCTCAGACACTTCCTAGCTGTGTGACAACCAATCACAGTATTGATTTTAAGACAGAAGGTAAGGGTTTCAAAGAATTATTATGTCAATTGATCCTCACAATAACACTACAAGTTAAATATCATCATTATCTCCATTTTACAGAAAGCTGTGGAAAGTGTAGCTGAAGTGACTTGCCCAGGGTCATACAGCTAATAAAATATCAAGTCATACTTAAACTCAAGTTTTCTTAATTCTAGGTCCAGGATTCTATCCATTGTACACATAGTTGTTAATAAAAATGATTTAAAAGCACTTGGAGAAATTAATGAGTGAGTGAATGAATGTATGAATGTAAAAGCATTTATTAAATACTTACTATGGCAGCAAGGTAGCTCAGTGGATAGAGAGCCAAGCCTGGAGTCGGGATGTCCTAGATACAAATCTGGCCTCAGACACTTCCTAGCTGTGTGACCCTGGGGAAGTCACTTAACCCCAATTGGCTGGCCCTTACTGCAATTCTGCCTTGGAATCAATTCTAAGAAAGAAGGTAAGGATTTTTAAACAAAATGCTTGCTTTGTGATAGGAATTGTATTAAGAGATGGCTCTAAGACGTACTGACTGTTAACCCCCAAAAGGAGGTTTTCCAGCAATGATCATGTAACAAGAGCTATGGAATAGTCAAGGGATTGTCCCTTTAAAATGCTGGTTACAATAACATTCACAAGAGAATCTTTGTTGGGAACTACAGTCTATTTCTTATATTTCACTCCGGATTATCTTAGCTTAATAAAATATAATGGAAGTCTGTTTTTAAAGAATGGGCTGTTGTGAAGGGGAATGCATGTCCTTTCTCTCATAGGCTGATCTTTTATCTACTTGCCATTACCACAGAAAGGAAGCAAAATTAAAGGCTTTTTATTTCATTCACAACCAACTGCCTGAGGTACTCTTATGTTTGACCAGACAGCGTAGCCTAGTGGATTTTCCACAGTGGCTGTACCATCACTCCTAAATTCTATTCCTCAGTCATTTCTTTTGTGGCTACCATTCAACTTAATTTGTTTCCCTAATATTTCCCCCTCAACCAGGTTCCATGATTCCTAGTTTAGGGCTGTATTCATTTTTGCATAGTGAAAAAGGAACTAGACTTAGTATTAAAAGCTTCAAGAGTTGCATGAAGTCATTTCTACCTCCCTCTGCCTCAGCTTCATCATCTATAAAACGAAGCTGGTATCTGCCGGCGTTGACTCCTCAGAGCTTCTCCAGTGATAAAATCAGATTCCCGCTATCTATGTATTTTGCAGAAGGACTTGTACAAATCTATACTACTCTGAATTTGTTTAATGAAATGAAAAGGAATCCAAATCTGTGGGCAAATGAAATCATCAACTTTAAATGGGAATAAATAGAATTTGGCACAAGTGGGCCAACTTAAATTTTAGTTTTATGTGGTGAGCAAAACCCCAAATGACTTGGAAAATTCCTAGATTTGAGATGTTGTAATTTTACTTATCATTGAATCCTAGACCATTTCAGCTGGAAGGGAGCTTTGAGATCACTTGGTGAAATGTTGTTTATTTGCTCATTCACATCCTTCTCTTCATGACCCTATGGACCATCCAGGGACTGCATAGCTGTCTGTGTGTTTGAGGGGGGTATCTTTTTTTTTTTTGGCAAGGATACTGGAATGGCTTGTTGTTTCCTTCTCCAATGGAACCACTGGATCTTTTTGTCAGACAATCAGAAGTTAAGTGACTTGCCCAGGATACCATAGCTAGGAAGTGTCTGAGGCTTAATTTGAACTCATGTCTTCCAGATTCCAGGTCTAGTGCTTTTAGCTACTGAGCCACAGTTGCTTCTTCACCTTTTAAAGCAGGAACCACATCAACTCCATCTCCTCCTAGTTGTCACTGTATGTTACCTTTATGAGAATGTTTTACAATGGATCAACTTTATATTTAAAAATACCATGGAGATTAAATAAATACATAATTTAATATCCATGGTGAGTAGTATTTTTTTAATCAAATAGTTCACAATTTGGGAGATTTTTCAAAATAATATTAAAGAAGGCTACTCTTATTTTCATCTGAGGGGCTCCATGTTAATCACTTCCTGATACTTACTCATTTTTACTTGCAAAGCTCCACAGCTCTCCGCAGCCACTCCTACCCCATTGTTGGCAGTGCAGCAGTACACCCCATCATCGCTGTCTTCCACACTGAGGATGGTGAGAAGCTGTCCATTCTCTCGAATGCTATAGCGAGTATCAAAGAGTCTGGAAAACAGCCAGGTTGAATTAGGAAGATCCTCTATTCTTTTGTATTTCGTTAAATTCAACTAAAGTTATTAAACATGTATGATCGTAATAAAAAAATTGGTAATGATGATGGTGATAGCTAACATTTATAGAGCACTTACTATATGCCAGGCACTGTGCTAACTTAAATTTTAAAGCTAATTTAATTTTAAAGTTTTATCTGGTGAGCAAAACCCCAAATGACTTGGAAAATTGCTAGATTTACATTTTCAAACTATTTGATTCTCACAGAAATTGTCAGAGGTAGGTGTTTATTATTTTTATGACTATTCTATAAATAAGGAAACAGAGACAGAAGTTAAGTGACTTGCCCAGAATCACATACTTCCTAAGTGTCTGAGTACAAATTTGAACTCAGATCTTCCTGACTCCAGTCAAGGTGCTCTATTCACTGTTCCAGTTTCTGTTCCTAACTACTGTTGACAAGATCACTGTGTTCTGGTACTAGGAGAGATCCAAAATGAATCTGGCCACAGAGTTCATAATCTTGTAAAGAGGTGTAAACCTTGAAATCTTTCAGACTTGTGAATGTTAAAAATTTCCCCATCGGGGAATTCTTAATTGAAACAAATTCCCTACTGAGAAACATTCCCCATTTTGATGTGAGAACTCACCAGGATCAGAAATGGGAGGACCTCTACTCCAACCGTACTTAAGACTGCTTTAGGAGGGAAAACTCCTTGCTAAACAATGAAAGTACTTGGACCCATGCTTATAATAAGGCAAGTAATTCTTTGAGCCAGGCCTGTTTTTAGAATTGATACAATGGGATGCTAGGTACCTAAAAGGGTAGGGCAAGTTTTCTCTTGATGAGATTAGTTGACTCAGCTGTGTTTTTTCTCATTCAGATTTACTGAGGAGATTGGTCAACACAGCAGCATTTTTTCTGATTCAGACTTACTGAGGAGATTGGTCGACTTAGCAGGAATTTAGATGGGCAGTCCTTTGGAAAGCGTCTACAGTGATTGGCAGATGTAGGGACTTAGGGGAGGTGACATGGGAGAAAAACCCCTATATAAGAAAAGGCAAAATCTCTTGAGGATATATCCTTTTGGATAAATCCTTTTGGAGAATCTCTGATGAAGATCGCTTGGGAAGAATCTCTTGAGAGAGGCTCTGGAGAAGGGAAGCTCTTGGAGAACAATCTCTAAGGAGGTCTCGCTGGAGCTCCTCTAAGGGGACTCTGTCCCTCTAGAGGCTCTGGAGAGAGGCCTTTTGGAACAGTCTCTGGCTGGAAGGCTCTCTGGTGAAGTCAGCTGAGATGGAGCTGGCCTGGTGTCACTAGAATCCTTGTTTAGACAGACCTTATGGTGAGTGTTAAAAGACTGACTGACTGATTCTCTCTCTTAAGACTCAGGTCTAGGCCATATTGGCTTGAGGCCCTTCATAATTATTCCTTTCCTACTCTTTCTCTCTTTCTCTAATTCCTTATTATATTATTAATTTAAAATCTCTATAAAACCCAGTTGACTTGGATATTTGAATAATTGGAAATATTTCCCTGGCGACCACCTTATATTTGATTTAAAAACCAAGACACTGTAGTGAAACATATTTTCTGCAGTCAAATTTACTCACCCTCTCTTATATCTATCACAATTTATATCTTCCACCATTTTAACTCACTACAGTTTAAGACCTCAACCATTTTAAATCTCACAGATGTTTGGAGTAGCTAAGTAGCATAGTGGCCAAGACTGGAGTGAAGAAGACCTGAATTCAAATCCAGTCTTGCTATGTGACCCTGGACAAGTCCCTTAAACCTGTTTGCCTCAGTTTCTTTATCTGTAAAATTATCTGAAGAAGGAAAAACACACAAATATCTTTGTCAAGAAAACCCAAAATGGGGTCACAAAGAGTTGGACACAATGGAAAAAATGAAGAACAACTACAGAAAGGCTATGTATGACATACACATAAATAATACAGAATAGATAATTACTTAGACTGAAGATTACATATACTTAAGATTCAGGGACTGAGATTGTAGTGGATTTTTTACCTTCAAAATATTTGAAGGGATATTGGGTTGAAAAGTTGAGACTCATTTCAATTGATACTAAAAGGAAGAACTAGGAATAAATTCTTAATAATGAGTTACTGGAAGAAAAAAAAAAGAAGAGCTGGAGCTGGATGACCATTTTCTGTGAGGGATGTTACATAGGATTGATGCTTCAAGGAAGGATTAGACTCTCTAACCTCTGAGGTTCCAATCCTAAGAGTCTAAACAGAACCTAATAAACTTGTTCCAAGATTGGAAGAAGTAAGTCCAATGAATTAGGATAAAGGTTGACTAAACCCTTAAAGAAAACATTTTTTTTCCTTTAACTGTTATTAAGGAAGCTTCACTGAGAAAATGATTCTCTAGGAACCATTTTCCATTTGCCAACATGTTCTCTGGCAAATTTTTATTTGTCTATGAATTTTTATTTCTAAAAGGTCCTTATTTTTTAAAACCAACAAATATAAAAGCAAGACAAAACAAAGCTAAATAAAAACTTTTTTCTTGATAGTTTGGTTGAACTACACACTTCCTAGCTCAATATGAATGTATCCCTAGCTTCCAATTAATTTGGGGATTGAGAGGTCATGGTGACCATATACTAGGGAGGGAGAGATGATTCACCATGACTAATCATGTACTATGATTCTGATGTAAGAGAGAAAATTAAGAAGTGGCCACAGGAAATAAAGCATAGTCACTTTATTTGCCAGAAGTGCAAAGCAGAAAAAAAGTTTCTAAGTTTAAATGAGGTTCATATGTAATCAGCACTAATTGAAAACTATTTTCATAGTAAGAGATTGAACTCAGAAATATTTACAATTCTATGCGAAAAGGCAACATCTGATGATGTGATTTAGAATAATAGACTTAGAAATGAAAAGAACCTTCAAGTTCAAACCTTCAAGGTCAACTTTTTCATTTTACAGCTGAGGAAACTGAGGCTCAAATAGAGAATGTGACTTACCCAAAGTCACACTTAACCCCAGACCCTCTGACTTAAAAACCTGGACACTTTCCATGGTATCATGCTTCTTCCCTACAATTTCTTCCTTTTATTAGTTATTTTGGTGATTGTTAAGGGGGAAGAGTTAAAAAATATTTAGTTTACAACATAAAGTTGAAATACTTAAAAATTAAAAACACTGGATTCAGCTTATAATTTTAAAAATCAAGATTTATAGCAAGCAGTTGTAATCCCTGTCAGGAGTACAAAAAGCAACATGAATGGAATCATAGATATCAGATGTATACTTTATTTTGGTATATGTTATGAAATTGTGGAATAAACACATTTTGAAAATTTATTTAAATCAACAGATTTTTTCATGTCATGGAAATCAAACACAAACAGAAAAAAGTAGTATTAAGGGCAGATATTTGAATATGACACAAAACATATATTTTACTTTGTGGGGAGGAGAGGGTCTAGCCCTATGATCTCAAGGATAGAGGATACTCAATGTGAGGAAACTCTCTCTCTCCATGAAAATCAGCAATTAGCCTAAAAATTGTAGTCTTACAGATTCCTAAGACTTAGAGAATTGCCTGAGGGCACAGAGTAATTACATGAATTACTCAAAATCAGAAAACCAATATATGTCAGGGGCAGGACTTGAACCTGAGTCTTCCTGACTCAAAAGTCAATTCCATTCATTAAACTATGCTGCCTTTAATTTTTAAATATATACATATTTTATATTATATATATTCTATCATATTGTCATTAATTTTTATATTATGTCATATATCATACATTATGCCATATATTAAGATGAAAGGTAATTAGTGTTATTAATTTTATAAGAGCTCATTAAGGAGGCATCATGGTTGAGTAGAGGGAATTTTGGCTTTGGAGTCAGAAGATCTGGATATGAATCCTGCCTTTGCCAGTTACAGTGTAACATTGGGCAGGCAACAATCTCCTTAGGCCTTAGTTATTTCATCAATAAAATGAGGTGGTTGGATTAGGTAACTGGCAAGGTCGCTTCTAGCACTAAATCTGCCGCTCTCTGGAAATTTGGAATACTTCTAAAAAATACTGTGAATCAACTTCAGGTGTATTGAAGTCCCAGCCTTCCACTTGCCTTCTCAAAAGCAACAACAATACAGTAGGAACTCATTTTATCCAAACTCAACATATGCAAATTCAGGCATATGCAATTGGCAATTAAAAAAAAAGGCAGAAAGCATATAAAATGAAAAATTTTAATCATGGCACTAAATCCACACCATTTTCCCCAAAGCATATAGTCTTGCAGCAGTTCGTCCAATCACATTTTTTCTCATTATGAGAAGCTTTAGTGTGAGTCATTACATTGTTTTGTGCCAAACATTAGCTCAGTCATTGTCTGGAATTTTCCTTTATATCATGTCGTGTTGGCATCAGTCAGGCTTCTAGAAATAGCATTAATGCTATTTAGTTACTAATAATGGCCCCAAAGAACAAAAGTAGTAATAATTCTGGTAGCTTTGGTAAGCCTAAGAAAAGTCATAAAATAACTAGATATGTTTGTATAAGAAAATTTTATTAAATAATGGGTTTCGCTATTACCATAATAGCATGATTTTCAACTTATTCAAAGTATCTTGGAACATATTTTGGTGTAAAATGAGGGCCTACTGTAATGATTACGATAATGGTAATATGAGGAATGATACTCTTCCATAGTCCCATGTAATTTACAAACTGCTTTCCTTACTATAGTCCTGTGGGATAGTATATTATTTTCCTGATTTTATATGGGAGCACATTAAAACTCAGAGAAATTAGATGGCTTTTCCATAGTAAAAAACTCAGTTAGTGTCCCATATAAACTAATAAGAAAATATTTCTCTCATAGGAATTTATTTGTTCCTCTCACTTATGAAGATGTCACATGGATATTGAATAAACATTTCAACATATATGAATTAAAATATAAAAAAGTGGATAGAGGGCAACAACTAATATTTATAAGGACATATGCCATAATTCAACCTGAGACAAATCAATCAAATTACATGGGGATGTAGACTCTAAACGATTACCCTAGTGCAATTATCAATAATATGGGAAATAGGTCTTGATCAATGACACAAATAAAACCCAGTGGAATTGCGTGTTGGCTATAGGAGAATGTTGGGGGAGGAGAGGAGGGAAAGAACATAAATCATGTAACCATGGGAAAATATTCTAAATTAATTAATTAAATAAAAATTTTAAATTAAAAAATAAGAAATGAATCAAATTGTATGGTATGTCACTTGAACTATACAGAAATGCCATCTTCTATAAGGGAAATATTTATTTCCTTATCTAATTATTTTATATTGGCTGGATAGGTGACAAGGACAGAATGTAATCAAGGAATATATATATATATACATATACATATACACATACTCTCACATAGCCTCATATATGTGTTGTAAACATAAATATTTATATATTGATGTACATATACTATATGTGTTTAAACATGTATATATAACACACATATTATAAAATAGAAAAAATATATACCATCTATGGTACATGTATCTAAAAATGTGTCTGCACAATTGTATTGTAGCATCATTTCTCGTGATGAAATATACTTTGTTTTCAAATACATCATATGATAAATACAAATTTAAAATATAATTTCTTAAGGACTTTTGGAGTGGGTTAGAGGGGGATTAATGGAGGGTTTTGTGTTTAAAAAAGGGTAAAGTTTTTTCCTTTGTGTTAACTCTGACATTCTTTGAACACCACAAAATGGCAAAGAATGTCCTATTGGAGGAGAAGACAGGCTGCTTGCAGATTTATCCAGCCTTATGTAATTCCTAGTGGTTTACTATACACAGTTTTCATGACCAAATACAAAGGATTTGAATATTTTGCAGATGTCTTTGTGGTATGAGGTTTTCTCCACATTCATCAAACAATTCACAAAGTTTGAAAATTTACAATCATTTGCATCATTAGTAAAAATTGTTTCAGAATTGTGGCAGATGTAGAATTACAGTAGCCAAAGTGGGCTTTTCTCTTCCCCTTTTATTGATACCCTATCAAATTTCAAACCCACAAAACAAGCTTGCAATTTCTAATTGGCTTTTGTAATATTTGACATGTAGAGTTAAGTCTGAATTCATTAGTAACGATTTTAAAAAGAGGCTTCCAAACCCAAGGCATGGGTCTTCTTGAGTTGACAGTCTTCTTCAGGACGATAGAACTATAGGAATTACGGTAATCTCTGTGTAGATTTGAATGAAGCATTTCATTTTCCACATTTCCCAATTTTTATGGTACTATAATAGAGATCCAGTTTTATCAGTGTGTGTATACTCCCCATATAAAATTCAGAGCACAATCCAGGGACACCACCTTATCCTCTGCAATCCTTATCTATGTCTACTCAATGGTCTTTTTATTCTTCTACCATAATATTTATATAATAATACAACTTATATACTTATATTACCTACTTATATGATAATAGCTAGCTTTTATAGGGTGCTTTAAGGTCTGAAAAACATTTTACAAATAATATCTCCCTTGATCTTCAGAACAACTCTGCAAGGGAGGTTCTCCCATTATTTCTAGTGTCTTATTACAGGTAAGGAAAACTGTGGCATATAGAGTTTAAGTGTCTTGCCCAGGGTCACACGACCTGTTCAAGGCTACATTTGAACTTGTGTCTTCCTAACTCCAGGTCCAGAATTCTATTTATTTTGCCACCTGCCTAGCTATAATTAGGGACCAGCAGGTTCCAGGCACTGTGATAAATATTGAGGATACCAAAAAAAGGCGAACAACAGTCCCTGATCTCAAGGAGTTCACATTGTAATGCAGGGAGATAACATGCAAACAACTCTATGCAAACAGAATGTGTACTGGCTATGTTGGACATAAACCTCACAGAAAAGGCACCAAGGTGGAGGAAGACTGGGAAAAGTCTTCTTGTTGAAGGTAAGACTTTAGCAAAGACTTCAAGGAAAGTGGAGAGGCTAGTAAGAGGAAGGAAAGTTCCAGACATGCAGAACAGCTAGAGAAAATATTCCAAGTTGGGAGATGAAGAGGAAGAAGAAAGAGGTCAGGGTCACTGGATTGATCACACATTATGCTGGCTGAAGAGGGTGAATAGGGGATACAAATTGTCAGCAGACTTTTATGCCACTTTTTATGCTCAAGTCATCATAAGTAATCCGGTATTGCCTGTTATGTCCAATACATTGGGTTTCTCATTGCCCTTTGGGTTAGTTACAATATTGACTCTTCCGTTTGGCATTAGGTGGAAGAATTCTGAGACAATAATGCTCAGTAATATTTAGCCATATGAAATTAATGGTTTTAAGTTGATCAATTGGCATTTCATGTACTTGCTCTATGGTAACCTTCAAAGGAGTTCAAATTTGATAAATCCTAAAGAAATGTAGAAGAATTACCATTTGCAGTTTAGTCTCAGTTTGACACAAAATATAAGCTAAAGGTTGTAAAATAAGCATATGTAATATAAATAACTAGAGAAGGAAATGGCAATCCATTCCAGTGTCTTTGCCAAGAAAACCACAAATGAGGTCACCAAAGGTCAGATGTGACTGAAATGACTCAAGACAAAAATATTAATGACCTCCCTTTCCTCTCTCTTCTCAAACTTCTCAGCGTCTTAAACCACATTCACATTCTTCCCTTCTATCCTGTCTCTCTTTATAATGTGAAGGGATACCTATACCTTCAATACTATGCTCTTTCCTCCCTTCTTATACATTTTAAATCTCTCCCTCCACTGGCTGTTCCACCTCAGGTTACCAAAAACTCTCTTCTTAAAGAACCATACATCTAGAGCATGGGGGGATCTTTGAGGCATTCAAGTTTCTTTCATTTTATGGACAAGGAAACTGAGGCCCAGTAAGAGTGAGTCCAGGATCATACAGTCAGTAAATATGACAGGCAAGATTCAAACCCTGACTCTTCATCTAGTACTTTATCAACTAACTGATGCTGCTTCTCATTTATGCTGTCCTTAAAAACAAACAAAACCTCTTCCTTTGACTTCATGATTCTTTCCAACTGCTCCCTTTCATTTTACTGTTAAACTTCTCAAAAGAAAACTTTATAACCACTGATTCTACTTCCTCACAACCTTCTCCCTATTCAGTCTCTTGTGATTTGGTTTCCATTTCAACCTCTCTACTGGAACACTTCTCCCAATGGACCATTCTCATCCTGTCCTTAAATACCATCTCTCTCTCTCCCTGGTTTTATCCTGCATGATCTCCTGGACATTTGACATTATAGAAGGAAGGAGAAAGGAAATAAATATTTATTAAGCACCTATTATGTATCAAGAACACTAGGCTAAGCCCATAATTATATCATTTAAGATCTTGCAACAACCTTAGGAGGTAGGTACTATTCTCTGTTTTTCAGTTGAGAAAACGGAGACAGACAGAAGCTAAATCACTTGCATGGGATTACACAGATGCTTAGTATATGAGGCAGGATTTGAATTTGTATCTTCTTCAGTACAGGCTCATCATTCTATCCATTGTGCCACCTTGCTCCCTCTAGAAGGGGCAACAGAAAATGTCCTTTCTTGTTGGTACTCTTTTCTCTCTTATGCTCAAACCTAGAGTTTCTCCAATCTCTGATCATCTCTTTTCTCTTTGTTTTTCTGGATTATCTTCCCTTACATATAGACATTCTCTAAAATTCTGTTCATTGCCTCTCCTCTCTTTCCTCTAAACTCTTATATGATTTCAGTGACTTTTCAAAATTAAATATTACCTCAGCAGATAACTCCCAAACCATATCTTTATCCCCTACCCCTCATAGCTCCTTATTTCTATATGCTTATTGAACACCTCTAGCCATATGTCTTAAAATTGTTTCAATCAATATATCCATAATTGAAGTGATTACACATTGCCCCCTTCCTAAACCCATCTCCAAGACTATTTTCTCTATATCTGTTGCTAGTAACCCAGAATTAAAAAAACAAACTTAAAATTTTTTTCAATTACATATAGAAAACATTTTGTGATTCATATTCTCTCCCAATCCCCTTCCAACCCTCTTTCTAAGGTGGTAAATAGTCTGATATATGATATACCAGTGCTGCCTATAATATATATTTCCATATTCTTTATGTCATGATAGAAGACACATATCACACATGAAATAAAAAAATCCATAAAGGAATGAAGTTAAAAATAGCATGCTTTAATTTTCAAACAGATTCCAACATTTCCTACTTTGGCCATGATTAATATTTTTCATCTTAAGTCCCTTGGGTTTATCTTGGAACCTTGCTTTGCTGATGATAGCTCAATCTTCACAGTTGATCATTGTACAATATTTCTTTTACTGTATATAGTTTTCTCCTGGTTCTGTGCACTTTAATTTGTATCAGTTCATATAAATCTTTCCAGGTTTTTCTGAGTTCATCCTGTTTGTCATTTCTTATAGCACAATAGTATTCCACTACAACCATATACCACAACTTGTTCAGTCATTCCCCAATTGATGGGCAATCCCTCAGATTCCAATTGTCCTCCAATACAAAAAGACCCACTAAAAATATTTTTGTACAAATAGATCCTTTTCCCCTATCTATAATCTCTTTGAGACATAGACCTCATAATGGTATTTCTGGGTCAAAGCATACTTTTATGCCTTATACTTTATGCTGTGTCAAAGAGTATGCATACTTTTATGGCCCCTTGGGCACATAGAACTTTTAGTAACTGATATTGATGTCTTTAGTTATCTTTGACTCTACTCTCCAATACCTGACATTAAATCAGCTATTCAATCTTCTTGTTTCTAGCTCTGTATTATCTCTCCTATCCATATCCTCCTTTCCATTTCCATTCTGCCCCCTCATTCTTTCATGTCTTCATCTCTTTTTTTATGCTTTGCCTGTTATAATTGTATTTCTTTTTCTTTATTTTTTCACTTTCTCCTACCCTTTTTACCTCCCCAAAGAAGGCAGGTATTATGATACAGGTCATACATATATTATCATATAATACTTATTTCCCTATATATCATTTTGTGAAACAAGACACATATTGCATACACTAAATGAAATTTCATGGAGAAATAAAGCAAAGAATGATATGTCAAAAATTTAGTCTATTTTGAGATTTTTCTTCCTTCCTTTCTCCCATAAGTAATTTAGGAATATAGAAGTAATCTAAGCATATATGTCTCAAGGAAGATACAAAAAGTGGTTAAAGGGTTATAGATAATCAATGCTAAATGGCTACCAAAGGAACAAAAATAATTTTAAAAGTCCTTTTTAGGAACAAAAGATTTGGTAATTCAAGGGAAATAATGAATTAAAAAGTAGGAATGATGGCAGCATAGAATTACCAGATCTCAAACTAAATTATAATCTGGATCTCATCAAAACTATTTTGTATTGTATAAAAAACCGCTTAGTAAAGGCCTAGCATTAGAGTCAGGGAGAACTGAGTTCAAATTCCACTTCTGATACATACTGGTTCTATGATGGGCACATCACTTAATTTATCAGGATTCTAAGTAACTCTATAAGACCATTAAGTTGCAGAGAAAGGACTAATCTGAATTGATAAGGAAGATTTTTCTTATCCAAGAACTTCCTTTAGCAATGAAATCATATATGTAGTCCCTATTCCTAAAAATAGAAAAGTCTATCAATAGACTAGCTAAAACATATATAGAATGTAGTAGTTTGCAATAAATACAAGAATGCAAACTCCAAATGAGAAACTTTTTAGATGATTATATTACTTGGAAAATCAGTTGGCAGTTTAAAAGGAAATACATTTAGGCCAGTAACCTCCAACCATGTACCAGCTTTCAATGGATACATGACCGAAATATAATAGGTTATGTCATTTTTGTCTTTTTTTTTCAGAACAAAGTCAATGCAGGGAAGAAGGAAAAATGTGAATTAGGGATAAAAATCTATAAATTTCTTTATATTCAAGATATATCAAAATTTACATAAATAGGTAAGATATATACATATATAGATAAGTTGCCTATTGATATGAACAGTTAATATTTCCAAATTATTAATTATATGAAAGATTACATATAATAAGATAGAAATTAAAACAACCCATACTTCATACTTTTCATATAGATAAAGATTTTTTAAATGAAAATTATTTACATTAAAAAGGATGCTAATGCTAGAAGGAAAGACAGACAGATGAATACAATATTCAAGTTGCAAATTAGCTCAATAATTCTAGAAAGCAATTTGGAATCATGACAAAAGTCAGAATATAGCTGTTTATAATATTTATCCTGGTGACTTCACTGCATGGCATTTGAACAAAGAGGGCAAAGACAGAGGGAAATGCCCCATAAATATGATAATACTACATTTCTGTGGCATCAAAATTCTGAGAATTAAATGGGTGCTTACAAAATGGGCAGTAGCTAATGAAAGGGTAAAATATTGATGTAATGTAATATTATATAGCAAGAAATAGTTAATATTAAGAAATCAAAGAAGATATGAATGCAGCAATACAGAATAAAACAAATAGAACCAATGTTAACAATAACAACAATGATTAAACTTGAAAACAAGCCTAAAAGATCTGACACAGTTTCCTTTTTTGTTTTATCTCTTCCTAATTTAGTTATCAAGACTATAATTGTCTTATGGAGAAAAGGTAATATTATACTCTCTATATCTGTTCAAACAATTTATATAGTATGGGACTTGCTCCTATGTGGATTTGATAGAATTCACTTCTAAGTCTACCATGGTCCATTATTTTTTTTTTGAGAGTTCATTTATGAAAATTAGACAATTCCTTCTCAGATTATGTTTAGACTCTATTTCTTTTGCTGTTTATCTGGATATTGAAAAAAAATTTTCCAAATATTAATCCATTTCATTTTTTAGTTCCTATTATCTTTAACAATTTCTTCTTACTGATCAGAATAAGGGTCAATATAGCATTTCCCGTCATTTATTTTCCTATTTCTGGAAAGATGAAATCATCAGTATAATGAGTCAAGAATATATCAGCCGCATTCTTCTTCAAGAGGCAAAATGCTAGAAATTAAGGTAGTAACCATTTTTTTGGGAATGTCTGAACAGATTATGACATAGAAATGTAATGAGATATGATTATTCCATAAGAAATTATGAAAGAGATACTTTCAGAAAAATCTTGGAAGACCTTATGAACTTATATGCAGAATAATTTAATCAATAATTAAAAAATATTGCAAAGGCAAACAACTTTCATATACCCCAAAACTCTGATTGATGCAATGAATAACTATGAATTAATAAGGAAGCATGCTATTCATTTCCTGAGAGAGATGTTAGACTCAAGATAGAGAATGAAACGTGGTTTTGAACATGACCAGTATAGGAATTTATTTTGATCAACTATGAATATATTTTACAAGGCTTTGTTTTTTCTCCCCCTTTTTTTCAATAGTAGGGGAATGATAGAAAGGAAATGCTTACTAAAAGAATTAAAATCTTATGAATAAAAGGACTTATTACCTGTAACAATAAAAGGCAGTAGAACTAATAAACTCAATCTTTAGAGAACTGATAGTGAAATGATCTTTCAGTAAAGAGATAGAGATCATATATGAAGAAGAATATAGAATATATTGCCAGACATGGCCACTGCAGTGGCTGTTTTCACTTAAATCTTTTTCTTTGTTACCAGGAAGGGTTCATTGAAAGAGAGCAAGAAGGGTCAAGGGGAAATTACTGACATAAAAACAAAAGGCCACAGCAAAACTTTAAAAATAGTTACTACTCTGTTATAATGGACCAAAACTCTAACAGATGTTGAGAGTTAAAGTTCCTTATCCCAACTATAGTCTTCCTCTTTGCTAGCTTTGAATTCTGCATCAGGAACTCATCATCCATTTCCTCCATCTGGTCTGGTGGTTAGTAATGTCAATAACTGAAATTTATATTGTATAGACATATTTGTGAAGCACTTTAGACATAACATGTTATTTGATCCTGACAACTTCCCTATGATATAGGTACAACAGGTAACAAAATCCCCAAGCAGCAGAGAAAGAAATAGGAATCAGAGAAGTTAAGTAATTTTCTCATAGTCCCACACTTAACAAATGTCAGAGGCAGGATTTGAAACCAGACAACTGCTGTTACTCAGCACAGCATTCTCTCTCCTGTACTATACAGTCTACAATCATATACTTGATATCTATAGTATTCTCCATGTTCACTGACAATGTTTGAGAGCCATATAGAAACTTTGTCCAATTTTAGTTGCCCATTTATATTAATCCTATCATTTATGTCTTCCATAAATAATTTGCTGAGCATATTCCCAGCATAATAATGTTTACTCTTGTCTTCCCTTTATCTTAATCCATCATGTTACCTTTTGAGTAGCATGTGTTTTTGCACACAAATAATATAGATATATATAATATACATTAACTAATGTGTATAGTATATTTATAATATATAAAAACTATAAATATGATATAAAATTTAATTATTATCTAGTTTATAAGTTAATTAAACAAGTATTTTTATAAGAGCAATTTCATTTTACCATTTATGTGTTTGTGTATTTGTGTATGTGTGCATGTTATGGGATGCAGCAATTCCTTTGGTGATGTTGTGGATAATAACAAACAACTTACAGCTGTGTCCCCAACCCCACTAAGCCATGAAATGCCATAGTGAACACTTTATATTTTTTGAGTAAGGCACAGAATAGTATATAATTCTCCAATCTCACTCCAGTGAACCAATTTTCCCTAGTGGATCCCAGGGTTGAGAGATTTTTCATTGTCAAGTGGAATAGGCTTCTTGACAGGGCTGAGGCAAATGGTTTTTTGATGACTTAGTGGAGGCCAGACTCTTCTTAATACAAATTGAAGACTATTGGCCAAAGCAACAATAGATTACATCATACCTTGAGGTGATGATTAGAAGTATGGCGGAAGAGGAAGATAGTGCTCTGCTCTACTGGTCTTTCTCATTTATGAAGGCATAGGACCCTGGCAACTTCACTCCTACCTTTCTCACTGGCTCTCAAGTGGCAATGAGAACAGTTGATTTTTCCCTTCTCTTCTGGAAGCCTAATACAGTAGCATCCTTCTAGGTGGACCACTGACCTTCCAGTTGACCACAGAGAAATAGAAGATCCTGCCTTGCTCTTTGTCTTAGAGTTAAAAAGAGAATTAGAGGGTTCCTCTTGTTCTTCCCATTTTTCCTTTTCTCTCCCCACTAGGCATCTGTCTTTCTTTCTCTTTTATGACAAAGCAGGATAGATCCTACTAAGCTAAGGAAAGGTAATCAAATGACAATAACACACACTATTAACAATTAGACAATAACTATCTAATTAATAGATGTCAGTAATTATTAATATTATAAAATGCACATTTTATGGCAATAATAATAAATGTTTAGAGCTAGCATTTATATGGATCTTTAAGATTTGACAAGGTCTTTATATGTTATTTCATTTCATCCTCACAACAACCCCTGTAAAATAAAGGCTATGTTGATTTCCATTTTACAAATGAGGAAACTGAAACTGAATGAGTTGAAGGGACACAGTGTCTGAAGCAAAATTTGAACCCAGTTCTTCCTAACTCTAGGCCCAGTACTCTATTCTCTGTCACAGAGCTGCCTTTCAATAAATATTAATATGTCTAGCATTATTTCTAAGGATCCATTATCTTCATATACAATAGAAATTACTTTTGATAGACTGACATGTTCATTACTGAGTTAGACAATCCCCAATAATTCAATGCTACTTAATTCACAATCAATGCACTCACATTCTCTCAAAATTTTCATTATTTTGTGGGGAGATCTTTTGCAACCAAGACCTGATGATTACAAGAGTTAACACAGACACCACAAAAGATTTGGAGTGCCCCAGACTCAATGGCTGGTAAAAGTTGAGAGTTTTCTTTGTCTTGACAAATGTGAAAAAAATGTCCTTTTATTTGTTATTCTTTTTGAGAGTCCTCTTCCATACTATAGTTCAAGTCATGATGACCATGTTATCAAAGTTTAGTGACCCTGATGACGCATCTGCTTCATCAAACTCATTCTTTTACCAAAGCGAGATATAAGTAAACAAATAAAAACACTTCCAGTTAGAAGTCTAAATTCTAATAGCTTACTCTTGCATATTATTATTGATTCTTTACCTCTGAAATAGTTTGTATAAGAGAAAAACCTATAGCTTCATTTAAATAATAATTCTATTAAAGGGCACAACCATCTTGGCCAGTCTTTCCAAAAAGAGATTGTTTCTTCACTAATTTAGATATGATTGGTAATATTTTTATTGTGACAGTCTTTTGGAAGACAATGCCAAAGGAACAGAATTTTGAATAGGACCAGGGAAGAAGAATCAACCAATCAATCAACAAATGCTTCTGAAGCATCTACCATGTGCCAGACTCAGTGCTAGGTGTTAAAAATGCAAATTTACATGTTGAAAAGGAATCAAGTACAGGCCTGATGACAAACTATATTTGTTGCCTGAAGATAAGCCAAGCTAAGACTTTTAGAGGTTTAAAACCAGATGGACCTTGAGTAATGGTTTCTTTTTTACAATAGCAACTCTTAAAGACCATTGAATAATGTGTAGAAAGGTTGTGATGTGACTCATAAAACACAGAAAACCAGAGATTGCCTGAAGACCTGAAGTTTTTTAAATATAAGGTCTAACCTAAGAGAATAGAATGAGTTGAGAGTTTTTCAGGTATGATTTTTCCATTTGTTGTCTAAAGTAAATTAATAATAATGTATACTTCTTAATATTATTATATGATAAATTATATACAATAGAATAATAATTTACAAATTAAAAAACTAAAAATTTGAATTAATTGCTTGATGTACCAACTAGCTATTATCTTAATTGATATCTCAGACATATAGTGGATCTAACCATTTAATTGGAAGGAACTATCTTCATTCCACTAAAATGGGAAAGGAGACAATCTTTAGTCAGGACCCAAGGTTAACTCCTGATCTTATATATACTGACTAAGGTAAGTCACTTAACCACTCATTGCTTCTTCCTCCCATTTGAAAACCATCTAAAACTAATTGCATAACAGGTATAGAACTGCAAAAACAAAGAGAGTCCCCACTAAGAGCTCCCTACCCGGCCAGATAAAATCACAAGTTGAGGCAAAACAAAGTTATCTCACCAGACGCTTAAATTAATATTGTGCTACTTTTGCTATAGCCCATGTTGCCTGTGAAATGGACCATAACTGTCAATTGTGTGTTGTCCTTTTCTATTGGAAACTACCCACTGAAGAGATGACTGAGGATAAGGTGGGCCTACTTTGGATACCATCCAAAGGGTTTATTACTGGCAGTACCAGAGGGATCTCATTATAACAGTTCCACTTCTTATTCCAGCCTGGAGCATGAACTCTGAGAACAATATTAGAACCAGGCTTGTCTTAAAAATGACTTTCTTAAAAGGCACCATTAGCTCTAATACTCAGATGATTTCATTTGCTGATTTGGAATTATAAGGCATCAGTATAGACAGAGGTCCACGTGATTAGCAAATGTTTAGAGGAATTGACTCTAACTGGTCCAAAGTGGTAACCAAACTCTAATTTTTATTGGTGGCTTATTCTGGTGCAGAAACTGAGCCAAATTAGATGCATTTAATCCCAAACTGAAAGAGCACAGAAATGCTTATCTGGCTACACTCTCTTGCCAATAATATAAGCTCATAACAACATTTACAGATGCTTAACATTCTCTCACTGACCGGAGATCCAGTCAACATGAAAAATGCTGCTTTCTCTTTACCTAGAATAAGTTTCCTTGCCATTAAAAATGTCAGGATTGACCCTTGGAGGAAAGCTCATTTGCTGTAATTTTACAAATGTCTAAAGAGTGTTAGGGGAGGCTTCCTTTGTTGCCAAAATAAAAATAAATAGCCTTTTTTTTCCAGTGGGGAAGAAGAGCAATAATTTTGTGTTTATTTGTATATACCAGGGAGTAAGAATACTGGGAAATATGCTTATTTTTTGTAGGTCAGTGAAGAGATCACAGCACTTGTAGCTGGTTAGACAAAGTTCAAGTCCTATTCTCCTATTTACTAGCTGTTTGCATCTGGGCAAGTCAATTGACCTCTCTGACTTCAGTTTCTTTACTACCAAATAAGAATGACAGCACTTAACCCTACCTACCTTACGTGCTTATAGAGAGGATCAAATATCATAAAGTGAATGGAAGTTCTTTGTAAATTGTGAAGATCTCCCCCAAATGTGGATGACGTCTGTGTTATTGAAGAGGAGGAGACAGAATAAAGATGTTATAAAAATAAACTGACAAGATTTGGTATCTGACTTGATGGGGACCATGAGTCAAAGTGAAGAATCAAAGATGATGATATTGAGATTGCAATGGTGGATGCATCACTAGGACACAGGTTACCTCAACAAGTAACAAGAGAGTTTAGAAATGAGGCAAATTTGTGGGCAAAGACTATGAATTATCTTTGCTTTCTGTATTAGAATCAATATAAAGTATTGGTTCTAGGGCAGAAGTGTCATAAGGTTAGGCAACTGGGGTTAAGTGACTTGCCCAGAGCCTCAATCTAAGACCTCCTATGTCCAGGTTTGGCTCTCTATCCACTAAACCACCTAACCGTCCCAATTAATATATTTTTGTTCATAACGTTAAATACTGGTGGGATTGTGGAGAAACCAATACACTAACTCATTGTTAGTCAAACTGTGAACTTATGGAATATTTTTGGAGAGTAATTTGGAATTATATAGGAATCATCGTGTATGTTCAACAAGAAAATATATTTTTAAATTTCATAATATAATTTTACATACATGTAAAATTGGAGTTGGCAATTATCCAGAGGTATACTAAAGGAATCTGGAATTTTATGAAAAAATGCAAAACAAGAAAAGTAGAACCAAAAAAATTTGTTTTAACTATGACTATGAAATAAAAAGGAATAAGAATGTACAAAGAATCCTAATGGGGACTTAGAAGCCATGACTGAACATTTTGTGATCTTTTATACATTTCAAATAATTAAATAATTATTAAGTAAAATTTATCTGGTTGCATTGATGTTTAGTGTTAAGCTTTAAATTAAAATATTTTACATATATAGTGATATAGATGGAAAAATATACATTCTCTCTCTTACACACATACATTTGATTCCTCCTTTTCTTTTATAATCTGAACCCTCTCTTTACTTGTTTTTCCTAGGATACTCTGGAATTTCAAAGCTGACCTGAATACTTTATAGATTTCCTAGAATGGATGCAAGTCACTGTCTAATCCAGTGTCTTTGGGGGCCTCAGATACATTAACTTGGGCCACCTGCTAGCTAGAGTCATGACTGGGAATTCAGAAGATTGAGTTCCAGTTCGCTATGGAGCTGAGTGAGGTTATCCATTCACTTGATCTCCCTGGGACTAATTTCTTAGTAAAATGAGGAAGGTTGAACTAACTAATGTTTGATTTTGTTCGAATTTGAAAGATATAGGTCTAGCTAGGTGGGCTTGGAGCCAGGAAAACTCCTCTTCCTGAATTCAAATCTGACCTTAGACATTTACTGGCTGTGTGTCTATGAGCAAGTCATTTAATCTTGTTTGCCTCAGTACCTCATTTGCAAAATGAAATGAAGAAGAAAGTGACAAACCATGCCAGAATCTCTGCCAAGAAAATCCCAAATGAGATTATGAGGAGCTGGACATGACTGAAAAATGGTTGAACAACAACAAGGACAACTAGATATGGCTTGGATCCACTATTTTAATGTGTTTGTGCTCTTCCTTCAGCATCCCATTAGATAAACACCTTCAAGATCATGAACGGTACAACATTATGAAAAAAAATCCAATAGCCCTGAGTCAAGCCAGTATTCAAAATTTCCATTTGTTTAATTTCATAAACTCCCACATTTCCCCAAGAGAACAAGTAAAGCAAGAGATTGATATTATTCCACCTTTTTATTTTTGGCATGTGTTATTACATCAATGACTGGGAAGATTTAGCCAAGTTATTCTTCTATACATCAACTGAGTATAAAAGTTTCCATTTGAATGACCTCCTAGCAAATATTCAATCCAAACAAAAGGAAGGTATTTTTCCTAGTACATGAGTGGCCAAGAAACCTTCATATTAGTCTCCCAACAGTTCCAGAAAAGTTCTTGGTAAGGGGGAAATGAGGACATTCCAGCCATATGGATCAGTAAAGGCACAGAGCAGAAAACACAGCTTTTATGCAGGAATAGAGAATATTCTGATTTGACTGCAATGGAGATTACATGGAGGAGAAACCCTTGAACCAAGGAGTAACAAGATTAGATCTCCATATAAAGTCAATTAGTGTGGTGGTACTATAAAAACTAGATTGAAAAAGGCAAAAGAAAAGAGAGAGGAAGACTTGTTAAGGAGCAATTTAAATATTCAGAGTCCTTATTAATAAGATCCTATTCAGGGTAGAAGGTTGAGGAATGGTAAGGAGTGGATAGATATACTGAGAGACAGTATGGAGAGATAAACTGACAGGAACTGCTACAACTTGGGATATAAGAGGCAAAAGAATGGGAAAAGTCAAGATAATGTTTCAAAAGATACAGCATATATAGTAATGCTAAGAATAGTGGACTTGGAGTCGAGACACCTGGATTTGAATCTCATCCTGAAACTGATGTGACTACCAACCACATTTAACCCTTTAAGCCTTAATCTCCTCATCTACAAAATGCAATTAATAACACTTGCAGTACCTACTTGCTAGGGTCCAGGAGTAGGACCTCCTTAGAAGACTTTCCAGAGTAAAAAAGGATTACAGAAACTTTGGTGAATTGGAAAAAGGGTTCTGCCATACATTCCTGAGTTCTCAGGTTTCTGGATTTTTTTTGGGGGGGGGCTTGCTCTTGGGAACCTTCTGATTACAATTTTAATGTGGGTTCAAAAGGAGGAATAGAAGCTCTCCCAGATCTCTAGGTTTTTCCTGATGCTTTGTGGGAGATGGAAGATTGGTTAATAATCCCTGCTACTCTAAGCACAGGATGAAAAGCATGAATTGAAATTTCTTTGTGGAATCACTTATGGAGGCATGCAGACTTCAAGCAGTTGGTCCAAACTGGAGATAAAGAGAGGAAAGAGAGAACCGAGATAAGATCAGGTTGAGATAAAGCAGATTTCCAGACCACAAGTACTTTGTTTTCCTGCTTCTGAGAACTTTTCTAAAGAAACTCTCACTATTAAAAACAAAACAAAACAAAAATTGAAACTGCTCAAGCCCTTTGACTTCTGCCCACCTCAATCCAAATGAGAGAAAGAATGGAAGAATCAGAAAAAAACGAATCCACTATGTCTCTAGTGTTACTGTAGTTTGCTATTCGAAACATTGTTTCATTAGTGCATTACACTATCACCTGTTGTTAATAAATACATGGCCATTAACAGTGAATTGTCAGATCTTATGATTGAGGTGGTAAAAGAAGCCCATTGAAAATGGGAGCTTAAGCTAATTGGCAAAAAAGATTTCGTATGTTTTGACAATATTTTTCAGACCATACCCTCTACAAAGCATGCTATTCATGAGTAACTGCTCTGCCATCTGGTGGCCAAACAATATATTATGCCCCCCCCCCACCCAGTCCCCTTCTCTGCCCCTTCCATAAACTGTTTTAAGGAATTGATGCATCAGATGAAAATGTGCTCTCTCTGAAATATTAGAGAACAAGAAAAAGAGCCCAGAGTGGTCACAGCTGACACCAAATGCACCTTTAACTGCATCGAGCACTGCCCTCTGTCAGAGGGGTAAAGTAGGTTTTATAGATCATAGATGACTACATAATGTCAGTTATAATAATTATTTTACACTGACATTTTGAACATAGGGAGCTTGGAAAATACTAGGGCCAATGGTAGAAGTAGAAGGAATAGACTAGGAGAAAGGGTGGTAAACTTGGTTTGGAAAATGTTGAATTTTGCATGGAGGGACAACGAATTAGAGAGATCTTGTAGCCAATTAGAATATGGATTTGGAGCTTAGCTGATAAATTAGAAGAGGAGATCAGAAGCAGGGGACTATCTGTAGAGATGATGATTGAAGTGAGAGAAATTCATAAAATTGTTTATAGCAAAAACAAAGCCATTGAAATTTACATTGTTCTAATACTTATAATCTATATGATCTAGAACAGTGATGGAGAACCTTTTAGAGGCCGAATGTTAAAACTGCAACCCTCACAGCACATGTGAGCTGCCCCCTTATCCGAGACAGGGGAGGAAAGAAGTACTTCCATTGAGCTACAGAGCAGAGGGGTGGGTGATGTGAATAATGTCCTCTGGTGTAGTGGAGAGGAGGAGGGGAGCTGGCCCCTCTGACATGCATGTCATAGGTTTGCCAGCATGATTCTAGAATAAGTCTAAGTTTTTTTCAGTCATGGTTTCCACACAGGAAAAGAAATCACAAGAACTCTTCCCATGAAGTACATTTCCCAAAGGATAGAGGAGCAAAGAGCGAGCATTAAAAGTGACTTCCTTTCATTTCTAAAATGTATAAGGACTATTAGGATTGGCAATGAGGTGCGAAGCTATCACTCTTTGTGGATGATATGATGGTTTACTTAAAGAATCCTAGAGAATCAACCAAAAAGCTAGTAGAAACAATCAACAATTTTAGCAAAGTTGTAGGATACAAAATAAACCTGCACAAATCATCAGCATTTCTATATATCTCCAACACAGCTCAGCAGCAAGAATTAGAAAGAAAAATTCCATTTAAAAACACCCTAGACAAAATAAAATACTGAGGAATCTTACTGCTGAGAAAAATGTAGGAACTATATGAACACAATTACAAAACACTCCACACAATTAAAACTAGATCTAAACAATTGGAAAACCAATGATTGCTCATAGGTGGGACAAGCTAACAATAAAAATGGCAATCCTACCCAAATTAATCTACTTATTTAGTGCCATACCCATTGAACTACCAAAAAACTTTTTACTGAATTAGAACAAAAACATAACAAAGTTCATTTGAAAGAACAAAAGATCAAGGATATCCAGGGAAATCATGAAAAAAAATGCAAAGGAAGGAGAACTTGCAGTCCCAAATCTCAAACTATACTATAAAGCAGTGATTATCAAAACAATTTGGTACTGGCTAGAGACAGAAGAGAGGATAAGTGGAATAGACTTGGGGTAAATGACCTCAGCAAGACAGTTTATGGTAAACCCAAAGATCCCAGTTTTTGGGACCAAACCCCACTTTTTGATAAAAACTGCTGGGAAAATTGGAAGACAGTTTGGGAGAGATTAAGTTTGGATCAACATCTCACACCCTACACCAAGATAAACTTAGAATGGGTGAATGACCTGAATATAAAGAAAGAAACTATAAGCAAATTAGGCGAACATAGAATAGTATACTTGTCATATCTTTGGGAACAGAAAGACTTTAAAACCAGGCAAGAACTAGAAAAAAACCCCACAAAATATAAAATCAATAGTTTTGATTACATCAATTTAAAAAGTTTTTGTACAAACAAAACTAATGCATCCAAAATTAGAAGGGAAGCAACAAATTGGGAAAAAATCTTCATTACAAAAACCTCTGACCAAGGTCTAATTACTCAAATTTATAAAGAGCTAAACCAGTTGTACAAAAAAATCAAGCCATTCTCCAATTGAAAAATGGGCAAGGGACATGAATGGGAAATTTTCAGGTAAAGAAATCAAAATGATTAATAAACACATGAAAAAATGTTCTAAATCTCCTATAATCAGAGAGATGCAAATCAAAACAACTCTGAGGTATCACCTCACACCTAGCAGATTGGCTAACATGACAGCAAAGGAAAGTAATGAATACTGGAGGGGATGTGGCAAAGTTGGGACATTAATGCATTGCTGGTGCAGTTGTGAATTGATCCAACCATTTCTGGAGGACAATTTGGAATTATGTCCAAAGGGTGATAAAAAAACTATCTATCCTTTGATCCAGCCATAGCACTGCTGGGTTTGTACCCCAAAGAGATAATAAGGAAAAAAATATGTACAAAAATATTCATAGCTGCGCTGTTTGTGGTGGCAAAATATTGGAAAATGAGGGAATGCCCTTCAATTGGGGAATGGCTGAACAAATTGTGGTACATGTTGGTGATGGAATACTATTGTGCTCAAAGGAATAATAAAGTGGAGGAATTCCATGGGGACTGGAACAATCTCCAGGAACTGATGCATAGTGAGAGGAGCAGAACCAGGAAAGCATTGTACACAGAGACTGATACACTGTGTTACAATCGAATGTAATGGACTTCTCCATTAGTGGCAAAGCAATGACCCTGAACAACTCGGAGGAACCTACAAGAAAAACCACTATCCACATCCAGAGGAAACATTGTAGGAGTAAAAACACAGAAGAAAAACAACTGCTTGATTACATGGGTGGAGGGGATATGGTTGAGGACATAGACTCTAAATGAATATCCTAGTGTAAACAACAACAGGGAAATGGGTTCTGATCAAGGACACAAGTAATATCCAATGAAATTAAGTGTTGGCTGTGGGAAGAGTGGGTGGAGGGGAGGGAGGGAAATAATGTGATTATTGTAACCAAGGAATAATGTTCTAAATTGACTAAATAAACTTATTCAAATGGATAAATTAAAATGTATAAGGACTGATTCATATTTATAACAATAAGAGTCATTCAGCAAATTATAAGTGGTTAAAGGCTATAAACAATCAATTAAGGAAGAAATCTAAGTTATAGCTATAGGGGAGAGGGGATGCTTCCAAGTCACTAGTAATTAGAGAAATGCAAATTGAACAATTATGAGGTTCTACTTCATACCTATAATATCAAAATTGACAAAAAATGAAAATATGACAAATATTGGAGGAATTGTGGGAAACATGTACTAATTTGCTATCAGAGCTCTCAACTAATATAGTCAATCTGAAAAGTAATTTGGAAATCTACCTTCAAACTTATTAAACTGTATGTCACCTTCAACTCAACGGTATTATTAGGTCTCTACTCAAAACAGATCAAAGAAAAATGAAAAGGCCCTATATGTTCAAAAATATTTACAGACGAAATTTTTATAGAGGCATAATTTCTTCATTAATTCTCCAGTCTATAGGTAACACCTTAGTTCCCAGTTCTTTGCCTCTACTGATCTCTAGAAAGAGAGGTGATAGATTCAAGATTCTGAAAGAGACATATTTTTTGATACAGCCAGCAAGATAATTTGGTTATTAGTAGAGAAAATAAATTCTTGATCATTCAGAATGTCACTGAGAACTTGGAGCTTGAAAAGGAGTAACAGAAACAGAGATACAATCATGGCCACAAAAGTGTACCCTTCCTATCCATGTACCTGTGGTGTTATGTTAGAGAACTACCTAGTACTCTAATGTACAGAGGGAGCTAGACTTTGGTGTGAACTGGAATGGCCTAAGTATTTTGTACCTGTGAGGCAAGTTTCAGGGTAAGGAGAGGGGAAGGAGAGGAAGCAACTTGAAGGCATGATTTGTGGCCAACAGCATACACTATCCTGACCAGTGAGAAAGATTTGACACTCCAATAACTGCTTGCAAGTTAAATGAATACTCACTATTATACTCCCCTATTCCTGCAATGCATGAAGATGGCAATTTTACTAAGGAAATGGTCTTTCTTTTGTAGCTTAGAAAAATGAAGTTAATTAAATTGTTAACTGTGATGAAAAAGGTATGAAGAACTGAAACAGTACTGGATTTGAAAGACATGAGAATGACTGGTAGGTGGGGATGGTCAATAAGTGAATGACATTATATTAAACAAGACAAATAAAAGCAAATAAACCAAGGAAGTGAGCGAAGTGGTAAAGTCCAGTCTCCTAGTCAAAGGTCCTGATTGTCATACCTATAAAATGAGGGAACTGGACTACATGATTTCTAATTCTCCCCCAGTAAATTTGGCAGTCCTATGAGACACCATTAAAGGAAACAAAATTGAAACAATTAGAGAGGTAAGAGGAAAACCAGAAGGATTTTTTTCCTCCTCTCCAAAGCCAAGGAAAGTAAAGTCTCTGCTAAAGGAGAGAAACCAAAAAAAAAAAATTATGCTAAAAGATAAACAAGGAAAAAGATTGAAAAAAAGGCTTTGATAACTTTATCATCTCCAAAAAACTTAAGCAGTATTTTATTTTTCCTCAATTATAAAAAACCATTTTTAACATTAATTTTAAAATATTTTGAGTTTCAGATTTTCTTTCTCCCACCCTTCTCCTCTCTCTGAGATGGTAAGCAATCTGATATAGATTTTACATGTGCAGTCATATAAAGCTTTTCCCCATATATGTCATTTGTGGAAGTGCTAAAAAAAAGAAAAGAAAAAAAGTGAAATCAGAGTATATTTCGGTCTACATTTAGACTCCATCAGTTCTTTCTCTGAAGCCAGATGGCATTTTTTACCATAAGCCTCTGAGATTACCTTGAATCACGGTATTGCTGAGAATAACTATGTTATTCTCTAAAAATATTGCTGTTATGGCATACAGAGTTCTTCTGGTTCTGCTCACTTTACATCAGTTCATATAAGTCTTTCCAGGTTTTTCTGAAATCATTCTGCTCATTATTTTTTTTATAGAATAGTGTTCCATTAAAATCATATATCACAACTTGTTCAGCCATTATCATTAAAATGTCAGCAAGAATTCTCCATGATATAGGAGGGAAAAAATTCCACATTACCTTGAGTTAAGGAAAACATGAGCTATGGCTAACTGGAGGCAACAACTTTAGATTTTTCAAGAGGGTTAGCAGTGAAAGAGTGGAAAATTGCTAACATAGAAGATAGCTTAAAAATTGCTCTAATTGAATAATATTCATTCATAATATTTATTTTATAATTTATTTTATAATATTTCTAATAGCAATAGTTATTAAAATATTAAAATAGCTATAGTAGATGAATAAAATTTTTTTTTTCTGGAACCAAAATAATAAAGAGTAACAGCAATATTGTAGGATGATCAATTGTGGGAGACTTAGCTACTCTCAGAAATACAATGATCCAGGACAGTTCTGAGGGACATACGATGATGAATGCTATCCATCTCCAGAGAAAGAACTGTTGGAGTCAAAATGTAGACCAAAGCATACTATCCTTCACATTAGTTTATTTCTGGCTTTATTTTGGGATTTTGGTTTTATATGAGTATTCTCTTACAACAATGAACAATATGGAAGTGTGTTTTACATGATAATGCAATCAGATCAAATTGTTTGCCATCTCTGTGAGGGGGGAGAAAAAAGGGGAAGTAAGCAAATTGGATCTTATAATTTCAGAAAGCGTATATTCGAAATTATTATTGGGGGCAGCTAGGTGGCTCAGTGGATTAAGATTCAGGCCCAGAGTCAGGACATCCTGAGTTCAAATCTGGAGTCAGACACTTCTTAACTGGGATACCCTGGGCAAGTCACTTAACCCCGTTGCCTAGCTCTTACCACTCTTGCCTTGGAACCAATATATAATATTGATTCTGCAATTGAAAGTAAGGAATTGTTTTAATTGTTTTTACATGTAATTGGGGAAAATAAAATAAAATAGCTTTGAATTTAAAAAAAAAAGAGAGAAAGAAAGAATTCTGGAGAAATGAGCATAATTGAAGTAGATGAGAAAGAAGAAGTAAGAGGAGGACAAGTCTTAGACTGCAGAAGAAGAAATGGTATTTGGGGCATTGGTCCTAAAAGACAGAAAAAAATGGTAGCAAAGTCTGAACTTGAGATTAGCTTCAAAAAGGACAAGAAGTAATGTTAGAAAATGTAACAACAAAAGTACGAAAGGGAATAGGGGTGTTTCTTGTTCTTTCTAGGCTCTCCTTTCTTTTTATTTCACTCATTCCTTCTATAACAATCATTTTGGCATACTGTTTGTGGGATTCTAGAAGCTTAATAAAATGAAAAGTTGGCCAGTATGGACATTTTTGACTAAGTCATTTTATGTTCAGCAAATCTTTGAACAAAAAGTCCTCTTTGATCACTGAAGACTGATGTCATTTATTTCTCTTTAGGATTCCTCTGGGAATTATTTTATTTCCCACTTATTTGGAAATTAACCAGAGGCATATCCCCAGAGGTTGTCAGAAACAAAGAAAAGGTACCATCTTTTCCAAAATATTTATATTAGTACTTTTGGTGATGGTGAAAAAAATGGAAACAAAGTTAATGCCTGTTCATGGGCAGAATGACTGCACAAACTGTGTTGGATAATTGTAATAGACTATTACTATATTCTAAGAAATAACAAACCAGAAGAATTCAGAAATAGCTGGGAGGACTTATATGAACTAGAACCGAGCAAAGCAAACAGAGCTAACAGAACAATTTGCATAACGACTACAAATAGTTTAAAGAAAACCTCAAAATATATAAAAATGCTGTTTAATGAAAGGGTCCACTCAGAAAAACCAGTCAACAAGTGCTTGCTATGTTCCTGGATAAGCATGAGGGATACAAAGAAAAAAATCACTGCCTTCCCGTTACTTGCAATCTAAAAGGAGAGACATGTACATAAATAGGTATATGAAAAATACATATGGAGTCGATGGAAATGAGGGAAAGGCACTAGAGAGAGGGGAGAGGGAAGAAAAAAGGAAAGGGGGTCAAGAAAAAAATTCCTGCTGAATTCTAAAAAGGACTTGAGCTAAATCTTCAAAGATTTTAAGGAGTCTATGAGGTAAGAATACATTCCAGACTGACAGTAAAACATACCTCTCATCTCTTTCTGGAGAAGTGGTAGAACATGGATTCAGACTAAGCATATATTATTAGACACAGTCAATATATTTGTTTTGCTTAACTATTCATCTTTGTTATAAGGAAAGATTCTGATTAAAGTAGAGAAGATAATTGGAAGTTTGTAATGCTTTAAGAGAAAAGCATCAATTAAACGTTAAAATTGTTTCTAAAAGAAATTAACCAGATATTGTCTTGTGACATCTCTCCTACTGTTTCCTTGAACTGTAAGTTGCAGTCCATATGCTCTTTTCCCAGTCAAAAACTTATCAAACTGACAGTCTTCATTGTTGGGAAATACTTCTTGACATTCAGCCTAAATATTTTTCCCTCATTGTTTCCAGATTCATAATTAAATTCACTGTAATTCATAACTTTGAGGTCAATAGTTTCACCAGGAAGAACCAACAGAGCTCTTAATGAATGAAGAGCTCTTAACCTATTATTTTGTGTTTTAGACTCTAGCAGTCTGGTGAAGCCAATGGACTTTGCCTCAGAATATCATTTTTAAATGCACAGAATTCATTGGATTACAAAGGAACCCAAATGTATTGAAACAGACTTCTCAAAATATTAAAAAAACAAATTTATGAACCTCAAGTTATGAACTCTTGCTCTAACGTAGGCTTAAAATAAATTTAAATTGGTTTAAGAAAGGATAAAGCATCATTTTGTATGTGGTTAAACATGCCAGTGAAAATCATCTAATCAAACATTAACACCAATATCTAAGTCCACATAGTTTTTTTTCTAAATGGTGCCTTTGTCAAGTTTACCAAGTTTCAGTAAGCAAATTAAATGATTGGAGTTTTAAGTTATGCTACTTGCCATCTCTTCTTCATTTAGCCAAATCATGGCAAAGTAATTCACATTTAGTGTTACTTAGGTGATTCTGATGGCCAATTGTCCCAGGAAGATCATACTATTTAAAATTTTATGGAAATTAATAACTAACAAACTTGTTCATAAATATCATTACAAAACCATGACAATGTATAATGCTTCACAGTTTACAAAGAACTTCCATATACTTTATCATATTGATCCTTGCAATAATCATGCAAGATTGATGGGGGTAAATATTCTCATTCCTTTTAGAAAGATGAGGAAACTAAAGTCAAGTAATTTCCCCAATTCACACAACTAGTTTGAGAAAGAATATAATTTGCACTCAGGTTATTAAACTTTAAGTTCTATGATCTATGCACTAAATCATACAGGGTAAGTAAATTCCCTCCCTTAAACTCCTCTCCTCAATTTATGACCTTCCTTGTCACAAAAAAAGAACTATTTTTATTTTATTAGAAACAGAAAGATACTCTAATATTTATTAGATACCCAAAAACCTGCAACAAATAAGGGAGGGATTATCAATGACATTCTGAAAAGTAGAAGACTGATCCTGGCTAACAGAAAGCAGTACTGTTCACTCTAACTCAATCTGGACAATGAGAAAATGTTAAGCATCTGTAAATGTTGTTAAAAGTTTGTATTATTATCAAGAGAGTTGAACCAGATAAGTATTTCTATTCCATTTCAGTTGTAGATTAATTACACATAATTTGACTCCAGTGCTGCACCAGAACAAGCCACCATAAATAAATAAATAAGAGTTTGGTTACCAGTGTGGACCAGTTATAATCAATTCCTCCAAACACTAGTTCATCATATGAAACTTCCTCTGTATTGATTGATATCTTGTAACTCAAGAAGAGCAAATGAAATATTAAGAGAATTCGAATGAATGGTACCTTTCAAGAAATAAAGGGGCCCAAGACTTCCGGTCAAGATGGTGGCTTAGAGAAAGCAAAAGTTCAGATCTCCAGAAACCCTTCCCTACCGAAATCAAACTCTATGCTCCTAAGGCACCGAAATTCAAAACAAACAACAGCATAGACCCCGGGAATCCTCTTCCTGGACCTGGACCTGGATCAAAAGGTATGGCCCCCCAAAAGCCAGAACATGAGATCACTCAGACCTAAGGGGTAGGCAGAAGGAAGGTCCCAGGACCCATCCCCCCAACCCAGAGCTCTGAGTCCGAGGCAGCAGAGGGAAACTCAGAGCCTCAGGGCCGGCTATCCTGAAGGCCACTCTCTGAAAACAACCTGACCCAGTCAAGGGAGCACCCAGACAGCAGGGAAACAGAGAGAGACGGAGAGCTTGTAACCCCCTGACCAGATACTTCCATTTGAGTCTCACCAAAGGTCCCTGCCTCAGGGCATACTCAGTCTTAGGTTAATCCTATCACCAGCCCTAAGAGCTCCAGTAAGCCATGGCCCCTCCCCCCTCAGAGAGCAGGGTCCTCTGAAACAACAGTAACCCTCAGGGCTGGCAAAAGGGCCTCTGGAGCCGGCTATTCTGAAGGCCACATCCTGAAAACAACCTGACCCAGTCGCTGGGGCACCCAGACAGCAGGGAAACAGAAAGAGACAAGGGGGTAGCCTGCAGCCCCCTGGCTGGATCCTTCCATCCGAGTCTCAAGGTCCCTGCCTCAAAGCATACTCAGTTCAAACCAGAGAAAGTTAATCTTATCAGGAGCCCTCAAAGCTCGGGGAAGCCGCAGCCCCTCCCCCCTCAGAGTGCTGGCTCTCCTGGCAGGCTAAGGCACAGAAACAAACACCCCAAGGAAAAGGCCAAGCCAGGCTCAGAGCATGGAAGTAAGGCAACAGAGAAGCATCAGGAGGGAACTGAGGAGGGCAGTAACAGGAAAACACCAACAATTCCTGGCTTCCCTGGGAAGACAGAACAACAACTGCAGAGAAAGGACAATCTACCTAGGGCTAAAACCTCTGAACACCAGACAGAGATAAGAAAAGCCAGTCCTCCCCCATCAGATAGAGATGGCAAACTCCACAGAAGCACAAAAGCCCCAAAATTCCAAGAAAAACAAGAAGAAGGGGGAGACTTTGGACACATTTTATGGAACAAAAATACAAGATACAGAGGAGATAGAAGAGGAAACACAAGCAAATACTCCGAAACCTTCCAAAGGAAATGGAAACTCTCCACAAACCCATGAAGAATTTGAATCAGAAATGACCAAAAAGATGGAAGCCTTCTGGGAGGAAAAGTGGGAAATAATGGAAAAGAAATTCACGCATCTACAAAACCAGTTTGACCAAACTGAAAAGGAAAACCAGGCTTTAAAAGTCAGAATCAGGCAACTCGAAGACAACGAGCAAGAATTAATAAAGCAAAGCCAAAAGACCAAGAAATTAGAAGAGAACATGAAATATCTCACTGACAAGGTGACAGACTTGGAAAATAGAGAAAGAAGAGATAATTTAAGAATAATTGGACTTCCAGAAAATCCAGAAATAAACAGCAAACTCGACATCATAATACAAGATATAATCAAAGAAAACTGCCCAGAGATTCAAGAACAAGGGGGCAATACAGCCACTGACAGAGCTCACAGAACATCCTCTACACTAAATCCCCAAAAAGACAACTCCCAGGAATGTAATTGCCAAATTCCAAAGCTTTCAAACAAAGAAAAAATCCTAAAAGAAGCCAGAAAAAGACAATTTAGATATAAAGGAATGCCAATCAGGGTCACACAAGACCTTGCAAGTTCTACTCTGAATGATCGTAAAGCATGGAACATGATTTTCAGAAAGGCAAGAGAGCTGGGTCTTCAACCAAGAATCAGCTATCCAGCAAAACTGACTATATACTTCCAAGGGAAAGTATGGGCATTCAACAAAATAGAAGATTTCCAAGTTTTTGCAAAGAAAAGACCAGAGCTCTGTGGAAAGTTCGATATTGAAAAACAAAGAGCATGGAATACATGAAAAGGTAAATATGAAGGAAAGGGAAAAGGAGAAAAATATTATCTTTTTCTTTTACCCAAACTCTCTTCTATAAGGACTACATTTATATCAATCTATGTATACTAACATGTGGGGGAAATGTAATGTGTAAATAGGGGTAAAAGAAAGACCAAATAGAATAATAATCTTTCTCACACAAAGATTCACACAGGAAGGGGAGGGGAAGAAAACACCTATAAGAAGGAGAGGAAGAGAGTTTTTACTTAAACCTTACTCTCAGGGAAATCAACTCTGAGAGGGAAGAACATCCAGATCCATTGGGATCGTGAATTCTATCTTACCCAACAAGGGAAGGGAGAAGGGAAAAGCAAGGGGGGAGGGGGGAAGGGAACACAAAAAGGGAGGGAAGAAGAGGGGGGAGGGGGAGGGAACAAAAAGGGAGGGACTAGAAAGGGAAACATATCAAGGGAGGGGACAAGGGGGACTGATTTAAAGTAAATCACTGGACTAAAAGGTAGAGCTGAAGAAGAAAGGTTAGAATTAGGGAAGGATATCAAAATGCCAGGGAGTCCACCAGTGACAGTCATAACTTTGAACGCGAATGGGATGAACTCACCCATAAAACATAGACGAATAGCAGAATGGATTAGAATCCAAAACCCTACCATATGTTGTCTTCAAGAAACACACATGAGGCAGGTAGACATGCACAAGGTCAGAATTAAAGGATGGAGTAAGACCTTCTGTACCTCAACTGACAGAAAGAAGGCAGGAGTTGCAATCATGATATCTGATAAAGCCAAAGCAAAAATAGACCTGATCAAAAGGGATAGGGATGGTAATTAAATTCTGTTAAAAGGGACTTTAGATAATGAGGAAATATCACTAATCAACATGTATGCACCAAATAATATAGCACCCAAATTTCTAATGGAGAAACTAGGAGAATTGAAGGAAGAAATAGACAGTAAAACCATATTAGTGGGAGACTTAAAACAACCATTATCAAATTTAGATAAATCAAATCAAAAAATAAATAAGAAAGAGGTAAAAGAAGTGAATGAAATATTAGAAAAATTAGAATTAATAGATATATGGAGAAAAATAAATAGGGATAAAAAGGAATACACCTTCTTCTCAGCACCACATGGCACATTCACAAAGATTGACCATACATTAGGTCACAGAAACATGGCACACAAATGCAGAAAAGCAGAAATAATAAATGCAGCCTTTTCAGATCACAAGGCAATAAAAATAATTATCAGTAATGGTACATGGAAAACCAAATCAAAAACTAATTGGAAGTTAAACAATATGATACTCCAAAATCGTTTAGTTAGAGAAGAAATCATAGAAACAATTAATAATTTCACCAAGGAAAATGACAATGGTGAGACATCCTTTCAAACCTTTTGGGATGCAGCCAAAGTGGTAATCAGAGGTAAATTCATATCCCTGAGTGCATATATTAACAAACTAGGGAGAGCAGAGATCAGTCAATTGGAAATGCAAATAAAAACACTCGAAAGCAATCAAATTAAAACCCCCCAGCAGAAAACCAAACTAGAAATCCTAAAAATTAAGGGAGAAATTAATAAAACCAAAAGTGATAGAACTATTGATTTAATAAATAAGAAAAGAAGCTGGTACTTTGAAAAAACAAACAAAATAGACAAAGTACTGGTCAATCTAATTAAAAAAAGCAAGGAAGAAAAGCAAATTAACAGCATCAAAGATGAAAAGGGGGACAGCACCTCCAATGAAGAGGAAATCAAGGCAATCATTAAAAATTACTTTGCCCAATTATATGGCAATAAATACAGCAATCTAGGTGATATGGATGAATATATACAAAAATACAAACTGCCTAGACTAACAGAAGAAGAAATAGAATTCTTAAATAATCCCATATCAGAAAATGAAATCCAACAAGCCATCAAAGAACTCCCTAAGAAAAAATCCCCAGGGCCTGATGGATTCACAAGTGAATTCTATCAAACATTCAGAGAACAGTTAATACCAATACTATACAAACTATTTGACATAATAAGCAAAGAGGGAGTTCTACCAAACTCCTTTTATGACACAAACATGGTATTGATTCCAAAACCAGGCAGGTCAAAAACAGAGAAAGAAAACTATAGACCAATCTCCCTAATGAATATAGATGCAAAAATCTTAAATAAGATACTAGCAAAAAGACTCCAGCAAGTGATCAGAAGAGTCATTAACCATGATCAAGTAGGATTTATACCAGGGATGCAGGGCTGGTTCAATATTAGGAAAACCATCCACATAATTGACCACATCAACAAGCAAACTGACAAGAACCACATGATTATCTCAATAGATGCAGAAAAAGCCTTTGATAAAATACAACACCCATTCCTATTAAAAATACTAGAAAGCATAGGAATAGAAGGGTTGTTCCTAAAAATAATAAACAGTATATATCTAAAACCATCAGCTAATATCATCTGCAATAGGGATAAACTAGATGCATTCCCAATAAGATCTGGAGTGAAACAAGAATGCCCATTATCACCTCTACTATTTGACATTGTCTAGAAACACTAGCAGTAGCAATTAGAGAAGAAAAAGAAATTGAAGGCATCAAAATAGGCAAGGAGGAGACCAAGTTATCACTCTTTGCAGATGACATGATGGTCTACTTAAAGAATCCTAGAGATTCAACCAAAAAGCTAATTGAAATAATCAACAACTTTAGCAAAGTTGCAGGATACAAAATAAACCCACATAAATCATTAGCTTTTCTATATATCTCCAACACAGCTCAGCAGCAAGAACTAGAAAGAGAAATCCCATTCAAAATCACCTTAGAGAAAATAAAATACCTAGGAATCTACCTCCCGAGACAAACACAGGAACTATATGAACACAACTACAAAACACTCTCCACACAACTAAAACTAGACTTGAGCAATTGGAAAAACATTAACTGCTAATGGATAGGACGAGCCAATATAATAAAAATGACCATCCTACCCAAACTTATTCATCTATTTAGTGCCATACCCATGGAACTCCCAAAAAATTTCTTTACTGATTTAGAAAAAAAACATAACAAATTAATTTGGAAGAACAAAAGATCAAGGATATCCAGGGAAATAATGAAAAAAAAAACACAAATAATGAGGGCCTTGCAGTCCCAGACCTTAAACTATATTACAAAGCAGCAGTCATCAAAACAATTTGGTTCTGGATAAGAGACAGAAAGGAGGATCAGTGGAATAGACTGGGGGCAAGAGATCTCAGCAAGACAGTATACGATAAACCCAAAGATCCCAGCTTTTGGGACAAAAATCCACTATTCGATAAAAACTGCTGGGAAAATTGGAAAATAGTGTGGGAGAGATTATGAATTGATCAACACCTCACACCCTACACCAAGATAAATTCAAAATGTATCAATGACGTAAACATAAAGAAGGAAACCATAAGTCAATTGGGTAAACACAGAATAGTATATATGTCAGACCTTTGGGAGGGGAAAGACTTTAAAACCAAGCAAGACATAGAAAGAGTCACAAAATGTAAAATAATAATTTCAACTACATCAAATTAAAAAGCTTTTGTACAAACAAAAACAATGTAACTAAAATCAGAAGGGAAACAACAAATTGGGGAAAAAATCTTCATAGAAACCTCTGACAAAGGTTTAATTACTCAAATTTATAAAGAGCTAAATCAATTGTCCAAAAACCCAAGCCATTCTCCAATTGATAAATGGGCAAGGGACATGGATAGGCAGTTTTCAGATAAAGAAATCAAAACTATTAATAAGCACATGAAGAAGTGTTCTAAATCTCATAATCAGAGAGATGCAAATCAAAACAACTCTAAGGTATCACCTCACACCTAGCAGATTGGCTAACATAATAGCAAAGGAAAGTAATGAATGCTGGAGGGGATGTGGCAAAGTAGGGACATTAATTCACTGCTGGTGGAGTTGTGAACTGATCCAACCATTCTGGAGGGCAATTTGGAACTATGCCCAAAGGACGATAAAAAAAAGTCTACCCTTTGATCCAGCCATAGCACTGCTGGGTCTGTACCCCAAAGAGATAATGGAGAAAAACACTTGTACAAGAATATTCATAGCTGCGCTCTTTGTGGTGGCCAAAAATTGGAAAATGAGGGGATGCCCATCAATTGGGGAATGGCTGAACAAATTGTGGTATATGTTGGTGATGGAATACTATTGTGCAAAAAGGAATAATAAAGTGGAGGAGTTCCATGGAGACTGGAACGACCTCCAGGAAGTGATGCAGAGTGAGAGGAGCAGAACCAGGAGAACATTGTACACACAGACTAATACACTGTGGTATAATCAAACGTAATAGACTTCTCCATTAGTGGTGGTGTAATGTCCCTGAACAATCTGTAGGGATCTAGGAGAAAAAACACTATTCATAAGCAGAGGACAAACTGTGGGAGTAGAAACACTGAGGAAAAGCAACTGCCTGACTACAGCGGTTGAGGGGATATGACAGAGGAGAGACTCTAAAGGAACACTCTAATGCAAATACTAACAACATGGCAATGGGTTCGAATCAAGAACACATGTGATACCCAGTAGAATCACGCGTTGGCTATGGGGGGTTGAGGGGGTGAGGAAAAGAAAATGATCTTTGTCTTTAATGAATAATGCTTGGAAATGATCAAATAAAATATTATAAAATTTAAAAAAAACATGATCAACCTGGAAATATGTGTTAAATTATAATACATGTTGAACCTATATCATATTAACTGGCATCTTGGGGAAGGTACAAGCAGAAGAGGGAGGGAGGGAATATGAATTGCAAAATGTCAGAAAATGATTATATTGAGAATTGTATCACACTGTAATCTGGAAAAAGTAATAAATTAAAATTTTTAAATGAATGAAAAATAAAAAGACATGACCCATATCCCCTATCTCATATTTACTTTCTATGTAGTAATCCCTTTTTGGCAATACGTAGAAAATTTTATTCCCAAAAATTCCTTAGAAAACTATTATTCCTAAACCTCTGTTAAATTCATTAGTGTTTAAAATCCTGAGTTCTTTTTAGGGAAGCCAGAGATCAATAATTTAACAAACATTTGTTGAGCACTTACTATGTTAGGCATTGTCATAGGTGACCAGAAAACAAAGAAAATTCATGATATAAATGAAGGAGACAATATGTATAGATAGACAATAAATAAGGTATTTTAGGGAGCTAGGAAAGCAACTAGCAGAGGAAATAATTGGGAAAGTATTGGTAAGGAAGGTTGTACTTGAGCTAAGTCTTGAGGGGAAACTAGGGATTTTCAGAGACAGAGGAGAGAAGGCATACTTTCCAGGAATGATAAAATCTTATAAGATAATCATGATTGATTTTCTCATGGATTTTCTCACTGAGAGCATATGAACTCCTTTAGATGTAAGGATACTTTAAATACAATAGTAATGAGGGATAATAAACTGTAATTTAAATGTTTAACCAAATGTTTTCCTTCAGTGGTGACATATTTAGTTTGAAAAAACAAATGTTCCATAGATATTACTGAAATAGCAGAATATGAATTATGTTTGATATTTGAAGTCAGTGGAAGAGGAGGCGGTTCAAAAGAAGAAACTTAAATAGCTCGAGTATGAAAGCACCTTTGAATATCACCAAAATATAGAGCTATATGAATATCCATAGAAAGGAGGGGGAAAGCATGAGTAGAAGGACTGAAAGGAGAAACAAAAA